>NC_056544.1:16294154-16919154 GCF_910596095.1 Thunnus maccoyii
CTGTGGTGCCTTCTGGTTGGAATTTGGGATTAGGATATTCAATATCTACTTCTCGACTGCACTTGCTGAAAATGTACTTATGTACGTTACATTGCCAGCTTACATCTCATACCTGTTACACATTACGGTATTGTAGATAAGATTGAGATCCAAGATATTAGATAGTTTCACTGTACACCATAGACACTACAGTTTCTAGTAGAAACTCCAGTGGGAAATTCCTACTCAGTCCATTTTACATTACACTCCATTTCATCAACACAAAGAGATTATGATTGAAGGGATCCACGTGGCAGGCACAGCAAGGAGAATAACTAGCAAAGGGTCACGCAACCTCACTTTTTTTTCTATATTTATGATTCTTTTTTTTTTTTTTTTTGTGAGTGTGAAACACTGCTACCCTACTCTATTACCTGAAGTGCAGGCATGTGTGAAGTTAGAGAGCAAAAATCCTGTGTGAAGCTGCACGGCTGCTGCAGTTCACACTTAAGGGTGCACATTTGTCACGCTTGAGCTGTCACACACACACAAACAGGGCATGAACCACCAGGGGTCATTAATCGAGAAATGATAACAAACATAAATACACACTGGTCATGAAATGTCAGGGGTCAATGAATTTAGGAATAATGTTACTGTGTGTGTTTGTCAAAATGCATTTGCACGTTGTACATTGCTACAAGTGTACTGAGAAAAGGAAAATGTTAATATGCTGTTGTTAAAATGGTGTTTGGTCACGAGGGACTAGGTGTGCTGTTGTGTCAATTAGAAGGTTAAAGGATATCTGGAAACTTTATACCTTGTATATGTGCCATTATTATAGGGGGTCAAGGTCAGGAATTTGAGATGGGGGTAGAAGAGGGAGAGAGAGTGGGTGTCAAACAGTCCATACCTGTCCCAGCTCAACCCCTGACCTTTTTGACACCCACCCACAGCCTCCTACACTAAACCTCCTGGCATGACACTCTTGTCTAAAGCCTGAGGCTACAGAAGCAGGGAGGGGCAGAGGATGGCTCTGTACAAGTGTTATTCCAAGTGTTTTTGCCACAAGCTTGTCAATCTGTTTCATGTCTTGGTGCGCCAGTGGAATCCTGCGCTGGTGTGCTTAGCATGCCATCACGATATTTCATGCTCCCTCCAAACAATACGTAGGTGCTGGACATATTTCAAGAGTGTGTGTTTAGACTGGCAGGACACAGTTGGAGAGTCAGGCCTGAAATTAAGCAAAGCTGTGCCAAGACAGGCCCCATCTTCCAAGATTATGTTGTCTGTTTCTGACTGGGTTTGTTTCCGGAGGATTCTTCCTACCATCACTCAGTTACTGGCATCAAGTCGGTATGAGATATCACAGTTAATAGCATCACCACATTGAGGCTAGATGAGAATCAATATTCAAGTACTTGTTTTTTTAAGTATGACTTTAAATTCTTTACAGTCAGAAAGAATAAGTATAGCGGACAGAACAGTATTACCATTGAGTCTGTTGGGATTATCTTTCACATTTGACAACAGGCCAACTAATGTACCAGAACCAGGGTAGAAACAATTCTCTATGGGTGATAAAGGGCTTTGTTATTCTTGAGAAACTGGAGAATGGTTTGTAGTTACCATCTTTATCAGTTCTCTATCCATGACAAGTGGTGGAGAAGATTTTCACTGCTGTGCGTTGCCGTCAATGACAGGTTCCTGAAACCATTGGCATGCTCTGCTTTGGGGGCATTAGGAGGGAAGGGGAATGTGGCGCTATGTTTGGAATCTGAGATGGGTCTGCATGCCAGCCAGCACGTCTCTGGCCCCCCTACCCTTTTTACCCCCCATCCCACCCACCTGCCTCCCTTCCCTCGGCCTTCCCCTTAACGTCATCACAGCCCGTGTGAACTGAACTTCCTCCCAGTCCTCAGCAGAACCGACATATTGATAGTAGGCAGCTCAGCTCTGCAAAGCTCTGCTTCTGTTTTTAGCAGGATGACAGCCCACGTCTTGTTTGGGTGTGCCATTCTTCTTTTTTTGTTCTTGGCGCATCCTGTTGCATGTGAGTGGAAGTGTACACTGATTAATTTCAAGACACACCCCATTTAAAGTGAGGTCAGATTGAGGCATCTAAAGCTATTTGATTTTTGACTGTTTTGCTTAATGGCAACAGTGATTAAAGTACAATCAAATAGGCTATTTCTGATTTGCATCCAAATTATTTTGTTGTTTGCTATAAGAGATTGTTGACATTTAAAGAAGGTCAGAAAGTTTTCCTGGTGCCCTCTGAACTCTCTCACAATCCATCAGTTCAAGAGCTACTTGAACTTCAGGCTATTACCTCTCAGGGTTGGGGGGAGGAATCCATCAAGATAATTGTGGATCCTTCTTGACACAGTCCATGGCTCCACAGCAGAGTCTTTGCTGTGCTTTACTTTGCTTTGATATGTTAGCATAGCTGCCTGCCTCATGCAAGGAGAGACAGAAACCTGAATGTTACAAATGCCCGCTGGGGTTTTCATCAAGGTGCTGAGGGATGCTAGACGAGTGTGGGCCTGCCTTCATCCATCTCAAAGAGAGACAGTCTATAGAAATGTCTTGTATTTAAAGAGCACACAATATTCTAGGTTCAGTTTTCATTCATCACTTCAATCCTGATAGCAGATTCCATTTAGCAAGTTTAGCAAATATGCCTACAGTACCCTGTTTTTGAGACATGTTAAATGTTGCTTTAGGATCCCTGCCAGAACTGAAACTCTCTTCCAGCCTCACAAAACAAGACAGGGGTGTGGTGGTCAGGTGTGGTTGCGGCTTTTTATTGACACTGCAGGTGCCACGTGCAGGTTGGTGTCACAGGGTTTAAATTCCAAACCATGCCAAGTCCATGCCAGACAGTAACAAAGAGAGCTTTCATTATCACAAATTACCTTTCCATTGTACAATGTTCAGTCAAGCTGAAGTCACCCGCTTTTAGGGCTTGATGATGATGTCGATGAACTGTAAAGAAAACGCTCTGCACTGAATGTCACGAGCCTGACAGAAAGCTCAGTGCTGGCAGAAACAATCACTGACACAATTTTCTGCCCTTGTATGGTTCTGATGGGAGGCGGAGATAGAGAGTTCAGAGAACAGATGTAGATCATGTGGGCTTAGCCGATGTCTTTTCACTAACCTGGCTGCACCTGCACCACTTTTATTGACTCTCTGCTGATATATGTTGGTGAATTGTTTGTGCTTTACTATATGGCCACACAATCTTAAAGTAAAGCTGCAAGAACTTAAAAGAAGCTCAAAACAGGAAGTCCTGATTTTGATTCACTGAAATGGCACATTAAAATCATTAGTTCTGTGATGATACAACAGCCAAGCTGATGTTGTGCTCTGGCTTTCATAAGAACGGAAATAAGAGTATTGTCAGAGCAGCTGGCCAAGACTGGGGCCTTACTTAATAGAGCAAGTACAGCACAGGAAACAAAAACATTTTGCCAAAATCCGCCCTGAACTGTGACTACCTTTTGTTTATCCTGCTCTTTGTGTTCTGGTGTTTAGCTCTTCCATGTTGCGTACATCCTCATCAAGTTTGCTAATTCACCTCGTCCTGACCTGTGGGTGCTGGAGCGCTCCGTGGACAACGGGAAAACCTACACTCCCTGGCAGTATTTTGCACGTAAGTTCTCATATAGTATTTGTCTTCATTATATTATAAAAAAGAAAACAAGTGTTTCTCATTACTTGTTTTATGACTGAAATGAGTTGTTGGTCAGATTATGGGCTAGAAAATCAGCTAAAGTTTCTAACACATATGACCAGTCTTGCACCTTGTAAATACATCTGAAATGCATGTTCTTAGTTTTTGAATAACTCTGCAACATATTCTTGTAAATAAATGCCACTAATCTTTATTGCCAACTGTATAACACAATAGTGATTAAGATCATCCCCAATTTCAGACAATTTCTGTTTATAGCACTTGGTATCAGGATTTTTCTTCAGATGCGACAATGGTGTTTGGAATAAACAGAAAGAGATTAGAAAGTGATCTCTAAAAAGTGTAGTGCAAAAACACTACAGCAGCAACCACTCATTAATAAAATCCTGTGAAAAACACAGATTTGGGGGGATTATCAAGTATTTGGCAATGAACAGATCTTAAATCCAGCTTGTTCATCATCACACTCTGACGAATGGGCTGTGTCTGAAATCACTCCCTTATATACTCATTCACTACATAATAGACACTAAATAGTTTATTCAGTAGTGAGCAGCAAATCAAGATTTTGGGCACAAACCAATCATTGCCATTTTTTGTCCTCACCATCAGCTGTAGAGTCCCGCAATGGTAATTTTCACATCTATAAAATGTCAAGCATTGCATTGTGGGACTGTTAGTTGTTAGTGCCATTGTGGAATTTTTGAGGGCACTATATAGTAGATATATTTACATGCTCAGCATTCAGACACTCAAATAAAATGTCGGAGAATAAATATAGTGCACTATATACGGTAACAGTCAAAAGTTTGGACACACTTTCCCATTGACTTGAATGAGAAAGTGTGTCTACACTTTTGACTGGTAATGGAGTAAATAGGGAGTGATTTCGGACACAGCTATGATCTTTCTCATGGAATACAGTTTGACATGTTATTAAAGGAAAACCACAGGTGTCGCTAATAATGTTAGTGATGGCTCAGTGTCCCAATAAGCCATGACAGTGTCAGCATGTGCACTACCAGAGCCCCAGAAAAGGCACCAATTAATGGAATTATTATTATTGTAATTATTTACACCTGTGCTTTTCCTGCTATGAGAAGTCAAAATGTCTGTTGTGAAAAAGGCCCATTTTGAAAATGGATTAAGATTTGTTTACAATCACTCATTTAATTCTGGCACAGTGATCAGCCTGCTTAAGACAGTTTAAGACAGGAAGAGCGTGTGTTTGTGGTATTTGAAACAAGATGGATAGAGCAACATTCTAACTTAAATAAATTCCAGGATTAAAAACTTCATGAAGTTTAGAAAGTGGCAGGTGGTTACTTGCAGTCAATATAAAACTTAATTACTAGGCCTATAATGCCATATCTTGTCCAAGTGACTCTAAACTACATACTTGAATACATACATAAATAGATTTGCTGAGTTGGCATATCTGAGTCACAATGTCTCATATCTGGGAGGCACCTGTGCACACAGATTGCCAGTAAACACACTATGAATCATCAGGTTTACAATCTCAGAGTTTCTCTTTGCTATCAACTTTGCTTGATCCAAGTTATTGTTTATTCAGGATCTCTTAAGTTTTCAGAACAGACTCTTCATGATTCACTGATTCAGATTTAAGTTTTGCTTTTGAAAGGAAAAACACCCATTTTAATAAAAGAAATTTCACATTTTACATATTTCACTTATTCTTATATAAACCCATATTAATTCATTTAGCAACACAACGTGATTCATGAATATGAGGCTTTTTGGCAGCTGACTCTTAAACCTCAGATGTCAGAGCGTCACACAAGCACCTGAACACAACATTAGGCAATGTTTCATTTACTTGGTACCGCTGTGTTATATTAATTGGTGATAGAGAATATCTATACAGAAGCCTCTATGGAAATGTCATTGACTTGTAATATGCAAAATGAATAAATTGCAAGTTGACAAATTAAAAGTCTTTTCTTTTCTTTCCCTTGTTGGCAGATTCAAAGCATGAGTGCATTGAAAGGTTTGGAAAGCAGCCCAATGCTCGTGCAGTAAACGATGATGACCAGCTATGCACCACAGAATACTCTCGGATAGTTCCCTTGGAGAATGGAGAGGTAAAATATCATGTCAAGTAGCTAAACTGAATCAAAATCTTAAATTTTCTGAGGTATCAAAAAGGAATCTCTGTGAAATGAATACTGTGTTGTCCAGATTGTGGTGTCTCTGGTCAACGGAAGGCCAGGTTCCAAAAACTTCACCTACTCACCTGCCCTGCGAGACTTTACAAAAGCCACAAACATCCGCTTGCACTTCCTCCGCACCAACACCCTTCTGGGCCACCTCATCTCCAAGGCTCAGAGAGATCCTACCGTCACACGCAGGGTGAGGCATAAACTGTACAACCTCGCACTAAGGTGTGATGCTATCTGACTCTTATCTCCCATTTGGGCAAGTCAAATTTATAGCTCTGCACTGGTTTATTTATTGCTCACACAAACTCACTCCCTGCTCATACATTTATCCTTGTCGAGGCCCAATGCCAGATGTGTGTGTTCAGTCATCATGATGATTCCCTCGGTAGAGA
The DNA here is from genome assembly GCF_910596095.1 of Thunnus maccoyii. Lineage (NCBI taxonomy): Eukaryota > Metazoa > Chordata > Actinopteri > Scombriformes > Scombridae > Thunnus > Thunnus maccoyii. Next base: position 16,300,409 of record NC_056544.1, read on the forward strand.
CAGCTAAGATGGTTTGGAAAGCTTCCATAGGCTGCAGGTGTGGGATATGGCACTTACATGGCACTCCAATAGCCTCAGAGTGATGGGGCTAAAACCTATGTTTTGCAGTTTTTCTCTGAGTAATGGCTAAAGATATTCTTTCACATAGCTGTAGTGAAACTGTTTAGATTGTATTGTAAAGTAAATCTCTTGTAGATGTTTAAAATCAGTATATAGTATAAATTAGTCACTGTTGTCAACTGTCATTCATATCTTATGAATTTTTATTATGCACTGATTCACTCCATAAAGCTAGCCTTAGCTCATGGGTCATGGTTTAAGTTTGTTATTGTCAACACGTGTGACTCACTTCTGCTGCCAAGGAAAACTAGATAATGTTGTGGGTGATGAGTTGCTGATAACACACCTTTTACCTTGAAATGCTGCTGGTAGTAAAATTTTTTAATTATTTGTTGACAGTATTACTATAGTATCAAAGACATCAGTGTGGGTGGACGCTGCGTTTGTCACGGACATGCACAGATGTGTGGTGGGAGTCGTGACACGGACAACCCAAGCAGGTTAGTAATGCTCCTTATCTTCAGCAGGGCTATAAATATTTGTTTCAATACTTTTGTGGGGAAAGTTCTGGTTGAAGCATATTTCATCATTAATTATGGTCTGAATCTTATGAGCTTATCAAAAGTTAACTTTGAAGAATAACTTCAAACAGTAAATCCATCTCACGCGTTTATTCATTAACAGAGTTAAATAGACATTTTGTACAATGGGTCCCACTGTGTATTTCTGCTGTCATGTGGTGAATTAATGTTGAAATAGAAGAAGAAAAGACCACAGAGATGCTGGCAAATGCTGAGATTTGAGTGATAGTGAATTGTTCTGAGAAAGGACAATTACCTCATATGTTTGTACATTGACATCACTATTGTAAAAGACTGCAGCTTATTTTAATTACTCTGATTACTGACCATATTGCTGTAAATGGATGGTAAAAGGACAAGATGTGATAAAGTGCTGCTTTGAACAACAGTAGCTCTTTGTATTCTGAGCAGCTAAACAACAGAACAATATAGGACTCTCGTATGCTTAATGTTGTATAGTGAATTGGCCATTTTAAGTGAATGTACCCATTTACTTTCTAGGCCCAGTAAGAAGCTGTTGCTGTTTTCAGTGAAAAGGTTATGATATGCTACTTGAGCGGCACAAAGCAGCTAAAGAGACAGACATTGCTATCAGGAGTTTATAGAAATATAAACAGAGATAAAAAAGGAGCGTGAAGATAGCACTGGAGCACAACTCCAAATGAATGCTAATGTTGTTCCGTGTCTGCTGGATGTGCTGCCTGAGCGGTTAAAAACAGTTAATGCAGGTTTAAAGAAAGTTTAGGGCTTTTGTGCTACCAACACGATATACATATCAGATTCTGAGCATCACTAAACCAAGGTGTTTCATTTTCTCTCTTCAGACTCCAGTGTGAGTGCCAACACAACACCTGTGGTGACTCATGTGACCGCTGCTGCCCGGGCTTTAACCAGAAACCATGGCGTGCTGCAACTTTTGATAGCCCCAATGAGTGTCAACGTAAGTGCACAATGCTTCCTCCAATGTGTAAACAAAACCACACTCTGCTACTACTCACACTGCTGGCTCCTTGAATTATGACCCCCATAGAGGACTGAAATGTCCTCTTGCCTCTGATATTTAAGCCCTGTTGTGGATGTCCTGATATGGTATTGTAGAGAGCCTCAGCAAAGAGTTGAGAAAACATTCCTCATGGTGTGTGTGATAAATGGCACAGTGCACAACTAGCTCAAGGATAACTGCTTTTTTGTCTGCTTAGCCAACTAGTCAGCCGGCTAGCCAGGCCCCCACCGGCCCACCAGATAGTCCCCCATGCCAGTTTATCAGTGATCTATCCAGTCAGCCAGCAGAACCTGTGTCAGCTGGAATCTAATTGCTTTGGACTGTTGACAGGATTTTCCCTTCATGAAATATGACCTTATAGCAACCACAAAAGCAAAGAGAGAAATATGAAGAAGACTTGTAATCCAATCGGTGCACTCATGCAGTGGAAATGCACCCTAACCATTCATAAACATTAATGAGAGGCTGGAGTTGTATACAGGAAGAGGATATGCAGTCTTGTTTACTGTGGATTTTATAGTTTCTCTTAATGCTTAACCAGACTTATCACTTGGTTGAATGAGTAGCTTAAGGTCCTTAAATACAGATGTGGGAGTCATTGGTAATTTGCTGAGGCATATAGAATAATCTTGTGTGTATGTGTGTGTGCGTGTGTGTGTCTCGGGGGTTTCCTCCTCAGCCTGCCAGTGCTTCTCCCATGCCTTTGACTGTTATTATGACCCAGAGGTGGAAAAGAAGGGAGCAAGTTTAGACACCTTCGGCAAGTACGACGGAGGAGGAGTGTGCATCAACTGCCAGGTATGAAGTGCATATCAAGTCTAAACTGATTCCTGTGTGTGGTTGTAGGGGAGAAGGGGGGTATAAAAAATGAAGAAAAATTCCTCATGTGTATATCTTTATGAAGTCCTCTATAGAGCATTTCATGTTGCACCATTTACTCTGAAACTTGTGCAGACAGGATTGTGAGATCACAAACCTTTCTATATTCTTAACACATTTTTCTCTCACCAATCAAGGAATACATTTTGTTTTCTGTAGTTTTAACCCTCAAAGTCAATTAAGTGTTATGCTAACATGATATCTTTCTGGAATATGATACGGAAGCAGAGAGTATATCAAAGTGCTGTCAAATTAAGGATGCTTACAAATCCTAATACATCAATCTGCAGCAAGAAACTAGAGTTTCTACTGTACAGAGTACATAGGACTCTTCTGCTTGTCTAATGACATCTTCTGTTGGGCAACCATTGTTAACTAATGTGTGAGTTATGGCTAACAAATTATTTTTGTTTTCTTCTTCAGCACAACACTGCTGGAGTTAACTGTGAGAAATGCCTTGAAGGCTTCTACAGACCTTATGGACTACTTCCTGAGTCTCCTATAGGATGCATACGTGAGTCGTGTTTTCTGTTTTTTCCTTGAAACACTTAAATGCACATTTTTTAATGCCATGTACTTAATTTTTTACTTAATTTTAAAAATTGTTTTAATTGTTATTGCTACTAGTTTATTTTTTCCAGTAGCTTTTCTTTACAAAAGCTTTGCTTGGGAAGTATCTGAGAGATTCAGGAAGTTTGTGGAAATTTTAGCTAGATGTATGCAGGCTTATATTCTCAAGACTCAAACTTGGGAATTAAAGCTGCTTCATGTATGTGTGTTTGGTATTTTTCCTTATTCTATCAGGGAATAGGTGTGGATCGAAATGATCATTATATCTCTTGACATATTGAAAAGGACATATAAATATGACCTACCCATAAATAAACATGAGTTACAATGCCCATCGAGACAGCAAGTGTAGAGCAGTGTAGTGAAACATCTCAGCAAACATATCGATGTTGAATAGATGTTGCTACTGTGGTGTTCTGCACCAACATGAAAGGCTTAGTAAATATGGCACTAAAAGGGGTATTGAGACAAGATGCGTAGCCCCGATAGCTGTAACCAGTGTAATTTGGTGAAGTCTGTGGCAAAATGTCCTTCACATATCAGTTCAAAAGTATTTACTGCTTATGACTGCTTTAATCAAGTTTTGAAAATTTATGGAAGTGCTACTTGTTTGGGTTTTTGCTGTCTTGAATAAAGACAGTAGACTACATATTGTCTCACTGTGTAGGTGTTTGACCTACAGTATGTATGACTAACAAGTGAAGCCAAAACAGCGTTACATTCAGTATTCTTTTTAAGACAAATGGCACCATTGCACAAGCACCACTGGCACCGCAGCTTGTCTTATTGCTAAACTGGGCTCTGCTCTTGTTTACATTACTTTAATGGTCCATGGCTGTTCCCTGCCGTATAAATAGCTGCCAGTTGTGTTTGGACATTAGAAAGTAGTGGAATTAAACTGGTTGCCCTGAGCGCTTTGAAAAGTAAACCATAGAATCCACAGACACAGTTAAGTGAACTTAACAGCGGAAAGTGTTCATTTAGGCAAAAACAGAGTCAGTTAAGGTTTGGTAATCATTTACTTTTGAGATCCCTCATTTTGAGATGATGGATGGTTGAACAGTTTCTGTACTTGTTACTGAGATTTTATGTTATGCACAGAAAATGTCTTTTTGCCATACAATAATTCAATTATTCTGTGCTCTGTTGATTTGCATTTATGTCCATGTCAGTGGTGGAAAGTAACTAAGTACATTTACTCAAGTACTGTACGTAAGAACAATTTTGAGATACTTGTACTTTACTTGAGCATTTTATGCTACTTCATACTTCTCCACTACATTTCAGAGGGAAATATTGTACTTTCTACTCCACTACATTTATTTGATAGCTTTATTTACTTTTCAGATCAAGATTTGACACAATGGATAATATTACAAGCTTTTAAAACACGTTGTTTTTACAAAAAACAGTGAGACACTCATAGACATTTCAGATATTTATGAGTTGTTAGCAGCTCCACCAAATAGTGATTTTTCCATATAAACTTCTCACATGGTTTAGAGAAAAAGTCCAAAAACTGAAAACAGATTTGTGTATCAGAACTTTATCTTATTTCCTCTCCCATTAATCATCTCATGACACTGGATTAAACTAGCTAAGTGTATATCAAGTAGTTGAAACTAGCTCCACCTCCAGCAGCTACAACAGTAACATGCTGCTCTAACACTGATGCTTTACTATTAATAATTTAATGATGTCATATATGATAATATATCAGTCAGAGGGACCAAAGCACTACTTTTACTGCAATACTTTAACTTCATTTTGCTGCTAGTGCTCTTCATACAGGACTTTTACTTGTAATGGAGTATTTTTTACATTGCTGTATTGGTACTTTTATTTCAGTAAAGGATTGAAATACTTCTACCGCCACTGGTCCATGTTAGTTCACATCAATGCATCTCTTGACTTCAGCGCATGTTTGTATGTATATATATTCATCTTGAATTAAAATATGTGTCCCCACCAGCCTGCAGGTGTAATGACAGGACTACAGCCGGCTGTGAAATGGGGTCTGGAAGGTGTATCTGCAAACCACAATTTGCTGGAGAAAACTGTGATCGCTGCTCTGACGGACACTATTACTATCCTGAGTGCATTCGTAAGTTTAGTTTTGCTTAAACCTATCAAATGCTGGAAATCCATTTTGTCTATAGGGATGAATATGGTAGGGATGTCATACAGATGAGCAAAGTCTATTAGGCATGTGGCATGAATCACATCTGTGATAGCTGCAAATAAAGACTGTATCAAAAAGAAATGAACAATAATGTAATAAAAAAACTTGTGTCTTACTATTTGTCCTATCCAGGGTCGGGTGAAACTGAACACACCCTTTGATGGATGGAATTGGTTTCATGTTCACCATTTTTTTTAGCTTTTTGTGTTGTCTGTCAGTTTTTCCCTTCAGGGGAACTCATCTTATTTGAAAGAAGTATGCCTTTACTGCTGCAGGGCTACATATGGAAGCAGGGCTGCCAAGTTTTGACTTCAGCTTCTAGTGAGATTTGGTCGGGGGGGCTGGGGAGGGCGGGTGGGGTGTGGGTTGGGAGTGTGGGGGACAGGGGGAGGGTGGTTCTTTAATAGTACTTATTATTGTTCATAATAAAATGAGCATTATTCATGGTCAGTTGACTCACTAGACCTCTCTCTGGCCTTATGTATATATACATATCCATGGCCTTATATATCCATGTAGGGATGAATGGGACATCACGCCAACAGTCTGAGTGCACCAAAAATGATTTCAACCTCCTTTTTAACATTTTAAAAGACCGTGAAAAGTCTGTTTTTATGTCTGGCCTGATTCCCACGCTTGGTTGCGCAGCTGAACGCTTTAGCCGCATTCTCAACCTTCACACCTGGCTCCAGTCCACATGCAGATCTCACAACATGGATTTTATTGATCATTTCAACTTGTTCTGGGATCATGCTTCTCTCTTCAAAAGAGACAGGATTCATCCCATCCAGCAGGGTAGCCAAATGCTGTCTGCTAATATTCAACATGTAAACTAAACTCACAACTTAGGGCCCAGTTATATCAAACAGTAGCAAAAAATCTAGGAATTTCATTTGACTCCAATCTTACATTTAATAAACAAATAAATGCTGTTGCTAAGTTGTCTTTTTACCCTCTTAGAGTTTTAAGCAAAGTCAAGCACATGTTTTCTTTCGGTGATTTAATGTCATTGCTCTGGTTACCAGTGAAATTTAGAACTGTTGTAAACGGGCTGACAACAGCAACATATATCAGTGACCTGATATGTCCTCACTGTCTCCAAGAGCTCTGAGGTCATCTGATAAACTGCTGTTTTCCATCCCAAACAGTTGTTTGAGGTGTAAAGGTGAATGTGCTTTTTCTGTGGCTGGGCCCAAGTTGTGGAATTGCCTCCCTCTCCATGTTCGATCAGGTCCCACCATCAAATGTTTTAAGTCAAGGCTATAGACCCACTTGTATTCTTTGGCTATCTAGATGTGTTTATATGTTTTTTTCTTTTTTCCTTTTCTTTATTTCTGTGTGTCATTTGGAGCTGCTCTGTACATTTTTTCTTCTATGTAAAGCACTTTGGTCAACTTGACTTTACTTATGAACCAACACCTTTTTCATAAGAATTTTTCTTTTTGTTAATTTATGTTTATTGGGTAACATTTCAATATACACTGGAGGTATTACACATATTTTTCTTCAAAACATAAGATAAGAAAGATCTATGCTCCTCACCATGGGTGCTCCTGCATGGTGCTGCTGTTGTGCTGTGCTGCTCTGTCCTGTCTGTCTGTGCAGTGTCAGTGTCCCCTTTTCGCACTGCTGTTTTTGACTGCATGAGAAAATGGACGTGTGGTGTGAGAGCGTGTGGAAAGTGTCAATTGCGTGAGTCTCACGGTCAATGCATGAGACTTGGCAGCCCTGTAGAAGGATTTATGTACATGCTAAAGTATAGACTATGTTTATTGTGCATTCCACATGCCATACCTCCATCTAAATAAATAGATGCAGATATTAGACACACAAGGAGAGTTTCCCCATCTTCTCTCATTCTGATCTAGCTACAGACTCAGGAGTCTGCAAGAGCATACTGATAAGCTACCTGGTCTTTCATCCTTTTAAGTAATTTTCATTTTTTCTACTAGGGATTTTCTGTCTTTGATTGACATAAACCTTGTTTAGATTTGTGTGTGAACATGCGGCATTTAGCTTCTGTGTACCTTGAACTGACATTCATTGTTTTCAGATAATGAGAAAGATTAATGTTAGTTTTATAAAGTCATTACACAGAAACCAACAAATCTGCAGTCTGCCCCAGGTGTATTGTTTCTTATGTCATATAAACTTAATGAGAAACAGATAGATTTATTGCTAGATGTCATTAAATCTGGGTCTCTCAGCTCTAGGCTGTTAGCCTCGAGATAGTAAAACAAACTAGTCTAAACATGTAGAAACAGTTATGAGTAGGCTGTCTGGGTTTCAGGGAGGTTCTTCTCTGCTGTTTCATGTCACTGAATGAAATCTGCATTATCAATTAAAGCAAGACTATTTAACTTTTTCACGGCCTCTGTGGCCACAGGTAACAATTACAAGATAATGGTAAATGCTAGAACATAGTGTAACAGTAGCACAAGAACAGATGAGTCGGAAGCCAACAGAATCAGTAATGTCAGTTACACAACAATATCTACCTACAGTATGCTAACATTAGTTAACATTAGCCATCTTAAGCTACTGGTCATACCAGACCAAGAAAGGCTGTGGCAGCAAAAACCCTGGGTGCATTGATTTGAGGGAGGGTGTGTTACCCTTCAGTAGAGTTTCACATCAGTGGAGGTCTTAATTTCGTGCCTTTCCTTTGCAGGGTATCCTGTATACCAGACAACCACCAAATCTCCTGCAGGGCCTATTGTGGGTAAGTTCATTATATTACACAAGATTTTGCAGTGTTTCATACCACAGTTTAGCCTAACAGGCATTTTTAAACAATATTTAAAATGTTGTAAATGTCAACCCTCTCTCGTCTTTTTTCTTTCGCTCTGTATAGGGCCCACTGCCTGCCCTCCGGGTTATTTCGGCTCTCCCAGCTGTCAGCGTGAGTGTGATTAGACCTGATATGTTGTGCTAATATAGAGGTGTTTACACTACTATGCAATGTTAATTACTTTTATTGCTTATCTGCATCTGCATTTTATGTACAAAAAACACTGTTGATACTGTATCACTTAAAAAGCTTTTTTACAGTCCTGTCATTGACTTTTTTGTCACCTGAGTCACATTCTACTCTCAGGCAGCCCAGGTTGTTAAAGAGGGCTTTAGAGGACTGTGTAAGGCACCACATAGTCTGACTGGGTTTTCTGTAGAGTTGAATGTTACCAACATGTGGCATAGGTCAGTCAAGAAAAGGCACGAAATATATATAGGCATGACTTAAGGTCAGACCATGTTTGTAGGCCTTATGAAAACAGAACTGTCAGTATATACAGTATTATGTTTGGGTTTAACTGGATTATTAAAATACTGGTATTATATATCGTCAGAATGAGTAAATCTGCTGCTCAGTGACAGCAGATCTCTCAACAATTGCTGAGCATAACAGTTTGATAGACTTAAATTATCATTTCCGTCACTGGGGATTTAAGATCAAGTGATCTCTGTCCTCTCATGATAGCAATAGTCATTTGGGACTGTTCAGTGAGAGCTAACCAGTCTATTATTAGTTATGTCCCCTGTTCTAAATTCCCTTTTCTGGTTTTCTTAAAGCTGGGAAACCCATTGTTAGTAATATGGCATTTCAATTAAAACAAAGACCTTCAACCCTTGGCATTTTCTGTTTTAGAATTTCTCAGAGGATGTAGACAAACAATGACTTTTCCTTAAACTTGTCGTCTCTCATCCCATGACCTGACCGAGAAGGAATTTCATCTGCAGCCTTTCAAAAGCTGATTTTAATGTTTGGAAGCAGCTTAGGGGCAAAGAAACTGTGGCAATCTCTCCAGTGGCTGTCCTGTGTTAGTGCCAAGTCTATTCACATACCAATACCAGGCGAGGCTTGGCAAGACATGGGCACCAGTGTAGCCTTACCACTGTGTGCCACAATATGAGCAGAGTTCAACTGACACAAGTATTTGTCATTCCTTGTTGTTAAGCTGGACCAAAGAAAGCTCAGGATCATTTATCAACAGGATTCAGGGTTCAACAGGGTCACTTATTTGAATTTCTATTAGTTAGGATTAAATTAGTTTAATTGTATTGTTAAGATAAGCATTTGCTATGTGTTTGTGCGCAGAGTGTATATGTGACTACAGAGGGACCGTGCGTGGCGTGTGTGATGCTTCAGGACGCTGCCTGTGCCGTCAGGGTGTGGAAGGAGAGGGATGCGAGCGCTGTCGACCAGGATACCACTCCTTCCCAAACTGCCAGGGTGAGAGAAAATCGCCATGCCAGTGAGCGGTGACCCCCCACAGACTGCAAAAACACAGCCTCATCAGTGTTAACTCATCAGAATGATTACAAAACATGACCTTTCTTTTGAACGAACTGGCCACAAGATGTTACAATGTAGATGTAAACAAAGGCGGCAAACCAGAAATGAAAAGGGGGCAAATGTTTTGAGGTGGCGGCGTAGCCTGTAGTGATATTTCGGACTAATTGCAGACAGTCACACAGTAGGGGTTGGTGTGCAAAGAATTTGAACGGTTTGGTCAGCAAGCTTGTACACGCTGTAGAGCCTGTGCTTTATTGCTGCACAAAGTGCGCTTTTGCCTGCATGAACCTGTTTGCACTAGTTTCTGGAGCAAGTGTGATTTGTCCTTCAGACAGGGATTTTTTGGACATTTCAAAGTCTAAGCTTAAAACTTTTGACCCTGGAAGTCCAAGGTTTAAAAATGACCACAGCCAACAGAATTCACTGCATCTCGTTTCTTTTCATCACTTCATGTAACTTTATCAAGAATTATCTTGAAAAATTATCTAAAATTAAAAAAAAAAAAATCTTGCTCACACATCCTATACATATTAATGTTTTTATTTATTTTTTAAGTAGATTTTTGCTTTTTAAAAGCAGCCCGCAGCAGATAAAGTGAATTATGATTTATTACTTTGGATACTGATGAGAAATAAGGAGTAATGGATTAGGCAAAATGGAAAAAATAGCAGCTCACAAACTTGTTTCTCTTCCTCCAGCATGTCGCTGTGGTGGAGCCGGTGTGGCTAACAGTGGCTGCAGTCCAAGTGGCCAGTGTGTTTGCCTCCACAACTATGGGGGGCAGGAGTGTGACACATGTGCACCAGGCTTCTATGGATACCCAGACTGTGCTGGTAAGTGAATTTGGCTTTTTATGTCCACTAATGCAACTACAATAGATACACAAATTAGATGTTTATGACCTCTGCTGATCTGAGTGTTTGTGGAAAAAATGTTGCTGCTGGTTTCACGGGGCTTACTGTGGCCTATTCTCATGACTCTGTGGAGCAAACATCCTCATTCTCCCACAGTATCCTGCACAACCCTATGCCGTCAGACAAATTGATTTATTTGATGTATTCTGGGTGACACAACATTTCACAGAGAGTCTTCTTCCTTCTAAGGAATCACATTCCCAAGAATAGACAACTGGGCATCACTTGAGGAAATCTGATTCTTGAAACAGCACATGTCATTTTGAACCCCTCTGAAACATTTGAAGATCTTACTTCTACTTATTTCCTGTCTCCAGCCTGCCAGTGTTCACAGGAAGGCTCATATGGCAACATATGCAACCCACTGTCAGGTCAGTGCCTGTGTCTCCCTGGCGTGGTGGGTCAGCAGTGTGACCACTGTGCCTCTGGACTCAGGTTCCCCCATTGCTCAGGTAACCACATCAGACATCACCATACTCATAAATAGAAACATTTTGGGACTGAGACAGAAACAAGAGTTATCATTTATATTAACAATATAATGTTTTATGGTAGGGTTTGGCAAGGTTTTAAAGTTGTTTAATGTATTAGAAATTCTCACTTTATTCACCTTTAATAGTGCATTGAAGAAAACAAACCATACAACTAAGACTTACTTATGTTTTTTTTCTTCATTGTGTATTCGTTCTGTGCTTCCAGCCCCCATCAGTCAGTGTAATCCAGCCGGAACTGAGATCGCTGATCCTCAAACGGTATCCAATCTTTAATAAACTTTAATTCTTTGTCTGTCACAGCTCAACCTTGATCATGTTTTTTTACCAGCCTTGATAACAGAAGTGGTCACAGTCTAAATCCAGCACTACCAGCACTCTTTGGGTGTAGATTTACATGGAATAACGGTCCTATCACTGCTAAAACGTCATCCAGCAGATTTTCACAAGGAAGTGTTTTTTTTCCCTGAGATATACATGCAATTAAAATAAAGGAAAAGAGACTTCCTTCCATTTTGAGGAGGAAGAAAAACAACAACATTAAGTAATGCATGGCTGTTTCAGGGTTTAAGGAAGGTCCCTTTCACCTTTTATTTTGGAACATATCCTATGTTTAGAAGAAAGGAAAACAGCAAATGTCCAGTCATTCAGAAAACTGGCAATGTAGTACAATATGCAGACAGAAACAAATATAGCTTGGCTTTCATCAGTAGCTTCCAGACACAACAATCTTATGTACCAGTTATGTCACTGGCTTCTTATCTGTTGTTTCAGGGCTCCTGCCGCTGCCTACCAAACATAGAAGGAACTTTGTGTGACAAATGTAAACCTCTATACTGGAATCTGGGAACAGACAACCCTCATGGCTGCATAGGTAAATGACTGGAAGTCTATTATTCACTTAATTTTATAAAGGATACAAGTAAAAGAGAAAAAAACAGCTAAAAATCCCCCCAGTCTCATTTTTTTTCTCAAGGAGTATTAGTTCTGATCACTGACCCCATTTTTCTCCACAGTATTAAATCTCCAGTAGCAATCTGACAAGGTACTGATATGGGTCTTGGCCCTTCTTACCCAGGGGATATGTCAACATACCCCTGTCAACAAGGCCGGATCTGCCTCCCTGTCCCACAGAGGGAAGCTGGGGAATAACACATTACTACAGGCAAATTCCTAACTGCTCTCAGTGTGGAGCTGCAATTGAATCTGTGAGATTTTAAACTATGACAGAGCAATAATAAGAATTCAGTGGCACATTAAAAATTTGAAATACCTGTGGACCTCTACTCTGTCCCTTTTCAACCCCCACAAGAAGCTAACCGTGTACTAATCCACTGAAATATACTTAATATGGGAATAATAAGGTGGTTTCTATTATCAAACCAGTCAGGGAACAGCTTCAGGCTTTGTCCAGATACCTGTCTAATGTTACAGTTCTGCTCTTTAGCAAGAATGTTATCACTACCACACTGCCTGAAGAAACAAGAAGGGAAAAAAGAGCTTTTAATATCCTAAGAATGCCTCTGGTTGACTGTGGCCGGACATTGAGGGGAAGTTTTTTTTTACTCGGTTGAAAGCAAGTAATGGTAGTAAAGCTCCTCTGGACCTTTGATGTGCAGACCTATGAAGATTGAAGGGTTTTGTGCTGTTGTGTTTCACCCATGAAAGTGACAAAATCCTGTAATCAGAGTCTATTCACCGCAGATCCCCCCTTTCATATCTCATAACCTTTTCACTCTCTCTCTGTCTTTCTCTCATACCAGAGTGTCAGTGTGATGTGAAAGGGACCCTGAGTGGTGTTGGGGAGTGTGAACAGGTGAGTATTTCATTATTGCATGTGGTGACTGATATACATTTATGAGACTAATTTCATTACTATCAATTCAGTTTTGACTCCGCCAGTCAAAACTTTGTAAAATTTGCTTTTGTTTTTATGTTTGTCTAGAGAAGTGGACAGTGTTACTGTAAGCCTAATTCATGTGGGCATATGTGTGACACCTGTAAGGATGGTTTCTTCCTGCCCCAGAAAAAGAATTATTTTGGTTGTCAAGGTGAGTCATCAGTGCAGATTAAACCTAAGCCATTCAAACATTACATTTTATTGTGTCCTTATTTCACGACATGAGCAGGCTGTTATCTTTAAGAACCTGCAGCAGATGAACATGAGTCTAGATTATTCATAATCAAAAATAATGACTTATTTTTCTATCATTAGGTTGTCAGTGTGATGTAGGTGGTGCCATTGACATGGCCTGTGATGAGGAGTCGGGACAGTGTCGGTGTCAGAAAAATGTAGTTGGCCGGAAATGCACAGAGTAAGACGTTTCTGACTTTAATGTTTTAAAGAGGATGTATTATGCTTTTTGTGATTTTCTATTATCTTTATACTGTTACGATGTTGGATGTCTGTGTTGAACTTGGTCAAAGTTCCAAACTTGAGATTAACGTATGTAAAAATGCTCCCTGCAAGTCAAAAGCCCAGGCCTCAGCCTGCTCTGAGCTCTTTGTGTGCAATGTTACCCCTACTTCCTCCTCATGATGATGTCAGATTGCTCGTGCATGCCCACAAACGGCCGACCGTTCTGTTCTTTGTCGCTAAGGTTGAGACTAAAGTTGTTCCATGGGTTATTCGCGTCCACTCACATATTTTGGATCGGATTCTGGCTTGAACATGTACGGATGTCTTTGAGAAGTTGATATTTAAAGTAAAGAACAAGAAAAATAAGTGAAATCCTCCTTCTACTGTTAGTTCACATAGCCTCCCGAACTGCCAGAAGTCTACAGAGGGGCAGCTTCTGGAAGCTAAGCAATCAGAGCAGAGTGGGCTCATCCGGAGGGGGGGCTTAAAGAGACAGGAACTAAAATGGCCGGTTACAGACAGGCTGAACTGAGAGGCTGCATAAAGAGCCAGTATAAGATAAATGAAAAATTTCTTGAACTGTAAATCATGCAGATATTCCAGTAGAGCCCCAGAATACCAGGAAAGACCTGGAAATATGCATGATACATTCCCTTTAATACATTTGCAAATAAAGACAGTTATCATTACTGCTTCACTTTGTTTTCATTTGAAACTATATGTACCTCCTTAGGCCAGCACCAAGCTACTATTTCCCCACTCTCCATCAACTGAAGTTTGAGGTGGAGGATGGCACCACACCAAATTCCAGACCAGTGCGCTTCGGTTATAACCTCCAAGAGTTCCCAGATTTCAGCTGGAGAGGTTATGCTGTAATGTCCTCTGCACAGGTTAGTCCATGCTTAAAATGCACATTCATGTGATTATACTGATCAATCATGACTGGAAACAATATATTTTTGGGGCTATCTATCTGCCACTTTAATAACTTCATAGCTTCCTTTTTCAGTCTATTCTTAAAACACAAAAAATCTTTTGCTTTTGCCAATGCACAAAAGTCCTACTTGAAGCACACATCTCTCTTTTATGTCAGCGCTGATGTGGGAATGTGGACACCAGCTGTCCTAGAACTAACACTATCTCTCCTCAGCCAGAGGTGATCCTCACGCTTACCCTCGGCTTTCCTGGCCCTTTCCATATTGTAATGCGCTACACCACCCCCAAACATAGGGGGAGAGCACGAGTGAGAGCAAAGATCTTGGTGGTGGACGAAGCTGGCTTTCAGTCTTGCTGTGACTGTAAGTGAAGGGCTTCATTTGGCTGCATTTCCTTCTCTTTACCTTGCTCGCTGTTTGTTGATTAACCCTGCTCTGTTTGCCGACCTGCTTGGACCACCAGACATGATTTTTAACATTTCTCTTCAAGTAACCTCTCCATTGCTCTCATTACGCCTGTGCCATTGCAGTCAGCAGTTTGTCACTCTCATCCCTGCAGAGTGAAGTCAGAGTAACAGTGCATGTTGACCCAAAAGATGGGAGGCAGCACTTATTCCGTGTGGTTCTACGGTTCACTAACCCAAGCAGCACCAGTGTGACTGGTAGCATCAAGGCTACCAATGCCAGAGGCACTGCAGGTAACGCTGCCTCTGACAGTGACTCAACTATTATATTTTACCATTAAACCATCAAATCTAACCCATCATGAAAGAAATCAAAGAACTAAATGATTTCCATCGTTGCATTTATTTCTAAGCTGGTGCATGACGTGTTATCAGTTTTCTGTGCTCTCAACTGTGCATGTGTGACATTATAACCATTTCTGCTTCTGCAGGGTCAGAGCAGAGTAAGGAAGTAGTATTCCCTAGGAGTCCTTCCCCATCCTTCCTCACTGTCCCAGGAGAGGGCTTTGCTGAGCCCTTTACATTGACCCCAGGGAAATGGATCATTCACATAAAGGCTGAGGGTGTTCTGCTGGTGAGTTCCATAAAGAGGACAATGATGTAGAAGAGCATTTCATGATAATTCCTCTGTTTGTGTCCTAACTGAAAAAAATAGTAAGTGTGCGATGGACTGAGTACTGAAATACACATTGTTACTCTCACTCTCAGGACTATTTAGTGCTGTTACCTCAGGATTACTACGAGGCACCACTGCTGCAGGAAAAGATCACCCAGCCCTGCACATACTTACCCACCGCAAACAGGGACACAAAGTAATTCTTAAAATTTTCCGCTCAGTATTTTTGAGGTCTAGCTCTGTGCAAAATATACCTCAACATTAAACAATATGCTGAGGAATGCTTTAAAAATACACTCCGCTTGACCTAAATTCAACATCAAATGAAACATGATGATTGTATGCTTATCTCTTATCAATGTTGTTGGTGGTAATCATAGTTTCTGCCTCTGCCTGTCTGTGTCTCTCAGCTGTCTGTTGTATAAGCATGTGGCCATGGATGGGTTTAGCTTTGTGCTAGGCTCGCAGGGAATACTCTCCAACCGGAACGGGCGCAGGAAGAGACAGGCTCGTGTGCGACGTCCTACGCCAGATCACCCTGAGATGGCTGCTCTCAATGGGAGACAGGTGGGAAGGCCTAGAGTTATATTACAATACAGTTAATAATGTACCAGAGTTTGGTTTCAGTATTGTAGCAATCACTTTTAACACATAAAACACCAAACTATATAACAGACTGAGGTCCTTGGGCAAGTCACGTGTTCCAAAGTCCAGAATGGAACCAGGTTATTGGGCTTTTGGCACTGGGACTATGGAACTACCTGCCCAATTAATATCTAAATGTTTTAGATTCTTTTATTTAGAGTCTTTGAAAATGCTTTTATACAATGATGGCTTTTTACTGCCCATATTTCTTGTCTTTTTGTTGGAGTTTAATTGTAATTGTTGCATATGTTCCATGTAGAGTCACATTGTATGTTCTTTTATGTGTCCTGTAGTCTCAGCTCCAGCTCAGTCTACGTGTGCCTCGTCCCGGTCTATATGCTCTTGTCCTGGAATATGCCAGTGAGGTGGACAGTGTCCAAAATGTCAACATAATCATCAGAGGCCAACCAGGCAGCCAGATCCCAGCCAGGGCCAACATTTACAGTTGTGCCTACAGGTGAGTCCTGTATTTGTTGCACCATCTTATAAAACAATGCTTGTATTTTATTGTTAATGCCAACATCACAGTCTTAGAACGTTGCAGAATATGTATTTTTTGAAGCCGTTTTTTGTTGTAGCTTTTTGTGCCGGAGTGTGGCCGTGGACAACAATAATCAGGTGGCAATGTTGCAGCTTACTCACAAGACAGAACTTGTACTGCAAACTTCCACAACCTCGTTCCTGCTGGTGAGGGAAATGTTTCCACAGAAGTATTATCATAGCTTATAAATGAGAGAACTGAAGACTTTTTTTTTAAAAAATACATTTGTTTTTGTCTGTAGTACAAATTGTATGCAGTGCCTGCAGAAGAGTTCTCCATTGAGTATGTGGAGCCCAAGGTGCTATGTGTCTCCACTCATGGCCGCTTCTCTGAAAACAGGTAATTCACACTGAGTATATCCAGTCGCATGGTTTTAATAACACAGTCACACAGAGATTTTTTTTTATCACCCATCAAAGTAAGCTGCAATTTAGGTTTAATGTTACAAGACTAGATCTTTGTTTTGTGCTTTTGTTTTGGAGTATGGAGAAACACATCTGTTTTCCAGGTGTGTTTGCATGCATTCCTCCAGCCAGGCAAGGTCACTCACCTGAGGTTGAACTTAGGGTCAAACCCACTTTCACTCACCCTAAATGCCTAAATGTACTCTCACTCAACACCTAATGAGCAGGTTAGATGGTACACTCACACATGTGTTTACAGCTGTCAGAGTGCAGTCCTGTCATTTACTGTGCAATTCACCCCCAGACAGTTTAGAAAAGAGGTTTCCAGAAGGCCAAAATATGTTAAGAAAGAAAGAGTTAGAATTATCTTGAAAGCAATGGTAAAACTTTTAATTAAGTTTAGTTGACTCACAAATAAATATGGTTGCAAGGCACAGACCACAGTGATGGTTTAATATGCAGTCGACACTCTGTGTATGCCTTTGCGTGTTTGTGCCCTTGAGCAAGTAAAAGGTTCTCCTTTGCATTTTGCTTGGGTTTTCCTTTTTATTTTGATTCACTTGATTATTCAGATACTTTTTGACACTTTTCCTATTTGACAAAACTATTGCTTCCTTGAAAATATTTGACACAACATTAGAGATCTTACATATTTTGAAAAGTAAAGATACTAAGAGTAGAACAGGTTTTGTTGTGTACTAAGACCATTTATAAATCTGGGGGGAAAAAAGCACATTTGAAGTAAGTTTTGATCAATATTGGAGAGAAATGAGGAGGAATTAAGATGTAGAATCAAATGGAAATAAGGAAGAGATGCAGGAGGAAATGCCAAAGAGTGTTAGTTTGAAAAAGTGGAACATTCATTAAAAGTGTGCGAATATGTAAGTGTTTGATGTCAGAATTTCTGAATATTGATGAGTGAGAAGATGTCAAGATTCAAAAGAGGATTGGTGGAGATCATTGTTATTAAAAGGCTTTAAGTAACAACATCTTGTTGGTGTTTAATGTTTCCAGTCGGCACTGTATTCCGAGGCAGTTCAACAAGCCCACTTCAGCCTGGATTTTGTATGCAGCCCGTGATGGGCAGCTATCTTCTACACCAGCTGTTGCTCCCCGGCAAGTAGAGTATGAAGATGGGAGACGGAGACGACAGTCAGGGGTGTTCACTGTCCGTGACCCTCAGAGGGATGGGGTGCTGCTTAAATTCCCTCAGGTATCAGAGTGAAAACCATACCACGTCCTTACAACCTTGTTGAATAATTTGAGCTTTTCTGGAGTTGACTGTGCTGCTGGGAGCTCAAGACATTCAACAAGCAACCTTTGCCCTGACATTAATTTTCCTTTTCATCATGACTGCATGACACTAAAGTTTCCTCATTATTCCCTTTCAGACGGAGATCAATTTCAACCCTGAGGTGCCCCTCCCGGGCAGGTATGTGGTTGTGGTGCGTTATCACCAGCCTGAGCATATCACCTTCCCTGTGGAGGTCCGAGTGGATGCAGGGCGTGACTGGAAGGGTGAGTGTGTCTGAGGTCCCATCAGATAGCATTAAAGAGTTTATTGGCTCCTAAGCGTATTTATTCTGGCAGTGACTGGGAAAACCTCCTCAGAGAGGGGGGAGGGGTTCCTCCTTAAGAGCAGATTCCCAGAACTCATGACAAGATGATCAAAGGTCTTGGACACATGTGCTCATATGGCTTCAATGGAGAGACAAATTATTGTGGAGTTTGCTGACGTCTCTTTTCAATTTTCTCCTAATCTTTTACTCTGTTCTTCTCTTGCAGGTTCAATAAATGCATCTTTCTGCCCTTCAGTCTCAGGATGTAGAGAGGTAGTCATTGCTGACGGGCGTGTGGCCCTCGACTTTGACCGGCAGCCCTGGCGGCAGCCGAGCATCTCTGTGATTGTGCCACCTAGGAAGACCCTTATTTTGGTCAGTGGTTTATGTGATAAGTCGAACACTGCCTAGATTATATTTACCCACTAAATGAAGAGAGAAATATGGAAAAAAAAACATTTACTTTTGTGTAAAGTCTGCAGGTTTGAGGAGACTGTATTTTGTACTTTAGTTGTTGAGATTGAGTACTTGGCATGCTGAGGTCCTCTCTTCTCAGTGTTATGTCATATCCCCCAACAACAACAATGAAAGGACTGTATTCTACCTGGCAGCTACACACAGTTTTATAAAACCTAAGCTTCCAACTTCTGCAAGGCTGGAAAAGTTTGAGCTCTGCTTTTCTGGTGTTCACTCGCTTTACTTTTTTGTCTTCAGACAAGATGAAACAGAAAAATGTGAATGAAACACTACAGTCCTCAGTTTAATAATTTTCTGCATCTAATACAAGAATAATGCATATCAAAGTGGAAGATTTTATTGAAATTTTGTGAGCTTTTCATTATTTGTTATGATTTGTATCTTTGGACAGGATTATATCATGTTGGTTCCTGATAGAAGTTACACCCCTGATCTCCTGAAAGAGAAGCTGCTGGATAAATCTGCAGATTTCATACAGCAATGCAGAGGAGAAGGGTTCCATATTGAGTAGGTATCCATCCACCATGGCGGTAAAACAAGCTGGACTCAAATCCATTTGAAATGGGACTTTAAAAATTTGATAGGTCACTTATTTTTTTTGTTTGATGAGCCCTTCCTTCTTATAATCTGTGATATATTGATTCTTTCTTAGTCTTTTTTTCTTTTTTTTTTTCAGGGCAAAAATCTATTTTCTCAGCAGCACCAGTATACTATTTTTAGAGTAATAAGATTTGCTAAAGCAGATGTTTTTGTAAATAGTGCCCTCTAGCTGTGATGATTGAGTATAAAATCACAGCTGTGTTTGATAGGTCTGCTTTCATTTTCCTGTCCCCTCAGCCCCAGAACATCTTCTCAGTTCTGCAGAGACTCTGCCCGCTCACTTGTAGCAGCTTATAATGATGGAGCTCTGCCTTGCAACTGTGACAAATCCGGCTCCACAGGGACCACTTGCGATCCAGTTGGAGGACAGTGTCCCTGCAGGCAGCATGTCATCGGTCGGCAGTGCACGAGGTGTGCCACAGGATACTATGGCTTCCCCTACTGCAGACGTGAGTGAACATATGCCAAATAGAGCGCGAGGAGTTAAAATTTTTGGCGTATTTTAATGTTGTATGAAATTCACCTAATGAAATCCCCTTTCCCTCTTCAGCATGCGAGTGTGGCAGTCGATTGTGTGATGAAACGACAGGACGGTGTATCTGCCCTCCTCAGACAGTCAAACCAGCCTGTGATGTGTGTCAGAGTGAGACTTTCAGCTATCACCCTCTGCTGGGCTGCGAGGCCTGTGAATGCTCTCCAAGTGGCATCAGAGCAAATGCAGGGTCTGAATGCGATCGTGTCAGTGGACAGTGCAAGTGAGTGGAAACTTACTATCAACAAGCCTGTATTAGTGAGATTAGTTAATTAAACTGTGTTTTACAGCTTGTAGTTTTTTTGTTTCTTGTGTAGTATACTAACAACCAGGGCTGTACATAGATGTATTGTCATATTACAGGAATTTTACATAAGTTAAAGCAAAAACATTCTTCACAAGAAATTGAAAAAGTAAGAAAGTAAATAAGTGAAATATACAGATTTAACAAGAGAGGACATTCTCTTAAAAACTTAAATGTAGTGACAAAAGTCGTAAAAGACCCGCCAGTAAAATAAGTGTTTTAAAAAGTCACCCCTGGGAAGAGCAGTCTAAAAAAATCTTTATTTATATCACTATAAACTGAAACTCTTTCTATTTATGTTTATTTACTGACTGATGAGATGTCCCTTTATGAAAAAAGTTGCATAAACTTATAATTTCTTAATGATATATTTTTTAAAAATAATTCTTACTTATATGATTGTATCATTTCTTTGAAATCTATAGTACTGCGCGAAATAATGGTTTGTCCCTTACAGATAAAAGTTTTCCTTCACTCCCTCATTTTTGAGTAACGAAAGAGGCCTGCAGCTTCTACACTAACAGTGAAAGTGAAACATATCACCAAACCACTTAAAGTAATTAATGAGGGATTAGTTCACAGACCAGTCATGTTGACAGATTGTCTTTTCTTTCATGCATCTTTTCACTTTAAGCTTCACCACTCAGTTAATATAAAGCATTAAAGCATAAAGAAATATGGAGTAATGCGCACAATGTGATTACTGTCTTTGCCTGTACACAAAGAGCTGTTCCAATACAGTTCTGTAAAAGTGTAAATGAGCTGACTTTATAAACTTATGAACCTGATAAAATTATATTGTAAATCACATCCAGAAATTTACTAAAGATAATGTGTCTGTGTGTTTTTATGTAGCTGCAAGCCTAGGATTAGTGGACGGCAGTGTGATCGTTGTGCTGCAGGTTATTATCGCTTCCCTGAATGTGTACCTTGTGACTGTAAAAAAGGTGGTGTCACACGTAACGTGTGTCACCCAGACACTGGGAGGTGTCTCTGCAAGGTGAGCTAAATATGCCAAATAGCTGATTTAAAAAAAAACAGCAACTCTCTTGTTCATTTTTGTTTATTCCTTTTGCCTTGTTCTGACTTTCTCTCCATCATTGCTGCCATGTTTGTAGAGTAATGTTGCTGGTGTGAGGTGTGATATCTGTCGGGATGGTTCCTTCTATTTTGACCCCTCCAATCCTCATGGCTGTACCAGTTGCTTCTGTTTCGGAGCCACTGACCAGTGTCAGAGCTCCAGCAAGCGCAGGGGGAAGGTGTGTTTGCTTTCACTGCATGTTCATGAATGCCTTTGGAAATGTTATGCCTGCAAAGCTTTCTGGGTGATAGCAGTTATGTGGTACACAACATTATTTGTTTAATGAAAGCTGAACATACATACAGATGTTCAGGAAAAGGACCTATGATAGTATAGCAGATCATAGTATACATACCATAGTGATTTTGCCGGTGTCTGAGCACATTCTGTGGTGTCCGTCAGTTATTTATTCTGGTATCATCTAACTAACATCAAGACTTGTTGCTCTGATCTTCAACTTGTGGAGGTATTCTTCTGTTTTGAACATAAATGACTGTATAAAAATATATATAGAGAGTTTTAGGTTTTTCCCTTTAACTGCTATATAATCCCTATTGTTAGTTTGTTGAAATGCGTGGCTGGCGTTTGGAAAGCCCCGACCAGGGGGAGGTGCCCTCTGTGTTGAACTCAGCCAGTAACACAGTGGTGGCAGATGTCCAGGAGCTTCCTCCTACAGTTCGAGATCTACACTGGGTGGCGCCACCGTCCTACCTAGGAGACAGGGTGAGTGGATGAAGGGACTGAACATAATGGCAGAAAAAAGGCTTGTGTCAGTAAATCTTTACTAATGTTTAAATATGGAACCAGATATTTGCAGAGTAATATCCTTTAATTCATAAATTGAGCCCAAAAAGGCAAGATTAAAAGAAAATTCAATAATTTTGGGGACTTAGTCTGTGTTCCATATTTTACTCACTGATATAGTTGTTGAGATCTGAGGATGCAGCAGCATTACTGCTATACAATTTATCCTAATTATTTAAATGACTTATTTGGAAATGAAAACTCCTAGCTCTATTTTGACCTAATCGACTTACTGTATTTGTGCGTACACTCAGGTTTTCAACGTAGTGGATGAATGTAATGGACATGTAGGTACTGTAAGAATGCATGAAAACCAAATTTTCCTTCAAGCAATATAGTGTTTCTTTCTTTTCCCTAGGTTTCTTCTTATGGTGGTTATGTTACCTACCAGTCCAAATCCTTTGGCATTCCCAGTGAGGGGATGACTCTGATGGACAGAAGACCTGATGTCCTTCTAACTGTGCGTAGAATCATAGTGCCACCAATTTCTTCTCTCTCTGACTTCTTTTTTTCTTTTTCAGGTATTACTTACTGTATTTATTCATCTCTGTATTTCCCTCTAGGGCCAGGAAATGACCCTGATCCACATGGCTCCACAAGTCCAATCTCCAGACAGACTGTATCAGGGCAGAGTCCTGCTTGTGGAGGTAAAGAACACAATTGTTCCTCTGTTTGTTTTAAGGTCCAAAGTGTCTGTAGGCAGTGATGTTAATTTAGTCCCATAATACAGAAGTGTTGAGTGGGATGAACTTCGTACTTTTCTATTCTAAAAGCCTTATCAGTAGTAGGGTTATTAAGTTCAACATGTTGATCCACTAGCAGTCTGTCTTTTGAACTGTAAGATATGTTTGTTTGTTCTGGTGGTAGTAGTGCTAGAGGAAAAGTCAGGGGGTCACCAGAGACAAATAGATATATAGACTAAAGACATCAGGATTCATCCATAGTTGACCATAAATATTCCTACCAAAGTAAAAGACAATCTGGCCAGTAGCTGTTGAGATATCATGCATTAAGGTGTAGGGCTGATAACAAAATATACTGTATAATTTTACATACCTCTCAAGTTTTATACTATATTAAAGCCAAAATATATATATCTATTTGAGTTTCCCCTTACATATGTCTCAGGATTAGTACTATAATAACTTGTCTGTTGTTTGCAGGGAAACTGGCGCCACGCTGGCACCAACAGGCCTGTGTCCAGAGAGGAACTGATGATGGTCTTAGCCGGTCTGGTGGATCTGAGGATCCGAGCCTTGTACTTTACTCAGAGCCAGCGACTCAGTCTAGGACAGGTGGGCTTTGAGGAGGCCACTAACAACGGGACTGGTGGTCCTGGAAACACTGTGGAAAATTGTTTCTGCCCGCCTGAGTACACTGGAGACTCCTGTGAGGTGAGGAATTAAAAGGCCATTAAATATCCCTTAATAGCAGTAGACTCTTTTTTTTTCTTTCTCAATAACATGATGTAAAGATTTGTTGATACATATCAGAGGATTGTATGTTTATTAAGTTACAACCTGTATGCCTTTTCTAATTGGATTTTTTATTGAACTTTATAAGTTCATATGTGAACACAAACACAACTTGTATGATGGTGAATCCCTTCTTGGGTGTGGACAAAAACTTGGGGGAATCTTGCTTTACTGATTTTCACAACTTCCACACTTTAAAAAAAACCAAAAAACATTAATACTTCTTCCATGCTGACAAAACCTTCACCTGGAAGCTATATAGGAAAAATACATGGAAAAAGAACTAGTAAAAGATGGTGACAGGCTGGGGAGATAATGATAATTTTGTCAGAAGCAGAGAATATAAGAAGCAGGGTGGAGCAAATGTTGATTGAAATATCAATCTTGTCATCTTTGAGGAGCAGGACCTCCTCATACTTTTCAGGTGTCCTGACACGTCTGAACCAAGTAACACACCCTTTTCCTAGAGGAAAAATTCATCAGCTGAGGAGCCTTGGGTGGAATGTACTGGAAAATACCAGTCGGAGAGCTGTGCAGCCAAATTGTGTAGCCCGAGGGTGGGATGTGATGCACAATCACGCAGACATAATATTAGTGATTATGCAGCTATAATCACTGGCATGGCTACGGCTCACAGAAACGTAGAGCAAACATTCATGATGTTGTTGCTAAGGAGAAGCTTTACTTCTATTATGTATTATTATCTATTACTTTATTTTATTCTGGGAATGGTACTGACTTTACTTAGTGTTTTTGTGCCTCTCAAATCTGATCTGTATACACACATGATTCCAGCAGTTTTGCCCACAAAAGCTAATTAAAAAGAGAATGGACCGATCTTTAATTAAAAGAAAGAGTTTAAAGAGTTTTCATGTAACTGAGAGAATTTATTAGTGGGGAGAAGCAGTAATAACAAGAACACTTTAATTAAATATTTTTCTCATTTATTTTCTCGGAGTGCTGTTGCCATTGATGTGGTTCTGTGTACGTGAGCCATTGTGTGATTGGGTGTGTTTAAAGGAAGTTGATTATATGGGCCCAGAGGGGATATGACCAAGCGCCTCGCCTTGATACATGGGGTGTGGCAGCTGGCAACACACTGTTACTCATAAACCTGAGTGCACCTACAGTTTGTGTGTCTGTAAGCAGACACACCTAGTTGTGTCTGATGTGTATTTGAGTAGCATGATTTAATCGTGAGTTTATGGTCTATGTTGTCTGAAGATGTCTGAATTCCCCTCTCAGTCATATATGCTTATACAAATGCTGTTCTAAAGCACACACACACACACACACACTCACACACACACACTCACACACTCACACACACACACACACACACACACACACACACACACATATATATACTTTATTATCACTTTACATACGTTGAATGTTGTACTGGCTAATTCAAGTAGAGGCTTTATCAACACACCCTTTGAGCTATAAGTCGACATATTTTCTCTTTTCACAAATGCTAATAGTGGATATCTTGCCACATTTGTCTGTCTGGCTGTGTCAAGCAATTCTGTGTGTGTGTGTGTGTGTGTTTGCGGGGGAGACAGAAAAAAGGAGTGAGAGATCATGTAAACACCTGCATGTGTGTGCTTGTGCGCCTGCATACACTCATGCTGATGTGCAGCACTGACTCAGGTAGGACATGGGGCGTGTCCTCTTTGTGTGCGTGTGTATGAGTGAGCGTGTGTGTTTAAGAGGCTGAGGCAGGGGAGAGTGGAGCATTATTTCACACAGACTAAACGTTAGGAATGTTAGATACGTGTATGGATAGACATCGGAAGAGAGGGGTTCTTTTACAGACCCTGTTATGGGGGACTTTGATTGGACTATGCTTCGCTGGGCCCAGACCCTTCCATAGACGGGAGCGTCCCCGCTACGCCAGGCATAATGACAGATGGACTCAGAGGATACAATACCCTTCGCTTCATGACCGGGGAAATCAGCGGATAGAATATCCGTCAGTTAATGACCAAGGAACCCAAGAAATACGCTACCCGTCAGTACATGACAGAGGACAGACTATTCAGTATCCTTCTCTCAATGACAATGCCGCCAGTTCTCAGATTCAGGTAAAACTGTGATGCATCTTATCATTTAAGAGATATTACTGTAGCTCAAGTGCAGGTTATACTTCTTAACATCTCAAGTGTGGATTGTTGGTGACTTGAAGACTGTTTTCTCTAAAAGCAAAGGACATGTTTTGGCTCTTCAGTGTCAATGTCTTAATGACATTCAATTCATGTCAAGTTCATGGCTGTGTGCTCTACAAGTACTTTTTCCCACACTTCATGACACCAAACAGATCATCCTTTGTAAATGGCAGGCTAAAGCTGCGGAAACATTGCTATGTTTAGGCAAAATAAAACTAATGCTGTGTTTGTAGCTTATTGGTTAAGCTTAGATAGTGTGTGGTGATAATTGGTATTATGGTACACATTTGTACATGATATCATTCCGAGTTGGATAATAATATGACAATATAAACCGTAAAAGGGTAGAAATTGATGTAGTTTTAGCATTTATAATATTAATTATTCTGGTTATATTTGGCTGGATCTTGTAACATAATGTTGCTGATTAATGAGCAGGACTACTCTTTGGCAACAGATTCTTCATTGAATTTCCAGAAAATGTACTATATCATGATATGTATTAACTTCACCATCTAAAATAACACACAACATAGCATAATGGAAGGTTTTATCTAAATTTCCCACCTCTAATATCATAATTGTTATAATAACATAATAATACATAACATAATATACTTTGTCTCTTGCCCTTTTAGCTATTTTGTATATTCAAAGGGTATACAGTGGTTTCTCGGTATATATGAGGTACACTAATTTAAATGATGGTATACATGTCTTTATATTTGTGTTTTGCAGAAATGTGCTCCTGGATACTACAGAGCTGCCAATGGACTTTACCTGGGCCGCTGTGTGCCCTGTGACTGCAATGGTCTGTCGGATGAGTGTGAGCTCAAGACAGGGAAGTGCCAGGTAAGAAACTCTCAACACACAACACTCATGACCATGAGTATATGTACCTACAAGCACCTAAAAGGCAGAATGATTACATCAGTCCAGTTGACTCTGTGTGTGAGCCACAGTTAAGTCAGAGTCTAGACCTGTCAGCTCCAGGGTACATCTGTGGGCACACTGTTGCAACCCAACCCTGCTTGTTTGCCTGTAGCTATGTGTTTTTTTTTTATCACCACATCTGAAGCACTGTTTGATATAGTTTTCTGATTTCCCGTTATGGGCCCCCCTCTCTCTCATTATTCTCCTTGATGGGAGGATGAGCCTGAAAACATTTTAAAATCTCATCCATCTCTGTTGTATTGTTTTTATTGTTATGCAAGACACTCAAGACCGGGCCCATGTGTGCAATGCACGTGTTGATCCACACCCTAGCAGTTGAACACGCTCTCTGCAGTGAGCATCAAATTCTTGGTGGTTGATTGGCTTGCTTCAGTGTAGGAAAAGACTTGATATCTGGTTTAGTTCATACAGCACATCTACAATGTTTAAGTCACAAGTCTTTTAATAATACATTATGTGTCATTTTCAGAACTGCCGGTATAACACAGCTGGGGACAAATGTGAACGCTGCAAAGAAGGTTACTATGGAAACGCTGCTCAGAGGACATGCAGAGTGTGCCCGTGCCCCTTCAATGCACCCACAAACAGGTGTGTGAGAAAAACAGAACACCTCCAAATAGTTGTACCATAATTACATGTAAATTTGTATTTCAGGAATTAAATCTTAATCTTCCTATCAATCTGCAGTTTTGCAGTAGGTTGCAGACAGGTCTATGGAGACTTCCAGTGTATATGCAAAGCAGGATACGCTGGAGACAGATGTGAGAGGTAAGTGTCTTTATGGACAGATTATTTTAACATGCCAGGAGATGATATTCAAATACTGTGCAAAATAGATACTCTAAAAGGTCTTAGTTATTCCTATTTTGTCACTTATTCTATCTTATTTATTTCTCTTTCTCATAGGTGTGCTCCTGGTTTCTATGGTGACCCACTAACACAAGGAGGAAGTTGTCGGCCCTGTAAATGCAACGGCAATGGCAACAGCTGTGATCCCAGGACTGGAGGTTAGATTCTGTGATTGTCTTTTGAAGCTACACATTAATACAATCAATTCAGTCATACTGTTTTTGAAATTCTATACATCTAATAAATATTAACCTAATGTCTTTTTTATTGTTTCTGTAGTTTGTAAGAACACACTGGAGCCAGGAGACACAGACACAGACGAGCAATGCCAAGGTGAATAGACAAAAAATAACTGAGGTTTGACTCTGTAACATGCAGTTTACAATATATAGGGTAGGTTCCTTTGTCAACCAAACCCTCCTTTCTTTTCCAGAGTGTGATAATTGTGCTCAGACTTTGCTAAATGATCTGGAGAAGCTGGAAGATGAGATGGGAAGGATCAAGGCTCAGCTGGACAATGCTTCCGCCAGTGCCTCCTCTCAGGACAGGCTGAAGAAGCTGGAGAAGGCCGTGTCAGACACCAAGGTAACATTTCAGTGTACTGTAACCCTGCCCGCTGACTCTGAAGGCTACAGAGGAACACCTGCAGAGTTCCAGATTATGTGTAGACACAATAGCCAAGACAGACTTCACATGATGTCCTGATGCCAAATGAATAGCCACAACAAGCACAATGAGATCCATAGTTTTTTTTATAATTTTCACACTCACACATACACACAAACAGTTTGGTGCAAGGATGAGTGCACTTATGCGAACGTTCCAGATTCCTGCTGATAAGCAATCTCAGTGAATTTTGTCCCACAGCCAGTGTGTCAACATGAGTTAGAGACTACACCGCTGGAAGCCAGTGTTTGTCGTACCAACTTGTCATTTCTCATTCCCTTGTAAACTCAGTATTACATCCACTTCATTTGAGTGTGCACCCTTTGTGCATTCATGAGACACAAGTAAATATTTCCCTCTGTGCCGTTTTGAAAACAGTCCCTATCAGTCTCAAGCTTCAATACACCACTTACAGAATCTGAGTTTGACATCATGCAGCTTACTTTACATTTCTGTGCTCTTTGCAGATTCTTGTGAGAAAATTCAGCTCCTCTATCAACACCCAAAAGTCCAGAGTCAGCCAACTGGAAGATGACATGGGCATTCTCTCAGATGACATCAGCTCCCTTCAAGACAAAGTAGGTTGCTGGGGAGAATGCCTAGCACAGTAGTTAAATGAAATCAGCATGCAATGATAAGTGTGAGAATGTTTTTTTAAATTTTTTATTTAGGCAGATGAAAGGGCCGCTGATGCTGACAAGGCAGTGGAAGATGTTGAAAAGACCCACAAGAGGGCTAAGGATCTGGACTCAGATATTCGAAACGTGCTCAAGAAAATCCAAGGTAAAATGAAAACTCACAGTAAATTCAATGGCAGCACAGCTCTTTTCTGTCTTTCATCTTTCTTTTGGCCCCCTGCTCTCTTCTGTTCTCTGCATGTATAATTTTATATTAATCTAGTTTTGCAATATAGGTAGTATCTTAGCCTTCAATTAAATTTAAATATTTGCTTGACTGTTGGCATGTTTCTGTATGTTCGCAGCTCTTCTTGACCAGCTGAAGGAGGCAGGCACCAGCGGTGATACGCTGCCCAATGAAAACCTGGCTAAAATGCTAGAGGACGCTCAGCGCATGGTGAAGGAGATGGAGAACAGAAACTTCACCCCCCAGAAGACTGCTGCTGCGAAAGAAAGAGACGAGGCCAAGAAACGTACGATATTTAGTCTAAACTTAGCCAATAAAAACTTGTGAAAACAGTGAATTCCTCTAAGACCTTCATGAAGAGCAAACCTTTCCAAAATTGCAGTACTGAACTGGTTTTATTAGATTAAATTTTTTAATCTCTGAGGTCACTACTTTGTTTTAAGTGTGAAACATTATTTTCAAGGTATGAGGGATGAACCTAGTCTAATGTATTCTATTCTGTTCTCCAGTGCTAGACTACATCAAGGCAAATGTAAGTAAGCAGTGCGACCAGAATGAGGCCGCAGCAGAGAAGATTCGGGGCCTTCTGAAGGATTACAACGCCAAACTGAAGGACCTGGACGAGGCTCTGAAGGAAGCAGATATCTTGGTGAAAAAAGCCAACACCCAGAATGGACTCAACTCTCAGACACTGGGAGAGCTGCAGGTAATGACACCTAAATGAAACAATTAATCAGTTACGAAGAACATGTGTTCTTGTGGGTTAATAGTTAGTAACTTTGCATACAAACTACTGTGAAGATCATATATATTATTTTGTTTCTGTTATTTGTTGTAAAAAATAGTTGAATAATCTGTATAGTACATGTCAATTGTAAGGTATTATGTAAATGCTATAACAGTTTTTGCTATAGTCGTTACACAGGTGTACTTTTAATCAAACTGATTCATATGCTCCCTACAGAAACGTATCAATGACTTAAAGAAAGAACGGAAGACCGTTGAGGACCAAATGGCCATGGCAAAGAATGAGCTGAAGAAAACAGAGGATATGGTGAAAATGCTAACTGACAGTAAAATGGTACGTTTGACAAACTGTAGCTTGAATCTTTTTTTTAACTTTTTTTTTTACTGTTAAAACTATAAAGTTACATGGCTTGTAATGTGTTGCCTCTCAGTATGAGTCCAAACATTTTGATGTACTGTAGCTACAATATGTAACAATAAACGATCTGATCCCACACGCATCAGGTCCTAACATGCATGCATCCACTCAGATAATGATCAGTGTTTTTGCTTGTTATGCTCTGAGGTGAAGTAAATGGTATTTCCTGGTGTTATGAATATCTTGCACCCAATCACCTGTCCTTCTCCTCTGCAGGAGTATGAACAGCTGGCTGCACAGCTGGATGGTGCCAAGACTGACTTGACCAGGAAGGTGAATGAGATTGCCAAGGCAGCAGCCAAGGAGGACATTGTGGAGGCAGCAGAGGAACATGCCAAGAACCTCAACAAGCTGGCTAAGGAGCTTGAGGAGTAGGTCTACATACAATAGATATCTCATTATAACTTGAGGTTTGATCAGTGGATTGAGTGAAATTCAGCCGTATAGTGTCTGTTGTTTTTCCGAATTTGACTTCTCTTTCCTCATCACTTACATAGCTTTCTTGATGATACCAAGTCTTTTATTTTTTGTACATCCATTCTCCATGTGTCTTGGGTTTATTTTCCTCCCTTGTTGTCCTGTGTGGCAGTGCCGTGAAGAACGCAAGTGGACGTACTGAAGTGCGTAGTGCCAAAGACGCCATTGACGCCTACAAGAACATCACAGATGCAATTAACGCCGCTGAGGCAGCTGCTAATGAGGCCAAAGATGCAGCAGACAACGCCTTGAATGTAAGCCACAATTTATGACACTCTATACATTAAGTAACTGCACACTTCTTGGCATGATATGAAATTCATGATGTATTGGATAGAATACTTTAATAATACCGACCAATATGTTTTTTCTTCCTTTTAGAATGTAAAAAACCAGAAACTCACACAAAGAGCAAAAGACCTGAAAGAGACTGGCGATGAGCTGCTGGAGAATGCAAAAGGGGCACAGAGAGACCTTCAGGGTATTCAACTCCTTTCTTAAACTGTTGCTATTTTTTAAAATAATGCAAAAGCTTTGTTACTAATTTGTGTTTTGTTTTTTTGTTTTTCTTAACAGATGCTACCGACGACCTCACTGATGTGAGGATGCGCCTGGAGAATGCTGACAAGAAGAAGAAAGCTCTTGAGAAAGACCTTCTTGATGCACAGAGGCAATTAAATGATGCCAAAAGAGGTAGAACAAGACAAGGCATTATAGGATTAAGCACAACTGTTTGTGTGTTTGGAAGGTTATTGGAGCATATTTTCTTTCATTTATTGTCCCTAATTATCTGTTTCTCACAATCAGATGACATTGCTAATATGATCAACGAGGCCAAGAGGAAGGCAGCTTCAGCTAATGACTCAGCCAGTAACACTATGGACAAACTGAATGCCATCAAAAAGGAAATTGACAAGATCAGCGTCTCTCCCGTGGACCCCAACCTAAGCAATGTATTGGATGATGTAGACCAGTCAGGTGAGATATTGAAAATACATATATACATATAGACATTTGGCACAACATTTCTCATGTTTTTTTGTAGTTTATGGTACAGAATAACCATTTTTATACATTATGTATATTTAGGATTGAAAGAGGCTGCCTTTTTACACATTGTATTTTTTTTCTACATTTAGTGAAGGACTTGTTGAAAACCATCCCATCTCTGAATGATAAGATCTCAGAGGTGGAGGACCTGACCTCGCAGTTCTCACCCCAGAGCAACATAACTGAGAACATCAAGAAGATCAAAGAGCTCATTGAACAGGCCCGGGATGCAGCTAACAGGGTGAGTCCCCCCCTCTTTAAATATGTCTATATTCACCTATAAGCCATCAATTCTATATACACATCCAACCCCAAATCGATTAGATCTTCCCCCTTTGTAATGTCTTTTCCTCATTCATGTCTTCTCTCCAGATTGTGGTCCCAATGAAGTTCAAAGGCGATGGCCATGTGGAGTTGCGTCCGCCACAGAATCTGGAGGATCTGAAGGCCTACACAGCCATATCTCTTTCTCTGCAGAGACCTAAAGGCAGGGGAGACGGAAGACGCAGACGCAGACAGACCATAGACAATGGAGACATGTTTGTGTTGTACCTTGGCAATAAAGATGTAAGTGGGTGCTTAAAATGAATGCCCATATGAATCATTTGATATAAAGATTTGGTTTGTAATTGTGCACAAGGCATTAACAAACTGTTTCTTGTAGTCCTCAAAGAACTACATAGGTATGGCTTTGAGGGGCAATGTGCTGTATGGTGTCTATAAGCTCAACGGAGTCGAATACGAGATGAAAACAGATTCTATCACCACGTCTGCAAATGAGCCGGCCATGTTTGATAAAGTGGACCTACGCAGGTAAACTGTTGTCATTTTCTGAAATGTTTTGCTGCAGTCAATATTGTATATATAAATGCACATTTATGGCATTTGACATATATCTACTGTGACTTACTACACAGCCCTCTCTGTATTTAAAAGTGAAAAAGACGCAGGAAATTCGTGAAAGGTGCCAATGTAATGAAAACCTTGGGGGTTTTTTGTTTGGTTTTTTCATCTTATGATTTAGAATTTATCAAGATGCAGAGCTGATCCTTACCAAAGATCACACATCAAACACACCTGGTACACCAATTAGGAAAAACAACCAAGGATCAATGACCCAAAACCTTCTGGACCTCAGCCCCAGTGATATTGTTTTCTACGTCGGAGGCTACCCTGACACCTTCACTGTGAGCTCCCAAACACACTGCCAGCATTCAATATGTCTAATTACTGGAAACAAGGTTTGCAATACTGAAATATTATTACTAGGGGTTTTGTTAATACCCTTCCTCTGTTTTGCTTCTCCTCAGCCACCAAGTTCTCTCAACTACCCCAAGTACAAGGGCTGCATTGAGTTCTCCTCCTTTAATGACAAAGTTGTCAGCCTCTACAATTTCCAAAAGGCAGAGAAGATCAATTTGGAGACTCCATGCAAGAGGTTTGTCCTAGCATAATTAGTCTTAAGACTAATTAAACTCTAGATAATTTTCTTTTTAGCTATAAACATGTTTGTATGCCTTCTCTGTAACCTGTGGCATTATTTCAACATACAGCGGAAAAAGAGGCAGCTCATCCGCTCTTTGTTTTACCATCAAGTGTTTAAAATGTTCAGTGTCATTCCAGTTTCTGATTTCATCACTCTGGCATGAAATGGATAAACATTCCCATCCCATCCCTCAACCCTATTTTATCCCATTCCTTTTTAGTAGCACTGGCAATGTCACCATCAACAAGTGTTTTAAAGTTGGAACTGGCTCTTTTTTTCAATGCTCACATGATCTCTCTGTTTTTTTGGAGGGGGGAGGTTTGTTGTTTTTGTTTTTGTGGATTTCCGATAATTAGCTGGGTGTTCCTTGACAAACACGTGCAGTAGGTCAGTATTAGCCCCGTTTTTACTGGTGACCTGTCCAGGAATTTTTTCCGTCTCTTGCCCAATGGTTACTGGAATATGCTCCAGCCCCACTGTGATCGTAAAAATGAATACATGGAACTATAGAAGCGGGGCGAACAGAAACTTTTCAAGACAACAAAGACAAACTGACTTTAAATCGATACTTTTGCTCAAGAAAGGATATGTGTTCAGTGAGAAAATGTTGAGACTTCAGAATTTTAACATTTAACATTTTAACAATTTTCTGATTCTCCCCTGCATCCAGGTATGTACCTCCAATGGACTCTGACTACTTTGAAGGCACTGGATATGGCAAAATGATTATAGATAAAATATCATCCGTCCTCCTCATCGGTATGTCCGTCTACACTCGTTCAGAAAATGGTCTGCTCTTGTACATTGGAAATGAGGTAAATTATTGTTCATGAGGTTATTTCATAAATCTTATATTTTGATGCACTTTTTTTATAGAATTAAACGTGCTCTTTTCAAGAATTTGATCATTCTGTTTCCTCTTTAACATAGGTCAACTACATCACTGTGACAATGGAGATGGGTGTTGTTGTTCTACGTAGTAACTCGCTCAAAGAACCAGTTTCGAAAAATGAGAAAATCTTCCCAGTAAGACATTTTTCTTTGTTTTCTGCAATCACTTGCTCAAGTAGTTTACATCACTTAACACAGAATTATTAATTGAATTGCATCTTACTCCTCTACCCTTTTCTCAGACAAACGATTGGGCAGATGTCCTCATCATTTTTCCTAAGACCGGAAAATTAATAGTCCGCGTAGGCGGTAAAGAGGTGACAGCCCAAGTTGGATATAGTGAATTTAAAGAATACTATATTGGTGGTGCACCACAAGACTTGAGGGAAAGGTATGTGGTTATCAATTTTCCTCTACTTCCTCTAAATCCGTGCTGATTGAACCTTTTCCCACTATAGCAAAAATAACTGCATTTTCTTCCCCTTTCACAGGTATAACATCACCACACAACCATTCAAAGGCTGCATGAAGAACTTGAAGCTGAATAAAGACTTTAAACCTATTGATGTGCAAGTGGGCATCAGCAAAGGTTGTCCCAAGGAATCCCTGGTAGGATGTTAACCTCATCATTATAAACCACTTAAATATTGTCTTATACATATATATATATATATATATATATATATGTATATATATGTATATGTATATATATATATATGTATATGTGTGTGTATATATATATATGTATATGTGTATATGTATGTGTGTGTGTGTATTTATTTTACATGTTAACTAATTAACTAATGTCTGATGTCCATGTTCTTGTCTAGATTACTCGTAAAGCAGAGTTCAGCTTGGGGAGTTCCCTGTCAGCTGACCTCACAGGCTTCAGCTTGGCTAATGTCACTGTCTCCCTTGGATTCAAGAGCACAGAGAATCAGGGTCTCATTCTGGAGAACAAACAGCAGGTCAGTAGCCATATTTATTTTCAAACCTGACTTATAATTGTGACTTTTGAAATCTGAGTTGTGTGGGACAACAGAACACGGTCAGATTTAAAACCTTTTTCTTTCTATTTTCCAGGCTAATGGGATGAATCTTGCATTGGAAAATGGCTATGTGATTCTGTCTTACAATAACAAGATGTGGAAATCTAACAAACAATACCATAATGGCCACTGGCATTATTTGACTGTGACCAAAAAAGATGGAAGGTATGAAAGAAGAATTTATTTTACATTCAGACATATTTAATGTGAACATTCATACAAATGTAACATTAGTTCAGTGTGGTTTTAATGTCACATGTGTATAGTTTCACATATGAAAAAGTACAGGACAGTGTAGGACAGAGCTATGGACAGTGACACCTGTTGCCCAGTAATTTAAATCATACACTGGACAAATACAATACAGTTAAAGAAAATAAGCAAACTCTGGCAAATTCTCATAACCACTTCAATCTAAAGCTGATGTACAATAAGTACTATGATCATTCTCCCAAACAGGATTACCTTAGTTATTGATGATGAAGATATGGGTCAGGAGCAGAGTGGCAGCACTTCCATAGGTGACACAGGCGGCTCCATGTCCCTGGGAAGAGACAAGTTCAAAGGCTGCGTTTCCAACCTCTACACAAGACGGTAATCAACCCTCACTCTACATTTTATAGCTGTGTAATTTTAACATAACTCAAGAGATAGTTTTTATTATTGGAGTCACATTTCGACTGTTTGCTCACTATATATCTTTTCACTTTGATACATGGTGTTCATTTTATCTGAATATTTTGTTGTGTTGCAGGCCAGAACAAATGTACAGAGCTGAAGACTTCAGCCTCTTCAAGGCTTCTGGAGATGTCCTGCTGGATGTGTGTACTGCCGACAGTCCTGTCCAACTGATGCTGGACCGCATGTCTAAGAAGGTGAGAGTTTGTCACATTTACCGCAAAGACATTTACTCTAGTAATTTTAATATGTTTAATATTTGTGAACTTGAATCAAGTGACATTATGTTTATACATCTAGAGCAATCCATCTGATTTCATGGTATACAGTAATTGTCAAACTAGCATGTACATTATGAACATGGTGACATTGTTGATTTATTCTTCTCACTACCAGTAAGTCATAACCATCTTCTAATTTCCTCCTTTGTACTGTAAATGTGTACTGTAAAACTATCCATTGCTAAATGTTAATGATTTGTGTTTCCTTGACATTGTTTACATTGTTTTGCTGCCTTATTTCCAGAGATGAAGAAGAAGGAGCCCTAAGACCTGCTGATGTTGACAAGAATCTAATATTGACATGAAAAACTGGCAGCTTGCCTCACAATGTTCTGTTTCTTTTGCACAAACTCATTAATTTACAGTGTACTTCAATAAAAAGTTGCATGAACATATCTATAATTATAACAATCATTAAATGTATTGTATCTCATCACATTTGTCTATTCTATTTAAAAGAATCAAATAACTAAAAACATGAACTTGTGAATAACAAGTTTGAAATCATCTCATGTCTCTTCTCTTTCTTCCATGTAACTCACTTTCTAACAGTCATTCACAAGCACGTTCCCTCTAACTCACTGTTGTCAGACCTAATGGACACACTCACACACAAACATTATGGCATGGTAGCTATGGTAACTTCACTGTCAGATGAAATGACTCATGAAATGAATCATTTCCTAGAGTACAGTAACGTTCACCTATGTAGACATTTCACAGCACATAAATACAAAAGGATCTGCATCTAAGTTTCTCAACATTTTCTGGCCCATAATTCTGTTTTAGTTATTAGAATTCATGTCATACTTATACTTTTGTGTTCTACCTTTGTGGACATACTGTAGAATTACAAAAATATTTTAAATTCAAACACATATCAAATGAAAACTCTTGTTATGTGGACCAGTAAAGCACTTTGAGATATTGTATGTAATATGTGGTTACACAAATAAACCTGACTTAACACCCAAAACCTACTTATATCACTTTTACATCTCTCAAAACTCTGAATGGGATCCCAATATTAAGGCTGAGAAACATTGATCGACATTATGATTAATGATGATGCCAATGAGAAGTTTGGAAGAATCTCCTCCTTAGATAAGATGCCAGTATTTCACAGCTACACCAGAACTGACAGTGTTCAAATATTTCTTATTCTATGCTCTCAAAAGCATGATTACACTTTCTATATCTTCTTCAAATCACATCTTGCATGCTCATCATAATTTACATATCTCAACATCTGATTAAAAGCACCGTATCACAACCGCCTTCAATTCTCCTACAACACCTGACCCACAATGAATTGCCTGAATAATTATTTCTTGTCTGCTACATGAGTTCATAGAGGTGCAATAATCAATTAACACTACATGACAGACTGGTATGAAAAATATAACCAAAGGGGTAACAGAAACCCCCAAACACAGGTGCACCTAATGAAATAATAGAGTGTAATAATGAAACTATACAGTGTGTAATCTTTACAATTAATAATACAATTTTTTTCCAAAACAAATCATCCTCCATTTTCCTCTCATAATATTATTCTGGACATGTCTATTAGTTTCAGAAAGCAATGTCTGAAACTCAATGTGTTTTTTTCATAAGGAAGAATGTGAAGATACATACTGTATATCACACTGCGTCAATAATGATTTTTTTGTGTACAAGCTAAAAAATCTACCTGTTCTCTCCTATATCAATTTCATATCAGTGTTTCTGACATCAACAAACCTATTGACCTATTAATTGAACGTATTTACAGTTTTATGATCTCTATAGGTCTATGATGGCTGCAGGTGTCATATTTGATTGCATGCCAAACTAAAATCACTCAAATCATATGAGCATGACGACTGCTGCCCTTGATGCATATCAAACAGTATCGCCAGCACAAATACCTATCTATGTTGAAATCAAACACACCCTGAGTAAACAGAGGGGCTGTGGTGGTTTATCTACAAAAAGAAACACGATGTGATGGTAAAAACTTCAACGATCTTGTGATTACAAGATCCACACTGGACCACCAATCAGCATCAACACTAACTGCATATATGAGTAATGAAAAGAAAAATGGTATCATATTTATCAAAACTATCACATGCCGGCTGTTGGAGAGACATATACTGTATTTCTGTTGTGCATCACAGCTGAATGATGCCACAAAGTATAAATGGAAGCTTAAGATGGGATGGAAACATGAATTATTTTATGTAGAACATTCTAATCTGTGGATAAAAAATAGTTACTAAAGAGCCTGGAATCTCTTTGGCTCGTTTTCACATCTGTGGAGTCCCAGTCTATGTTTATATCATCTTTGACTGTTGTCACTCTTTCCATGGATTTCTGTATCCTCCTACTTTCTTTTATTCACAGAGTGGAGCCAATTTGAATACTTCATAAAGAGCTGTGGCTTATCAATGATTTAAGGAACAACTTTGTGCTGACTGTTTATGCTTGTGCTGTTTTAGGATGGTGTGACACAGACGATAAATGAGAGTGTATCAGAGTGTTCACTACCAACCCTGGTTCAAAATGGTTATTTCCTGGGGGGTGCTGTTAGCAGTCTAAGCTACAGCCTTCCACTACAGGTGCTGCAGCCCAGGTGAGAATTCTATCTTACCTTACAGCACTTTTTCATAATATTATACATACACATGCATGCACACACAAGTTTCAGTGAAAGATTTATGTGTTTAGCTGAGTCTATCTTCTCAATAACAATGCTTCAGTTATGTCAGAGCCAATATACACACATGTACTGAAGATGATGCCTCTTTTTATCCTCCACAGGCCCCACTTCTCTCTTGATGTCAAGACTCGATCTCATGAGGGTCTGCTGTTCTTTGCTGCTACCAGAGGAGGGCGCTCTCATCTTGCTTTATACATGTCCAAAGGCAGGATCAGGTTGTCTGTAGGCCAACAAAAAGAGATCTTCAACCGGGAGAAGTACAATGATGGGAAGTGGCACTCGGTCAGTGAGTTTATATCATGCTACTCTAATGTATTTTGAAACAAAACCAGACTTTAGTATAATTTTAAAACTGTTAACCATAGAATCATTCAATCTACAAATGGAGTTAAACTCTACTGTCATTCTTTGTATGTATGGTTAAAATGTTTCCTGTAGGTCATATTCAGTTTGGAGAAGAAGAAATTCCGATTGGTTGTAGATGGGATCAGAGCCCAGGATGGTCTTATGACAAATGCTGAGCTCGCATCCATGCAGCAGTTCATGTCACCTGTGTACTTGGGCAGTGCCCCACAGTCCCTTCATAAAGAGTTAAAGGTAAAAAAACAAACAAACACACACTGGCCAGTTCACACAAGCACACAAACAAGTTTTATAATTTTATTTTATTTCTTATTTTTACTTTCAGTCGAAGAATCTTCCAAAGCAAGGTGTGTCCGGCTGTGTCCGCAATTTTAAAATGAATGGAGCACCAATGTCAAATCCAACTACAAATCGTGGGGCCGGCCCCTGCTTTGAGGGACCGACACAACGAGGGGCTTATTTCTCAGGGAATGGAGCACATGTCATTATCAGTGAGTACCCCACTAGCTGTGAAGTCATTACCAAATCTTCATAGAATATATTTTAGGTTTATTTGACAGGTTATTTAATAATTTTTTTGAAGAAGTGACAATAAAAGTGTGTTATAAACTGGAGGCACGGCCGTGACTGTGACAAAGAGCTGTGGAATTTGGTTCTAATTATATATATATATCAGTGTGTAAGAGAAAAACAAAGACATAATATACTAGTTACATAGAAAAAAGATTATGAGCAGTTGTGAATTTTCAGAGGAATTTCCTAGAAGACACTGTCAAGATCTTCTACTGAATCTACCAAAATCTAAAACTGAAATATTACAAATAGAGATACATTGAACCCAAGTAAGTACACTAGTAATACACAACTACTCAGGAAGACAAATGTGAGATTTTGCATGTTCAGCTGACCCACTGTGCGCTCATTAAACAACTCTCTAGGTTACAATAGACATTAATTGGAAGTAATTAATTAAGGAACACTGTCTCAATTTTCTCTATAATTAGGACCAAATTACACAGTTCTTTCAAGGAATCATGTTAGGAAATTAGTTACATATCAGTTCCTCCCAGGAAACTATGAGACCCATAAGAAAAAAATCTCCTTGATATGTTCACTTCAGGGCCTTCTCTTCATTGTGCTGATACTTACAGTCTAAATTATGATATCTATGATGATATTTCTTTTCTGTATTTCAGATGACTCTTTTGTTGTGGGCTCCAGTTTTGAGCTGCTGTTTAATATTCGTCCAAGGACTCAAACTGGACTCCTGTTACATGTTGGTGATATTAGCAGGACCCCGTATGGACATGCGATGGGCCACTATCTCAGTATTTACATGCTCAGAGGAGAGGTGAGACCTGACTGTCAGTTTATTGTTGCCTCATTTGTGTTTTTCTGGCCAGATACTCCTAACCCCAAATTCATTTATGTTGTCTGATTAGACCTCTCCTCAGGACTGTGTGGGCATGTACAGATTGATTGACAGCTCCCTTACTTCTTTCATCTGCCAGTAATGAAAGCACAAACTCTGAAAAAGGCCTTGTGTTATTAGTTTATAGAGATTAGTGACCTCATAGCTGCATAGCTCCACCTTACAGGAGGCCTAATTAACCAGATTAATTGAAAACACATGTCGGTGTGCAGGGCCTTTAACAGGTATCTTTACTTGAAGTGCGTTCCCTGCACGTGTGATTTAAAGCTCTGTATTTGGATTTACAGGTAGTGGCACAGGTGAACAACGGGAAAGGGGAATTCATGGTGTCGGTGCAGCCAAAAGCTACATTATGTGATGGGATGTTTCATAAAATTTCAGGTAAATTACATATTTCATAAAAGTACTGTATAACTCTGTTTAAGCTGAAATTGCTATTTAACCCAGTGTACACAGTGATAAAAACATGTCATTGGCATTAAATTCCTGTCCATGTGTCTTCTAGTGATCAAGAGGAAAAATGTTGTGCAACTGCATGTGGACACAATGGATAATTACAAGATTGGACCACCATCTTCCACTACCACGTTGACCAAAGATCCCCTATATGTGGGTGGCATTCCTGGTGAGTGTTAATCTATTAATCTGAGTGTTAATTGACTTGGTTTACCTTTATCTGAGATTTTCTGCAAATAAATAAGATGTGAAAATATCACAGCCAAATGTTAATGTTATACAATATAATATTATGAAGAATGAATAGCCATATTTAGGTCTGATAACTGATCTGTGGAGGCCAGTGGAGTCAAAAAAGCCAAGAGGCTTAAAGGAGGCATATCATGCACATTTGCGGGTCTATATTTTGTATTCTGGACTCTACTGGTATATCTTTGCATAATTTGCAGTTCAAAAAAACTCCTTATTTATCTTGGCCCATATGCAGCCCCTCAGTTCAGACTCAGACAGGCTGGTTTAGCTCCTGTCTCTTTAAGGCCCCCTTCCCGAGGAGCCCACTCTGTTCTCACTGGTTAGTTTACGGAAGCTGTCACACCTTTGAGCCCAAATCCTATCTGAACAATGAGAGTGGACAACGTGAGCAACCTGCGTAACAAATTTAACAACAACCTTAGCAACAAACGTTATCAACAAACAGCCGTTACTGGGCATGCATGAACAATCTGACGTCATCATGAGGTAACACTGCAAAAAAAGTGTTCAGAGCAGGCTGAAGCCTGGGCTTTTGACTTTCAGGGAGCATTTTTACATACATTCACCTCATGTTTTGGAACTTTGACCATATTTAACATAGACATCCAACATCATAACAACATAAAAATAACAGAAAATCACAAAAAGCATGATATGTCCCCTTTAAAGGGCTGACAAATTAGGAAAAAATCAAAGTAGTTGGAAAAATGAAATCACTTAACAGTTTACCACCCTTACCTTTCTGCTACAGAGATGTCAATGCAGCAGACACTCCCTGTCACCTCGTCCTTCGTGGGATGCATCCAGGACATGAGGATAAACAGCGAGCCCATCTCCTTCAACAGGTTGTCTGGCGTGTTCGGTCCAGTCAACCTCAAAGAGTGTCCGGGCTGAACAAATGTGTCTCACTGCATCATCACAAACCTTGGGACCACGTCCACTGCCAACCATGTGCAATCTGTTACCAAGACAGAGAATGTGTTTGTGTGTAAGAATGTATATAATATGAGGAGTGTGTATGTGTGTGTGTGTGTGTGTGTGTGTGTGTGTGTGTGTGCGTGTAAAATAGAAATACTGTATAAGTAGCAGCTCACAGGTTTGCTGCTCTGTTAAACATTTCTGTATTTATTTTGTGATAAAATCATGTATCACAGCACCAATTCATGAATGCATTTCCTGAAAGTTGTTTTACAGTCTGATATGTTGGATCCATTAATTCTCTGTCGATAATCAAATGCTACTGAATATGCTTGTGGTTACTCAGGGCTGCACTATAAGTAACCCAGCACTTTAAGAAAACATGCCTTTTGTGATGGTGCTTTAATGGAGATCAACATTATCAGTTAATGTCTTTTTATTTTTTTGTTTGTTGGACTGAAATGTTTGTATTAGAATAATTTGCAGTTTACACCTACAGTGCTTGATACCGTAACAACATCTTCAGGGGCTGCCAAGCTATTTTATCGTCATGTCCACATGCCAGCATGTATAATTCTGCATTATGACTGGTTTAATAGTCTTCACACAGGCCATGAAATCATGTTTTTTCCCATATTGTATTACTGTTGTTCTGAATTAATTTTGCATTCCTATTGCATGCATTGGGATGTTCTGTGTGGCTGTCAATGTCAGTTACACCAGAAAACAGCAAGTACTGAATTTTGAGGAGTGTTGTCTATGAGCTAAAAAACTATATAGATGCCATCATAAGTGTCGCAATTTTGGTCAGTTGTGTTTGGGACCATTAAGCCCACATTACTAGAAAGTTGTAATTAATATTCCGGAAAACAAAATGTATTTAAATTCCCCTGAGAGTGTTTACTTTCCTACTTTGTATATTTGTGTAAAAAAAAATGTGATAGTAGAAACAATATGCATGATAATTGGACATATTTTTTACATGCATTCCTTGTGACCACTGATTTGTAAACCATTTCGTAATCTCTTCAATTAATCTTCTTTATAAATACTTGTCAGTGCCACAGGTGGGTCTTGTGAAAGATCTTTTCACTTGTGATCATGATGACAACTCACAGATTTCATGTGAGATATGAATTTTTGAGACTATCTGGGATTTATTGTTGAATTATACTCAGCAACATGTGTATACTTTTGATTGTAAGATTAGATAAATATGATTTACAACTTTTTTTTTGAATAGGTCTCGCATTTAATTTTGGGAAATGGTGATTCACATCTACAGTGTTGAAATATACCTCTCCATATATATCTACATATACCTACATTTTGAGAGTAGTTATTAATGGAAAGCTTGAATTAGAATTAGTTTTAGAACTAGATAAAGTGGTGTTCACGTACCCTTTCAGCTCCATAGGAATTTATTTATATAATCCTTAAATTTGACAACAGAAACATGTTAAACTTGCTGGGTCCTGTATTGCAGCCATTTCTCAGTTGTGCTCATTGGCTGACTGGATCTCCAGCAAAAACCACCACGCCCACTATGATGCTGCCTTCAAGGACATTTTGTGAAGTCGAGCGTAATTGCAAAGTGGTGCTGCGACCCATCGGATTCTACGACCAAACTGAATTTTATTGCCACTGCTAACGGGCTTTTTAAAATCAGACCTGATCACATACGCTATTTTGATAGCAGCTGTGACAAAAAACTGTGCCTCCATAATATTTAGATGTTAAGAAAAAAAAAAGATTGCATAGATGCAGA
Organism: Thunnus maccoyii; assembly: GCF_910596095.1. Taxonomy (NCBI): domain Eukaryota; kingdom Metazoa; phylum Chordata; class Actinopteri; order Scombriformes; family Scombridae; genus Thunnus; species Thunnus maccoyii. The sequence continues at coordinate 16,344,650 of NC_056544.1, forward strand.
GATAAAGCCAAACTATCAAATGTTGATGGTGGTTACAGCAGAAACTGTTATGATATTGCCCCGTTACACTGAAATTAATTTTGCGTCCTTTGGCAGTTCTGTTTAAGAGTCTGATGCACATATTAAACATACAGTTACAAATATGACACTTCATGGACGTACAACACACATCAAACAGTGATGACACTCGTACATATCACATTGTATCCTCTGGATTCAGATCACATCATATGATCATGTGTATGTAGAGCACTTAACATTACCCAATACCTATCTAGTGTCTTTCCAACTAATTAGAAACATAAAATGAGCACAAATGGAGACAAATAACAAAACGTACTGCGTACAGATAATGTTAAACAGGAGCAAATAACAATATTCACAAGTCTACCATCGCTTGTTTTATCCTTTTACAGTCTAGTTACCACTTTGCAAGTCAGTTTATGTGGTTTATTGCTTTGATAGGTCGCCCCCACTGTCTTTTCTATGTAATCTGATCGAAAACATGATCATTCCGAAACCACCTGAAGGCAGCACATTTCCTGTCTACACAGGAAAACACAGAAGCTACCGGACAGGCGGCAGAATCCGGAACCGCTACAGAGCCACCAGGACAAGACATACACACACTCATGTAGCTGGAGGTCAGTTATCCGAACTAGTCCGCTTATAAGTCCTCTCATGTAAGAATATGAATATGACCGTGTTTGCTCAAAACTGCGCCACTGGTTGAGACTATTCTGTCTGTAAGTAAACTAACCAGACACACCGCTCGTCCCCTCCCTCTTCCCCATAAAACCCCGGCCGCGTTCAGTTCCTCTCCTCCGGTATCAGGTATCTCAATGGCGGACCCGGCGGAACCAGCCCGGGGGAGCTCGGAGGAGGAGAAGCCGGACCGTATAAACGACGCAGAGCTGGCTCTGAAAGGAATCAATATGCTTCTCAACAACGGATTCAAGGAGAGCGACGAGCTCTTCAAAGCATACAGGTCTGTGAGTGTTTCCCTCAAAGACAGCAAGCAGTATTTCTGTTCCTACTCTGTCTGTCTGTCGTTGGAGGGGGTTGGGGGGTGATAAATGTGATGACAGGTGTAGCTAATGTTTTAAAACTACTGTGGTCAGACCAGCATAAGAAGATGAAGACATGAAGACACCCCATCAGCACTGTCTGTGTTTGTCTGGTGCAGCACCATATGATCAGGTCACAAGCAGGATTGTTTTAGCAAATATCCACACCCAGTATGTAACTTGTGATGCTCAAATAGTCCAGTGACTCTTTCATCATCATCATGATAATAATAATGTTCTTTATGTGTGGAGATAGGTTGCTGTGACCATCTTTAGTGTAAGTAAACACACATATGTTAAAAGGTAAATGTTAAACCGGTTAGCATACCTGTCATGCCAGTCAGTTACTTTGAATAGGTATTTGTTCACATCACAACCACATGTTGGATAGTTACACCTGTTCAGACTTGTTTTGCAATTACCAAGTTGTATTTGTTGGATGTCTGCAGATTGATCTCTCAATTTATCGTTGAGTTTATGACTGTTCAGTAAAGAAAAGTCCCTGTTATATTTCAATAGCTTCTTTTGGTTCTGGCCAACAGTCCAAAAATCTTAAAACACTCAGTTTACAATCATATAAGATGAAAAAGATGCAGCAAATCCTCACATTTCAGAAGCTGGAACCAGTAAAACTTTGGCAGTTTTGCTTTAAAAATAATATAAATAATTTATTAATAACCAAAATAGATGCAGATTGTTTTCTCTCAACCTTCTTATCGAATAATTGACTAAATATTTCAGCTCTAGATCAAATTTTGTGTCAGGTTCAACCTGAAAAATTCCCTCTAATACCCACACACTTAGACCTGGGTCCACCTGCTTACTGTAGGAGTTTGTATACATTTCTCCATCACACTGTTTTATTATAGCTGATTACCTCTGGGAAGGGTTTGCTTTCAAGTTGAATGTTGATGTCACAGTATGTGTCCTGACCCCTGGTGAAAGCTTAAATGTCACCTCTCCCACTAATTGCGCTTAGCACTAGGTGTCATCCTGTTTTTATTCCATCAGCGAAAAAGATGGAGGGAAGTGAAAGAGGCATACACAGCAACTGAGAATGAGCTTGTGACTGCCTGTATTAACCAGTTTCCTACTAAAGTTGTCCTGGCACTGCTTAGTTGGCATTGTGTGTTGCGTTATGGGAGCATGAGATAAGTTAAGGGGGTTTGGTGATGCATTAAATCATATCCTAAGGCTATGAAGGGATACCTGCACCCACTGATTCAACCCATTCCTATCGTATTGAGTGGCTTTTGTCTGACCGTCACCTTGTACCACAACTTCATGTTTTTCCCATGAATGGACAATGGACAGTCACAAATTGTCCCAGAGTAAAAGAATTATGGCATCAAATGTTATAATTCAGACAGGGGTATAGAGAATAAACATTACATCATACAAAACTAAAAGCACTTTCCATTTAAAACATTACATCATACAAAAAAATGAAATACAATACCTTGTGTTTAGTACTTTGTGGTTAATGGTCACAATATTGATTATGTTTCAGGCATGATTTCAATTGTGATTTAAAACTAGAGAAGGTAGAGCATTGTCTGATAGTTATTGTGTTCCAAAAGTTTGCAGCTCTAATGGAGGAAGCTGACCGGCCACATTCAATGGACCTGTGCTGTACTACACAGTTGTCTCTGGTAGATGCTCTTCTTTGCCTGATGTTATCTGAGCATAGTAAAGCAAACTCTGTCACTAGGGGAGGAGCAAGATTGTGGGTAATTTTGTACATTAACCTCTTCCACTTCTGCCCCCCTACCACAGACGCATTTTTGGGGGCATAGGGGATGTTTAGGGGGAGATAGCAGGTCAACCATATACACCACATAGAAGTGGTCTACATCATCTGAAAGTTGGGAGCCTGAAGATTAATTTGAGTTCTGCACTGTGTGTCAAGTTTCTCTAGTAATAAATCTGTAATGAACATTGTGTTTTGGTTAAGCGCCTATTCAAATTTTGAAATTTTAGAGTGTATAATGGGCATAGAACAGTATGATGGAAGTATATGATGGCCATTCCCATGCTCAATTATGTCTCATAAGTTGTTGCAGAAATTTTTGGGTTGATACCATTTTTACCACCAAATTAAGACATTTTTGACCACTCGAGACTTGATTAAAAAATGGTCAAAAATCCCTCCAAAGTACCACATTAAGACACCATGACCTTGAGGAACACCATAGAAAAATTCATGCTCTAATTTGGTATCAAAAACTTTTGACATTTGGAGATTTCTGTAGTCACCACTAACTCCCTTATTGTCAACATACCTAGGAAAGCCATACATCCTCTGAGTGCCCTAGGTCTCTAGTTTGCGATTGTAAAGTTTCATGAGGCTGTGAGGTCACAATAGGTCATTTCACACAATAGATTATCAAAAATGGTCTCACTACAATGAAATGGCTACTATGGGAACTAACATCAATACACATGAATACAATTAGAGCCACAAGAGTCTCAGCTTCCCAGTCATACCAAATTTATGCAATTCCAAGACTGTTTAGGGACCCCGATATGCAAAAATATTCAAATACATCATTTTTAGAATAGTCAAAAATAACACGTTTATACTGCATGCGAAAATGTTTTTTTCCCAAAACTGCATGGGATTAGCATAAAGTGGGAATGTCTGTAAAGGGGAGGCTCATGGGTACCCATAGAAACTATTTTCATTCAGTTATTTTGAGGTGAGAGGTCAAGGGACCCCTTTGAAAGCTAGCACAACATGGTTGGTACCAATGGATTCCCTGTCTTTAGGTTGTCAAATAGGACTCCATCTAGTTGATAGTATTTTCAGACAAATTAAAACATGAAAGTTTTAACAGAAGGGCATTATAATTCACAGTGTCAAATGCCCCGTGCAAATCCAAGAATACTGCTCCTACAACACCACCCCTGTCAAGCTTTGACTTCATTTGCTCTATGAGAGAACAATTAACAGTCTCAGTCAAGTAATGCTTGCTAAAACCAAATTGCATTGGGTGAAGTGAGATATGTCCTGTGTTCAAAAAATCTACAAGTTGCTCTGTTACAACTTTTTTTATGATCTTTAATGCTATTGGCAGAATGCGAAAGGGTTTATAGTTTGCCACATCTGATGTCACAACTGCAGATTTTTCTAATTTATTCAACAAATTTTAACAAATTCAGGGCTCAATGGATGAAACCAAAAAACCAAAAAATGATTTTTTGGTTCTCCACCCATAAAAGGAGGCATAAAAGGTCCTCTAGATGTGTTACAAAACATGTGTCTTATCATTTCTTTATATCCTTCTGTTCCAGGAACTATAGTCCTTTGATGAGTTTCGGGGCCAGTTTTGTGAGTTTTCTGGTGAGTTGAGATGCAACGTCCTATTGCAACACACTACTGTTTTACTTTGTGGTCCAAATACTGACAAAAATGATTGTAGATGCTACTTTGAAAAGTACTTCTGTTTCCTTATAAGTTCAAGGAATTTCCCTTGTGGTCCTGATGGGTGCAAAGGCAAGCTTCTTAATTTGTCTGGTACAAAAACTGTGGGACAAACTAACTTGGTGTTCTACTATGAATTAGGTTTTGCGTTGCAGTGGTATTTTTATAATCCAATTTCACCTGGATTCGTTTGAATCATTACATAACATTACATTCATTTAGCAGACACTTTTGTCCAGAGCAACTTACAGTAAGTGCACTCAAACTCAACAGGAACAAGAGCCAAATGTCCTCAAAAATTGTAAGTGCAACTGTCCCATATAAACAATAAAAAACATATTCAGAGAGTGTGTTTTATTTCAAAAGAAATTAAATAATGTTTTTATTTTGAGCAATTTTCACACAATAAAATAATTATATACAAATAGAGTTGTGCTTGACATTCACTTGTTTACTTTGGAAAGAGGAGTTGCCAAAAAAATTTCAGCTGATGGTCCAATTACTCAGTTGACCCAAAGCTGTTGACCATACAAGGTTGCTGTCAGCAGATACATGTTTTTGTTTCTTTTAATGTAAAAATATAAATAGAAAATCAGATTTAAAAACAATGATAACCATAATAACAAGTTAGCCCTCTCCTGTTTGCTTATCTTTGGTGCCAGTTGATGTCACCATCTTTCATTCTCTGTAGGTGATCTGACAGTAATTTAAGAAGCCTTTATTCACTTCAACTCAAGGGAATACTTGCCTTCAGTGTCATTCCATTACTCTAAAAAACTCAAGAAGACATTTGTGAGATTGGCCTTTCAAGGGCAAAGGAAGCAAGTCAAGAATGATGTGTGCTCAGGGGGCAAATCTTAACCCAGAATTCACTGTGGTGATAATCTTCTTCTCCATTATCATGTGTAGAGAAACTCCCAAGAAAATGGAGAATAATTTGTATAAAATCTGAAAAGTAAGATTTTGTTTTCCTGCTTTCTGGACTCTGTAGTTAATCCAAAATTCAGTCCAAGATTAGATTTTTTTCCTCATTTTCAGCACTTCTGTATTGTCAGCATTCATTCTGGAAAGTTTGTGTAATTAGTGTTAAACAGGATTGTTTAACTGGTTTACTTTTTCTGTAGAATGCCATGATGACATTTGAAGAAGAGAAAATGCAGATGGCCTTTGAGGACCTCAAAGCTACAGAGAGGCTGTGTGAGAGTGAAAACACTGGTGTCATTGAAACCATCAAAAACAAGATCAAGAGGAGTGTGAGTAATCTCAACAACAGTTTATTTCATGGAATGTACATGCTTATACAGTATATAGAATAAATACAATTTGCCTAAAAGGTAGCTTTCTATACAGTACCACAGTGTCCAGCTTTGCTGTTAGCTTGCTGACTTGCCTGTTTGCCATACTAGTCTATAAGTGTGAGGTATTTGTGCGGGTAGATGGACTCTCAGAGGTCAGGGGTGGCTGCAGTTGACCGACTCCAGAGGCAGATCATCATTGCAGACTGCCAGGTTTACCTCGCAGTGCTGTCTTTCATCAAACAAGAGCTGTCAGGTAAAATACTCCATAATATCTGTTTAGTGACTATAAACCACTAAAGAATTCAAGTCACATTTTATTGGTGTTAAATGAATGAAATTAATTAGCTTTCCAACTTAGTTTTGATCATCTTAATAACAGATGCAAATGCGGAATGTTTTGGAATACAAGTAGGCCATCGCAAAAGATAATAAGTTTTGCTGACCTAGTCTTCAATCCCCTGACAGCATACATCAAAGGAGGCTGGATCCTCCGTAAAGCCTGGAAAATGTACAACAAATGTTACAGCGACATCACACATCTGCAGGAGGGCAGCAGAAGGAGGGCATCAGAACAACAGGTGATGCCTTCCCCATCTCTGTCAGCCTCCTCCGACCCATTGCAACACCACCGCTCCTCTTCACCCGGGCCAAGCCCATCTCAGAGACTGGACAGTATCAGCCCCGAGGTGCTGGATCGGCTAAAAGGTTCGGTCAGCTTTGGTTACGGCCTCTTTCACCTCTGCATTTCGATGGTGCCGCCGCACCTACTGAAGATTGTCAACCTGCTGGGTTTCCCTGGTGATCGTCTTCAAGGCCTGTCAGCGCTCACGTATGCCAGCGAGAGCAAGGACATGAAGGCCCCCTTAGCTACGTGAGTATGTGAGTGAGTATGTTTGTGTATCTGCATATCTGGCTGTAACTGAAATACGATCTGGCTAATGAAGTTGTAAATAATATGACAAATTAATGGAAACATAACTTCTGGAGGAATGAGATGCATGAATCGTGCTGTAAGTGGAAGTGAAAATTTCAGTTCCTAAATTACCAGCACATTCACCAATAACTCATAACAACAGCATTTTTCAGCCATATGTAATTAATCAAATCAGTGCATATAATTCCTCTAAGGTCCAGATGTAAACAACTTTAAAACTAAAAACTGGAAATTTGGTCATGTTCTTCATGTTACCAAGTTTTGTGTATGTCAGTAATGATAACATTACACTACATGTATTGTATATACATTGGGGTCCAAAAGTCTGAGACCACATTGAAAATCTCTAATATTTTCATGTAAACCTGGAAATAATCAGAAAGTTTGAGGACTCAGAAACCTTTAAAAACACGAGAAGTTATGACATGTAAAATGAAGAATATTTAAGATTCAGCACTATTTCAAGGTCAGCAATCAAATTCAAGCAAATTTGTGGCATTGACTAACTTAACTCATTTGTACAAAATGAGATTTCCTTGAGTTTTATCCCTTCCATCGAAGCACGCCTTCAAATGACACTCAGGCGGATTTGATCTACTCATCAGAGGCCCGTTCAAGTAATTCAGCCATTTGTTCACCTGTTATAAATATGGCTGTGCCTCAAGTTTCCAGCAGATCATTGCTTACTAAGTAGCATTGTGATAGTGGGAAACTTGGCATCAGAACTAAGTGAAAGTGTCATAAATCAAATTGTTTTTGTAAGCAAAGAGGGGCTTTCTCAGTCTCAAATCTTGGCTAGACTAAAGGTTTCTGAGGAACTCTAAAATGCTTTGCAGAAACTGGATCAGTTCTATCCAAAACATGATCAGACAGACTAAAAGTGACCACACCATCAGAAGATCAATACATCAAGCTTACTTACTACCCTGAGAAATAGAAAAGCAATTTCAACACAGATACAGAATTTGCTAAATAAAGAGCTCAAGACTCCAATCAACAAAAGTACTGTCAAAAGAGGGCTGTCTTGTAGTGGTCTCAGAAGATGAGTTGCAGTTTCTAAACCACTTCTCAGGAGGGGAAACAAGGCCAAACACTTGTAGTGGGCTAAGAAATACCAGCATTTCACAGTGGATGACTAGAAAAAAGTCCTATTTACTGACGAATCCAAGTTTTGAGATTTATGGCAGTAACAGAAGGGTGCATGTAAGGAGACAAACAGGAGAGAGAATGATACCACAGTGTATCAAACTGAATATTCAAGTCTGGGGGTGTTTTGCCTACTCTGGAGATGGACATCTTCACTGACTACACCCTGACCAAGGAGAAGTACCACTCCATTCTTTAAAAACATGCCGCACCTCAAAGCTTTGCAAGAACTACTTGAGGACCAAAGAAGACCGAGGACTCTTGACTGTCATGGACTTTCGTCCACAGCCACCTGACCTCAACCCCATTGAACATTTATGGAGGCACTCGAAGACTGAGAAAGCCAAGCATTCTGTGACATTACAAGAAGCTCTTTGGAGCATTGTCAAATCATGCAGGGATAACAGGGGTCATCAGGTTTTGGACAAACCTTTGGAGTCCATGCCAAACCTTGAGTGCATGCTGTGCTATCATTAAAGCAAAAGGGGTACATACCAAATACTAAGATATTCTGAAATTCATGTACATTTTTCAAAGATACAACTTTTCACTCAACTTGTTAAGCTGATATTATCATTTGTAATGAAAAAAAATAGTATTACATTAGAAACAAATGTAAAATAGAAGTATCTTGACTAGTGATCTCAGACTTTTGGACTTTGCTGTACGTTGTTTTTCAAGTTAATTATCCCGTGTTTGTTAAACATCATTAGTCTTATCTTGTCAACCAGCTGGTTCAAAATCATTGCAAATCATTCAGATTTTGTATGTGAAAAATTATCTTTTCTGCTGTACACTTTATTCAGACTCATTACAGCCTCTCTGCATCCCCACACAGCTTGGCCCTCTTGTGGTACCACACGGTAGTGCAGCCCTTCTTTGCTCTGGATGGCACAGACACACAGGCAGGCCTATTGGAAGCCAAATCCATTCTTCAACAAAGAGAGGCTTCTTATCCAAACTCCTCTCTCTTCACGTTCTTCAAAGGCAGAGTCCAACGCCTTGAGGTAAGTAAATGTTAAGAATAAACCTTACTATGACTTAGGAACACTCAATATTGTCTCAGCCTGTGACTCACACCACAAAGTTCCCCTTTCTAGTGCGAGATCAGTAGTGCCTTGACGTCCTTCAGTGATGCCTTAGATCTGGCCTCTGACCAGAGGGAGATTCAGCACGTGTGTTTATATGAAATAGGTACTATTTTCCCTCTCAGATTTCAAACCACCTCACTCAGCACTAGTCTGCATCATAATTTCTGATTGCTGAACGTTTCAGGTTGGTGCAGCATGATTGAAATGAACTACAGAGAAGCCTACAAGGCCTTTGAGCGACTGAAGACAGAGTCTCGCTGGTCCCAGTGCTACTACGCCTATTTAACCGGAGGTACTAACAGTACAGATGAATTGGGCTTTAAGGGCATTTCTTATGTCTCATTGGCTCCTAATCCATTATTTGTTGTGTAGTGTGCCAAGGAGCCACAGGTGATCTGGAGGGAGCTGTCGCAGTTTTCAAGGATGTTCAAAAACTATTCAAGCGCAAGAATAATCAGATAGAGTTGTTCTCCTTGAAGAGGGTGAGTATGTATCCAGCTGATTTTTCTACTGCAAATTCTTGATTTAAATTACATGGAAATCAGTGAAGTGTGTATGCACATATTTTATCAGGCTGAGAAGCTAAGGAGCACCTGTCTATCCAAAGAACTGTGTATCCTAGCGGTGATTGAGATTCTTTATTTGTGGAAAGCTCTGCCAAACTGCTCCACTGCCAAGCTGCAGACAATGACACAAGGTACTCTATTATAAAATCTTTCACTTTGATCATGGATGATAGTGTCACACTTGAATAAACAACTAGTTCAAATGAGTTTTTTGTGTGTAATTTTGCTGCCTTGTTTGTCGTTGTGTAATTACCTGTTGCCAAACTGTATTCTTCTTCGACTTTTAGTCCTGCAGAAGATCGGGGATGCCTCAAGCACAGGCCTGAAAAACCTGCTTCTTGGTGCCATAAGCAAATGTCTTCATAATACCAAAGATGCCATTCAGGTACTCTCATGTCTACTTAATAATACAATGCATAGGGGCTTGGAAACTGTTATACTTGTAGGATTGTTGTAGTAAAAATTTTACTTTACAGGCAATAGTCACTACTGTGGCAATAATGGTTATAAATAACTGATTTTATCTAGTTTGTCATGACTGTCTTTTTGTTTTCCTTTTTTTTTTTCAGTATTTCCATCTGGCTGCACGGGACGAGGTGGGCCGTCTGAGCAACTCTTATGTGCAGCCGTACTCCTGCTATGAATTGGGCTGTGTGCTACTGAACAGCCCAGAGGCAAGTTTTGTGTGTGTCAAAGAGAGATTCAGAGACGATTCCCCTTATCTTAGATGATGAAGTCACATGGTCTAAATATTTAATTCTGTCTTTTTACAGTCTGCAGCGAGGGGCCGAATGCTAATGCTTCAGGCCAAGGTACAGTAAAAGTTTCTTCAGTTCTTGTTTTTTTTCCTTTTTATAAAGCTCTCACTGCCCGATCAGGTGATGGCATATCCAATAAAAGGAGAGGCAATCCTGTTGCTTAGTTTCTCTTGGAGTCGGTGGGCCTTAGCGGGTTGTACATTAGCTTCCAACAAACTCTGTAGATCATAGATCTGAATACCTGCTTGTATGCCAAAAAAGAGGCTTCTCTCTTCCAACTCAGCCGCCAGATCATGAGGCAGTGACCTAGAAAAGAGCAGGTAGAAATCACACCTCTTGCCTAAACCTGGGCGTCTATGATGACTGACACTTGCTGTGTTCATAATGCAGCTGCAGTATCACTCCCTGAGGAGGGAATGTGTATCGCAGTCCTGAGAGAGAGAGCAAACATTTCCACCTTAAGAAAGGCAACATTGACACTCTCCTGGAAAACAAAGGTGTACTGGGTGTAGTCTCAACCACCCAAATCTCGTTGTTGAGAAATGTCTGGTGCAGCAGCCTTGACTGTACTAGTGGATGGGCTGCTGACATGAACATAGCACTTGCTCTGCTGTAGCTGTTAGTCAGCTCTGCATTCTTATTCAATATGTTTAAGCTTTTGACAGGTGCTTAGTCATTGAACATGCACAGCCTCACAGTGAAAGACACTGGAGGGTGAAATCCATCCCTGACAGAAGAATAAGCTGGGTAAAATCTGATTGGGCAACGACTGCATTGATCTCTCTGAGTGCATTGGGGTGGATCCTTGTCAGGGCTTATCTAATAGCAATACTTGTTGGAGAGCAGAGCTCAACGCACAGTATGTAATTTTCTGATGTTTTGGTCTCTCAATCAAAACAATAACAAAAGACGGAGTTTGATGACGTCCTGAAGTGGCGTAGGATCATGGGAGGAGTTGTCTTCATTGTTAAACAACCACCATTGCCGTCATTGCAGTCAGCTTCTCCCAGTTAGCCTTACTTCAGTGTTCAATGTTCAGGAGGTTTTTACTGGGAACTGAATTTTCCACAGAGGTCTACTCTTCTCCAAAACAAATGGACCCAGTGATTAAAACCAGTAACAACACTGAATACAGCAGTTTCACATTAAAAATCAGCTTTTCTCCCATGCTGCTCGGCGGCCTCAGGACATCTAGGAGGGGCTGCTGCTAATGTTTGCTCAGCCTGATAACTTAAGATCCAAACGTCTAATGACTAAAATCCTTCATCTGGTTAAAAGATAATTAGTTAAAAGATATAGTTAAAAATGACCAAGATCTAAAAAGTGTATTGTAAAAATGTGGCTTAAAACTGGATAAAAAGTCAATTTATGACAGCTTCTGGTGGACAACCACAATGTCAATGCATGTGCAAAGGGGATATGACACCTGACAGGTGACCAAATGAAATGGGCCGTTATCTTAATTAAAATTACGGCTTTCTCTGGGTTTGAACACTGTTGGAAACATTGGGGATAATATAAGTACACAACTCAACAAAATATATAACAAAGGTTTAGTCATTTTTATACATTTTAATGCGTAAAAGTTACATATCGGGCCTTTAAACAAAAAAGAATGTTATTTTATTGACCTCGTTGTCTTTTCCACCGGACTATGCAGGAGGACTACGGCGGCTACGACTTTGAGAACAGGCTCCATGTTCGTATTCATTCAGCTCTCGCCTCAGTGAAAGCTGCTGCTCAACCTTGACCAAGTTTTACCTTCACCTCAGAAAGAACTGGAAGAAACAGTCTTTGAAAAGCCACAATGCCATTCTGGGCGCTTAAGTTTCAATGTTTTACTTGTTTAAATGTATTTATTTCTATTTTCTGAGCCAATGCATCATTTTAAAATGTGTACAATATATTCAGTAGGTATTTTATGGAAGAAGAGTTATGAGATGCATTTAGCTGATGTGTTACAGGACTGCACGATAAATTCATAAATCAGGTTTTTATTGTTTACATGGTTAATTTCAAAACTAGATGCCAGTTAAGTCAGATGAAAGTCTAAACATTTATTTTGAATGGTGTCATTCCACAGAGGGACAGTTTTTCCTCTCATCTGGAGAAATGTTAGGTCAAGTAGAGTAATGGCACATATCAAGTATTAAACTAACAAAGCAATTAAAATGAATGACTCAGCCTATGACTTTGAGAAGCCAATATTGTCTCCATCTCAGTGTTGGTTGTTGACTTTGACATTTGTGCTGCAAAGGCTTTGCTAATCCATAGGCATGAGTACTTCACTGTAATTTTTAGTGTAGCCATTTTTTTAAGGAGAATTGTTTTTTATTGGTGTAAATATGTCTTGCACACAGGTTTTATCAGATGTGCCAACATAATGTGCCACTTCTGAGTGGCTTAGATGCACATTGCTAATCTGGTTCTCCTTTATATTGTATGTTTCAGGTTAATAAAATTAATGTTTTATCCACTGTACTTGATGAGTTATCATTTGTGTGGGACAGCAGGTCAAACATAATGTATTCGGCAACAGAAATATTTTATTCAGAAATGATCAAAACAAATGGCTAACAAACAGTTCTGATGTTAACTCTGTTGTTAATCATTCTAACAAATCCACACAAGCGTCAGGGAGTATCCATTCTACTTTTAAGGTTGCCTTAAATGAACACAAATCAGGTGCAGTGACATAGTTCAATTGAAGCAAATGTACCTTTTCAAAAATATTTGACAATAGCAAAACTTATGTTTTGTTAAATGGGCATGTCTAACTTTTCATAATAACTTGATACTACTCAAGTTTTTATGCTGTCCAGTTACTGTCTATAGACTTGCATGTTTTTCTGGTGCGCTGCTTTTAAAACTTTGTTCATCATACCATTAAATTAAACCACTGTCTATGTGCATACCACTCATGCTGGTTTCTAGAAAAATAACTGCTGGTATAAAAGAGGGAGGAGTTTGGTAGAGTTTCATGGCCTGATATTAGACTGATTCAATTCACACATCAAAAAAAGGATAGTGCATGTATGTCCAGGATTTTTCAACCTGAATTTTGACCCCTAAGAGTCTGTGGATCAATTTTGTCTGCAAACACAGAATCCCTAAATTAGGAGGGTCAAGACAGGGTTTATGAAAGACTGGTTGCTGGGGGTATAACGAGGCAAGTCATAGCCCATGGTAGACAAAGTGGAGGGGTAGAAGGTACCGAGCAATATGGCTTGTGCAACAAGTTATCTTAAGATTAAAAGGACAATGACACAAAACCAAGGATGTTCAATTATACTTAAGCTTTTATTTAGCAACAATAGAAATTCTGTTTTGATAGCCAAAGAGTGACATAACAGAAAAAAAACTAACCTATAGCTATCCACAACATGAGAAATATTCAGTGCTTGATGGTGAAAGAGGTAAGGCTTGCATAGTTATAGAGATGCACATGCAATTATTGAAACTTTCGGTGAGATTTATGCGTACAGCACTAGGAATATCTAGTCATACTTGGCTATGGCAAGACCTTTATTCACACGCACACACAAATCTATATGGGCAGGGCAGCGTCCCTGCTTCAGTATACTGTAGCTATCAGAAAAAAGTGCTACTGCGTCTACAATCAGGTAGACATGTGCAACGGTTTTCATCTCTATACACATCTATACAGTAAGTAGTTGAGGGTTTGATATTTTTGACATTTATTTTATTATACAAAAAGTTATTGTTGTAGTATTGATCTGATATGGAAACATTTTACTTGCCATCATCTTTGCAGAGAAACAGGGATGCAGGGAAACTCCTAGACATGAGTTTACAATCGATTGCAATCGGGCAAATTTTGAACACATCCAGTTAAACTAGTTATCTTACAACTCTCATTGTACTTGGATGCAAGAACAAAGGCAAATTTATCCAAATGGTCTATTTTAATACTTTGCACCACATAATGTATGCACAAGTAGGATTAAAGATTCCTGATCAGTGAGCTTGTACTGCATCATGCACTCCATTGTAGCCAAGTCTGGCGGCATCACCACTGTGTGTCTGCAATGAAGCTGATGAGGAAGAGTTTTCATAACCAGCAGGAATTCTGGACAAACTACACACAATAAAACTGAGGTTGCTGTTTAAACACTCCATCTAACATGAAATATATGTAAAATACATTCTATTTTTTCCAATACATGTCTATACCATACTTATGTGGCCAAGAACCACAATAAATAAGAAAAAAAATAGCTTTTGTGCTTTATTGTTCACACGGGTCTATTGAAGAATATATAGTTCTTGGTTCATTCAGCGTTTTATGGGCTTTTGACAGCTTAAAGACAATTTTTAAGCATGTTTTTTCAAATTGAACTCAACAGCCGATCTTCTGTTCTGTATCAGCTTCTTTACATGGATTGTTTGTCTTTCAATTTCCCAGTGACCTGATATAACCCCCAGTCCAGCAGATAAAGCTCAAAGGTTGTAAATATATATATATATATGTATCCATGTGTATGTTATCTGTGTGTTTCTACTTATTAGTAGATGTCGGGCAGCTGAGTGTAGTTCCTGTCCCAGTAGCCTTTCAAGTAGATCCAGTCCTGAGCTTTGGTGTAAGGGTTGGGTCCTTGCTGAAACCACCTGTGGAGTTTTAACAATGAGATTGATTCAATATAAATGCAGCGCTAGGAGTTAATAGAGAAAAAAAAAAAAATCACAGCTGAATCAAAACACACACAAAAAGCATCACACTGCTTTGTTCAACTGGAAAAAAGGTTTTCTTGTTTTAAAAGGATCCTGATGTGATTCTGCTAATGTGGTTGTTTGTCTTCCTTGTTCAAACCAAACATCCAATGTCAAACACCAGTTTCTTCATGAGTGCCTGTGTCTGATATATACTGTAAATTAAAAATAACATGCAGTTCTGCATTTTGTCCTGAGGAGGGTGGTGTAGTGCAGCAATTCACACCAGAGCAAACAACAGCAAGAAAGCAAAGCTTTGAACCAAACCTTGGTCCGAGTGCAGTGTTCCTTCTCAATTATAATAAAGTGGACGGCATAGTTGGTAACACAGACAATAGGGAGGCAATTAGTAAAACAGGCCTGAAACTGGAGCGGCGACATTAGATCACATTTCTCAGTGACTAACCTGTTTTTCCATTCCTCTGTTGATTTGTTGCGATTTTTCCGGGCCATTCTCTGTTTTTCCTCAAGTCTTTTCTTCTCTGCACTTGCCAGATCTGTAAGACATAGATACAGGAAACTGAATATTGCAAGAGATGGAATAAAGCTAGTGTGGCACTGTGATGGAAATTCGCTCAGAACATTTATTCATGTACTGTACAAGTTACATAACAAACATATGATCACCTTTTAAATTATGATGCATACGTTCGGTGCAAAAGTCTCCTTCTTATCAAGGCTTTTTAGTCTATAACTGAGTCCCAATCCCTTATTCAACATGAGAGAAAATCCACCAGTGCAGTAAGGATAATCCAGCTTTTTTTTCTAAGGCAAATCAGTTTGTTTCAAGTATTTTCTACAATCAAGTTTCATTTTCACAATTCTAGTGCAGCAACATGCCTCATACTTTGTTTGTCAGTTATTCAGACATGTTCATTAAAAACCAAAAAAATAATAACCTTTTCTGCACTAACTGATTTTTTTTTTCATTTGTTTTAAACAGATAAGGTTTTTAGGACCAAATTATAGCCTGAATTGTCTTTCGTAAGACCAGGGTTTTTCCACTGTTACAGATTTAACTGCTCAACAGTATATAAAGTAGTTAAAAGCTCCATCTCCACCAGTTGCAACAGTAAAATGTTACTTTCACATTAATAATGATCCAATAAGAAATATAACAACAGAATGGGCCATTCTATAGTAATTAAATTTAGCTGAAAATATGTCTTCACTTTTACTTGAATATGGTCATACCTATATCTCCATTCTCCATGGCGCTAATGTCAGGTCTGAGGCGACTGTCTGTGGGTGGAATAACTCCCTCCATGCTCTTCTCTAGCTCATTTAACTGCATGGCGAATGAGGAGAATGCATAAAACTGCAACAGAGAATAAAATTAGCACAAAATTTCAACTTTGAACTTTGAAAGTATCATCATTTTGTTGCTTCTCATCATTGCGTTGTCCGTTTAAAGTATTTTTCATTTTTGAAATGAATCGTCCTCTGTCCCTTCTGTCCCCTCCTACCTTGGCTGAGTTGTCTGGTCGAGGCGTTATCTTCCAGATGAGCTCACTGCCTGGGATGACCTGGACCGTCTCAGCATCAGGTGGAGGCATCTCTTCTGGCTCCTCATCCACACTGCTCTGAGGCCAGAGGCACACAACACATACACTTAAGTTTAACTTGAACCAAATGGGGACAGAACACAGGTGACTTTGAACGCAGTAAAATGTAATACCCGTTTGCCTTTTTTATCCTCTGAATTCTTTCTGTCTGACTTTTTGTGGGCATCGAAGGTAGCGGGGTCTACTGTGTATAGGCATTCGGTCCATTTGCCATACATTGCACAGAGCTTCTTTTTGCTGCAAGCATACAAAGAACAGATGTAATAATAAAACAGCTTTAGATGTCTTTGACTTTTGATACATCATCTCTGAGGATTACTGTTCTGATGATATTAACTAAAACACTGAAATAAACGGTCTTGTTAGGTGACAAGGTAACTGACAATAAGGTAATTTATGACAGATTCACTCATTACTTTCAGGCAATACTGAACATTAGATAAAAAATGAAATCATTAATTACAGGAAGACGATACCTTTTATCTAGGATGTATCCTTCCACTTTATGGAGCTCCTTACCAAAGATGCCACAGGGTTTGAACGTCATGTTGCATCTCTCTCCGGTCCTGCCACAAAATGACAGACTGTTTACCAATTCTCTTTCACTGTTCGCCTTCTGCGAGTTGAAGCTTTCAAACATTAATTATCCTGCTCACTCTCTTCTATTCTAATGGCGACTGTCCCAGTTCTGCTCCCATGATCAATAAGCTAGATCTTAAAGTAGATCAACATTTCACTGCAGAGCGCAGAAAGAAAGATATTCATGCACCAAGCAGCACAAAAAGATGGCTGTTTCTATTACTTGTGATTGATCACTTCCACGGTGCCGTACTGCTCAATCCAAAGCTGACCAACAATGATATTGTGGACACAACAGGTGGGGTTTGTCCAAGTGTAGGCTTCATTATATCTGTAGAGACAAAGAAGTAAAAGGTAAAGACAAAAGTAACAAAGCATGACACTACCTAAAAAGGAATCAGCACAGACTTAACAGTCTTAGCCTCTTAACATCCACCCTTTTTTTTTTTTTAAATTTTCACCTATTTGGCATACCCAAATGAAAAAGCTTATAACAGAAGAACTATGAGGCCAAAATGCATGTATTAGGCTCATTTGAAAAGGTATCATCTTCTAGTTTCTGGAAATATGCTTGTTTAGCATGTAGCTAAAACACAACCAAAACTACATCAATTCAAATATGGCTCAAAAAAGTGTTTTTGGTCCTTGTCTATAATGAGTCATATTTTGAATAACAATAACTTGGACATGCTTTATGCCAGAACTATGCAAATCACAAGCACATCTGTATCCAGACCTTTGGGTCTAATCTTATGGGAGCTAAGGACTTTTTAGTTTGTGGTGTCACTGATGTGTCCCCAAACCTCTCCAAAACGTCTCCAAGTGGCCAAATTGTGCCAATTGCTTTTACTCATAACTGTGTGATGCTAAGCCGCTTACAACTGGCTAAAGCAGGTTGCCAGCGACCTGGTGGATGTTAAGAGGTTAAGACCTTGCACTCACTTGGGCAGCTCCAGTGTGATGATTCCCTTGGGCTCTGCTTCTATGCTCTTACCCCAAAACTTGAGTTTGGGATAGATGGAACCATGGAAGACAAAATCCTCCTTGAGGCCCTGAGCGTGAAAGGCACTGACTGGAGGGTGATGGCTTACTTGCTCTGACACCCACCTAAAGCCCAAATCATCTCTGATGGAGAACAAAGACACAGTTGGTGTTGCAGGGAAGTCTACTAAAAAAGTACATCTTTACTAAATGCAAAATGTTTTGTTTTCTGATGACCATATTTGTGCATTTAATGTACTCATGAGTCCGCTGTCGTACCTGATGAGCTCATATGTCTCCCCCAGTAGTGGGTTGAAGGGCTTCCCAGTCCTCTCCCACTGTGATGCTACAGCTGACACAGCAAATGCTGCAACACACTACAAAGCATTGACTTATGATGACCTGATTATAAGTAACTAATTAAATATTTGATAATGATAGGAAATTTAGTCAGTTCCATTATAGCTCAACACTGTTATATTCCACAAGAAGCTGATAGCACAAAATTTAATTACAGAACTCTACTGAATGTCTTGAATGAGATTACAATCTTGAATCAGACCTCAAATTAGAAACAACTGACATGTAATTTTAGAAATTAGTCCTCAGATTTCTATCTCTGTTTTTATTCAAGAAAGTAAACATGGGCATTGTGGTACCTTCATCCTCTCGACAGAGTCTGTTGTAGCATTGGCCTGGTGGATGAGGTAGGTGTGCTCCATGTATTCTGTTAGCCGCTGAAGGAAGCTGAGAGGCTCATTAAATACCACAGGCATGGCAATCTTTGACAGCTCCTGAAAGGAGGAGATGAGGAAGATGAAAGGAACTGTGAGGAAACACATGCAGTTGGATAAAAAAAAAATAGCTGCAATGAATCTTGTCCTTACAAAGTTGATATATAATATATAAATCTGTTAAATAATGTGTTTGTATACATGCAAATACTATAATGCCACAAATGATACATTGTCTTGGGTGTGTGAGATGTTCATGTGCGTGCATGCATGTTTTAGTGGTGTTACAAATTGAAACTGTTCTTTGTCTTCTAACATTTAACTGTAATATCTCAGCCTAGTGTAAGGCCACAGGAGAAATCAGTTTTTACTTGATATGCACACACAGAGCTACTGCAGTGGTTTACGATAAAATTTTTAAAAAAAAGATGTGGTGAGAAATTACGAGATATTATCTTAACTCAACCACCACATAAAGGCACTATTCAACAGCATACCCCGTAAGTGTGTGTATTGACAGTACATATATCTATCTGTCTGCCCACTGAATTGCGTATGCAGGAATCATTAGCCACACCACAGTTAATTGGGGAATAAAACATTAATAGACATTATTAAATGTAATTAAATCCAGGCAGCAGCTGCGAGGACTGAGATCCCTTAGGACTTTTGGACACAGATACTAATGACTATTACTTCTAATGCTTCCAAAAATGTAATGAAGTGCAAAACTGATTCATTGCCAATACCCAACTTTTTACTCAAGTTCAGTCCTTATTTAACAAGACTGCTTAAAAAAAAAAAAAAAAAAAAAAAAAAAAAAATCTCAAGTCAGCATTTATTTTCTTAAAAGGGTGAATCTGTCTGAGGGCTGTCTGTTCTCACCATGCCGATGCATTTTTTCAAGATACTCCAGATGCTGACGTCATTCCTGGAGAACATGGGAGCCGGTAGAGATGTTCTATGGTACAGCAGTATAGAGAGAGAGAGAGAGAGACTGTCAACTATAAAACAAATACATAAACAAATAGAATATTTCTGTTTATGCACATATCTTGTGCCATAAAAACTAAATGCAGTTCATTTTACACTACATTAATGAGAAATCATTCAATTTTTATTCTTTTTGCACAGTGTGCAATTTATAGCAGGCAAACACTGAATCCTTTAGAGCATGTGACCTGGTTTCCGTCATACTTAATTTACAAATATGGCACTGAGTACAAATTCTAATACTTGTGACTTTTTAGAAAAGCTATTCATTAAAATAATTATTTTGCCTACATAATAATATGAGTTTATACCATCTAAAAGCTACACAGTAGACAGCATAGCTTGACCCACCATTTGGGAACAATGTAATCTGACACCTGTAAGCTAATGAGCTTTCAGCTGGTCTAGTCAAGCCTCATGCAATACCCATGAATGGATGTGCAACTGCGCGTGTGTGTGTGTGTGTGTGTGTGTGTTGGTTTTTAAGACTGCTAATAAGATGCACTCCTTAAATTGTTCTTTTTACATATTAAGCTCGGCTCAAAAACAGTTCTCATTTTTAATAACAGAATTTCCACACCGTTGAGAATTATGACGTAACTTGTACGCATGCAGCCATTTTCCTACTCTTTCTTCGCCTTTACTGCTTCGCTAAATTCAGTCTTGTTTTTAACTGAGTTTATCTTCCAGTCATGCTGGCAACTGTAGTGTGGACTGTTTTACAGGTATTCTGGCTGGAGGCAGATGGTGTCCTTGTTTAGAAATGAGTGCTGAAGCAACTACACAAATAAAAGCCATTACTTCAGCTAAATAAACAGAGGGGAAGAGGGCGGGGGTTTGCTCCATCTGTAGGATGAGCAGAGCAGTGATGCATGGTAGACTATACTTCTGGCCTAGTTTGTGCTCCACCAGCCTTTGCTCCAAAATACATTTTTGCACAGAGGATTCCTTTCATTAGACTTTCTTAAAGACTGAAACATGATAAATGGTCATCTATTTTCTAAGGTAAATCATATTTACTATCTACGTATCTATCTTGCTGATGAAGTACTCCAATTTTACAGAAAACGTTTCCCCATTTAGATTAGAAATATGGTCAGAAATCCTCTTTACCGTGTGTCAGCTTTTCTAAAATATATGTAAAATCAATTTCTTAAGCAGAACTGCTTCGTTTAGAAAAGGCTGCTGAAACATGGACTTCAAAATTATTATTGCATACATGAAAATAAGTTATCTAAGCTGCTGTATTAGTGTGGCTTAATTCAAAGTTAAATAATACAAAATACAAAAATTAATGTTAGAATGTCATCATAGGAAGGTTAAGAGTGAAATGTTAAACATCTAAACTTGGGCTCGTCTACAGGCGAGCAGGGCCAGATGTACGTTTGAATGACAGGAGTAATTCCAAATAAACAGACACCTCTTAAATCTTTAATGCACAACACACACACACACGCGCGCACAAATATGCACACACAGCTAGTCAAGCCAGTCCCCTTTCCTCCAACTCTGTCTCTGAGCCAGCACATGCTAAATTATTCATGGATCACTTGTTGGATTAAGGAAGAGAGGCCAAGCCAGAATTCAGCATCTATGGAAATGAAAGAGATTGTCCCATCTTCACGGAACAAGGCACCAAAACACTAAGAGCAAAGCTGATTGTTCGCTTGGAGAGTTTGATCTGTCAGGAAAAACAAAACGGGACTATTCTCTGTGGGTTTGACTCAAACAAAAACACCTGACTACAATAACAGACCGGAGAGGAAAGGTGGTATCTCATTACACCTACTCTGCCATTTACCTGCCTGACTTCTTGCTGATTGAGGTCTGCAACCTTCCAAAGTTATGCATGCTAAGAGGTCACATGTACAATATTACAGTTGATCATCAATGTATTAACTTTTGCAGTCAAAAGTCAAATTACTGAATCCTGCTACCAGCTATGATAATCTAAACAGGTTGTCTGTAGAGCACTCAGCATGACCATCTTTCCATTTCAACCGGTCTCCATCATTTAAACCAATAAACGAGCATGACATCATAACTGGAACGTGTCCCACCTGTGCTTCTTGACGCCATTGTGCTGGGCTGGTTGGTTGCTATGGTTACCCTCCCCTGACATTCCGGTAGGCCCCCTGAGTGCGTTGGTATGGCGGAGGCTGCTGCGAAGGGGGGTGTCTCTCCCCTCGTCCTCTTCACAGGAGTGACTGGCCACAGACAGGAAGCCGCTCACAGAGAGCTCCGACTCCGACTCTGTGGGATGATGACAGGGGGCAGATGCCGGGTCATGCCAAACACTCACACGCACACACACACAGGTTTCGAGTGGCTGGCTCAGAAAGCGCCAGCTCTGCAGCCTCGTCCGCACACTGTCCGCAAATAAGCACTTCTGCTTGAGTTCCTCTCCAACCTCCCCCCCCCCCCCCCCCCCCCCCCTCCCCGTCCCTGCTGTCAGCCAAACCCCACCTGAGGATTGTGTTCCAATGAGAGGCCACGCAGAGGCTACATTTCCTCCAACATTGTTTGCTCTGAGCTTGCTGGATGATACTCCTCCCCAAGCCTGCACTTTCAGTGACATTACAGGTACTGTCACATACACAAAAGGAGAGGAAAACAGTGTGGTGTTTGTACACTCTATGAAGGAGGAGCGTATATGCTAGTAAGTGTTAATTAGTACACGTACCTGTATTTGAATCATGAGATCAGAAATCAGAAATGATCATTTTTAGACATAACAGCTGCATGGCTGTACTGTGTTAAATGTGGTGTCAGATACAACACTGTTCTATATAAACAAAGACATGTGATCACCCTCAGCTCAGCATGTGAAAATTCTCATATACTGAGCAGAGTTTTAAGTCTCATGGGTGGAGTGTCGCTGGCCAGTAGATAACTCAGGGCTATCTATGAATAATGCAACAATCCCTGAGAGAGATTGCTCTACAGTACACAAACATGTTGTAGGTGAAAGTCTACTGTACATAATCCCTGTAGTGAGGCTTTTGGCAAAGTTTGTGCGATCCTTTTTTTTTTTTTTCTTTACCTCAGACATGTTTCTGATGCAAATACTCTACATTGTTAACATTCAGTGCAGTAACCATTGTCAAATACTGTCTAACTACTGATGAATTGAACTTGAAAACCTAAAGCAAAAAAAAAAAAAAAAAAAAAAATTTCCAGCTAATCACTTTCTCATTACCTTTGAGTATAAGAGAAGAGGACATTTGCAGTGTTGTCAGGGAAATCTCTGAGACAGAATGCCGATAGACTGAGTGTCATTGAGTACAACGACGCACGCGCGCGCACACACACACACACAGTTTGCGCAGCTGTCTTTGTCAGGATATTGCGCTGACTTCCATTCACTGTGGACGGCCTAACCCAAACCCTAACCTTAACCATAACAAATGAATGCTTTACTCTAACCTTAACCTAACCTCAATTCACACCTTACCCCTAACTTTAACCAGTACCTCAGAAATGTCGTTTTGGTCCCCATGAGGACTACTGGTCCCGACAAGGTCAGTGTTTATACAGGAAAAAGGTCCCAGTGAGGTAACAAAGACACACACAAATACATTTACCTAGGTCACTTTTGGGGAATTTACACAGACTTACCCTAACCCCAACCATAACCACTGACCAAAAATCAGCTTTTTACCAATTGAGGGCGCAGCTTTTGTCCCCAATTGCACAAGCTGTGCAAGTCTGGTGTTTGTTCCTGAAAGTAAGCTAAGTCACACCCACACCCACACACAGAGTACAGCTGTATTTCTTAACAATGCTTATTATTCTGTGAGTGTGAACTGAAAACTGTATGATGCTGAAACAAGATGTGCTGCTAGTGTTTAATCCAACACAAGTATATAAATGTGTGGTACAATTCTTTAAGTTGCTCTGTGGAGTTTTGTTGTAAACAAAGTTATGAGTGCATTCAGTATTACTCACCAAAGTGCGCTGCTGTGTGTATCAGGACTGCCAAATGTGTTGAAAGCATTTCCTTCCATTTTCCTTCCTCATCTAAACATTTGCAAAGCCAATTTTTAAAGGGGACATGCTGTATTATACACATTTACAGGTCTATATTTTTAATCTGGGGCTCTACAGGAATATCTGTATTATTTACAGCTCAAAAAAACTCAAAGTCCTTATTTATCTTATACTGACTCTCTATGCAGCCTCTGTCTGAAACAGGCCGTTTTAACTCCTGTCTCTTTAAGGCGTCCCTCCTGAGGAGCGTGCTCTGTTCTGATTTATCAGCTGCCCCTCGGGAGACTTGCTGGCTCCGGAGGCTTCGTCAACAAACCATGCAACAAACTATAGGAGTACTCCTTTTTCTTTACTCAAAATGTCAACTTCTCAAATACATTCACACATGCTCGTGATGAAATCTGATCCGAAATATGAGAGTGGACGACGCAAACAACACATGGAAATCTCTTTAACGACAACCTTAGCAACAAAGGCTACGAAACGGGTGGCCATTTATGGGCATGCGCGACAACGCCGGCAAGGTAGAAAAAATTGTCATAAACAAAGCTATCGGAGCAGGTTAAAGCCTGGGTTTTTGACTTGCAGGGAGCATTTCTGCATATGTTCACCTCCACCTTCCAAGTTTTGGAATATTGACCATGTTAAGCATAGATATCTGCCATCATAACAGTATATAAATATAAACAGAAAATCACAAAGAACCTAATATTTCCCCTTTAAAATATCTTAAATTGTGCGTTGATTGCATCCATGTTTACAGGTTTGCATTCTTTGTCTCCCTTGTGTTGGTGGCACATCACATTACTTCTTTTCACTTTCCTGCCATGAATGGCCAATTGTTAGAATAGTGTGAAACAGACAGCAGGAATGGGTATTGCATTGCCTGCGTGATACAAACAAAACAGGAATCTGCATTTAAAAACACAGAGAACCTTTAAGACAATGGGAGGAATGAGCACAGCCCAATGAACAATGCATTTATGTCACTATCACCTTAAGTGGACAATTAGTAAAAGCGGAAAATGACGGGAGAAGATAATGACCAGGCTAAGAATCTGTTTGAAAAACAAGATCCACTGTGCTATACTGATGTACTGGTCTCAGTTGTCCAGCTAGGGGCTGCTGACCTGACAAAGCGTCATAGAAGTCATCTTCAGTGAGGGTACTGAGGGTGGACAACCTCCTGCTCTTACACAGGGACTGCTTGAGTTCGTGGTGCTCAGTTGCCAAAGTCTGCAGGGCCTCTGTCAGAGCTTTGTTCTTCTCCACCTCCTGCTCTAACTTCAGGCTCCAAACCTGGAAACACAGGCCCACCAGACACACAACAGACACACACCACAGACAAGGTACAGATTATGAAGAAAATACGCTCACATACTTTATTCTGATCCAATATTTTTGATTGTGTACAGTACAGCCTGTGTTGCTGGCAAATATGTGACAGTGAAGGTTTGACTGATATGAAGGTATTGATTTGCTTCTGTGGTGACCGCGGTTGTGTGCGTCTTTGTGGTTCTGACGGCGGGTCATTGTTCTAATCCTGCCCACAGATCTGGTTTCCTCCAGTCGGAACCAAACACCCCAGTCTCTGAGAGCTCTGTAACCCAGGATTAAGTGTCCCTTCAGAGCAACCCGAGCCAGGCCACTGTGGGCCAAACCAACCAGATCAGTGTTTCCTATTGTCTAGTGCCGCTGTGATCCGTCCTTCTGTATCCGAACAGAAGACAGGCAACTAAAAAAAAAAAAAAAAAAATCCACAGTCGCTGCCAAAAACACTATAGTATAAGATACTAGCATTAACAACAAGTAAAATTATAATTAATTTAATTTATTTAAGAACATTTTTATACTCAACTTACTAATTAAATGCATAAATAATATTATAAACCCAGAGAAAGATGCATTCACAAAAGTAAAGAAAGCGCACAGATCATTAAAAAAAATGGAGCAACCTCCAGTTTGAAAAATCCATGAGGAAGTCACCTTGAGGAAGAGAAACAGGAGCTTGTAAATCACACTGTAAATCTGAGACTACAAAGCAAGTGCAGCGTCTTCTATTAAAGATGAAAAGTCCAGCCTCATCTCTTACACTGACTGAAGCACTGTATGTGCAGCTATGCACAAAGAAACACCTGTCAACGTGGGTTATAATTCATTGACTGCAGCTGTGGTTTACTAATTTCCCTTTCTGTTATGTGGCTATAGCCATCATGGACACAATATTTTCGTGGTTAACATGAAGATATGTGATCAGCAACGCCAAAAAAAAAAAAAAAAAAAAAAAATTGTGTGAAATTTTAAGTCACGATTCTACTCACGATTTTCATGTAGTGACATTGCCATTCAAGTAACAAATGTCAAATACATTTTAGTGTCTGTGTGGTTTTTTTTAAGTACTCATTTTGATAAGGCTTTTTAAAATCATACTGTAAGACCATGTATAATATATATTATATGTACTATAGGTGAAAGTTATTCAAGGTATTCCATGGGAGGTTAGACTGCTTCAGATTGCTGTGTGGTGGAGATCTGGCAGTGAAAACACTGAGTGACATATTTACTTATTTGCTGATTTGATTTTTCTGATCAGCAAACTTCAAAAGCTGCCGATCTAGCCATTTAAAATGCGTATTGATCGATTCCAATAAGCACATAGTCAGTCTGAGCTCCTCCAACTCCAGTTGAGGGCTTATAATGTAAATAGGCTACATTAATGAAATCTATAATGAGCACCTGATTTCTTTTGTGACTCAGACTTGACTCAGCAAAACTTCCACATATACACACACACACAGTCATAAAGGTGGGGATGATTGCAACAACATGATGATCGTAACTGTCTGCAACAGAGAGCCATAAAACACCTCTGATTAGAATGTTTCGAGCTACATTAAGTTTATATGAACTGACGCATTCACGACTGTGCCGCATATCACCCCGTTTCCACAAATACTCACATCTGACACAACCACACTCAAGATATCCATGATCATTTTATATGGACATTTAACCCTGCAGCTTGTAAAAACAGCACAACATGGACTCTATATGTATGTAGAATGTCTACGGTTTTTTCTGCAAGTGTGAAAGACGCTCATAAGCGGCTTCTTTCACACGAGGTTCAACAGCTGTCTGACACCTACAGTCAAGGATAAATTTAATACTTTCACTCTTGCTGTCATCACACTTGCTATACTGTCTGTTCTGTTCAGCCCCTTTAGGCCATGTTCTGTATGGGAATATACAGTATGGGTGAATTCATATGTGAGAAGCATACAAATCTCTATTGTTCTGTCCCTCAATACAGATACAGGAAAAAAACATTTTGACATTCAGTCATGTTGTTGACTGGATTATTTGATTAATTAAGTTAAAAGCGATGGAAAGCAATTTCAGTAAAATCCAGCATCTATATTTATCCTACTGTTCTAAAATGCCTGCACTGGGACTATTTGCCTATTTGCCAAAATATGGCCTCTAATGTGCTTCCAAACAACGACAGCAAACACACACTGAGGCATTGGCTAATAAGAACAACTTGCCATATAATAAATGCATAAAAAAACTCCATAAAAAGATTCTTCTTGCAAGGCACCAGTTAATTCAAGCTTCTTTATAAATATATGGTGTAAAGTAAATAAGCTCGCTGTGTGTCTGTTAACACTTCCTGTCCCAAAGACTTGTCAAAGAGCCCGTCCAGGAACAGAACACTTTGTTGTGTAACTATCCGAGCCAGCTCTTTTCGCTCTCACTGCATCCTCTCGCCTGAGCACAAACAGCGCTATTTTAAGCTCCGCTGAGGCTGTGTGCTGTAGTTGTTGTTGAAGCCTGGGAGGGATGCTTCTCCTCGGCCAACACCCCAAAGAATAATGCTTTTACTTTGCTCTAAAAAATTTGCTTTCCTGGCTGAAGGGAAAAGTAAATCTCAGAGGCAAATCTATTATAGCTCGGTACAGCACTCTGCAATGTTAACTCTATACCAACCTGTACATGAATGCACGGTGGCTGGGAGTTAAGCAATAAAAACATACATTTTATTCAAGTGTGATGTGAGTATTGGGCACCAAAAGATGCAGTAACCATTACACAGAAATACTGCCAGGTACCTACCTATACCATATGCACTCTTGGCTTAAAAAAAAGGTCAAAATCTCAAAAGGCAAGGTTAAATATCAGGTTTGTATTAGAGGTCTTATAAGACACAAGAACAGGGAGGTCAATGCAGAACCTACAGAAACATTTAGCCAGTGCCTAGTGAGTCTCTCCTGGGTGAGAGATGACAGTCAGTAGGTCAGTAACCCATGTGGTGATGGTTGAAGTAAAGGTCAAACGGCACTTTGTGTTATCTCTAATCCCCAGGGGTTTGAAGGGCAATACGAGTTCTTACAGTCCATCGACAAAAATTTATGAATAACTGCAGAGATAGAGAGAGAGAGAGAGAGAAAAAAATACTATGCTGCCATTCTCCTGTCTTCACAGTGATACAAACTGACAGATCTGCTTATCTGTGTGTCACCGCTAAGTGGTTGCATGCCGTAAGCCTCCATTTGTTTTCTTGACAGGTGTGGAATCCTGCTGTCTGAGAAATACAAAGAGAGGTTGAGGCTAATAAATTTGTGTTGTGTGTATTGAGACTCACTGTCACACCCCCCCCCCCCCCCAGGTTTCTGCCCAGGACTGTCTATTTGCAGTTCAATCTTCATGATGGTGTTTTTGCGTAGAGGCAAAGTTAGCAGCACAAACATCTCTACTTTTAAATGCCATGTGGTCACTAACCAGCCATACTGTGCCCTGCATGTACTGTTTAAATGTAGCATTCTTATTCGCATACTTAGCACATATACTTAGCGGACTAGTCCTGCAGCAGCTGCTGAAGTGGGTCAGACCACATCTACTCCGCTGAAGGGGGAATATTGTAATTGCAGCAAAACCCTTTGAGCTGTGAATCAAGCCCCTCTCTTACACATCTGCCTGCATGTCAAGGGAAAATAAAGCACGTGATGACTTTACGTTATGTACTGTAGAAAGCATGTGGAAGTGGCAGCCACAGAGGCATCTGCGGCAGGACAATGGGATGGTGGAATTAGAGTTAATACCGCCTGATACAGCCAATCTCAGCACTTGTAGGAAATATAATCCAGTTAGTACACATAGTAGCAGCGGCTTAGCATGAGAGGGGTGGATGTAACATGCTTGTTCAGACATTTCCTTACTATTACACAATCTGGTTGTCAGAAATTAATTCAGCGTACACGGTTATGACTTTTTCGGTGCTTCTTCGGTGATGAGACCGAGATAAATGTCCTGTGATAACAACGCTGAGTTATTCCTTGTGATAGGACAGCAGCTGTTGCCAATTCATACATCAGATAATGTGGTTTCGCAATGCACACATCGCTGTATAAACATGCTGCACTTGGGAATTATTGTGCAGTATTTAGGGCTGGGTATCGGTACTCAATACCTTTAGGGTATCGACTGAAATAACCCAGTACCAAGTAGTATCGAAACTTCTCCAGTCAAACAATACGTGCATTCGATCATTTTTGTACCCAGATCTAGGGGGAAAAAAAGCCAATTTGTATGGTTTTGCTTGCAGCCAATCACTGCAAGCGTTCTTCTATTAAATAAAAATCATTTCGATGGGGAGGAGTGGTAACATTTTACACAACTGCATGCTTCCATTCGCATGATGAGTATCCAATGAAGTACTCTATTGGTATTGGTATCACTTTAAGGGTATTGGTACTGGTATCGCTACTGTTATTGTCATTTTTTAAACGACACGCAGCCCTAGCAGTATTATATCCAACTGATTCCCAAAGAAGAGTTTTATTGTATCTGATAAAAAATGAATTTAGATATCTTCAACTTATACAAAACCGCACACGTATACACAGGATTTGTTAGTTGTGTCTCCATATGAAGTTAATCTTAATTCCTGTTTTTCCAGAAGTTTCCAGTCAGAAAGCTGAGGCACATACCATACTGTAATCAGCAATCACCAGACACAGTCTCAGCAAATTAAAATTAATAGGCGATGACAAAAAAAAAAAGACCAATATATGATCTCTCAGTTCTTAAGTCTAGGTGATACAGTAAGATGAAATACAAAAGAGCAACTGTTGTGTTCAAATGGGCAAATTCAAATTTTTCTTATCTCAAAAGCTTAACTTTAAATATCACCATGTAAAAGAAGTCATCAATGCAACCTAATCTATGTAAAGTAGTCTCTCTCCATGTTCTACTTTGACTTAATTCATGACATTAAAAGCTGATCAGAGCGATGTAGCATTCAGTACCACTTTGAACATGCTCAATTTCACACTCTGAATTAAGATCGTTAAATCCATAGAAATGACCTCCGCATATTGATGAATAGCTGCTTATGCCAGCGCTTTAGACCCAACTCTTAAATCACCAGGATGAATCTATGCCAAACTGGGACCAGCCCATTGCAAACATATCCCGTTGTTCATCTGACAGTAAAAAAAATGACAAGAGAAAAATCAGAGAATCTAACTGTTATATTTGTACCTGTGCAGATGCTGGATGAGAGTGTCGTCCCTGTCTCTTCCTTCTCCTGTGTTTGGATGCTCCACCATGTGGAAGTATGCCTGCGAGCGTGTATTCTCAGTGTGTGAGGTTGAATGCATGTATCTCCAGCTGAGCCCGTGAATACACACGCGCTTGAGTTCCCTCGCTCAATGCACAGCCTTTCCCTAGAGCGGCAGTGCGTGGATCCAAGTCCAAGGGGGTGTGTGTGTGTGTGTGTGTGTGTGTGTGTGTGTGTGTGTGTGTGTCTACACTGATCTGCAAGCTGAATGCAGACCTAAGCATAAAAGCGGATCTTGCCTGTGTCCTTCCTACACACATGCCACACCGTTACATTGTTACCCTCAAGGGCACAGCACAGCCACTAGGACAGGTGGACAGGGAAACACACGCGTGCACAGGCAAACTTCAAAGCTGATTGGTATGAAAGAGCTAATGTAAGGGGGAGGGGCTTGAGGATTTTGTAACCTTCAATATAATTCAATCAGCCAATAGGAGCACAGCACATGGGGGAGCATGTAGGAAGGAATCAATGAGATGAAGATTCATACATGCTCAGTAAGCTCAAAATAATTACATCAGGTGTAGGATTGGAAAAGATTTGATATTACTAGATTAAACTTTAAAGTCAGATTTCACAGAAAATTGTCCTGCAACAGTCAGTGAACACTTTTTGATGGTTCTGACTGCATTTAATTATGTGTAACAGTATAAATCTACTGCATAGTGTTTCTTAGTTTGCTCAGCCTTGTACATCCTAATCGACTTGATTACAAAAGATGAAAATATTACCCTACCTCCTCGTGTTTTGTCAGCAGTTCAAGGCAGAGATGGAGAGCAGCACAGGTTTCACTGGAGAGCTCACTGGTCTCTTTGGCTTTCAGTAGAAGAGGGGCAGCCAATACTTGAGACAAGGAAAAATAACCTATTCTCAGTGTAGATTCATATTAACTTAGACTGTTTACAATAGCATAAAATAGAGCTGAAACTCTACTTTATTATTTGCATTAGAAATTATCTTTACAAATAACAATTTGGTCTACAAATTGCCAAAAATCTGTAAAGACATACCCCAAAATTACTTACTCTTCAAATTGCTAGTCTTTCTAAATAACAGTCTAAAACATTTTCAATAAGTAGTGACAGAAAACAGAGAAAAGCAGCAGATCTTCACAACTGAGAACCTTACAACGGCGCAATAATAAATGACTTAAATGGTTTATTGATTAAAAGATTAATTTTCTGTCAACTAATCAAATTATTTTTCCAGCACTGGTATTAGAATTGGGTTTGGACAGTAGAAAAACTCTCACCATTATTCTCCTCATTCTTCACCATAGATAAAAATATTGACACTTCACTCTCCAATTTCAGCTGGCAAGCACTGGCAGCCTGAAAGAGGACAGGAAAAGAGAAGCACTTGAACAGTGATGCATTAAGCACATATAAGCACTGAAAAGCAGTAGTTACTTTCTGTTGCATGATACTTTTTTACCTTACCTTACAAGTTTTGAGCTTAATCTTACCTGAAGGACTTGTGTCAAACTCCCCACTGCCGTGCCACTATCACCGTCATCAGTAATGTGTTGCTGGGTGCAGTGGTAAGTGCTATAGGATGAGTGTGCCTCAAAAGCGTCCAACCATCTCTAAGAGGACAAAGACCAGTAACATTTAGTATGTGTCTACTTGTGCAGATACATTCAGACAAATTAGTCAATTTGTTAAGGGGGGGTTGGGGGTAAAGGTGAATCTCATCTCACTTTTCTTGTTGCCATTGAATCTGTCTTTGAGGAGACCTTAAAATAAAGTACAGTGTCATCAAAGCACCTGAGCATGAAGACGCAATGATCCCATGGTTTGACCTGGAATGACAAAAAATACATAAATAAATAAAACTCACTTACAGCAATGCTCACTGCACTAGATGTCAAACACCATCATGTTACAAGTTGAATGTGATCACAACTGAAACATCTGACAACAACATTTAGTGGTCATGAAAAGGTCCATTGGTTACATGGAGTCTGTAATATCTACTACCTACCATGCAGTAGGCTTGTGTTAGAGACTTACAGCCCTGTTTCCGGACACCAGCCTGTGCATCAGCCCTGGAAAAAGAAACAGATGAAAGAGCACATTTACAAAAGCCTTCAGGCATCACACTCCTGGCACATAATATACAGAATTAAGACAATTCAGTAATCGCTGTTTAAGCTCCAGTTTTCACTGTATGATTGCTAAACTAAAAAAAAAAAAAAAAGCAGACTCCATCTCAAAGAAGAATTACCTGGGGAAAATAAAAATAAATAAATAAATAAATAATAGTATATACTTTTAGCTTTAGAGAACTGCAAACAGAAAAAGTTATCTCACTGTCTGGGGTACCAGGAGAGAGTGCCATCCTCAAGTACCACCCAGTGGGATCGCCATCCCAGAAAGCGTGAACTCTGTCAGAGACACATAGAAGTCAACAACAGATAAACTATGTAGCAAAAGTCAATGATATGTATAAATATATCATGTGTAGATGGGGAGAACGCAATATGTACTTTAAACTTTTGTAGTACTGAATAATAACGAATGAAGGATCTGTACTTCATTTATGTATCTAATGATTATACTGTGTTTAAATCCACAGGAAAAAGGTGAAGTCTGCACCCCCAACTGTGGAGAGGACTGAACAATAACATTTCCTGGCCTGTTTAGAGAGGACAAGAATACACTTTAACATCCGGGTACCTTCCAAAGAGGGCCTTCAATCTTCTGCACTCCATTGCTCACATCCTAGGGAAAAAAAAAAACTCAATTGAGGTTTTATTTTCAATTATAATAAAAACTGTGAAAGGTGATTAATATACAGTATTTGTACAGTATTTGTTAATTTGCAAACAGCTTTATGCTTAGCCTTTTTTCATTTGCCATGATGACTATGCAATGCTCTGGATTAAAGCAATGCCAGGCTCATGTGGCATCCAAGCAAGAGCAAGAACTGCTGACTTGCAAGGCTTTTTTCTCCAAAGTGAGAGAGAAAATGCTGAAAGGTAATTGTGTGCACATCCCACCCTATATTTGGGCCAGGTGCAGGATAGCAGAGTCCACTTTTTCCTAAAATGAAAAAATCTAATCTGTGACTAAGGGGCTGTAGAAACCAAGTATTGATTTTCAGCACAAAAAAAATCATTTATTAGGTCATGGAGTGCCCAAAATTGGAATGTTTAATCCTCTAGGAAACATGCAGGAGGAAACTCCTGTTTCACAGAAATCTGATCATCAGAGTTTTGAATTTTCCTAGCTATATTTTGGCCTGATGGTGGCGCTAGCAGAGATGCCAGAGGATCGCCAAAATAATTTGGAATCATTTTGTGGACTGTGAGTCAAATTCCTAATTTAATATTAGTGTAGTGTGGAGTTGATAGCTCAAGCTGGACAGCACAACTGTCAGACAGAGACTAACAGTGCATGTTGAAAAAATAAGCTACCGTACCGTAATTGGCTCCTTCCAAGGAAAAACCTACTTCAAAAGGAATGAAAGGTGAATAGAAATATGTATATAATATCTGATACTGTCCTCTGTCCTCACCTTGTTTTGATAGGCTGCTAGAATCTGTTTCAGTTCATCAGTACGGACCAGGTCCAGTGCTGTCTGTTCTGCAACACAATCAGCCATACAGTAAATTATTATGCACCTTTAGACACCACAAAGAAAAAAAATAGCAGAATGTAGTCTTTACCATACCTGTACATATGAATGTTTAACTGGTTAAATGCCATCCTGCTAAACATTACTGCACTGATAAAACATTAGAGTAATGAGGTGATTGTGAGAACATGTTTTGTAATATACAGTACCATTGTTGTTCTTGATACTCGGGTTGGCTCCAGATTTCAGCAGCTTTATAATGCACTGCTTCTGCCCTCTGTAGGCAGCACAGTGTAAGGGCGTATTCCCCACCGAGTCCCTGCAGTCAATGTCCACAGCTTCCTTTCCACTGAGCTAAGAATGTTGAACCAGAGAAAACAACTTAACAAAAGCAGAAGAGAGAACATTTACACATCCAGCTGCATCAAAACTTGTTCACACATATCTGAACTATATCTACCTTAATCCAAGAACACATTTTACATTATATAGGCTTATCGTGGCCTTGATTTAGTTAGGCCAA
The DNA here is from genome assembly GCF_910596095.1 of Thunnus maccoyii. Lineage (NCBI taxonomy): Eukaryota > Metazoa > Chordata > Actinopteri > Scombriformes > Scombridae > Thunnus > Thunnus maccoyii. The sequence goes on from NC_056544.1 coordinate 16,379,228, forward strand.
ATGTTTTAAGACTCCCAAACTTTAGACTTGCTACCTACCAACAGAACCTCAGACCATTCAGACCCTATTATATCAAGCATGTAGGATTTTTGCAACCAGTACATGGACAAATACAACTGTAATCATGTAGTTTGTGCAGGTTAACAATGGCAATCTAAATTGCAAATATGTGCATACTTATTTATGTGTGAAATATTATAATTAAATTAAGAAAAATGCAGTGAAATGGACTTTATTCCGCTAAATTTCAAAGAAGAGCCAGATGCTAACCAGCTTAGACAAAGTGGAGATGTCCCCCTCTCTGCTTGCGTCTAGAAGCCTCTCCTGCCGCCGCCTCCCCTCCCTTCTTTCTGCAGCTGCACAAACCAAACAATATATGAGAACAAGAGCACCCGATCTTAAGTCATGAGAAGCCACTAGCCATTTTTTACTCTACCGTTTCATACCCTCCAGCATGGTAATGATTTCATCATCGTCTGTGACATCTTTAGGGATTTGAGCTGTTCCATTGATTATGTTGGCACAGGCGTCATACCGCAGCAGCAGCAGAACAATCTCCTTAAGGGGCCAAAATAAAGAAAATATAAAAATCTGACCATCACTTGTCACACTCACAGTGGTGAAAGTCTGTGATAGTAATTCCAGCTGACAGTAGTTTGGAAGAAGGCACACTACAAGTTAAGAGACAGCAACTCTCCTTATAATACATGAGCTGACAGGGAAGCAACTCTATTTTTTTTAATCGCTTTACCTTTCTTCCGGTGTAGGCTGATTTGTGTAGAGGTGTGTCACCCATGTTATTCTGCACATTCACATCAGCACCCGCCTGCGAATATGTTTCAAATCACACACTTCAGAAGAGCCACTGAACACAATATACAAAGCAAGGTGCAAATCATCCACTGTACAGCTCTCTCACCTTGAGTAACTCCTCCACAACATCCCTGTGTCCAGAATAACAGGCCAGATGGAGAGGTGTCCATCCTGAACTGGCTTTAGACCTGGCTACAGAGGAAAATGAACTCTCCTAACTACCTGAAGATATGCTAGCATGGTAGCATCTTTCTTTTTTTTCCACTTACATCTGCAGTTGATGTTGAAAGAGCTGCTTTGGTCAATCCTCAACTGAAGGAGCCTCTGTATATGAGAACAACTGCCCTCTTTAGCATAGACGAGAAGCTGCTCCTCAAGTGTGTCTGCCTCCATCACCGCTTGAACTTTCTGTGGCCCAATATTAAAAATTGACGTCAAATCTGTTCAAGACACACTAAAAACAGTTAGCTTCTCCCTCTAAAATTAATTCTTAAACAATAAATCCATAGGCATGGCGTGTCTGTCAGTTTATTTAGCCTGTTCACTTGTTTTTGGCTTGAGTGTCAATGGGAAACGTTTTTTTTTTTTTGAAAAGCTACGACGCGTTTTAACAGGCGACCTGTGGGGCTGAAGTACTAACTGCACAGCAATTAGCTGGTTAACTTAACTAACTAGAATGACATAATGAGATAGCAACTTCACACTTACAGGTAAGGATTTTCAACTAATTCACTGAACCTTCGCAGACTTTAGTTCAGTTTAAGCCGAGCTGAGACAACACAACACAACTTCACACCTGAAATATGATCATTTCAATCAGCTGACAGCCGCTGGCAGCAGTCATGTGACCGAGCTCTTGGCTACATGGGTGTAAGCAGGGGCGTAGCTGGGATTTCCTGCCACCCTGCACATAAAGTTACAGTTTTTCTCAATTGCTGAGACCCATTTTCTGAAACACATGTTCTCTAAATATTAAGTGCAAGCACCACATTTTTCATACTTTGCAGAACCCAAAAAACCCTCATATTTGTCAAAAGTTGCCACCAACAGTGTTGCCACATATTTTCAGTGGGAAGCATGGATGTATATCTGGATACAGCGTCGGAGGCGGGCCCTGTTCATTCCTATGAAAGTTGCTCAGTGCATTACTTCCCCATCTGTGTGGCCCACAGAGCTAGTGCACTAGTGACCTTCGCCGGCGGAGTCGGCTACTTCCGGTTTAGCCCTCTGGCTAACATGAATGGGGATAAAACAATTCAATCGTGCGGCTGTTCTAGGCTTTTGAAATGTGATCGGACCAAATGGATCAAATTCTGATAGTGAGACAAGTCATTTCGCTGGGGTTGTGATGCACAAAAAAATGTATCTGCTGATTTACAGATGTCTCTTTCACAATGTAAGTCTACGGGAAAAAGCCTTTTTGGGCCAGTGCACAACCCTTGACTTTGTAATTACATGTTTTGGCCGCTATGTCAAATTTGCTTCAAAGCCCGGTGTTCTTCCAGTATCCAGTTCTCTTTATACATCCATAGTGGGAAGTAGCTAAAACCTGCAGGAAAAGTCGATGGATTTCGCTAGATGATGCAACGTGCTAATTTGCATACCTCTGACATCATGACGTAGTTACATTTAAAATATTTTAAAAAATCTAAAGAAAATTAAGTCAAATTAAACTAAACTGACTATAACTAGCTATATCATTAGCTATTTTTTTCAAGCAGCTCCTCAGTGTGGATCTGAATCTACCTCTAATATTAAGAAACTTTTATGCGGGCTGTTCAACTTTAACTGAAGTATCATGAATAGAGAGATGATTATGCACTGGAATAAATTCACTGTTGTCTATTTTGACAAAAAAAAAACAACCCAAAAATCAAACTTAAATAGTAAATCATTTAGAATAAAAACAATTAGGATCAATGATTGGTCACTAGGTACACACATTCACAGCTCATTTACGACTCTGGCTGATGATTTTTCCACTGAACTGCTGCTCTGTCCCACCCACTGAGCATTCAGCAATCAACATAGCCCCACATGAGCTCTTATTCACTGAGAAATACTGGCAACTCCCTTCAAGTAGTGGAGTTAAGGTCTGTTCAAAAAGTTGCTAGATGTGTCGCTAGATGCTTTTTTTTTTTTTTTTAAAAAAAGGTCACTTAAAGTTGGGAACACTGTTTCTGGCCACGGTGGCCACCCTACAGACTACAGTTTTTCTCAGTTGCTGAAACTCATTTTATGAAACACTGTTGTTCTCTAAACATAAAGTGCAGTCACCACATTTTTCATACTTTGCAGAACACAAAAAGCCATTTGTCAAAAGTTGATAACTGCCAGTGCCACCAAAGTGACATTTCCCTTTATCATTGCTTACGTTAAGACAATCAAATGTCAAAGGAACTGTGTGACGGAGGATATTTTGTTTTCTTTACGTGATTTCTTACAGTAACTCAAGTCAAATATCTGCTAAAGCTAACTGAGTAAACTCATGACTGGCTTTCTTCTATTCACAGTAAGACTCAACATTTCAGTGGCTATCCTAACACTCCTGTATATCTCATCACAACATTTTATATGTGATGTTATTCCTTTGTGTGCACATGTGCCTCTGACCAAACTAACATAGACTACAGAGAACTTTTGCTTCTTCTTTTATTTCTTCCCTTACGTATATTTCAAGCCTGTTGTCCATGTCTGATGTTTACCCGCTCTATAGGCTATCCAGTAACTGTGTGGCTCTTACAAGAACCCAGTTTCACCCTCTGTGGTGTAATGTGTTTGAGAAATGATGGCTGAGGAGTTGCCCTGTAAACTACATTTGACAACATGTGATAAGTTGCACTAATAATGGAGGATAAACACTAACGGAGTCTGAAGATTAACCTGTTCATCACCTCATCAGTTCTTTTGGTATTATGTCAGTGTTAGAATATGAAATATTTGGAAATATGAAACATTTATGTTTGAAAGATTATGATGGTTGTGTGCAATATTTTGCATGTAAAGATTTACACAATCAGCATGTTGACAAATGTGCTGAAGAGCAGTACAAACCATTAGAAAAGCGATAATCCACTTTGGAAACCAAGGCAAAATACAAGCAACAAAAAATGCATAAAATGGTTTGAGAAAATGAGCTGTGGATTTAAGAATCACAGTGTGTTGAGAGTGATGATTTTCATTCAGCGTAAATTGTGCCAAAGCAAGTGAGAAAAACTGTAAATGATAATCATTTTTTTGGAATTAAATTCACACATATTACATGGGTTAGAAAATTTTTATCTTCTCTGTCAGGCTCCGGAGTGTTTTATTGCTGGTGCAGGAGGTAAAAATGTAGGACATTCATTTATTTCTGTATATTAGTCATTGAAGCATATAAACACATTACTTTTGAAAGTTTTTATGATTTTACATTCATTCTCAAAACATTATCATTAGTGCTGCTCTTTTTTTCTCTTTTTGACTGCAGCTGCTTCTTAATTGGTGGAACACAATGCTGCTGCGGGCGTTTGTGTTCTGTCTCAAATAATCTAATAATGTTCATGTTAACAACATTTTCAGATCAGATCTAATTATCCTTGGGTTCATGTGAATTGGGTCTGACTTCCTTTGGATTAAGTCTTTCTTTTAAAATCCCATCAAACCCCCACACTTGCCAAATTCACTCAAAACACATATTGGAAGTGAAAACAAAGGTTAACTTTAAAATGAACTACCTAAACTTGTCACACAAATGTATGAGAGTTTGCACTTTCAGTTTTTCTGTGCCATTAGTGCATTTCTGGTTCAGTCCTTTTGTTTTAACTTCCAAATAAATTTGTTTACATATCTGAACTAAATTGAGAATTTGTTCATCCTGTTTAATCATTTCACCGCTTGTGTTGCTTCCTATTTATTATAGCAATGTCACCATGTTGCTAGATCTAAGTAGTTCAGTGAGAGAACATTACTGTATCATAACTGTATTATGTTTACTTCCTTCCCGTCTCTTGTTATCATTATCGGAATTCTGTGCTCAATATAGACTACTGTTGATGCATTGGAAATAAAATCCTCCCTCATGCACACACTATTTCCAAATAGTGGTTCTTTTCCAGGTCATAACTTGACATGTTGGTGTTAATGAATCCTTGACCTAATTACTCACTGGAGGCCAATTCTTATTTTGCACACTAGATGGAAGCATTCCCTATACCACGTGATGTCAGCACAGGTTATAGCAATGTATAGTATTTTGACAGACAGACAGTGACAATGCTCAGGAGAAAATCACACTGAGACCCGCCCATTGTGGCTGCATTTTAACCTTATACCCTTAATTCTACTTAATTTCTGTTTTAAAGGTCACTCATCCTAGACAGTGGGCTAAGTAGAAAACTGGCTGCAGACTTTTTTGAGGTATTGAAGGTCAATTCTCTGGGTGTGGCTTTGAAGGCCCTGCTTACTTCAAGCAATTAGGTCCCATGAGGTTTGTGCAAATCTGGCAGAGAGGATGATGGGAGGTGGTCCTGTAATGAAGGAACATGTCAGAGAGGACTTCAAAGATGAGTTACTAAAGTCACCTATGAGAAGAGAGATGTCTTTTTAGGGCTGTGTTGACCAGGAACCTCAATCACAAGGAAGGCTGATACACAACAGAGCTGCAGCAGGAAGACAAAATGGACTTGGACCGAAATGCTGAAGTAACTAAAGCACAAACAACGCAACAGAGTTGAACAACAACTCTTTGTCAGCTGTAAAATAAGTCTGTAAATCAGTACTCTGATGTGTGAGTTTTCAAAGCAACATGAGAAAACCGACAGCACCCCATCGAGGACAACTCAACTGTGCCTAAAATGCTGGTGAATCTGTGAAAAAACAACTGCAAAATTCCTCATCAAGGGGAATTAAGAGAAACAAGTCTTGAAAATCAGGACAATTATGACGAAGACAAACTGCTTTGAGAAAGAGGAACAAACAAAACAAAAGAGATATGACAGACAAATGTTTTCTGTACTTTTTAAGTATTTTGCAGTGAATAGCTGTTGACGAAAACAGCAATATTTGGCCTTGATGGTTCTAAGCATCATTATCTTTTAGATAATATTAAAAAATATTATGACTGTTTTTGTATTGGGACTGCCAAAATGGTGTTGCTCTCTATAAGAGAGAAAATATGCTCTTTCTTAGCCCTGGCACCTGTTTACACAGACAAGGTCATGTGGGCCACCCCATGTTGGGGGAAGAAAAAGCCACTTCACAGCTTCCTTTTAATTTTCATATCTGGTTGTTGGTGTATGATTGTAATTATTGCCATGCTCTACATACTGCTCTAATGCTGCTGATAGAAATGAGTAACTGCCTTTCAACTGAGAAATGTGTCATGGGTTAAAGGTGGTCTTTTCAAGTCATTAAGGTTGTTCTGATCATAATTTGCTTCACCCTCCAGGGATGTTTGTATTGATCTTATTGCAATTACTGCTTCTTACACTGGTCCAATACCTAATAAAACCTTCTCTGTGGCAGGATTAACAGGTTTTCACTTTGTCCTTCAGAGACAATAGACTCTGCATTTTATTTGTTAACATATATCAGTCTGTCATTATCTGTGACGTAGTTAATTACAATGGTTCGGAAGTTATGGAAACACTGCTGCAGACATTAATCAAAGCATATTCATCAAATCAGGTCTGGTGAGGGAAAGAAGCGCACTGGGCTAGTTCCTGCTAATTAGCATGGCAATTATTGTAAGCTGTCACAGTTCTTAAGCAACGGGGTGGACTGTGTGTGCTCCAGAGCGTAATCCCTCACAAATTACAAGATAATGGAGGCAAAGAGAGGCCACTGCTTCAAAAGGAACCAGGAGATAGAATCCCCAGCAGGGACATTTTAGGGACAGGCAGGGAGAGAGACAGCGAGTGAGGGAAAGGTAGGGGAAAGAAGTACAGCATGTATTCCCTTCACACAGAGTAGTGTGAATAGGAAAGGCTTATTTGACTCCTTAGCAAAGGAAACGGGTCTGGAAAGCTGTTCTTCTATTAGAACACATTATGCTTTTTTTTTAAATTGTAGTTACAGTAAGTATTTTGCAGATACAATCCAAAAATAAATCTACTGTATTTCATAATGTATGAGCTCAGTGGATGGTTCAGACAGTAGATATGCTTACAAACAATAAATTGCTAATAATCACAGATCAATAGTCTGTCTCTCTGTCTGTCTCTGAGTTGAAAATCTGGAATACTTGTGATGTACAACTCATTCTAACTAGGATTCACCAGTTGTGGTGCTTCTTTTTAGGGTTTTAGGAGCTCTTATAAGCTGAATTCTTGTAAAGAAACAGGAAAAGATAACTGCAATAAAGGCAGAGAGCACTTTGCAGGAAAACAGTCTAAATGCAGCATGTCTGATACAGTATATAATTGTGCTGACATTATACATTCAGCATCACAGAATATAACACTGGTAGTTAGTTTCATTGTGTTCCACCCTTTAAATGCCCTGCACACTCACATAGGTGTTTTCCATTTCTGACCAATCACGCATCTGCTCAGGTTCAAGTTGGGCGGAGCTATGCTAGAATTATATGAGGTCACCAAACTTCATGAACCAATAAGAATGATGACGGCATGTCTTCACCCAGGTGCAACAAGACTAATAGAAGGTCAGTCAGACACAAATCCAGCACTGCATGTCCACGCTCACGCTGTCCTCAGACACAGTCCAGTCTGACAAAATAAGTGAAAACACCTGTACATCGCACCATTGGTGGTGTTTTAAGAAGTTTTCGAAAATAAATGGTGCAAGTAATTAGTTACTATCTGCCTTCTCTTTTTTTTAATGTTATAGCTCTTTATATGGAAATGAGTCCAGGTGCCACATTTATCACAAAGTTTACAATGCTCAATAAAGCAATTTTCACTACAAATATAACTCATCACCACACACATGCCTTGTTATCTCTAAAATGCTCTCAAATGCATTGTCTCTCATTTGCATGAACCCCAATGGATCATCAGGTTTAGCTATTATTTTCACAGGGGTACTGTCAATAACACTGATAAGTGTTAAGACACTAAAGCATTAATATTCATATGAGGAGTATTATTCTAAAGTAATTGCTTGAAGACTGCCTTGATACTGCAAGATGATGTGCTGCTATTCTGGGATAGATTACCTCTGGTCATTAGTCTGTTCACCTTTAGGAAGAAAATTGAAGTAAAACTTTCTTAATACATATTTACATCACAATAACCAAAAATGATTCAAAAGCAAGTGGGAGCTTCATCATAGTAGATGCAAACATTTAAAAGTGATATAAAATCTGAATTATTGCCACTTTATCAATTTGCAACAAGGGCATAATACAAAGGCTTGATTTCTGAATTATACAAACAGATCAAAACTTATTAACAACAGTTCATTTCATTTCTTTTAGCCTAAACCAGATGCCTTCTGGTTATTTAGCATCCACATTTTCCTTTCAATGCTTACATAATTCTTACAGTAATTATTATTGCACAGTGATGTTTACAATGATGACTTACTCAGTTAATGCTGAAATCAGGGTGGAGTAAAGTGATGCATGGATTAACCAGCTTGGAGCTTTTGAAAATGAGATGAAAAATTTAACAAGTCAAAATACTGTCACGATGAGGCACACCCACAGCATTTCAATGAGCTTCTGTGGATCTGGAGCATAAGGTAAATGCCAGCACCCTTCATCTCACAAACAGCTCTGCCAAACAGATTGTAGGGCTGTGAAGCCATCCAACTATGAGTTTGGCTCTTTCATTAATGATTAGCATTTATTATGTAAACTGTGACAGCTCTCATGTGATGTGAGGAGTTAGACTATCAGGGGATATTTCTGTTATGTTCAAATGGCAATTAGCCCATGCCCAGCATATTGATTTTATCCTATTCCATTCCGATAACATGACACAGGTAACACAGGTGCATTGCTATTGTATGGTGAGATACAATTTTGACTTTGAAGGGCACTGGACCAAAAAGAAACAGTAGAATCAAGTCTCATTTTCATTGAATGTCTTCCAAAAGCCTGAAGACTTAACTGAAATACAGTAGTAATCGTATACTAGTGTACTACTCACTACTTACTACTTACTACTGCTTATTGTGTTTTTGTTACACTGACATCAGAAGACTGTTGGCTGTTTGACAGGAACTTCTGCATTACTCAGAACAGCACAAAGCCAAATGCACAATGAGAGGACTAAAGCAACATTTCTGCTCATGCTGTTGTTTGCCGAATGTGAGATTATGACAACCATCACTTACTTATTTAGATCAACTGCACAATTACCACAAAGACGTGAATTAGAAAAACACAATAAGAGCTGCCAGGCAAGAGGAAAAGAAGAAGGCCAAAGAGGGGAATATGAAGAAAGAAGGAGAAGAGAAGAAGTTTGACAGCTGTGCCATTTTGCTGTAGGCCTACCTATAGCACCGCCAGTATGGCATTCTTGGTTATCTTGTGTGCAACAACACATTTGGAGAATTTAAGAGACTCGGTGGCCAAAATGCTGACACTATATCACTATTTTTAATTAATAAAAATCCAGACAATCTACAAGGCAGCCTGGACTCACTTTGTCCTTGACAATTTTAATTGTATGTCAGGATTAGGCATTTACAGGCTTGTATTTAGCTTTAGTATTGTTGAATTAATCTGCCTATTTATAAAAACTATAACCTAAACATGTAAAAAATAACAGATTATTGACAAGAGATGTGCGAACAATTTTTCTACAACATACACATTATGAGTATGATCTCACAATGACATTTAATGGGAGAATTGGGATTTTCACTGCAAATGATATTGTTTAATTTTAGCTGTGATTACTGTGGTTAGGCACACTGTTACAGTATGGCAGCTTCAGTACTTCAGCCCAGCATCCAAACACAAACACTTGAGTACTAGAGTAGTGGAGAGCCACAGCAGGACACAGTATAATCGGCAACACTAGAGCTTCTGTGTACCCTCTGTGACACTGCTTTGTTTCTGAGTGCCCTCCATATTCAGATGAGTCACTGCACTTGTGTTCCCAAATTCAGCAACACTGCACCTGCCAACTTGATTGCTTCCATGACATAATTTTTGCATTCTGCTTAATATGAATGTAGTGTTTTACACAGGCAAGCCATAATTATACTACAATAAATACACATTGACCTGTGAACATGCCGTCCATAATATTTCTTTGTACTACTCAGTATGTTATCAAGAACACATAAGTGCACAATGTCTGCAGTAATAATCTAATATTAATGCTCGGTAGACAAACCTGTATCATCTTTAGTGTAACACTCATTTAATTCTTAGGAATAGAAAATTTTCTTGTAATACAAAGTCTATTAAGGAGTTTTTTCAATGAAAATGTGTTATTTGCACCTAATGATGGCTGACAAGAAAACATTTTTAGCTGCAAACTGTCTCTGAGAGCCTGAGTGATAGTGCAGCACAAGTGTAAATCTTTATGTGCATTAGTTTCCATGACGGCGAAGCACCAGTTTCCATAATGTATCCATGTCTTTGTTGCATATTTGAATAACCTACATTTGTAACTAATGGGTATGTCACTATCACAAGCCTTTTATAGACAGCCAGAAACTGTACTACCTGAATACTGAACTTACAATTTGGCCTTTAAGGAACAGTTTTTTGGAAACTGGCACTACTATTCAACAGGGTTTGGGACCATTCACAGATGAAATGATATTTGTCAGTCATCCTTTTCTTAGCTTACCTCATACACAGTATGCAAATCCAAACTGTCAACTCTAAACTGCTCTCCAACATCCATTGCCGAAAGTAAAGTATTATTTTGTACTATTTTGTTTTCCCATCAGCCATCATGAACTGCAAGTCACCACACATTTTACATTTTATGCTTATAACACATTTTATGCTTACAACATAACTTACATTTAAGTTATGTTACATTTATGCTTACATTTTATTCTTATAACACATTTCTCACACGATAAACCACCTCATTTCTCTTTTGCCAAAACTAACACATTGGAAGTGAAAATTGAGGATTATGATGACATCACTTAAAGAGAAGCTGCAAAAGCAGTGAGGTCAACTTTCTAGAGGGCTGATTTGGGCAGACATTCATCTTAACTGAGCTTATTGTGAACAGCACTGGCAAGGAGTCTGTTTGAATGAAGCTGCATAAGAACTGCTACGCTTGCCGTGTGCCTTTTCCTGCACTGCCTCCTGTATTGCAGCTGTGACGTGACTAACTCTGAGAGATGGTGGTGATTCCATTTGTGAGAAAATAACAGTAATTCAAGCTGAGCTCCTTCAGTCAGTTCTGCTGCTCTGTAGTGTTTCTCATTTCTCTTGGACCACAGCTGGGGGACTGACAGGATATCAGAATGCAAATAAGGCCCACAGCTTCTCCCAGTGTGTGCAACTGGGATGTTATACACACATAAGGAGCTTAACAGGAACATGAAATAGACAAATTCCCACATACTGAACTTTTGGGTGCCATAGGCAATGATGCTGAATATTTTATCACCCCTGGTTAAACTGTTAATCTTACCAGACGTGCTGATGAGAGCCTCAGTGAGAGAACCCCGGTATGTGTACCTCCCACTTGCTCTTGTTTTGTCCATCATGCTGTTGCTGGCTTGCACAGCTTTTCATGTCAGTCATATTGAAGGTGCTCGCTGCTGGCAGAGTGGGAGGAAAAGGCAGAGACTGCTCACAAAAATCTGACATTTATTTTAGGCAAAAATTGCTCAAAACTATCATCTCAATTTTATGTCTGTCTCTAAGTTTCACCGACAACAGAAAAAACATTGACATGACAATATAGCTAAAATAAGACATACAAGCATAGAGTAAACAGCATTTTTGAGTTATTTCAGTCTTTGTTTAACTATGCATTTATGTTTGTCTTCTGCCTGCTTTATCCCGCATAATATCCTGAGCATGCTCATTAGAGGCAGCAACTGAAATTAGTAGGCTGCTTGTGTGGTAAAGTGCAGGGCAGGCACTGTCTATTCAATTGTCTGTGCTGATGAGGGAGTGTGTGCCTGTGAATCAAATATGACGTTTCTGTGAGTGGATTTCAGCAGGGGAAAGATGTGGCTGGAGACTATTAAACAGGCGGATCTGCTTACTGTGTTTATTCGCAGCAAGAAATTGAAATAATTTGACGTGAGCCAAATTATTTGGCCAATCTCAATATACAGTATACAGATGGTAATCAGGTTTACTGTCTAAAATCTGTGTCCACTGAATAAAGTGTGGGTTACTTGGATAATTCATCACCTTGTTCCATATGGTGTCCCTAATTTGTGAAGTCTCGTTAAGAGAAAACAAACTTTTCCATGGTGTTTATCACTTACATCATCGTAGAGGTGGTTGGAAATGCTTTTAAATTCATAATCCTGCTCCGCATACAATGTGTGAGAACAAAAAAGTATTCTTTTATTGTAATCCATCACTGTAACGCAGGGCTGAATGCGTAATTCACCAAATGTCCTGGCTGCATTTAGAGAAGAGCGTTGTGTGCTCTCTCGTGGATCTCCTCGGACACTGTGCTCACTTTCAACAGAGCAGCGAGGTTTTCCGAGGATATCTGGGGATGTTGGATGCTGTGTCCATTCACATGGCACTTGTTGCTGGCTTATTCTTCTCAGCGCTGGTCTGTTGAGGACTTAACGATCGCATCTTCACCTCCCATCAGGATCATGTCGGTGGAACAAACTGATTCCAACTCCAGTGGGTACTATTTTGACAATGCTTCAACTCGAGTCCAGAGCAGCTTCGTGTTTTCAGGACCTATATTTGTAATTTTGATGGTGATGATGGTGACTTTGGTTGTTGTGATAGTTTTGGGTAACGCACTGGTAATTTTTGCCTTTAAAGTGGACAAGAGTTTGAGAAGGCAATGCAATTACTACTTCCTGAATTTGGCAATATCAGATTTTCTTGTAGGTAAGTCCAACTTAGGTCTTTTTATGGCTCGTGAAATAACAGAATATAGAGTAAAGTTTCATGTGTTATTTCTTTCATAAAGGCTATTTGCTATGATGTGCTATGATATATGTTGAAATATGATAGGTAAGGCTTTGAAACACTCAACATATCTTTGAAGCTCCTGTGCCTGCCTGTACTGTAGATGTGTACTTCTAAGTCATACAGTAGTTGAATAGGTCTACATTAAACATTTAAGTAGCTGCACATTAAAGTTGAGTTGAGTTAAATTGATGGGACCAACAATAAATAATTAGAGTGCTTGCTCATTTTTTGGGGATTTATAATAGATATTGTGATTGCACATCATTTGGTGTCTGATCCCTTTCCAACTGTCTCTGTAGGGGCGTTCTGCATCCCAGTCTACATTCCCTACATTGTTACAGGCAGGTGGAGACTGGGCAGAGGACTGTGTAAGCTGTGGCTGGTCATAGACTACCTCCTTTGTTCTGCATCGGTCTTCAACATTGTCCTCATCAGCTACGACCGCTTCCTGTCAGTCACCAGAGCAGTGAGTGGAACCTCCGTTACCTTACATCTGTAATGGCAGTAGCCATCATAGTGAATTTAGGACTGTGACACACAGTTAGTTGCCTGCTATATTTGTGGAAGAAAATGAAACACTGTCATGGTCAAATGATGGTCAGTAGGTTTAGAATTCATTCTCAGTTTTTCTCTGAATCATTTTCCTTATCCTAGTTTCCACCAAGACAGAAATACATTTTTTTTTTTTTACATTTTTATGACAAATTTAAAGCAAAATGTTAAAAGTTGAAGAGTTTCTTTCTTTATAGCCATACAAAATGTCCACTGTTTGTGGTCTGTGGCTTAATATCCTGACTGGTGAGTCTCCCAGGTCATTGGTAAGGGCAGTGCCACTTCATTCTCCCAAATGTGCCCATCTGCAGAGGTTAATCATTCCTGACCCATTCAGGCCCAGTGCCACCCCTAATTATAGTTCTTCCCCATGATGAACATAAAAAGTCACATTTGACTTTAGGACTTCAGAAAACACACAGAAAACAACACATGACTGTTTATAAGCTATAAAATTTGATTTTTGAATAGCAGAGTTAGATTTTAAGGTTATGAATTACTTGAATAATTTTAATTTCCACTTCAAACCATGTCAATGCAACACTTTTCCATTGTTATATTTTGTGATTGCACAGCATCAGTAATGTTGGTTTTATATTTTCTGCCGGTCTTGGCACAAATCCAGCAGTTAGCATAAATTTCCAACCCTCTGCAGCCCCTCTGAACCTTTTGTTGGCACCTGTTTGTGCATTAGCTGGCTGACTGTATCCTATACACATGCGTGTTAACTCAAATGTGGGATGAGGCTTGGCATAGCAGACAAAGAGAGTGTTCTGTTTCCTTTCACAAGCAAACACTTAACATCAGAGCAATGAATACAAATAACACCAGAGAGAGAGAGAGACTCTTCTTTAATTAGCTGGCTTTGATCATAGAGATCCTCCTCTGTGCTATGGTCCTTCCAACCTGGAGAGATCAATCATAGGAGAAACAGGCCACCGGCAGCCAAACAGCATTCTCCTAAAAGCATTTTTTCCCCCTCTGAACAATAAAAGACAAAGGATCATCAACAATCAGAGGACAAAGTTTGAAAGAAAAGTTGGAGTCAGATTAGATGCATATATTTGACGCAAATATATGCATCTAATGAATGCTAACTGTATGGTGTTAGGAAGAGATCAGATTTTATGTGTTAGGTTTGATTAGGGTAGCCTAAGCTTCAGCCTAGAAGATCTCCTAATGATAATTATGATCAAATTATCTAACAATTATGTAGAATTTCCTGCACTGTAACAATAAAGAAAATGATATTGGATTCATAAGAACACCTGATTCTTCTCCATTGAGTCGCACATTATTACATGCAGCAGGGGGCAAGAATGCCACTTAATTTGTACAAATCTAAGTTTCACCACACCTTATCTTCTGAACAAGACTTGGTGTTAAATTATGGTCATTTGGAACAGCCCACTGAACAAAAATGTGGACAGGGACATAGGAAGTGAGACTAATTGAGACAAGTGGTCATGAGAGGTGCTTCATTGACTTAACACTCGTTCATACATGCCTGCACTGCATACTGTTAGTCAGTCCTTCTAGGATTTTGCAGTTTTTTTGTGATTATTGTGGCCAAAAATGCTTGATTTTGCATTGGGTTTTCTCAAAAATTGAAAAACAATTTGTAATGTTTTATGTGCTCTTCTTGCAAAATTGAAAAATTGCAAGCAAAAGAAAGTAATGCAGTTTAAAAAAAAAAAAAAACTACTACCAATGAAGAGTCACATGTAATCATTTCCTTTGATAAAAAGCATGTTTCACAAACATGTAATTATATATCTGTCAAGAGATACATATTGTATGTAGTATATTGTAAAGTTCTCTGTGTTAGATCACCAGGGCAGGGAGGGTTTCACAGGATAATTTTTGTAGACATAGGAGCTTAAAGTCCCCCTCCACTCAATATATTTTGTTCTTGTCCCTACAGTTGAATGTTTGAGCTTCACTGTGCAGAATGATGTACAGCATGTGTGGAGTTTGATACTGGAAGGCTATTTTTATATTCATCTACAGAAAGTATAAAGTTTCTCTGTGCTCATTGAAAATCTGATTTTAAGGGGTTGGCCTATGAGCATGATCAAGCAATCATGGTTCTGTATGCAAGTGTGATGTGGGAACTTGAATCCTCCAGTGCACAAACACTGAGAACTGACTTCACAGTGAAGTAGGAGATATCTTGTGTCCTGGAGTTAAACTTCTGAAATGAAATTCATAGATTCTGGAATTTTTGATGAGGGAGGAGGAATAGATGCCATTTTAAGGATTTTAAAGTACTAATTATTCTTTCTTTGTGGAAAAACCATATCAGACACACATTATTCTTTCAAGCAGAGTATTTTTACATCTTAATACATGTCTGGAGGGGATCTTTTAAAACAATGGGTGCTGATTGAAGACTAGCCTTCATATTCACTGTGAATAGTTTAAGGAGGTCAATGTGGGAGAATGTAACTGAATACATTAACTCAAGTACTGTATTTAAGTTCATTTTTGAGATACCTTTACTCCATTACAGTAGTTTCCCTTTATGTCATGTGTATATAGACTTCAACTTGTTTCAGAGGCAAATACTTTTTAATTTACACATTAATATTTTACATAGAAAACATTAAAATACTGCTTATACATGAATGCATCATGCTTTTCATGGGTGTAATAATAAATTGTTCTTTTGCCCTCTGACTTTCTACAATTTCTACATTTCTACAGTAATGGTAGAATGCAATGTTACTTATATGTATAAAGCATATTTTCTGATGTGTAATATGATCTATTTTTACTGCAGGTAAGTTATCGTGCCAGACAGAGCATGACTCATCAAGCCATAATCAAGATGATTGCTGTCTGGGTGCTAGCTTTTGTGTTGTACGGCCCAGCTATCATATTTTGGGAGCTGGTGATGGGCAGAAGCCGCGTGCCAAAGGATGAGTGCTTTGCAGAGTTCTATTACTCTTGGTATTTCCTGCTGAGTGCTTCCATGCTGGAGTTTTTCTCTCCTTTCATCTCGGTGGCTTTCTTCAACCTAAGCATTTACCTCAGCATACGCAGGAGGAGACTCCACAGCAGGGAGGCGCAGCTTCACCTTCAACTGAGCGAACCTGCCTCTACCCAAGGGGAAGGTATCCCCTTGTCCCACAACTGGGGGTTGGGGATGAAACTGGCTGTAAAAGGCTCTATACACTCCCAGACCTCCTCTCCCAGTTTGGGTAAACTAGATCCCTCAACCAACAGGGCAGCCCATCCCAGCCGTCTGTCCAGGGATAAGAAAATTGCTAAGTCCCTGGCCATAATAGTGTGTGTATTTGCCATCTGCTGGGCACCATACACCCTACTGATGATCATCCGTGCCGCCTGCAGAGGGCGGTGCATCCAGCATCACTGGTACGAGGTCACCTTCTGGCTCCTGTGGCTCAACTCTGCTATTAACCCATTCCTGTACCCACTTTGCCACAGTAGCTTCCGCAGGGCCTTTAGCAAGATTCTCTGCCCAAAGCGGCATACTACTCCCCCATCATCTGTCCTTCGTGTTGGCCAGTGACAAGCAGATACTCATGGATGGATAGGGACAGACAATGTGCCAAAACTATGGATAAAAGTATTCAAAATCTTAAATTCCACAGTTTCAACAGATGAAGCTAAACTGTTCACCACATAGACCATAATTAATAGTTTTCAAATGTGCATTTCAGTGTTTGAATGTATAATGTTGGTACTGTACAGTATAATGTAATATATTGTCAGTCAGTACACTGTGAACATCTTAAATGTATACTAGACACCATGAAAATAATTGTAACCTCTGCTTATGAATCAGAATATGTCAACAAAAGTATTATGATAATTAATGGGCAAAGGTTTTCACACACTGTGAGAACACGTTTATCATTGCTGTGTCTGGTGAGAAGAAAAACAATAGAGAAAATAGCACCAGACAGACGCTGTAATGACTCAGGCATAACTTGTGTACTGTATGTATCTGTAGAAATAGGGGCAACATGTTTTCATTGACCAACCGTCACATACTGCACACTTGTTACCCATTTACATAGCTACAGTATGTGATGCTATGGAACATGAAACACTGCAAAATTTTATATTAGGCTAAAAACAGTAGCAATTCATTGATTATCTTGTCTAGTTTTTTATGTGAAGCAGCTTGGCATCTTTGGCATTTATGTTCATAGAAGATAAGTATTGCCTTCACTGTGACATCTTTGCTTCAGCTGAAGTAAAGCAGATCAATATCACCCTCTGCTGTTAGAAAGTTTACTACTTTTACTATTTCAGAAGCACAGTGACTAAAACACAAAGTGCCATTAAGTATAAATGTGTATAAAATCAAATGTGCTATGAAAGTCTTACAACAGGCAATCAATGTCTCTCTTTTTTGGGCACATGGTTATACCATAGATTACCTTTGTAAAAAATTACACTTATTCACATGCTTTTTCACAATTTTCTGCTCATTCATCACCCTGTATTAACAAATAAATGACTTTCTGTACTGTAATGTTGAAAGACAATGCAAACAAAAGTAAACATTATTTTTTCTTTTTCTTGAACTATTACTACATTACTACCGATAATCAATCAGTTTGCCAGTAAAAGACTCCAGAGCACAGCAATCACCACTGGTGTTCTTAAAGTTTTTATATGTGGTTTTACATTCAGTGTTTGGATATATGTAGAGAGAGGAAGACAATGAGAGGTAACCTGTTTACAAACAATGCCAAAATACCATTTTTCAGCAGGTGTATGTATGCTTTTGAGCCACTAGATGTCACCATTAACCTTTCCAGCTTACAGCCTGTGCAGTGTTTGAGCATTAAACTCCGATTTATCATCGACTCAAGTCAGTCTTTGAGACTGGCCATGATTTCACTTACATGTTTTACTTCATGTATTTGAATTTTAATTTAAATGCAAGCCATGTTTTTTGCACCAGTGCCCTGACTGATTTGAGTTGTAATAGAAGAATGTAACCAAATAATCACAGGTCCATAAAATTGGATGGTGGATGGTCTTCAGATTTATCCACAGTGAGTCCTTTCACTGTCAAGTGTCACTTGTAACGGCAAAATCTGGACATTTAGAGTTCTATGCTTTAATGTTATTATACTATTTTGTAACCATTTGTGTAACTGAATTATTAGAGTTGTTGCCTAAGTGTTGTCTTTCTGGCCCAGAAGAAAGGAATGTGTAATAATGAAAAGATAAATACATTTTTGTGTGTACTTTAGGTGGATGAAATTTTGAATTTTTAAAAATAAACACATCTCTGTAACTGCCTGAGGGTTTTTATGCACAATATAAAATTAATTAATTAAATTTAACTCTGTGCTACATTGTAAATGGCAACATTGTGCCCTGTAGTTGCTGTCTACCTGATGGCTAATTGGGTCAGTGCCAAGTGCCGAGTGGCTTTGGTTTGATGTGCAGATGAAATGCTGACAGGGCAATAACATCTTTGTATTGTTCCCCAGTCTAGGTAGCTTTGATTTGATAGATTAAATGAGTTTTTTCCAGATGTAGACTTATTAGACCTGTAATTACGCCATCATGTTAGATAGTGGGGTTACATTTGCAGGTGCCTGGGTCCCACAGGGGACTTACATTGCTCAAATTGTTGCTGTTGCCCATGTGCACATCTGGGCCCCTGGTCAGGTGCTGGGAATAAGGGCACAGCTGCAGGGAACAGGCCTCTGCTCCCCCCTCACTCCCTCTCTGCCCGTGGCTTGGTGGGGGGACAGACGCACACTTCTGACCAGAGGGATGCAGGCACATTTCCCTTGGGATGACAGAACTGCATTTATCAGCAGAATGGAAAGCCTGGGTTTACTCCCTTGTATCTAAATGCGACAGAAAGAGCCGTATCACTGTGAAGAGCGCTTGCACTGTGTGCAGTTATATTAGGAAGAGTACTGCTATTGATTTTGTTGATAGATTGAAATGTCATGGCATGTGTGCCAAACCGATTGGCTACTGACTGAGGCTGTGTTGGGAATCATGCCAGCTTAAATTGGTCTAGGAGGGGTGCCACCATGAAAAATACAGACGAGAGGTGTTAATCTGGTGCAAATATAAGTGTGTCTATGTTTTTTTTCAGTCCTATTTACAGTGTATGTCATGGTGTTTATGGGGGGTTTGGATGTCTGTGACCCCAAGCAATGCATCTAAAAGCTGTGCCCCCAAATGGAGCGCACCTGTGCCCCTTAAGTTTATAGAGCCCCATTAGCAGAGACTCAGTCAGTGATCAGAGGGGGGAGAGGGCCTATATAACGTCCCCATGAGAATCTCTGAATAGTTAAGCTCTTAGAGGTTCCCCTTTAGCACTTTGTTAGAATGACTTAATGCAGAAATCTCTTGTTTTCAAATTGAAACACCTCTGGTCTACAAAATAGACAATAAATAGCCAAGTGGACTGGCATTTTGACATACCAGGACTCCGTACAACAAGGCAATGACCGATGCGTTGTGGCATTTTGGAGTAAAGCTGAAACATAAAAATGAACCGGCAAACAAGACCAAACCACTTTAGTCTGTAGATACAGGTCAAAACTCTGACCTCTTCTGAAGTTGTAGCATCACTTAGTGTACGTTTTCCCCCCGTGAAGGCTGTTCACTTTCTCAGCTAACTAAATGTAAACCACAGTTAATATTTCATGAGGGACATGCTCCAAAAGAAAAACAGACTATTTCTGCTTGATTTTTGTCTTTTCCGTTCTTCCGTTTTCCCTCTGCTTTTTCCTGCAGTGTACTTCCTGACTAGAGATTAAATAATTCCATTGGAATCCTCTTAGGATGGGTTCCCAGCACTTGGCAATTAAACAATTACATTTAATCAGCATGGGGCGACGCTTCAAGTCACCCTCATTTCAGACGTTGATTAAAAGCAATTCTGCAGTGGTTATTGCTGTCGACTTTCGAAACTGTGGTTCACTTAGGTTTACTGCATCTGTGGGGTCAGGTTGGATAGCAATATGGCAGGTTCAGTGGTGGTCGAGAGCTGTATCTGCCTCTGGTGGGTAAAACAGTAATGACAGAACTCATGGCAGACCTTATATTGTCCCTTAAGTCGGAGCTAGTTAGATTACTTAGAGACATTTTGACCCTACAGCAAAGAAGACTCAACGAACAATGGAAAAGAGAGGGGCATTAAGTTATGCATGTGGGAGTCCAGATCCTGTGTGAGTGTGTGTGTGTGTCTGTGTGTGTGTGCGTGCATGCTTTATACTTTATGTTACATACATACTTAATGTTACACGTGTGTATTTACCTGTATCTATGCACAGCCATTTCTTTTTGAATCTGCATTTATGTGCATTTAGCTTGAATGAAATCTACCTTGACATATACAGTTTCATCATGCCATGCAATAACATCTCCCCCTGTGATGGCAAACAAGCTGACACAGGGGGAGGGGGGTTTTTGTGTGAGCCGTATTTGACATTATGCTTGAGTGAAAGAGGGCTACGTGGCATAACGCTGGAGCGGACTATGGTCTTCCCTGTGCAACACAGATGAATTGTGATGGATACCCGGCCCCCTCTTGTGAAACCCAGGTGCCCCTGTTTCATAAGGCACCCCACTGGCTCTCCAACCCTCTTAATTAGCGGCTTCCGTCAGCTGGCACCCAGGCCTTCAAGCACCAGTCACTGGCCTCTGCTGCTGAAGGAATCCAGTTCACTCCAGATCTTCTGCTATCCTTACAGATGAATATGGGCAGGCTGAGTATGAGGCATCAAGGTTTTTGCAACTTGGAAAATCATCTCTGAATTTCTTGGTATCTAGATCAGATGCATGCTGGAAGAGAAAAAAAATACTGTTGAATGCTTTAGTCAGTATGTTTCTCAGTTTTAATAAAGATGGGCAACTGCAGAGAATTGGCCGTGAGTCTCAGACAGAGAGTCTCGGCTGCAGATACGCTGATGATTTTTATATGATGAAGTCAAATATAGATAAAAGGTTTCACCAGGACGGGAATGTAGCCTTTTTCCCGGTGCAGTATCATAGCAGCGCTGTAACAATAGTCTCTTCTAATGACATTCCCCTAGTAACTTCTTGCCTCTATGTATCTCAGGGGAAAAGCGCTACAAAAAGTGATAATTACATGAAATATACATAGAGAATAAAGGGAGTATGTTTACATAACCAGGCCCATAAATATCTGACTGAGAAGACATTGTTCTCCGACTCCTTTTAAGCTGATCTCCTAGGGATGCCATTTTAATGACATGATGGTTTAAAGAGATGCTGCTCCATCTCGTTCCATATTTAATTAACTTTTGCTTTTCTGACGCAGAGGAAAAACAGAATAAAGAAAGCTTGATAGAGACAAACATACGATAGCGGGGAGACAATAACAAATAGCTGGGAGAACAGAGAGGAAGGCAGGGGGAACATGAGCAGAGACCTTGTCATGCTTTTGTGAGCTGTTTACAATACAAGAGATGCAAAGGGAGAGAGGAGGGGTGGTGGAAGAGCGAGAGGCAGACAGACTGACATGAGTGAGAGTGGATAATAGTAAAGGATGAGAATCACAGAGAGAGAGAGAATGAATGGGAAGCTCTGAATTAAAAAAAAAGAGGGATAAAATTAAAAAAAGAAAAGAAGAAGAGATTGGAGAGCGCAGGGGAATACTGGGAGAATGAGGCCCTTGTTCTCCCGAGGGGCTCCATTATGGAGCATTTTTTGTTCATCACCAATAAACAAACATGCAAAATAAATGTGAAACTGACAGTATGGAGAAATGCGTTCAGCTTACATGACGCCCCACAATAAATAAGAAAAACTATTAAATGAACAAAAATAAAATCAAATTCTAGTTTGGCCTCGGCCTCCTTCTCCACATTTATTTTCGGCAAAGCATGCCCACATACCAGTGTTTATCTGCCATGTGTTCATTAAATAAACACATGGCAGATGTCGATGAGCAAAAATTATTTCACATCAGTGTGTGCATATACAGACGTTTCTGCTCGTCATAAAACTAAAGATACCAAATGCACTAAATAGTGCAGAAATCTGTGTTGACATTTCTGCATATGTGGCCACGTACACACATATAGCGCTGAAACATTTGAACTGGTTTCAGCAGGCCCAATAAACTCAAATCATTTAACCAATGAATTCATGTTCTGGCACTGAGATACAGTACAAGGGACTCAGCCCAGAATTCAGTGTGCCCTCCTCTCTCTCAGGCAGTGTGTTTTCCATTTTTACTGTCAGCTGTATACAGTGTATTCTGCATTATTGATACTTTCTTTCTCTTTTCTCCCCTCTTTTTAGAATCTTTCCATGTCCTCATCTCATCACCACACTGGCTGTGGAGCTGGTATAGCTGCAGTGAATTTGACCCCACCTGGTCTATATTTTATTGCTTGGTGTTTAATACATTTTTGAAAATCCTCCCCCACCCCTCAAAAAAAAAAAAAAAAAAAAAAGAAAGAAAGAAAAAAAAAAACAGTGTCTAGTGCCTTGTCTATTTCAAGTGTCTATCTTGGTGAGGCAGAGGGAGATGACTGGAGGGGGATACTCACCTTCAGCTCTCCTAGTTCAGCAGACAGGGGGGATCATTAGGAGAGAGGCTACAGAGGAGGGAAGAGTGTGAATGTGTTTGTTTGTCCATATGTGTGTTAGCCCACTGATACACTGGCGACATGTCCAGGGTGCTTCTTGCCCCAATGTGTTGCAAAGCTCAAGCCCACTGTGACCCTGAACAGGATAAGCGGTTTAGAAAATGGATGGAGGGATAAATCAATTCAGAATAAATGTTATATTTTAATACAACATTTATTTACATCTTGTAGTTTGTAATTGTGTGGTTCAAGGTGTAGGATGAGGGGATTATTTTCAGATTCACAAGACTTGAAAGTGATATTCACAGCTCCAGGCCCTGCTCTCTAATTATAACCTGAGAACTGTCTTTGGCATATGTACATTTGCAGAGGAAACGTCTTTAAAGTAACTCTGAGGAAGAAAATGTGTACTACCTTTCACAACTGTCTTTTTACTGTTATTATTTCTACAATTACATTTAAAGACACAGAAACAGGGTGTACACAAAATTACACAGGAGATACACAAAAGACAATAGCAGAGGCCCTTGTGCTCGACCCATAAACACTCTGGCAGGGCTACATACTGAGGTTGAGGCGTCCATTTTGCTGACACAGTTCTGAAGTGAAAAGATGGCTCTCTGGATGTGGAGTGCCGGTGTGAGAGATTGGGTTACCCCAGACACTCCCAGTGGATCTCCCGGCCAAATGGATCTGGATCTCACGCTTGGGCGCACATATTGAATGCCATAAGAGGTCTCCGAGGTCTCCTTCAGTGGGAGGAATGCGCAGCCTAACAATGTGGAGTTTTCACCAAACTAAATTTTGCACCAAAGAAGAGCGATAGCAAAGACGCTGGAGCACAAGGGACACGCAATGAATGCATACTTATATTTGTGCTGGTTGTTCATACCGGATAAAAATTTCAGCTTCCTGGATAGTAGTATACAGCACAGGTTCAGTAGGCTCTCATAATTCTTTAATAAAGTCTTAACACAGGCTGGCACTTTTCCTCTAGAGGACTATGGGTATTAGGCTGTCATATAAAAAACAAAATGCCATTTCACACACATCCTGGACAAGAACAATGGTATTTGAGCTACTCCCAAACATCTGGCCCAACTGCCCAGTTTCACTAAACTGGCCAGGCTCTTAGCAGCATTGAGTACCACTTGCATTGAGGTTATGTTCATGCAACGACACCGTAGAGGATCAGCCAGGCTAAGTTATCTCTGAACAAGCCATCCATTCTGCTGCTTTCTGATGGAAGAATACTTGGGGGCTGCGTAATTATATTGCTTTAAATGAACCCCTGAGAACGCCCCTGCCAAAGCGCCCACAATGTCTCACACTTGGGCGAGTGTCAGAAACACAACACTTGTGTATGCACTCACGTGTGTAGCTGTGTGCGTGTGTGTCTGTACGTGTGTGTTTTACTGCTTAGGCTGGCGTTAAAAGGGAGGCCGCAGTGGTTCTGATACGCCTCACAAGTGAATTTAATTAAATCATAAATATGAGCTGGAGGCCGCCACCCAATTTAATGTAATGGATGATGTGGGCCAGTCCATCTCTGGCAAAGCAAAGTTCTGGACCCGTTCAAATGCCCTTGAAGCTTATTAAAAGTGCCTGGCACAGGGAAATGCTAGCAAAGTTGTTTAATGGATGCCCAGCTTGCATTCAGTATGACAGTTAATGTTGGGCCGTACCATCTCTGATTTGGACGAGGGGCTCTGTCTCCATTGTGGAAGTCTGTCATTCCTCATCTGATATTCATTATAGTAATGTAATAAAAGCTAACAAATGACAGACAACATGCGCATTTGATGTTACGCTTGAAATGGGAAAATTCAATAAGACAAGCTTCAGAAAGCCCGATTACACAGATGTATTATAAAATACTGTATGTGATCATTTTCTGTGACAAATGACCTTTAATATCATCATCGAGAGGGATGACATCCATATATGTTTTTTTTAAACAAAACAGTGTATATGCACTGTACCAGTCAAATGTTTGGACACACCTCCCCATTTTCTTGAAGGAGAAAGTGTCTCCAAACATTTGACATGTGTCTATATATACATGTATATAATATTATGCCACACATTCATATTTATAATTGTGTATGCATACAGTATGCAGCATTTTCTATTTACAGCATAAAATGTAATAGAGTATCTGCTGTATATTTCAAAGGCAGCATTAGTTTACAGTCATTTGTTATTCACAGCATAACCTAGTTATAATGCTAAAAGATGCAGCGCTGAGCCTTTTCAAAACAAAACTGAAAGCTTCAACAAATGTTATGCTGCTTGTGTGTCACCATTGATGAATCATTTGCTGAGACAGACAGATGTTGTAGCATGGGTTGTGTCCCACTCGGCAAAGGCAGAAGAATCTTTTCGTTGGTCCCCCGGAGTGCTGGAGGCTCCCTAAATAGACCTAGCGCAAGGGTGTGTAGAATGGGACCGCACAGGGTGATGGGTAATGGAGTCATTAATAACACAGACCTCCCTTAAGATGCTCAGATGTTCGTTAGCGGGAGCCACAAGGGAGTGAGGAAAAATAGGATGCAATTTGATACAATGAAAAAGAAGCAGAGTAATCTTTTGATGATGATCATGTTTATGCTGTCATAGTTCTTGTCTGATGGGTTAATTGTGTTCACACACACACATGCACACACACACTTATTATCATACAGATACACAAAGCCTTTTAGATATATAATGAAGGGACATTGGAGTCATTTCCTCATACAGTTTTTAATATTTCCATCACATGTGCAACACAAAAAAACGAGGTCTGCCAAATACAGAACTCCATATTTGTACAATACATTTTAATAACATCGGAGATAACTGTCCTTTTGCTGCAGGAGATGGTGATTTCCTGTAAACTGTGTACGAACAATTCTCAATCAAAATGTCAAAACATTAAAGTTTCATACAAAAGTGCATCTCAGGTTCAATGAATGCAAAACATTTACATAACAGAATGGTTTTAAGTTTTGTATGATGCCACAGTGGCTTCCAGCTTGAGCAGAGAGAGAGAGCGAGAGCAATGGGACACTGCAAAGAAATAAGAGGAGTACTCGGGCACTCTCCAGGAGAGCCAGGGACAAAGTTTTGTAACTACGGTATATCCCCGAGACAGACTGGAATTGTGTTCAGTCTTCATGACCCCAAATCCAAATGGATTTACTCCCCCATTGCAAAAAAACAAAAAACAACAAATAAAAAAAACCCATAGCGATAACAAAACATAAAAAAAAAATTCCAGTAATCTCCAGGCTTCAATGAGCAGTAAACATTAACAACAGAAATGTACAGGTTGAGTCAGTGGGCTGGAGATTTCCCCATGCTCTGAGAGCCACATGGGAGCTTCACGCCTCTGTTCACGAGCCAACCGTAGGAACTAGCCTTTTCCAAATCTGTGTCACTGCGTTTGCATATATCAGCATCCTGTCCTGTTTTTCTGTTCTCTGTTTTCTCTTTTTTTTCCGTCTCTCATCTGAACTCCAGCGCTGGCAGTGCAGATTAGTCGCACCGCCGTCCTCGGCTGGTCCTCTGGTAGCCATGTTACGACAGAAATACAGACTAGATCTCAGCCTATGCTGGTGAATCAAAATTTCTACCCCATAATGATTGACCACGTCAGGATACAGAGTGACATACTGCGCAGTAGGAGTGGCGCTGACGAAGAGTCCTCCTGACAACATTTGCCGGTTCCTACAGCTTCCTACGCTTTCAGTGGCACCCTGTTTTTCCTTTACACAACTGGTTGAGTCCCATCTAGTCTGATTGACAATGTCATTGATCTTTTTTTTTCTTCTCTTTTTTTGGACAAACATTTTGAACTGTACATTGGCAAATACTGTATAAGATTGCAATATAGCTGTAGTTAAGCAACACATGAAGAATTCTATGTACAAACAAGTTGGCTTTTTCTTTATTTTTGAAATAATGGTTAGTAAAGAACGGAGAGGGTTCTTTTATGCCCCCCCCTCCCCCACTTTTTATTTTCTTTGCTTTGCTTTTCTTTTTTCTTGCTGTGGCATGGTTCCTTGTGGTGTAACTGAATCAAAAGTTCAGTGCAAGACAGTCAGTGGGAAACTGCACTGACGGTAATTGGCGGTCAGACATTATTCTCTGCGTCATGTGATCCTTGTTCTCGGCCACGGCGCTGCGCTTTGCCATGTTAGCTGCTGTGCTGAGTCAACGTGTGGTTCTGCAAGGACACAGAAAGAAACATTATGATCACATACAGCAGACAGATCTTTCATTTCCTTCCTTTTTATAAAACAGACAATGAAACATTATTCATCTTCCATACACAAGGCCACTAATGTTCTTGCACCTTGTAATTTATCTTCAAATGTTATGATTGACAGGTGCCGTCTTTCGATTATCTTGGCATTTGAACATCATCATTATTAGGCTTTCATTAGCCAAATCCAATTAACTTGCACAGGAGTCATATCTGTATGTTGGCTGTGGGATTAAGCATAGTTAAGTCCTGGTCTAACACAAAAGTATGAGACCACTGACAGATAACATCCCATTCCTTAGAAATCCTTCCTCCCAATCAAAGGCTGTGTCCATGGAAACAAATCCATAACAAGGCACTGACACACCTGATGGAATATTGTCCTTAGAGTCTTGTTTATCCAGCGCCTTCATGTATTGAATGTGCTACAAATGTGCAGTGCAGAAAAAAAAAAAGTTAACAAATACTTTAGGTGCAGGTGAGGCCGTTGATGATATGATCCCCCACACTTCTGTAGGTAGACACTATTCATTATGTCAGAATAACAAGCTGACAATATCACTCTGTTTTGCTGTATCTCCCAAATTTATGCAAGCACACACACAGACCATTGAGAGTGGTTGTAGTGGGGCAGCTGTGCCAGGTTCTTTAAAGGGAGTGTGGACCAGGGGGTGTGTAACTGGTGTCCCTGGTGGGCTGAATCCAGGTCATCTTTTGAAGTGACTGCTAATCCCTTTAATGCAAACTACATGCCCCACTTGCTGCGCTCTGTTTAAAACACGGCCTTGGACTCTCTAAACTGGCATGGACTAGACACACCTGTCACAGAGTCATCAGCACGCATGCATGAACAAATACACACACGCCTCAGTGCACACATACATTTTGTCCTGCACATAGGCACATAATTAAGTGCACAGGTATGTAAAATGATGTTGTTGCTGCTTCACTAGTTTTTCAAATGTAACAGGGAGAAAAAGACAATCTAAAATGATTACTGCAACCTCAGTGAGAAGGTTTACCAAAGCAGTCACCTTCAGTCCTGTTGGTGCAGAATCCCTTGGGCAGTGCTAGGAGACGACTATTAGCCCCCCTCGCATTCATTCCTCCCCTCTTTACCCTTTCAGCTGCCTCCATATAAAGCATTTAAACACCTCGACAGCTTTCCTTTCAGCTAGGGCGATTACTTCCCGACAGGTGGGGTAATAAGCTGTTTGACGGGGAGCAGGAGTGTGACCCCTGTAAGGGTTAGCGTGGCTCGCCTGGGCCCTGCTCTCCCTTTTTTAAAGAGGCGGCCCCGGACAGCTCCTCTGCTTCCCTCTCTCCTCTCTTGCTGAAATAAAGCTCCTTTAAGTGAGTCTGGGAGGAGACTCCCCACGGGACGCTCTTTCTCTCTCCCCACCTCACCTCCTCCCCCTCCTCACACTCCACCAATCCCCTACCCCCCGGTGAAGACATCCTTGGCGTTGCTGAGGAGGGACAGGAGCACGGCAACCTTATTAATGAATGCGGCCCATTACCCGTCAGCCTGGCTCCTCGGCGACTCCCAGAAGCCCCTGCAGTACGTGACTTCAAATGGCAGGATATTGACACGGGGAGAGCAAAGCGGCTAGGACTGAGTGTGTGTGCCTGTGACTGTGTGTGTGTGTGTACGCGGAAGAGTGAGAAACAGAGAGAGAAAATTTGTGCTCAACTGAGTGTGCATGCCTTTGTGTGAGTGTGCCAGTGTGTCTAGGTGTGTGTGTGTGTGTCTGTGGACCCCAAAGGAACGTAGCTCCTTGGATATAATGTAGGGCTCGTAACAGCTATTAGAGGGGAAAATAACCCCTCTGGGGAATGGCTCCCCCCTCTGCATGTCCCAGCTCTGTCTGACACACACTGCATTCTACCTTTTCCTTAAACATGCCAGGAGTTTTCTCACTGAGGGCTTTCTCAAGGACGGTATTAAACGACTTCAGTGGCTGTGGCAGCCATGCAGACTAAAGGGAAATAGAGGAAAAGAGGGGGAAAAAATGTTAAAAGAAAATGAAACTGATACCTTTATCTCTGTGGATACTGAACTCTGCAGAGTAGCTATAAACTGTTTTGTGTATGAGTATGGATGGTGGAAGGGAGGGAGGGGGGAGGAGGAGTGTGGAAATTCTCTTTCGAATCGTCATCCTTGTCAAGTTCTTCAAGTAACCCCCCGCACCAGCGCTGGAGAAGTTAAATACCTACCAACTACAAATGTCAAATTCGATCTGAAACACACAACTTGCAGCTTATGCAAGAAAATGACCAAAATGTCCAGCGCCCTAGCAAGGAGGATGTCACTAATGGTGTCACACCAGAATCACTGCAATTTAGGATTAGATTCCCTCCATTAAGCCTTTTAGCTCTCATCTCAACTCCCTCTTTCAACGCCATCCTATTCCCCCTGAAACTCTGCCATTCCCCTTATCATCCATTTCCTTCCCTTCTATCCAACCCTTAATCTCTTCCTCGATCCTTTCAACCACCTGCTGGCCACACAGGCCTGCTGCAGGGCCAAGTTACCAGCAGTGTTCAGGTAAACCATAGCAGTCAATTCTCCACTAAATTAAATTTTGCTCTGATCAATAATGCACACCCGCTTCTCCCTTATGAAGACTGGCTGCACTGGCTCAGAGCGAGCCTCTTCCTCCTCTCCTATTCTCTCACCGACTCTGTGCCACCGTTAAACCACCGCTTTCATCTGATTACATCACCCTACTGCAACCCCCTCAGGGGTAGTGGAAGAGGAGGGAGAACACCCGGCAGGGGTCTTGTGTACCCATGCAAACAGGTGCAACACGTCTTAGGAATTTAATGCCGCTGCAGAGAGGGAAAGGGTGAGAAAAAATGAGGAACGATTGGGTAAGAGCAGAGAGCGGGAAAGTGCAAGGAGGCTGGGGAGTTGATTTATTAACTAATCATTCTTTATGTCGTTCCCCATTGCTCTGGTCTCCATCGATAGCACCCGGTCTCCAGTGAGGCAACAGAGGTGCATCTCTTACATCAGCTCTGCAGAGGAAGGCCAGTGGACTCGCAGACACATTCTCTCTTTCATCTGATCTCGCTGTATTAAAGATAATCTTCACATTGTCCAACATCACAGAGAGAGGATGTAAAGCTTAATCGCAACGCTAACAATGTTTGATTAGCATAAAGTTAATACCTGCAGAGCACATGTTAAGTGCATTGTGTCTGCACCACTACCTGGTGTTATCCAGCATGTAACATTAAACCCAGGCTTTATCGAGTTGTTAGAGAGCTGAGTGAGCAATAATGACTTTTTAAGCCATGGCCTTTTCAAGGCTTCACAAAGCAGTGTGCACTTTACACAAGAGTGGAGCTGACCAGTAAACTGACCAGAGTCTGACGCATTTCGCATCCCTCAAGTTCTAAGTGTTGTATTGTCAAATGTTAATTGAAAAAATGGATTAATGTTTAGAAAGGTGTCAACTAATACAGTTAAAAATGCTTTAATTACATTGTATTAATGATAAGGGTCTTTGTATGTTAGAACTGCTAAATCTGAGTCTAAACTAATAAATTCGAAAAATAAATAAAGTTGATCTATAATTCATCTTTTAACTGGTGCTCATAGATATAAACTCATTAACAGTAATTGATCAAATTTTGTTCACCTGGTAATTAATGCTTTACATCGTTTAAAAGTGTTGTTCTTTTGAGGCAGGAAGAACTGCCACTTTAGAAAAGGTATTTCATTGTTAAGATGTTAAGATGCATCATTTTGTGACTTCAAAACATATACACAACTGCAAGTAAAACATTTTTCTTAAATTAAAACGTGTTTATTTTTATTGAACTCATTAATTAGCTAATGCTAGTAAAGACTTTTTTTTTATCATAAATGGTTACTCACTCACAGTAAAGATTACTCATTAAAGAAACTATTTAATTAAAAAGATTTAAGCAAATTCATTTGAACTCCTACAGCTTAAGTGTCTTGTTTAGTTGATCTATAATCAAAAATTTGAAGGAACACTCAAAACTGTAAACATCCCCCTCTAAGCTCTGATTAGAAGTGTTATCAGTCTGCGCCAACTTTCTCTCTTACCCCACATGTCTTACAATATTCTGCATAGCTGCATCTAGAGCACAGGGAGTGTGCACAAAACCACTGAGACCTGTGCATTCCCGTAGTCATCACTCAGGAATTTAATTAACGCATAGGAGAACGTCACCAAATGATTCTAAAACAAAGAACCTGTGGTCCCTCTTCTACACACTAAACTGCAGGGGGACTTTAAGCAATGAAAACACTTGGAAATTTAAGCTCATTTATGTTAGCGTAATGTTTGAAGCCCCTGTGATGAACAATGGACTTCAATCAGTGACGACCGCACTGCGTCTTGGTTTATTTGTGAAAATTCTGCCACTGTGTAAAGTGTTTTCTTAGCATTCAAGACTGCTCCGGAGAAAGACAAGAGTGCTGCATTCTTCCTTGATCTTTAATGGTGTGTTGAACTCGGTCCAGTATTGACTCAGTCCTCCCTTTGTGCATTCCCTACTGTTGACCAGTCCACTGAGGGAGTAATCCTTCCCTGCTTTGACCTCAGGCCAAGCTTACTGCTGGCTAGTTTAGCCAATGAAGAACACAATCAAATAAATAAATAAAACAGCAGTTGGCATTCTCCACAGTCATCACTTATCAGGCCATAGGGAGGGCTGACCCCAAACACTGTTGTGCCACAACCGGCCTGGTCTCCTTGGTAACAGACTGTCTTGTTTGAAGTGAGGTGGCCGGGGAGTCATAGTCATACTGTAACAGCACCAGGCTCGGGTGGAGTTGACAACAACAATGGATTTCAATGTCTTCCATGTGTGTCATCTTGTGTCTGGTCATATTTGCACCGAATGCTTGTAAAAAAAAATATATAATAAATCCATAACGCTTGAAATGCTTTGATTAGATGTCTAACTACCCAAACCAAATACTTTTGAGGTGTAACTGGAGATGACGGACCACCCTTTTTGTGGGCTGGTGCTTTGTAGCTCCAAATGATACTCATTACCCTGTCTAAGTAGACAAGTGAATGGTACTAGAAACACACTATGCAGTGATCCCGCTGTTTGACTGAGGTAGCAAAACAACTGCACAACTGCTGTGTTATTATGGGGCCTCATTAAGTGAGGAGAGAGTGGGAGACGGGGAGAGGGAAAGCAATAGAGAGAAGGCCAGTGAGAGGGAGAGAAAAGAGAGGAAGAAAAAAAAACAACAACACAAGAGAGCGATACCAACTGTATTCTGAGGTGATAGCAACACACAGATGCCTTTCCAGCCAAAATGAAGACTATGACTAAAGAACCCAATTAAGGGCTTTCTTAGGGGAGCCATCTTGGGAGGGGGATGGGTCTTCCTGGGACATGAGCCCTGGGCTACATCCTCTAATTAGACAGAGCGAGGTGGGAGGATCTCTGCCTGTCACTGGGAGGGAGATGGGGTCCATGGGGTTCCACATGTCAGTCCCAGAAACAAAACACAATTACTCTCACATTTAACCACTTCAGTCAGGGACAGACTTTGACTAGGGATGCTACAGAGCGCATCCCCCCCCCTCCCCCCTCCCCTCATTCTTTGCTAGATATGCCACTTCATAAATGCGGAGATTTTTGAGGACTAAATTTTTGTCTCGCATTTCCACGCTTCACTGAGAAGGCAAGAGTTGATCTGCACTCTCATGTTTTCCCACTGAATGTAAGAGCGAATCATAAAAATTAGCTTCTAATTGACCGACAATTGGTGTCATTCAGCATCCTTTTCCAAAACTGAAGAGTTAAATTACTCTGGTGTTGCAATGTGCGAATATGAAATTCGAGAGGGAATAATTGTTCTAATGCTGTTTATTTTGGCCTTCGCTGCATTTTGTTAACATCAACAGCATAATAGACACTTGAAAATCAAATCGCTACAGACAGTAAATTAAACCTGTGGTGAATTTCCTGAGACGAGCTTAAAATGGTATTTATCAAAGTTGTTGAAGAAGTCAACTAAGAAAGTAAAGAAGACATGTTTGAGGGAGAGATCCGGTGATGGATTCTAGCACAGTACACCAAGCGTCTCCTCTTTGTTTGGATTTAACTTTCCCCAGTGGTGCAACAGAGGAAAAAGAAAAAAAAGCACAGCTCAAAGGCTTCTGGGAGTTTTTGTCATGTCTCCCTCCAGACAATGTGTTTGCATGCACATATCAGACCCTGGGAGAGACAGAGACAAAGACAAATACATACAGCACGCACACAGATGTATACACACAAACACGTATTCACACGCACACACTGAGAGAGAGAATATCCTCCCAGGATCATTAGGTCTGTCATGCTGTCTAATTCTGATCCACCTACAAAACTAGAACACCACAATTGTGATACATCACTAGTCATCTAAGGGTGTTAACGTCCCCATTTACAGTGCAGAGCAGTGTGTGTACAGTGTTGTACATAATTATAAATAAGCTTAAATATTAATGATGGCGCCTCACAAGCAGCCATTTGTTTTTCTAATTCATTGTTCTTGTATTTTGTAGTGCAACTTTTTGAAATGGTGACAGAATTCTGAGCACCTGGGGTGAAGAAGAAGAAA
Organism: Thunnus maccoyii; assembly: GCF_910596095.1. Lineage (NCBI taxonomy): Eukaryota > Metazoa > Chordata > Actinopteri > Scombriformes > Scombridae > Thunnus > Thunnus maccoyii. Next base: position 16,413,067 of record NC_056544.1, read on the forward strand.
ACAAGTTGTCATATAAAAGGAGAAAAAAAAAATATATACAACTTTCAAAAGCGTGAAGAGCTGTCATACTTGGCAGATCAAGATATTCAGAGAAAATGTGGTGTTTGAGAGTTGCTTAGGGACAAACACATGAAGCTTTGCTTTTGTGCGACACTTTTGGGACGTGGGGCAGTAAGGGCGTTTTTGGGGGCATATTTTAAAATTCATTACAAAAAAAAAAAAAAAAAACTTCCAGGGAATTAGGTGTCTGTGCGTCATACTGGTCTAAGTTATGACATGCCATTTTTTAGAAAGGAAAAAGAACCTGAATTATTGTTTTTAAGATCATTCACAGAATCAACTTTAGAAATTTCATGTATTCTAACATGATTATTAATGCAAAAACTCATTTCTTTAACTCATCTCATGCACTCGTTTCCTCTGCTGCTTTCTCCGACTGTCCATCTCTCATTTTCTCTCCCTATTTCCCTGCTTAGACGTACGTTATGACATGCATAGCTGTTTACACTGACCTGGTGACCATGAAGCCTATAAATATGCTTAATTAAAACAGTGGAATTGGTCACAGCTTGGCAATAATGGCTATCACACGGGGAGAGGAGAATCTCATTTGTGTGGGGAAGTAGAACATGATGCAGATGTGCTCTTGTCACTTTCAGCACTCATTAAGGCCAGGGAGCTTTGGATTGTCTTTGAAGGAATCCTTTTAAAAGACACTCCAATTAAGGTACGTGTCCTGCGGGCGTCTGAGGAGAGGGAGAAGTCATGCAGTACCCCAGTCCTTCCACTCCTCCGTCAATCGCGGCGCGACTTAACACATGACTTACAATCTCGTGTCACTTCCAAGGAATGATAATGAAATTGGAGGATGGAGGGAATAAAAGACAGCCCAGCTTAAGAGGGACAAGGGAATCTTAGGCAGAAAATGTCATCTTCACTGTTGTGTAACTTCAATCTCATTGTCTTGTCTTTGGAGGAATTGGGATCATTGGGAGAGAAGCCTCCAATTGCAGTCCTCCAGTACACGGCACTGCTAGAGGAGCTGAACTAGTGTGTTTCTTCACAAATGAACTGCACTCAGAGAAATGTCAGATTTAAGCTGTGGCTAATACTGCGCATCCATCAGTTAATGAATCTGGCTAATTAATCCAGCCTAGCAGCATTGTCAGTGGCTCAGTTCCTTCCGCAATGTGAAAAGCTACTGTATCTGAAGCCAACGCAAAGGGAAAAGGAAGTTTATTATCAAGTTTCACATTGCAATGTGGTCTTTGCTAGAAGAACCCAGGGACATTTTTTCTCATATGGGGACAGGCAGGAGAGAGAGAGAGAGAGAAGCTGCTTTTAAAATGAGAGGCCAGTGGATCTTATTTGGGTGAGAGGATATAGTGAAGCTATGTCTCCTAGTTGCTCAAGGGGTGGGCAGTAGTTGAGGGTCAGAGAGAGCGCTGCACAGCCAGCTCCCCATCAGCACCTCATGAAATATCTAGACATTGCTCCATATTTTAATGGGGTGAGGGAGAGGGATGCGCAGGGTGGAGGCTGTGTGTGTGTGTGTGTGTGTGATGGTGGAGGGGAGTCCTCTGGAGAATTTTGAGGGGAATGGTGGTCTACGCATCTCAGTGCTTATTTTTTGTCTGTGAAAGAGGAAAGAGAGAAATGGAGGGAGAGCAAGAGAGATTATTCTCTTCTGGAATCTGGATTCTGGGGCACACAGGCCCAGGAGTCAGTCAATCTGGCCGGTCTGAGGGGGGCGGCTGGGCGGGGGGTCCTAGGAGGGCTGATTAGACGGATGCTCTCCCATCATCCATCTCGACAGGCTGGCGAAAATTGGCTAGCCCCTCGCAGGGTAGAGTTCACGGGGGGAGGCGGTGGGGGAGGATGTGGAGTGGTGCACTGGATACCTGTCACAGCCTTTGGTCTGTTTCAGGATCTCAGCAGCAAATTAATAAAATATCGTTCCTGCTTCCCTTTACCTGCCGTGGCAGCTCTCCCTCTCGCCGCTCCTTCTCCCAGCTTGCACTGGCCCTTTGACCCTTCCGACTACTGTGAGAGATGAGGAGCCCAGGCAGCCGGCGAGTGGGCCAGAGTGTCAGGGAGAAATAGGGAGAAAGTCCAAACTCAAGAGCTGGCAAAGAGAGAGAGCTTCCACTTCTCTCACTGCTGGAAGACAGCTCCACTTCAGAGAGACTGACAAACGACTGCCCCGTGTCAGTGAGACATTTTGAAGTGTGATGCATGGGAAATGGCAACCGCAAACAAACAACAACCAAAAGCAAGACTCCAGCCTGTGCTGTTTGTTGAAGGCTTAAGCTATAGACAGTGAAAAGGCAAATGCAACATCCAACATTACTAAGTTCAGGAGTTGCATCGCAAGATAAAAATGTATGAAAAACAAACAAACGTAACTTTGAAAGCTCGGAGTTGGTCACAGTATAAATAAACTGTGGATTTATCTGTGTGAATGTGATAAGAAACAGTATGTGTGTGTGTATCTATATGTAATATGTATATATGTCGAAGTGAGTGTGAGCATGCGCTCACTTGGGACTGACTTTAGAGTATGGCACAGGTTGAGCATAATGATCGTCTTATCCCCCAAGCTCGTTCCTGCTCTCCTTTCATAACCCCTTGTTTCACAACAAAGTGCCATAGATCTTTCATGTTCTGCTCTTGTCTCTTCACACACAGAGTGTAAAACAATATAATCATGCATGAAACAACAGCTCCGGGAGGCGGAGATCGCTTCATTCCAAAAAATGTCAAACAAAAAAAGTAGGAAAACATCCCCTGGTTATTTGAGATTGTTTACAGGTACCTGCAACCCTGGCAATATAGAGAACACTCGTACCAATGAGAGATGAAAATGTGATAAATAGGAGGCCTTGGCATGAATGAAAAGACTCCACATTGGCAGTTTGGAGAAGCATGAGGCTTGTTAAATAACCTTCTCCATTGTGGAGTTGCATGATCAGGACTTGTTTTATTCATGGTTGCAGTGCTCAAATGACCAGTAGATAATGATCACATTCACCTTCCTCCTGGCAGACACACACCTCTGTGTTTACAACCTGAATCTCAATATAAAAATCGTTGCCGATCAATGGGCAGCCAAGCTCTGTATACTTCCTCTGGCTACCTGCTAATACCTAGTGCTGCTAATCCAAGTTTCAGATAGATGTATTTGGAGGATATGGTCAGGAGCTATCAGTTTCTCTCTGCGCTTTAAGGCAAATTAAGAATAATTCCAGTGATTGGATTGAACAAGGTGGTTATAGACTACTCATATTTTAATGATTCAGTTTCAAAAGGTAATAGAAAAAGATCTGGATATTAGAAGTGTGCCATGTGTATGGTAGAGAATCCCCCAAACAAAACAGAGCTGCTTGAAAACACCACCACTGTGAAATAATATAATAAGGTCTGTTTCATTTTTTCAGGTTCTCCAAGGACCAAAGAAAAAGATTGCTAGAAAATGGATTATCTCTCTAACATTGCGAGTTCATAAGTCCAACTACTAACTTTGTTGAAGGGCAGATACAGTCTCCCAGAGGACAAAGCTCATATTTAGCCATGAGGCCTCCTCTGTGATTAGGAGAGGAGATGCAGGCATATTGACTCAACTGTGTTTTTGCCTCTGCACTGTATGTAATTACCTCTTCAAAAACGAGCATTCCACTAATCCTCTAATTCCAGATATTTTAGTGCTCTGCTGGTCTAATAAGCAAATCAAATCATATCTTCACATCACAAATGAGTTTTGGAAACGGACTGAAATAATTCCTTCTGAGTCTCTCATCCCAGCCGGGAAGGAGGGGATAGCTGGAGTGCGGTGAGTGGTGTTTAGTGTTTGTTAAGCTGTCATGTGTGATTAGCGGCTGCAGTTTTATGCTGGTGGCCATTTGGCTCCCCCAGCCTGAGGCTCACCTGTAACTCTGTCTGGAAGAAGAACTTTTGCGGGCACTGCGAGCAGTCATAGATCTTATCCTCCTGGCCGTGGGCAGAGAAGATGTGCTGCTGAAGCTTATTGGCCTGGACAAACACTGCTCACATAGGGGAAGGAGACACAAGGACAGAGGAGAAAAAATATGTAATTGTTAGTGCATACTTTAAATACTTTCCGAGTGCAGTGCATGCTGTATTTTAAAAAATTGTCACTGCAAGATGCCTCTACTCTCCGCTTCTTATTGTCGACTGTTGTAAATTAGAGTAGGGCCTTGTTGCCTGCATTAACGGAACAAAGGCAACATCTTAATTGCATCTGCTTGAATAAAAACTGAAGACAGATTATGTCAAATGGCAAGGAAAATTACTTAATTACAAACAAATGAATTCACTATCAACAATATAAAAAACATTGTTATGAGATATATAATTGAAAAAAAAAAAACAGAGAACAATTTAGATGTTAACAGCGAAACTAGAGTGGTCATATTCATGGCACTAGAGCTAGCGAATGCATAATGTTTTGGGAATAATGATGCTCTTTATTTAGCACTACTGTGGGGACAACAAGCCGGAAAATAAACAACCACAAAAAATTGGCATGGCTTCAAGTGCAAAACATGGCCTCCATTAGTCTACATCGCTAATTATATTGACAATATAAATATTCATGGTGTTGCACTACTTATTCATGCAGACTCGGACTACATTCACCATCATATAAACACACAACTCGCTGGCACTTAAAACATATACTATATATTTGTGCTTTAATTAAGCGATAGTCCACGCTGGAAAGCTAAGGGGGGATGCAATTGTGTGCGTCTTGAGTGCATGTGTCTTGTGTGCGTGGGTGTGTGTGTGTGTGTGTCTTTGCATTCTCCAAGGAGCACTTCAAACATGCCGTTTGTTATCCCAGACCCTTGTGCTTTAAGGACGGCTGTCTAATCTCAAAGGTCTGGATGCTCTGGAAAAGTTAGCATGTGGGGGCTTCATTTGAATTTCTTACAGCTCAAAATAACTTTTCTTCTAATGCATGCACCGTGGGGCCACAAGGAGAGGAAAAGAAAAAGCACAGCCACAAAAGGTGAGGTGTCTGTCGGAGACGGCTTCGGGGTCGCTACAGCCCCGTGGCGGGGCTCTGCAACATTAACGTGTCCCAATTTGAGCTCACCTGGGAGAGCGGTTATTAATTATTGAGCTGCGTACACTTGAGACGCACTCGGCTTCATTGAATGTCACACTTCTGACCTGGGAAATAAAAGTTTAGATCGAGACCACAGCAGACACACTGCAGTGATGCTTTCAGACTGCTAATGCCTGGGTGACAGCTGTCTCAGGAATATGGCAGCATGTTAACCAGAAATGAACGAACCTCCTCTAATGAACAAACAACAACTCCATGGTCCATTTCTGAAACTAATGACCACAGCAATATGAAGATAAACATAATTGCAGATAGATGGCTGGTTTTACTGTCGGTTACAAAACATTTCCGCTCAAGGTTAAGGCCTCGGCCATCATGCATATTTGTGCCTCGGTTATGCTCTGAAAATGATGACAATTTTCTTTGTGGGGAATACATGCTCTGACAGAAAAAAATGCACTGATAAACAATAGCTTTTTTCTTTCGCTGTGTTTTGTCTGCATATACTGTACAGAAACAGGTCACAGCAGCTGCAGGAAGCCTTCATTATGTCTTTGGCTAGAGGAGGAAAAAGTCAATACAGCAAAAATAAAAATGGATTTGAGACTTGGGGGGCCTTCAAATACTGTACAATAGGGCTAAACACAGCTGAGATGTCAAGTTAGCTGTTTCTCCCTGTTTACATCTGATCCAGTTCCTGCACGAGACACATTTAATCAGCTACTGTATGCATGTATCAATTTACAGCCCAGCATTGATTCATATGTAAGTCGACGATGGCGACTGATTTAAAGTGCCAGAGTCCAAAATGCACTAGAAAATAAAGTAGGAGCAGTAAATACTGAATTGGTTTATGACACAGTTAAGACACTTAAGATAAAGGTATAAATTGTGGCTCAACAACTTTTTTTTAGATAATTTGTATAGTTCCGTTTTGGCAAGGCTTTGGTCACATTTATTATTACTAAAGCTGACTGCAAAATTCACATTTTTCTTATGTAAACTGTCCTGACATTTTAATTAGTAGTGAGAATAACAATTCAGACACATGCTTTGTCTTCATCATCACTCCTTAAAATTAGCATGCAACATATAATAAAGGGATAAGCTGAATTGGGCAATGAGGGAACACTGTATTGGTATTTGGCAACATGTGACACACGTGAAATATGCCATTGCAATGCCCATTTAGAAGAGGAACAGAGGCATGTCTTCCTACTGTAGAGGGTTAAAATGAGGACATAGAGAAACGGGGAAGAAATAATCCAAAACCACATCCAAACAGGATCAGTGGCTGGCCATTGTGTCTCTCCCTGCTGAGAATGAGAGAGAATAAGGGAGAGAGGGAGGGAGGGAGAGAGGGAGAGAAAGAGAGAGGGAGAGAGAGAGAGAGAGAGAGAGAGAAAGAGAGAAAGAGAGAGAGAGAGGGAGAGAGGGAGAGAGAGAACTTTGTGGAGTTTGTTGGCTGTGGAGCCAGAGCAGAGCGGCGCTGAACAGAGCGCTGAGCCGGGTTGGGCGTCAGGGGTGTCAGGGCTGAGGGGGCTGAGGGGGCTGAGGGGCCAAGGTCTCCTCGCTGTGGGGGATATTAAGCCCTCTGATTAGATCTCAGGGGCCGCCCATGGCAGACGTCTCCTTTACTACAGGCCCCAGCTCATCTTTATTTTGGCAGGGTGGTGCTCTCTGCAGGCTGCACTGCACCAATACTAAGCTGTTTGTGCAGGGAGGAGAAAAAAAAGTTTATCCTTTTTCCACCCTTTCTCCTTTTCATTTATTTATTCGTCTAGCCTACATGTGTTCATTTCTGCCTAATCCAAGAGTTCACAATGCAGAGGCTGATCCAAGTGTTCTGAGGCAACACAAACAAGTCAGCTGGGGAAGTTGATTTAGAGCTATAAGCTGATAACTACTAATTTTTGGGTTAAAGCTAAGCCTATGTAGGCTTTTGGATGCAAAATGTCACATTCGAACATAACGCACCAGCAAATTTTGGGCTGAAACTAAACAAAAAACTAATTAAACTACTGTATTTGTCAGACTCTTGCGGATTTGAAAGCAGAGCATCCTGTAGTTTTTCAAGTTTGTACTTCATGCTGTGACATAAGTAAAAGACAAGCATATAAACACACGCACACACACACACACACACACACACACAAACACACATACACACACGTACGACTTTCATCAGGCACACTTTCTTCTGTTTTGTTTGTCTTAAGCACATATTCCCAATCACAATTTCCACACCAGCCCTCACTACTGCTCCTAAGGGTGCAGGCAGACACTTCTAGCTGCAGGCTCCCCCACTTCTGAAACCTGTCAAATCTGTCCTGGGAGAGTCAGCCTCTCTCTCATCATCCAGGGGCTTATGGACCTCTCTCCATTTACCCTCCCTCCCTTACACAGTTCTCTTTTCCTCCTCCTCTTCCCCTCTTTCATCTCACATCCAAACTTGCCAGTTGCAACCTTCTCAGCTTCCTCCAAGTTTTGTCTCCTTTTCTCCTCTATTTTGTCTCCCCTCATCTACTGTCTATGACTTACTTTTCCCCCATACTTTTCCTCCGGTCTGTTTTGTGGTATGATTTGTCCTCTCTCTGTTTCCCTTCAGTGTGGATTGGGGATAATCAGGTATGTCAAAGAATGACAATCACTTTCTACCTCCCAGTGAGTTTTGGGTCACATGGGGTAGATCAAACTAAAACATGGGCATCAAGTGGGGGGTGATCTTTTGAACAAAGAGTAACCTTGTTAATCAAGAGACCCAGCCTCTGTCACTGCCGCCACCTAGTTTGATCAAAGTTTTGCTTCTATGTTCAGAGTCATTATGGCTGTAATAGGGATCCCTTTACATATGTAAATAATTTTTTTTGGAATAGTGTATGCAATTATTCAACAGTATCTCATCCATATTGATGTTAGCTAAAAAGGACCAAACAAAACAATAAATATCTCATAGTGAATTGTAAAAATTAGACTTTTATGTCCAGGAAGGGAAAGTAACTAATTAGATTTACGTAAAAACTTAAGTACAGTTTTGGACATTACTTGACTATTATCATTTTATGCTACTTTATACTTCTACTACTCTTCATTTCAGAGTGAAATATTGCTATTTCTACTTAACCACATTTAGCAGACAGCTATAGTTATTAGTTTACATAGAAATCATATGGTCGTTAATTAACTTACTACCCAACAGTTTAATTTTGCTCCACATTGAACCTACAACATGAAAATGCTGCTTACATGCTGTTAATGCATAATAATCCAGTAATATTACATGTGGAGCCTTTCTGCATAATGAGCTCTTGTATTTGTGATATTTTGCTGACAGGACCGCATGTGGTTATGTTTTGGGCAACAAAAGCAATTTGGTTAAGGTTAAGAAAAAGATTGTGGTTTTTGTTAAATGCTAATAAAGTAAATATGTTGTGTCACTGTTGCCTTTTTCAACATTAAACCAAGACCACAATTGCAACCATTTAAGCAAGCACTGAAAATGCCTCAACAAAACCACAAAAAAGTTGAATAATGCTTTAGTTGCTACAAACAGATATTGTAGGAACACAAATGAAAAACATTGTCTGTGAACATTTAGCAGATATGTTTAGAATCAACATTGTGCGACTTGCCCGATATTGTAATTAAAAGCGTTTCCTCATTATCTTTAAAACAGATCAAAAACAGAATCTGGGCGGCGTTCGCTGTTTCAGATTAGTAGTATATCAACGTAATTTCTATGAGGCAGGGTTGTGTAGATTTTGAATGAAGGACATACTATGGAGAGTTTTAACTTTGCTGTATTTTCTACTTTCACTTGAGTAAATTCAAATCTGTCAAATTGAACACAAAATAAAAATGAAGCCTGCTCAGAATACATTAAACAATATACTGTAAGTCAGTTCATGTCGGGCTGTTAAACCAGTGTTTCTCTGCTTTATGCTCAACTTGAAGAAATATATTCAAGGACAGCTGTCAGCCAATCTCTCAATCCCACCTTTTCCTCCGAGTGCTCTGACTGCAGTCTGCGTGTCCCCTGCATCCCCAACAGAGGGAGGTCTTTCAGTCCATCCTTACCCTCCTCAGCCTGCCTTCCCCATAACCATAGGCCTTCGCCCATCTGTCTGTCTGCTCTGCGACCACTGTCCTGAGGGTGTACTCTGTCTATCCCTCCTCCCCTCTCCCTCCCAGCATCCCTCTCTCTCATGCGCCATGATCGATATGGACGCGGAGGGAGAGGGGGGACCTGTCTGTCAAAGCCGGCGGTGGAAAATGAAGGCTCAGATGAAGGAGGCATGCTCTGTATATTAAATGCTCAGACCCCTGTGAGGGGTGGAGGTGTGGGGTGGGGGGATTCGGGGTGGGGATATATCAATAGGCTTCTGTTAAAAGAGAGATAAGGCAAAAACAGCAATGAGAGAAGTAGAGCAGGGAAGAGGGAGGGGAGTGGAGGGAAAGAGAGATGAAGAAAATGAAGAGGGAGCTGAGCAGTTATGTGGATGAAGAGGTAAAAATGCGAAAGAAAGATATTTGAGTAAAATGCAAAATGTGAGCTAATGATGTTAATTGATGTAACAAGTGGAGGAGAGACACTTTTTTTTCTTCTTTGGGTGAGGGGTGGAGTGCAAGAAACGCAACAGAAGGAAATGAGCTGAGGACCCAAAAAGTGCGAGGAAGAGTAAAGAGCTGAGAAGGGAGAAAGAGTGAAGAGCTGAAGTTAACGACTTTGCAGATTTCATTATAGAGATAGTTAACCCTGTTGACACTGAAGGAGGGCGCTATCCTCTCAGGAGGAGTCCGGTCCTTCCACCTCCACGCACAGAGACAGATGAGATCATTACAGCTATCAGCACCACTGCCATCCACAATTAGCACATCTCCTTTTCTTTCCCCACTCCTCCATCCCCCATCTCCCCTCAGCTCACACTATCTTCCCCCCTGCTCTCTGTCTCTCTCCCCCTCTCACCTCATGACACTTCTTTGGCCTTGATTTGGAGGCAATTTGACTAAATAAAAAGCTACATGCAGCAAACTGCTCTCAGCTTTAGTTGACCTGCTTGCTTGACCTTTCCCAACTCATTTAGAACCCATTTGCCTTTTCACACTCAAAAAAAAAAAAAAAAAAAAAAAAAAAAGGAAAGCTTGGAAATGCAGAGCTTTGCATAGTGAGGATGTAAATGCCTCTAAAGTGAACATGTACGTAAAACCCAACTCTGCCTTTCTAATCTTTTGATCAGTTCATTGGGTTGCAAATCCAAGATACACACGCTCGCATGCACACAAGCACACGCACAATACACACCTGTAAAGCAGACCGGACACTTGAAGGTTCCGCCCATGCCCTCAAAGCTGTGCTCAATCAGGTGGCATTGAAGCTTTGCTGGTGAGTCGAATGACTGACTACAGAGCTTGCATTCATGGTTCAATCCTTCCTCTGTAGAGAAGAAACAACAAAAAACACACAGAAAACATAAGAGGGAAAATAAGCAGAGCATGAATGGCAAAGGAGCCAGCAAATGGCTCACTCTGCTTTGTTTCTTTTCTTTTCTCTTCATGTACTTTTTTTTTTTTTTTTTTACGTGAAATTTCAATTCAACAAATTTTTGACTAATACTTCCACCTGTGATTTTCATGACTCAGACAGGAAATAATATAACGTGTGATCTGCTCCCATCAGGCATAAATTGGATGACCAGCCGGGTTCCTAATCGCTCAGACGAGGCATTGCACTTTGAACATGGTGAGCGTCATCTTTTTGATTAAATTAGATGCAAAATTATTTATTTTTAGAGTCTGCAAATTAAAACACACTTGAAGGGAGTCCAAATGAAGGAAACAGTCATTTGTGCTTTGCAGGTGTGAATCAAAATCAATCCAGAATTGTCAAATAGTCAAATTCCAAAAAGTAAAAATGGTTATTTGGACAAAAATGATAATATTACAAAACCTTCCCATTACTAAAACCTTCGTTTTATGTCATCAAATCATGTCATCGGTTCTTCAGTGTAAATGCACTCACTGTCAAAGCTGTCAAAAGCTGCTTCTTTGTACATATCAACATTTTTAATGCAGTGATACGACAGTGTTTCAAGAGCAGGACAGATTCCCAGTTTATCTACTTGGCATTAGAATTCCCCACACGTCTATCTCCACATTAGACTACCTCAGCCGTGGCCAATGATAGCTTAAATAAATGTCGTTCAGACTGTGAACCTGCACACTCATTTACAGCACAACGATCTGCTGACTCAGACTTCCAGAGAACTGCCCATCTCCAGTGCGTCAATAAAAGGCCTATACACTCTGCCATGGGCTTATACACTCTGCCATCTATCAAATTCCTGCCAAGCCAGACATTAGGCCAGCTACTGCAAGGGGGTGGGGTGGATACACCAGGGACCCATCTAGGGTTTATCCCCAGGTCCCTACAGCCCAGTGCCCACCACATAGGCCCTGGGTACCAGAAGCACGAATACACAATCTACCTAACCAGCTGTGCCCAGCTCGAGCCCTGGAGGATGCAAGTAGAGGGTTAATCGAAGGTGCTTCAGGCAAATCTGGCAAAACAAGTCTGCTGAAAAACATTGCTGCACAATAAACTAGTAACTTGCTATGGACAAGGCATGTCCTGCTTTGTCAGGACATGCTCACCACTAACTTTCCTTTTTAAAATGTTGAGATTAACGTTCCTTTCCACTACAAAAAGTTCACCTGAAACTCACCTTTAAATTTTTCTTTTTTTTGTTCACCATCAATTTCTATTATTCTGTTTGATTTATTATTACTAAAAGCTCACTTGAAAGGACAGAAGCTGTCTAAACTTAAAATACTATGATAATCAAATCAAACTATATCTGAAATGATAAAAAACCCAACTTTTTCTCAAATGAATAATTTGTTGTTGTTTTTCTATGCGCTGCAGACCTTGCAACTTCATGAGCAGAATAAGAGTGAAAAAAATCTTACTTTCCTCACCTAAAGATTGATTCAATAGTGACAAGTGCAACACAGTGACCCCTGATATTCCAGGAAAAGGAAGAGAAGGGAAGAGAAACACATCCGGCAGTGCCAAAAGAAATAGTGGGAGTTTATACAGTACATATTGAACTTTTAACTGTAACATATTACCACATGTTCTTTTACAATCTCTTCTCAATAACATAAACATATGGCATTGTATATCACATAGGGTGGTGTGTACAGCATAAAAACAAACCATAAATTGGGCATCAGCACAAGCTCACAGACTATGTTCCCTCATGACTGTCTGGAAAAAGGTAGAGGCCGATCAAAGCAGCTCATAGTAGTTTGAAAAGGAAATAGTTGATGGCATGTTCTGCAATCATGCATTTGACAGATGAGATATTCTGTAGCCTACATGTGCGTATGTGTAGCAGCAGGCATCAGCGAAAGAGGGGGAGGAGGGTGGCACGAGCGCATCCACACAGCCGTGCAAGAGGATCACTGCCCTCTTTGATCACCATTCACTTTGCTTATCTGTGTTAGGGTGTACACTAAGGTCAAGCATGCTGCAGGGTTCACAGATCTGTTCTTCTGCCATATGCGCAGCCCTTATTTGACCCTAGTGCACAACGCTGTCCCTTTAGAGACCTGGTCTGCTTCATTATGCAGATAACTGTGCACCTGCCTGACTGACCTTGTGTGCGTGCATGTGTGTGTTTATGTCTGTGAGCAGGTGCATCAAGGGAAAATGGCAAGGAGATATGAATACTGTATATTTTCACATTTAAAGAATAAGGCTGGCATCATTTGATATATTCTGTTTGAAAATAAAATCCTATGAAAAGACCAACAATGTTATAGTCTGTCTCTTCATACTTTCCAACTTCCCTACCCTGTCTGTTGCATTTAGCCCAAGCTTGTGCACTCCTACTGAGGATGTAAACCTTTAAAAATTAGGTCACAATTATATATTTTCATTTTTTAAAAAGGCTTTGTAATTTTCTAAAACAGCTGGGCATCGTAGTTTTTAGCTAACATAACTACAAGAGGCATAAGAAGTGCATTTGTTGGGGACTATTTTCATTTGTGGATTAATACACATTTGGTGCACTAGCATGGTGTATTTGGGATTGACTCAAAATAAACTACAGTGCTCATGTTCATTGCAATGAAGGAGCATGTCACTCAGTACAACTGCCTGGCTCATTGATGTGTATCATTTTTGGACAACAATGGCAGGCTACGGACGGCACAGAGGAGTAAGCTCCCTCAGCCATTGGCTACACAGGCAATACTTGTTAGTAGGATTAATTGTTGGTTTTGGTTCTTTTCATGAGATTTGTTGACAATAAGAAAAATGTTTTTGTTGATGTCAATTATATTTCATCCTTTATGACTATAAAAATATTGTGTGTTTTAATGATATTCAGTATATAGTACCACCACCTTTTTCATATCATTATACACAACCCAAATCTGAAACAGTGCTACATTCGATAATGTATAAATAGACAGACAGAAAGAGAAAAGAGCAGTAGAGCTTTGCCTGCGAGTCTATCATGACTGAATTGTGCTCTGTTAGCCCCTGTAATACAGCTTGTGTAGGGCTGGGTTTGTATTCAGCAGTGAAACAAGGGTTGAATCAGGCTGGCAGCCTGTTTCTTAGTGAGAGCCAAGGGAGGAAGTCAGCTCGCTCGCCCCTATAGCTGCCTCACTGAGCTGAGGTCACTTCCTGTCACTTCCCCAGCCCTACTCCAGGGCTGCCCAATCAGCATGGCCCTGCGTGAGCCCCCACCCCTCTCTATGCACTGAGCAGACTCTGGATATAGTTACAGGGCCACAGGGGACTGTCAGCTCTCTCTCTCTATCCTCATCTCTCTCTCTCCCTCCCACTCTCTGTTTCCGAGTCTCCCGAGTGTTCTCTGCTGCCACCACCCTGTCCCTCTGCACTCCTAAGAAAATCCTTTAGATGAGAACTGCTCCTGTGCCTGCTCCCTCTAAGCATCCCTGACACCAGCAAAGTAAGCCCATCTGCATATCCACAGGGCCTCGCGTTCCTGTGGCTCATGGTTTATGTATTTCACAGCTCCTTAAAACACAAACGCCTAATATCTCTCCCATGTGGAGGACAGGAGAGAGAGAGAGGAAAAACTACTCTCAAAAAGAATGGTCTTTATTTCTCCTCACTGTTTACTTTATCCAGGCTGAAGTTCATGTGCTGTTGAAGGTTGTTTGGGACGCTGGGGCTTGCAGGTCTGGCTTGCATAGTTTAGTAAAATCTTTATGTAACAACGATACAGTTGCGGCATATTGAATCCTGTAAGTTTGAGGCAGTGGTAAAGGTGTCTGTGAATTTGATAGACACATCTTAGTTTGCTTAGGAGTGTATGCGCACAACCATCAAAGACGGAGACTAAAGTAACCACGGACAGTCTAACTTTCTGATAATGGTGTGTGGTTAAGTACAAAACAGGGCATTGCTTAATTAAAAACTCTCCCTCAGCTTATTCCGTTCCAACACCACCACTCCCCCCCAGCACCGCTGCCCCTTACTCTATTTAAACGATTCTGCTGAGAAGCAATTTGAATTGGAGGGGATAACTTTTAGCATTTGGCTTTGGAAGAGAAAAATCTGACACTTCGATTTACACTCCTCTCTGGGGCATAGTGAATGGTTCTCTGAAGCTCACTCTTAGAGGGGACCCACGCTGCTTGTGTCGCCAGAGCAGCACACTCTAACAAATGATAAAAGGGACATCAATCAAGTCACTTCTTTGCTGAAAGTAATGAGTAAACAAGTGGGGGAACAAATTGAGAATATTTAATAGGCAGCAATGGGCTGTTTTGGGGAAAGCTAGAGATGGAAGCACTGTAGTAATCAAAGTTGGTCCAGTCAAACAAATAGGTCAATGCAATACCAAGTCTTTGAAAATATCAAACCTTGCCATAAACCTGCTCGGAGAGATCATGTTTATGAGGAATTTCACCTTTAGCAAGAGTTTGCTTTCCGTTCTACCATCTGTCTCATAATATTCCGCCTGATGTTGGAGTTCTATGTTAATAAACCAAGAAGATTTGGTTTTCAGCGGACTCACTGCTGTATATACAACCCACTATGGGATTGTGGATGGTAGCAGAGTAGACAGCTTCAGGCCTGTAAACAGTAGGTGGGTTTACTTCTCTCTTCTCTCCGCAGGAACTATCCATTAACAGATAATGGGGGGAAAATCAGAGTGATTAAGGCCCAGGGAATTATGGGTGAATACAAATTGACTCCACCTCCGTGTGGTGTGCTCTCTTGAGGTAGAAGCACTGCTCACAAACTAATTTCAGAAGTACTACAAGGCCCATTAAGGCCTGGAGAATGCTGTGGATGGGGGTAGGAAGGTGGTAGGTGGGAGCGCAAAGGGATGGACTCCCGCTGGACCAAAGCTGATTGGAGAACTGGCGCCTGGGGGGAACATTACTAATATCTATTTCCTGTCTCCACAGTTTGAGAAGGACAGAGTGAATCAAGTGCAAAATGTCGAAATGAAAGTACAAGATTTAATCATGGCACCTTGAAAATTCACCCCATTCTATCAAAGAGTTAATGTATTACACGAACAGTGATGGAAATGTGGTCGAGTGCTAGCTAATAAAATCAGAGAGATTGGAAAACTACCACAGCATGAAAGGAGAAGCTTTACTGCAGTTTGCCTGTAGGGAAGTGGGCATGTAAAAGACATATTCTGTGTCTGCAAGAGAAAAGTGAAAGATAAGCTAAGTGAGGTACCGAAGCCCTAATGTCAGGGTCCCAAGTTCGATGAATGCCTGATGCTGTTTTCCAACCTCCAGAGGGAGAAGGAGGGGTGAGGTGAGATTGTTGGCTATGACATGTCAGTGGTGGTGACGCCCTCGCACAGCAAGAGCAAAGGATTCTGGGGGAACATGTCTCTGGGAGAATGTCAGCTCTGATGCATGGCAGCTCGTTGGAGGTGCTAATCAGAGCAGGGCTAGGCTCCTGCTAGGATCAGCCTCTTTGCGCCTACATTAACCGCCTCACAGCTCCCCTGGCTACAGGGCCAGAGGTAGAAATCCCAAACTGACAGGTTTTTGTGTTGAGATAAACATGCGTAACGCATGAATGGATGTTACAAAAGGTTTAGCCGACTAGAACACCTTTTGGAGTTCACCAAACATGGGGGACAAAAACATAAGGACATTTCTCCTTCTCTCTAACATAAACACACTGAACAGACATTTCCACTTGAGTTATTTTGCCGAAGCCTCAGAAAATACAGAAACTAAAGCCAGTAGTTATTGTTGGAGCGTTAATAAGAGAAAAGAAAACTTTATTCTACACTATTATTATTATGTTAAACTAATTTACAATAGCAGACCTGAGACCAGATATATAAATGATAGGTTCAGACAAAAGAAGGCATGTGCCACCTCCTACACTGAGCCTGGTATTCATAAAGAACCTGCTGCGCTTTGTGTTTCTCAATGAATACAATACATTGGGCATATATGAGCTTTTATGAGCTTTTATGGCTCAGCTGTGTTATGACAACGTAGCAAACAGTAGCATAATATCAGAGATGAAATGAGACAGATTTTTTTCTTATCGTTCACATTGCTGTGGCCTGTTACACTTCATTCAATAACATTTATATGTGAAAATTTCTCTTTCTGCAAGCATTTTTTTATTCTGAAATGAGTAACTGTGTACATTGTCACTCAAACACTGTAGTAAAAGAGTAAGAAAAACAGACATTGTGATAATTTAACCCTACTCAAAACATTACAAAATATGAGAAATGTGTGAAATTTTGGAAGGCTTTACACATTACTTATACAAAAGACTGTGTATATTTCAGATTTTGTGCATATTTGTATTTTCAGATTGGAAACTGCTCTAAATTTAACGTATCACTCTGCAGCATGCTAAAGAAACAAGCTGGTAAAACCAGATGAAGCTGGTGTTTCAGCAGGATTTGGCGTTACTGTACGCTTTGAAGGATTGTCTGCCATTTTGTGTTTTGCCTGGACCGCATTACCTGCTATTCTTACAACTGGAACCCACAATGGTTAAAACTTGGTCAAATGAACAGTGTGTAGGTCACAGAGGTAGAAGAAAAGAAAAAAAAGAGAAGGGAGAAATCCACAACAAAGGCAAGAGCCGAATACTTGTTAACGAATGATGTGTAGGCACTGCAGCTGCAGGCAGGTATGGAGGTCCATTGGGGACAAACAGTGCAAGCTGGTGAGATGGATTGCATGGGAGCGCCGGACCCCCTGCAGCCACACAAACACCATTCTGCACTGAAATGCTCTAATTTACTCTATACATGCCTATTCTAAACTGCTGGGCTTTTTCTTGTTAGAAGGAAATAAAGGTCAAGTGACGCCCTGACTTTCTAAGACTCTTGTGCTCTGTGAAAGTTACTGTGCAAAGTGAAAGAAAAAATGATAAACAAGCAAAGAAACGGTTAAATGGGTAAAGAAAAACTTTCTGGCAAGCAAATAGGGGAGAAAATTTGAGGTGTGAATCTAACCAGAATCTCTCTTTCAGGTCTCAAAAGAGTGAGTGGCCTGAATGTAAAAAGTTAATTACGGGCACATGCCTGGCTTTCTTCGCTAGCCTCACTGTGGCATTGTCAGGCTGAGGTATGTGGCTCTATGGGGTCTGTGGTCCACACAAAGGAGCAGGGAAAGAGAGCGTTGTGGAAAGGCCCCTTGGCTGGGCTCACGGCATGGAACACTGTACAATTAGCCAGCCCCTGCGTTCTGCCGGCTTATAATTATCAGTGCTTGCCTTAATTGACTCCCTTAGCCTGCTGCAGAGGGACCCCCCCTTATACCCCCTTCCCCCCTGCTCGACGCAGGCCGCTGAGCGCCACGCCGGGCTCTCCAAAGTCATTTAGAAAAGCGCTCATATTTTCGACACAAAAAAGGGGAACATTTGGTGAGAGAGAATTCATCATCAGGTGTCTAGAGGTTTTCCTTAATAGAAAAGCTGAGTCCCACTGAGTGCGCTCCGTGTAGCGGCCAGCCACGCATGCTCAGGACCAGCAAGCCGCCATTCGCAGCGGGCCACAAGACATTAGCATAATTTTATATAACACAGGCACCCGCACTGGAAATTTAATACATCTCAGCAAATACGAGACAGGCGTTTTGCATAATTTTTTTCTCATTCTCTACCTAGCTTCCTCTCTCCCTTCTATCTCACTGTCCTCGCTCCGTGTCTCTCTCCTGTCTCGTCTTCGTCCTGCCTCCCTCTCTCTCTTGCAGCCACTCTCCCTTGCACCCCCCCCCCCTCCCCCCCGCACAACCACCCCTTTCTCCTCACCCCATGGTACTGCTCTCACTAGGAGAGGGGAAGTTCATTACCTCAGCTAAATCAGAATTAGTCCCTTCATTTTGACGGGGCGAACTTCATTAGAAAGGCCCTTCCTTAATCCAGCAGGGAGAACTGATGAATCTACATGGGGGCAATAATTTGCTTCACACAGCACATTTAGCCACTTCCTCCACAATGTTTCCCCCTTCCTTTACTCCGTCTATCTGGCTTTATGTACTTATGGTTACATTTTTATTAGATCTACAGAAAAAACCTGAGAAAGGAAAACACCTGCATATAATTAACTAATGGCAGCAGAGAGGGTGTAAAGAATGAGTTATGCTGTTTGGAATGTCCCGTCTCCCCAACAGGCTTCAGGGCCTCTGGAGCAGCCATAGCTGACTTGGCTGACACTCAAACACAGGCTGAGTGAGCACGGCCGACAGCAGGCTGGGTCTCTGGGTCTGAGGTAACTATTCAAGATGGTTTTACAATGCCATGATTATGTTCTAGTACTTTAGCATACACAAATCTTCCCTGTGCATGTGATCACAGTAGGTAGACTGAGAAAACAAGAGATAGAAGGATGAATTTGCTCACATGAAAGGTATAATCCTTGTTTTTTCTTTTTCTCTTTTTGCAAGACCTACACACTGTTGTCCAGATCCTTAGAACAAACTAGAGAGCGAAGAGATGTGAATCAGGACAGACAGCCCCTGGCTGCCATACCACAGCGCCTGGTGTCAAACAGATGTGCAGTTTGGCAGCTATGCTCCCCAGAAAACAGAGAGCACAAGGATTCCAGGGTGGTGTTGAGTCGTGCTTCCCTCCCCCATCTCACCACTCCCCTGTCCCCCAACAGTCCCAACTCCCCCACACTGTGCCCCTGCAGTCTCCCTCCCTCATCACCTCCACACAGGGGTCCCCTGACTGGTAATCTCGTCCCTCGAATGTGAAATCTCCGACAGTGATGCCCCGCGCTTTTACCCCCTACCTCTGTGGCTGATGGGTAAATTGGAATGGCGCACCCTGCTGGCGCCGAGAGCTCTGAACAGACAGCAGTACACACATGCTGAGGCACCCCTCGCATGTTCTGTCTAATATAGTGGACATGCACACTCTCTCCAAGCTCCAATATCCATGCACAGACACACATCCAAGCACAGATGTGCATGTGGGAACAAACACGCATACGCACAGTCACACATTCACAAAAGCTTCCGGTAAATCACATACGCAGCTTCGTAAACATACACACATACAGATGCGAGGTAAGTGTTCCATGCATGATCTGTTCGCCCTCATCTGCATAAAGATTGAATATGATAAATAAACAGATACTAGGAACTGAGTCAATATATGTTCAAATTCAAATGTGCATCATCTGGAATGGCTCAGCTTGGGTCCTTTTGCAGAAACTACACCTGATTTCTGTTGCCATAGTTTCTATTATGTGTACGATGTAGGACAGAGCCCACATGAGAGAAAAACAGTGTAAACCGCTGAGCAAATGAGCACATAGCTAGGTCCGCAGTCTGTATGATAAGCATTGCCAACTTGATGTTTTTCAATAAGCATACTGTAAAACATTAAATACATTAGAGTGGAGGCTATCTGTTTTTTTATATGCGGCAAGGCATCAGGGTAGGATTTCCCAGAGGGCTGGTTTAGCTGTCCGAGGCTTCCACTCCATCTATCTGTCTATTTTTCTCCTCAGCCGATGCTCTGAAGCATGCGTGAACGGTTGAGTCCACCCTCAAATCGCAGGGACGTCCTGAAATAGTCAATGGGACCTGAAGGGGCTAAAGATCACTGCAGAAGAAGCCACAGAGGCCTTCCTGTCAAAGGCAGTGCTTTCAGGGGGCCAGGGGTGAGGGGAAGCCAGAGGGAGAGAGCCAGAGACATGACATACATTTCATTACACTTAAACCAACTGTGGGTTCAACTCAGAGCCCTGGTTTTCCAATGGCGTCTCAAAGGATGGAGTAAGTGGAGGTATAAGAGAATGGTTTTTACAAAGAACACAATGGGTAGGTGGACAAAGCCAGGCAGCTGGACTAATTGCTTGGGGGCTTGTAGGAATATTTTTCTAAGCACTTCTGTTTAAAGCTCAAATTAGTGCCGTACGTCACTCTGGTGAACATTAAAGGCACAAAATGTAAATCTCCAAACTCCAGCTGCAATTAGAAGGGATATTATTATTAGAATTGGTATTTCACAACTTTTACATATATTTGTATTTTTTTTTTTTTACTATTAGACAATTGTGATTTTTTTTTTAGTTTATTTGTCAGCATTATAATGTGTAAAAAATGAATTTTCTTCTTTAAAAAGGCTCTCATCTCCTCTCCTCTCCTCTCCTCTCCTCTCCTCTCCTCTCCTCTCCTCTCCTCTCCTCTCCTCCCCCTCCCTCTCCTCCATTCTCTTCCACGCTCACTGCTGTTTGACGGCTCCGTTTAATTTCTGCCCATAAACACAACCTTAGATGGGCCTGAGATGAGAGAGGAGAAAACAGTATTTATCCCAGACATGCCCAGAGTGGTATTTTCAGCGAGAGCTCTCCTGGCCTTGTAGAGAGACTACTTGTCCATTAAGACTGTCAAAGGATGCTCTCAGAAATGAGAGGCCATATCTCTGGAGAGGTCTGCAGGGAGAATGCTCAGACGGGGGCTGGGGTTAAAGGAGAGTGAGCCGGATGGGTGTAGTGTAGTGGGCAATTCTGGTTAAAGGAATCTGGAACCTGATTCTGCATCACAGTTTCCTAGCTTTTAGGATGTACATTCTCTCTCAGCAACATACTGTAAAGACACACTTCCTGTCATCACTGCTACATTATGGAAAATATAATTTGTCATCTAACCTACTTTGTTTTACAAAGAAATGTCTATTTAAAATTCCTTGGAGTATTATTAAAAGGGCTATAGAATTACAAAACACTATTATTATTGCTCGCTTGGGGGGAGCCCTCGCTCATTAAGCTTCTAAGATGTCGTGGGTTTTGATTATTCTATCAGCTCCATTCTCTTATGACAAACTCCTGCTATTTTGTTGCCAATCTTCTTCCAGCTGTCATATCTTTTGAAAGATCACAAAAACCTTCAAACACACTTGTGATATGTCTTCAAATTCACCAGACATTGCTTGATTCCCCCATTGAATAAGCAGGATTAACTTGAGGAAGAAACGTCTCATATTTCTTAACTGGTTGCTACGTCTGACATCAGAGTGTATGAGATTCTAGCATACTGGTATTGTCCAGGGGAGGGAACCCTCACTCTAACCGTCAGCGCTTCTCCAAGTGGGACAGAGATGATTAAAACACACCATGGCTGTGACTGACAGACTCCCCACCGCTTCTAGAAGATGACATGTCTCCAAGTCACACAGAAAAGCAACTCCTCTAATTTTAACTCTGACTACAACACCGACCCCCTCTGTCAAAACCCACAAAAAACAGCCATGCTGAGATTCTTAACCACAATAAAAGTGATAACAACTAAACAGAGAAATAAGTTTAAAAACAACAATAGGGAGGGAAGAGACAAAAGGGCTGAGATGGCGCCATTTCCCTCTGGTGCACACAAACAGCAGGAACCTGTGAGCTTGTGACAACACCTTCAAACATTTCTGTTACTTTCACAGAAATATCTGATGCCGATGCTCCAATGTGATGCTTCCGCAGCAGTCTTGTCCCAGCGCACATTCGACTTGGCAAGCTCTTGGTTAGCAAAAAGAAAAAACACTCTCCTAACTGACTGTGTTTGACATTTGTCATGACAGGATTACAGTGAGAGGAGAAAAGAAAGGAGGAGTGAGAGTTGGGAGGGGAAGAGGAAAATGGAGGAGTGGCACAGGGTGATCGATGTGTGAAATAGTATGTATGAAAAAAATAACTTGGCATTCTCTGGGTTTGTTGCAATTCTCATTTTTTCACGATAAGGGGGACAGAGGGGGGTTTCCTGTTATTGTCACGTTGTGTAGAGTGCTCAGGGTCGCGTACTAAATGATTCACAGAAAACGGAATCTTTTACATTGGCGTCAGCAATTCAGCCAGGCGCCCTTGTGGGGGAATTCTTTTTGTGTGTTTTTATTGAAGTCTGCACTGAGCGCGCCCAAAAGCTCTGACAGGGGGCCCCCGAGGGCGCTTGTCTTCACCTCCAAATCATAAGATGGAGAGACGAAGCTCCCTCTGTGCTCTCAATTATACCCCTCAACACCCCTTCTCGCACACAGACTCACAACTCTGCCCTCCCCACCCAAAAAAATAAAACAGTGGCAGAGAAGAAAAGCCCTCAGTAATACAGTCCCAGTGGAGGGCTCCACGATCGCTCTGCGCTGCTGGAACAGCTGACAGGCTCGATGCGGCGGGTCCATTCCCTGCGGTCTGTCAGAGTTGGTGCTACAGCATGACGGTTAGTACTTCTTCTCTGGGGATGTGCCTCCTTTGCCTGCCCCTCCGTGCCCCTCACATGACAGGCCCCTCCTCTGACCCATGGAAGCTCTGTGGCTTTGCCCCAATTACTGCTGCGGGTAGGTGGAACTCTGGGTTATGTGCCCCCTCATGACTCTTTACCTCTCTCACTCTCCCTGGTGAGTGGGAGACCCATCCAAGGTTCCTGGCAAATTCAGAGGTGGTGGGGGGTGGGGGGTGGGGTGGCATAAAGGCCAGAAGGGAGGTGTGGGTATTGCAAGAGGGTTGGTGTAATTTGATCGGAGGGCACAGCTGCATAAACAGGGGTATTGAGGAATTTCTGTCTACTTGATGGAATTGACTTTGCATGAATGGCCCCTCTTTTCCCCCCAAAATGGACCATTTTCCACATGTCTCAATGAATACGACAATCTCACCAGCAATATGAGTGCAATAAGTGGAACTGCAACACAAGCTCGGAGTAGCTTGAGTCTTTTCTCGAGCTGTGAAATTCGCCCTCTCTGGCTGTCTTTGCTAAAGACCTCATCCAAGTCCTGCTGCCTGACCTGTCGAAAGCAGCCCCATCCTCTCTAAAATGCCCAAACAAAATAAACCAACAACCACTGGCAGGGTCAGAGGGCAGCTGCTCTGGGTGCCTGGACTCTGGCGAGCCCTCTGATTGGTGGAAAGGGCAGTGAGTAAAAGGGAATCTTTTCAAAGTGAAATCTCCAGCTGATGGCTTAGAGCTCCACACCTCACAGTTTGTTTCTCTTGCTGCTGTCAGGAGTTTTGCCTGAGCCATTTGGAAGGATTAGAAAAAGTGGGGGAAGAAAAAAAACTGAACTGGGCAGATTGTGTGTACTGTAGGGTCTGAGTGATGGCTCCAGGCTCCCTCAGAGAGTGATAAACCTTTGACCTTGACAGCCCCCTGTGGTGACCCCTGACCTCTGGCTTTGTGCCACAGACTTAGTGAGACAGGTGCAGGCAGGAGAGTGACCACACCCCCACTGTCCAGGCCAAAATTTCCCTCATCTGACCTACCTGTCCTGATGGTCCGAACTCTCAAGCTACATTAAAAAAAAAACAATCTCCAATGAGAGTTAGAACAGCTGATGTTTCTAAATAACAATGGAAATATGCATAAAAAATGCAAATATTTGATTGCGACAAAAATACTGTGTAGCAGAATATGGTCATACTGCATTTACTGAACCTACACTGTCAAATCTTTATCAATAGATTATTATATGAAACAGCTACTATAGAAGGAAACTGCTAAAAGTGAAATGGGAACAACATAAAGAAACTCTGGTAGTGGCACAGAGGCTCTAAATTACTGCTGAGAGAGACATAGCTTACAAATGGATTAAGTTCCATTTTTTAAAAAGCCCTTTGTAAAATGATGCACAATGTCATATAAGAAACACAAGTGTAGATATTATTAAAGTAGAGGTGTGTGGTAAGTGGAGGCACAATGACACGTCACGCGGCCTCGTTTTCTGCTCCGCAGCGGGCACTAGCTCCAAGGTCGCGCCAGTCCGCGCCAGTCTTTCTGCAGATCCATTTCCTCTCCCTAGGCACTTCCCTCATGTTGTTGGCCCAGTGATTCAGTGCCTTGCATTAAGAGCAATTCACCTGCCTCCGGCGTCCCAGCGGCACAGGTCCCCTGGGGAAACCAGGTGGAGCATAAAAAAGTTCCACATATGGTAAAGTCAAGCTGCTCGGAGGCTGCCGAGTGTCTGCTATGGGGATAGAGGCTCCTAAAAGGCCCAGCTGGTACTTGGAAAAGGGCTTCTGCATTACTACACCTCAGTGTCTGTTTGGGCTCCCCTTTGGAAAGTGTTGGCCGGCGCACATGACCAGCCATTTTAGATTTCTCCCTCTACCCCGCCTCATCCCTCGCTCCCTCCCGCCTTCCAACTGGTTCTGTATCCAATTGAACATTTGGTCCTCCACTGCTGGTTAATCAAATTCCTCCATCTGGCCCCCCTATCCCTGTGGAACACAAAAGGTGCAGCCTGAGCTCGGGTCCAAGTGCATATTGGGAGGGAGGAGGGGGAAGGAGACAGGGACTGCCTACCTAACTTACACAGCCCAGTCAACTAGATCAGGTAGAGAGCACGAGGCCAGGCCTGATCGTTTTGGGCAAACAGGAACAGCTTGGGACTAAGTATCAGAGCCCTGCTGTTCATATAGAGCTCAGGGACGGCAGCGGGTTCATATGACAGTAGGAGGGTTTTATGAGCTAATACCTCCACATACACTGTAGAATACAGAATAGAGTGGAGCCTAAGTACTACTGGCTACAACAGAAGGAAGCACTGCCCTGACACACTGATGTTATTTAGTCTCCATGGCAGTAGAGGGCACTGCTCTTGGCAAAAACTGTCCAGAAACAAAGAAAAAGGGAAGAAAAGGGAAATAAAGAAATTTATGTTAAACTGCACATTTGCTTGTTGTCTTCTTACGCTGCTTCCTTGAGTTCAAAGTAGCAGTGTGTCAGTAACTAAGCAGTGTCTAAGCCGGTACTCTGATCAAAAAAGAGCTATCTTAAGATATCACACAAAACCAGCAATGATCTTTTAATCCCCCAGAGAGAGTGAGCAGCCTTCACAAAATATCTCCTTAACTACATATTTATTAGAAGAGACCTTTCAAAGAGCAGTCCCGCCACACAAAGTTAAACAGGTTTTAAAGTGCAGTCACTTTCTGAAAAGGCTTCCCTTACAAATGCGACATATCCAGCTGATCATGTCTGCTCTTTGCTCTGATTCAGCAGGAGAACCTAATGTGGGACATAAATGAGTCACAGATACAGAAACACATGGCATCTCAAGTGCTAGCCCTACCCGTCCATAATATCTATTGTATGATTTCTATTCATGTCCAACCATCCTTTCCCCTGCCAGGTGGCAAAACATGTGTCAATAATTAAACTGCTTTTACATAACAGGATACAGGAACACAATGCAATTTGCTCCCCATATTTCATTGGGCCTTTATGAAAGCACATGAGAGAGTGTAATTAATCAAACCACTGGAATATGTGAACGGCAATTTCCACTTAATGGCACTTACAGGGATTGGGTCCCTTAAGCACCACATTCTGTCTACCAAACGAACGGGATTCATTTTCATCTTCATAGTTCAGACAATAAAACCTGGTGTGGATGTTAAACAACACCCATTTTACATTAGGAAGTCTGAAAACAACATCAGATAGTGTCCATGTGGCTCAGTCTCATGCTTTTGGACACCATACTGTAACTGTGCTATGTTTAGCTAGAGTTTTAGGTGATTTGATACAGCTATGAAATGATGTGTATGAATGCCATTCTTGGACTTCAGAAATTAATATTCTTTTTAATGATCTTGCTTTGACCTCAAACCTGAGTGGATGTTCTGTATTCACTTAACCACAGGAGGCTAACCGCCTCCCAGTCAGGGACAGGAAGAGGATCATTCACTGCTTTTAGTGGCTTTCTGTGAGAAGATGGTCCTAGTCTAAATGGCACCCATGTCCCTAAAAGTGTTTCTCTCTCCCCCACCTCTCTCTCTCCCTCTGCCTCTCAAAAGACTCCTCTAAGTGCAGCATCTTGTTTCAGTAATTCAGCCAGGGCAGAGACAGTGGAGAGAGGAAAGTAATCGATTTCTCTCTCATTTGGTTCCTCCTAGACTTGCTGTAAGGCCTCTTAGGGGAGTTCTGGACTATTGGACAGGACAATGTTATGGGAAAGAGTGTCATTGTGTTTAAGGTCATCGTTACACCAAGGTTTCATTTTGAGTGTATTTTTATTGGTGTATGGAACAAAGCAGACAAACAAACAATGCTACCGTCATTTCCAGGATGGCAGACATCAAGACATGCCCTCACTGCTCATAACGGCATCACCATTCGGAGTGATAGAGAGAAATATCATCCACTAAAGCAATATGATCCAGTGTAGAGATACACTCTGAAAACTGCTGCTAAGTACCAAGCTTTTAGTAAGGTCCATAGGTAAACCTTCTGTCTATAAAAAGACACCATTGCTAAATAATTGAGAGGAAATGTCTTTACTGTATGATTACTATTTCTGCTTCATATCATCTTTCAAAAAGAGGGAATAAAAAATAGGAGGCTGTGAAAACAGAAACAGTCAAATGACATGGAAGATTGAGAGTGGAAAAATATTGTGTTTACCCACTGCAGATTTGAAGTTTCACTGCTAAATTAAATGTCTCTCATATTCTTTCTCCCATTTTGAATACTAGCATGAAGGCACTATTACTGCTAAGGATACTTGTATTAACAAACCTACTTCGTTTTAAAAGGCAAGATTTAATGTTTTTTAAGCATTTCCTGCTGATGAATCTCATGTAGCAAAATCCCATATATATATATATATATATATATTGCCTTTTGGATATATATTTATACATATAGTGAAATTAATAAACTTTACAGGTATGGTGAGTCCTTCTGGTGAATCTGCGTGGCATGTTACTGTATGTGTAGAGAAAAAACAAATCCCCTTGTAAACAGCAGTCTGTCTGTTCTCGTGAGACTTAGCATTATTGGGCAATGTCAGTGAAATCTTCCCTCCAGCTTTTCAGCCTCTCAACCTGGCCTCATCAACAGGTCTGTGGTTGATTTTACCCTGTCTTGCCTCTGAAAGCTCCAGTTTGCATCTCCTCAGCATTTGGGCCCTTTATGGTTTCTAATAATTCACTCTGTGTTTCTCCAACTCCAAGCCAGCCTTCTAAATTCTTAATAACAGTCAGTAACTCAGGTTGAACTTCCATTCATTTACATCTGATTGAGATAATACTTTAGCACAAACCAATTAAAAATGCAATACAGCATTATTTTCAAAATAGAGACCAATCTCGTGTGTCATTAAGAGAGCGGCAGCTGAAATACAAACAAGACAAATCTATCTATTGTTTATTACCTCCTTAGGCATTTTACCCAGAGGGCAAAATAAGAGAGGGAGGAGCAGAGGTCAGCATAATTACGATTCACTCCTTCCTTGGAGTCAGACAGTGCAGTGCTAAGACATGCATTGGCAAATTCCATGGCAGCATCGTATATCATATTACCATAAAGCCCCAAAGAGCTAACCTTTGTTCAATTCCATTTGATTCTAAGAGAGGAAAACAGTCTCACTGACAGCCTCATCCAGCCTTAGTGTTTCATGAGTTCAGTTGTTTGTCTTTCAGTCTTGTGACTGCTCTTGCTAAAGATGTGCTATTCCAAAAATAAAGTGTCAGGGGACGTGGGGGATCATTGAATCATCCTGGGTAGAATATCACATCATCTGGAGAGCTTGAAGGTTCAGTCTCAAACTATGCCTGAGAAAAAAAGGCAGTTTGACTTGAAAATAACACGTTGTGTTTAGTTCCAAGCTACTCTATATACATAGCCAGATTCAATAATTATGCATTTCTATAGTTGCTCACATTCTGATTAACAATTACATTGAGTTCTATTTTTCCTGTGACACTTAATAGTATGCCCCTGATATTAGAATACAATAGAAATAATAGAATTCAGTCTCTGGAAGCATTCTCCATTTTGGCTTTTGTTGACAAACAACAAAGCACCAGCATTTGCAGCATGAGTTCACTCTAATATGCCTGTTGACTGAAAATAAGAGCACCAGTGCTGACAGAATGTGAAATATTGTTACTGAGCAGAGGAGGCTTAGTGGCAGCGTCTTTAGTCATGCTTAAAGCCAATGGCTTCAGCGCTCCGTGGCAATCTTTAGGCGGCACGGAAGGACAAATGTTGCTACGGAGGATGAAAGAAATGAAAAGATGAGAAGAGGCAAGTAGTAAGCAGACAGAGAGAGAGAGAATGGCGTAGAAGGGAGAAACGGAGACACAAACCAAAGAAATGAAAAAGTAAAACGACAGAAAAGGAAAGAAAGAAAGAGAGAAAGAAAGAAAGACAGAAAAGAAAGAAAGAAAGACAGAAAGAAGGAACGAAAGAAAGAAAGAAAGAATGAAAGAAAGACAGACAGAAAGAAAGATAGAAAGAAAGAATGAAAGAAAGAAAGAAAAAGAGATCTGTGAATTTCCCCTTCCTCCCCTGAGACCTCCCTTGATGCCAAGCATTCATCATCCAGCCTCTAATATCAGTTATTCTGTGGCTCCTCTGCTTACAGCAGAATTAATTTCTGCTTTAATTACTCTCATCGGCGGAATGCTGATGAAGGAGAGGGACGAGGCATTCTGGGACTCGGGCCTCATTCCACCGCTTTAATTTGAATGAATTCCACCCGGAGACGCTGGCAAACAACTGGCAGCCGAGCCCCGGGAGCCACTCTGGGACTGCGCAGAAGAGCTGCAGCCGTGGCCCCCACCAACCTAGCTACCTTGTGTGTGCGTGCCTGTGTGCGTGTGTGTTTCCTTGGCTGTGTGTATTATGTGGAGCATGTTGATTGTGCAGAAGGCTGAGCGCTGAAGTGAAAAGGTAGGGAGAAAGAACACACAAGAAGAGGAAAAGAGAGAAAAAAAAAAGGATTGATGGATTGAGTGATGAGTGCGTGTACAGTACGCGAGCATGTTTACAGTGTTTATTTGTGAGTGCATCTGTGTGTGTGTGTGTGCAGTATGTGTGTGTTTGCATTCACATAAATGCATTCGGGGATATGGGGTGAGAAAGTAGAACGTCTATAGAAACAAATGGTAAACAATTTTATACAGAGAAAGACAGTGAGAACAGATCCATATGGACACGAAACATATGAAATATGAACATCACTGGCTGCAGCCCACTGTGTAACACAAGTGTTAGTTTGAGAGCAAAAATCATTAATAGTTAATTTGATTATTCCTGATATGGCACATCGCACTCCCCAACAACCCCCCAGTCCATGTATCATATAAGAACTAGCAGTATAAAACAGAAAAACAGGAAATATCCCTATGAATAGGAAAAAGGCTGTACATTTGAGATGCACACAGTCCATGTTTGCATAATGAAAACAACTGCAGCAACAGTATAATATCACAGCAACACCGGGAGAGGAGCAGAGAGAGGGGCCATAATTGACTTTTCTCCAAGCCAGCTTGGTAGTTACAGAATGTAGCATATTGGATAAGGATTGTGATTGATTATGTGGGTCTGCCATACCGATTCGTTTGATTAAATGTAACCATGGGTTTCTTTTCCAAGCCCTAATGAAGCGGCAATTTGAAACTGAGAGACTGGAGGACGATGAGCCAGGCTGCCTTTAGCCCAATACTGTCTATCTGTGGGTGTATGGAGCCTCACAGCAGGAGTCATTAAACAGTTTCAGTTCACTGTACCTCTGCTAAAATACAAAAAAAGGTAAGATTTTGTATAAATCTTTTTGACTAAAACGATTAAGAAAACTAAACAAATGATTTGCAAAACTCTGATTTAATGCAAAAAATAAAAATAAGAAAAATCTAGGATTCTGTTGCTGAAATAGCCTGAAATAACAGCAACATTGAAATTCAATGACTAATTATGCGGCATGAATCTCTACAGGGAAAACATACATTTCCCTTCACACCAGAGTAACATAACTATAATTAATATGTATGTTGATATTGTGTAAGAAGAAGATCCTTACCATCTGGGTTGAGTTTTAAAAATCACTTGAATTCATTACGCTTTAGTTCATTCAGAAGCGCTTTTTAACTTACTTCTACAACACACATCACAATTCATCTCTTCCAATTTTCTGTTCCGAGCCCTCCCTCCTCCAGTTCAGCAGAGGGCAGGGAGGTAGGTAGTTGTGACCTCCACTGACCCTCAAACCTCTGGACAGGTGGGCGGTGGCCTACGTGCACTGTCCGTTTTGGCAGAAGCTCTCTTCCCTCCCCGGCAGGGAGCTCAGACCATGATGAGCAGCTGGGTCGCAAACACTAAGCACATTAATATCTTCTTAATGATAATAATCATTATGGCATAAGCACCTTCCCCAAAGTGGGAAGGCTCACGGAATGTGCCAGAGTAGCATCGTCGTTAAGATAAAAAAACTGAGATGAAATGACTCTTTTAATGGGCAGCAACTTACAGCCACCAGGATAATGCAGACACTAATGTAATAATGTGATAATGAGATACACCAAAGACGTTAGGGACACAAAAAACTCAATGAAACCAGTGTGAATGAATAAATAAAAGCTGTTCTTGAAACTGGGGTTGGCGCAATTAACACTGCAGATGTACATTGTGTACATGTATAGACCTCACTGTATCACATATATGTTTTAATTAGTACAAACTCTAAGATGAATTCCCTAATGCTTCAAGGCCTCTCTGGAGTTGCCGGAATACTTCAGCACCTTGTTTCCCTGTGCCTTTGAATCCATGAAGTGTTACTCTCGTACTGCATTTCCCATATACTCGCCTCATTTAATATAACTGTCAGTATTCACCTATCATAGGCCATTATCTGTCTCATCCGCGTTCATTATTGAAGCTAATGATCTGTTGTCCTCTCTGCTCCCCATTGAAGGAGGACTACATTAAAAGTCTCTTACTAACTTAATTAGTAATTATAAATGTTAAAGATTAATCAGAGAGTGAGTGGCTTAAGGTTTATGTCTCTAGGCAGTGGTGGGACAAATGGAGAGACAAAGAGGCCATGTCGCTTCAGTGTTCACACTCCACTGTCATGCTGGAAATGGAACAAGACATATGAAAAGAGTGGAAGTGTGACCGTTTTAACTCTAATGACTGTCACGTGTATTTATATCACTGTGTTTTTTGCTCAAAGAGAAGAAAAGAAAGAAAGAAAGAAGAAAGAAAGACCCAACAAAATACCATAAAACATGTGCGTCAAGAGCTTTCGTACTTGAAGTATCTTAAGCTACAATTCTTACAGCCAAATATAGTATTTTGTTTCCATTCTATAATATACAAACACCTACTGTAGTGGATATAATGCTGTTACAGGAAACACCATTTAATATTATAACCTATGATGCATGCAGTACTCACATCATCTCTTTCTAACAAGATGGAAATAGATCCCCTTAATTAAATCCTGGGTGTACACTAATTCCTTACTAAATCTGCACCTCTCTGACAATTCCACATCAGCAGCACCATGCACTCCAGTAAACATATAAGCACTGATATCAACATTAAACCTTAATAACTAATAAAGCTTTCATCCAGGGAGTTCCTGTGTGATTTCCATTAATGTGAGGGGAATCGCCCAGGACCATCTCCCTGTTTTCCGGTGCATGTTGACGCTCGAGCCGGGGGTTGGTACTCTCGGCGCAGGAGGAAAACAAGGAGGAACTTTAGCTGTGCTGAGTTGTGCGATGGTACAGATGCAAATTGCTTTTCTGCCGGAACTTCACCCATATGTGCAAGAGAAGCTGTTACACTTTTATCTGACCATAATTTAAATAAATTTAAGTTTCAATTGAAGGGGATGGACAAGGCTCACAGTGAACCAAAGAAAAAGTAAATAAAAACTTTCTATTGTAAAGACAAGCAAAGATTTGATAGTACACGAAGATGAGTATCCATTTCGTAGCTCTGCCCTCTCTCATGTAGAGGAGAAATGGCGGTGCTTTGACTGTTGAGCAGGGAGTTCTATCACACAAGACACACAGAATGGGGTGATGGTGGGGGGCTGGCCGGTGGCCCACAGCACCTGAAACCTATTAGAGAGCTTTGGAACATTCCACAGGGTTCTTCCACTTTGGCCAGAGGGCATCGTAAAGGTCCTCACAGAGAGACTCAGGAGCCGACAAACAAGGTGAAACACTAAAGCTAGAGTCTGATATGGAAGAGCGTGACATCTGACAATACTGCAAACGGCGGTGTCGCTTGTATTGTCACTAGGAAGAAAACATGTTGCATCCATTGGATCCCTATGTGGTCTAAAGGCAAAGACATTTTCTGTTTTTAGATTCACAAGGAGTTTGTCTTAATAAAGGAACACTATGATTAAAACATTTTGGCAAGCCAAGCAAAACTTTTATCAACTTTTTATCAAATGGTTTGCCATCTGGACTTAAAACAGTAGGGGCCCAATAGTGCGCTGACACTAAAAAACAAACATGCATAAACACACACAACCTGCTGCCAAATTTCTTGGAGATAGCCTTATCTTCTTTGCTCTGTGTGTGTATATATGTGTTTTAGTGGTACCAAGGCCCATCTCTTTGGCTGGATCTGTTTCCATGCCTCAGTGTTATGCTCACTGGGTTTAGCTCTATGGGTGTCTGTGGCCTCTCCTCTGGCCGCCCGTGTCCATTTGCTCTGCGGGTATGGCAGGCCTGAGCTGACAGATGGCCGCCCCTCTCCATTCCGCTCCAGAGTAACACAGTAACTGGTTTTTCCTCCGCCGTTGACCTTGCCACAGCCAGCCAGCAATCCAGGCTGGCACTCGGCCTGTCGAACAGGAGGGTAATGAAGTCCAGCGCTGCTCACATGATTATTAAGGCTTTGACGCTGGGGGGCCTTTCAGAACCCTATCCCCCTCCCCTCTCCTCCCCTGTCTGCCATTCACACAGCAAAAGTTCGATGAGGATAGTCATTTGTTACATGATACTTTGGAAAACCACCATTTTGCTCCATAAAGACAGTGAAAACTTTTTGCAGTACTCGTTTGGAGTCTGTTTGTATTCTAAAACAAACCTCTCTTCACCTATGAAG
The DNA here is from genome assembly GCF_910596095.1 of Thunnus maccoyii. Lineage (NCBI taxonomy): Eukaryota > Metazoa > Chordata > Actinopteri > Scombriformes > Scombridae > Thunnus > Thunnus maccoyii. The sequence goes on from NC_056544.1 coordinate 16,446,494, forward strand.
CATACTTAACAACAATTTTGAGAACAACATTGAAACTTTTTTCTATTCAGTAGCATATGATAGCTAATGGTGTCCCAGCGTGTATGTCATTCCAAAAACACACCAAGTAAGAGCCACTACATAAAGTTAGATCAGATCTGTCACAGTACTAGTGGTGCTGACAACCTCTAAAAGCAATGCAGTCCAGCAGTAGCACACCACTTCACTCTGACTGTAATTCTCCCTTACCACAAGCTTCTCTAGGCACGCCTGGAACCCTGGTCCCATCAGGGCCAGACTGGGATTTGAGAGGTGTAGGTTGCAGCTCTGACCTTTACTAAGGCAGGACTGTCTGTTTGCACTTCTCCCAAAAGCCCCCCTCCAGTCAGACTGCTAAGCAACCCCATCAGACCAGGGGTGTGCATGCACCTACGGCCTTGGTGACATCTCAGAGACCATGGGGAGATGGAGTAATGCAGAGGTTAATTCTGATCATTCAGTATTTATGCGCTTCACTTCAGAACAAGGGTTGGCATTAACACTCTAAAGGAGACATCCCTCCTGTATATCAATAAAACATACCCTGAAGCACAGGAAGAGCCTACCTTTATTCAGGTCGCCCAAGTCCCCAACTAGACCTGCATAGGAGGATTCTGAAAGTACACCAGTGAATCCTTCATTAGACAATGCCTTTAAATTCAAAGGAAAATTACAGAATTCATAAAAATCATTATTATTGAATTCAATTGTAATTTATGCTGTAGAATGAATAACTCAACAACGAACACAGTCCAACCAATCACTGCAAGGAATTTTCACCAAATCACCATGGTGACATCAACCTACCAATTGCAATGCAGTAAGGGGCAGCAAGTGTTCACTCGGAGTTTGTACAAACAGGCTGTATGAACTGAGAGCATCAGATATTTTCTCACATGTTGGCCTAGTCTGTGAGGTGTGGGGAAATGTCAGGAAAATCAATAGATAAGGACCACATCAGACTGAGCTTGTCTGGCCTAGCAACAGAGCATCCCCATGGTGATGTCAATTACCTCTGCTTTACAACAAAAACACCAGGAAGAGCAAAACAGTCTCTGCAATGCTGTAAAACTTTTAATGCAGTCTCCTGGTTACATTGAGGAATTTGTAAGAAACTTTGTTTTTTTTTTTTTTTTTTCAAACCAGACTGGTAGGTATCACAGTGAATGTGAGAATCTTATTGATAGCACCTTTTTTGCAGCTCACTCTGTTTTCTATTCTCCTCATGGACGCTGCATTAGTCAGGGAGAGGTATAATGTAACGAGCAGTAAGGTGCGCATAATTGCATATTAGCAGCAACACACTTGGCTGCACGGGAGGTGACTGCGCTAACGAACAGAGAGGCGTTATTAATCACCAATTAATAAAAGCAGGCAGATATCACACTCAGTATATGGCACGCATGGTTTCCTTTGTTTCCACTGGCTGGTCCAAGCCTGTTCTCTTATTTATTTCATAAGATTGATCCTGTTCCTGTGCTGTGTTGTCTATTGAGTTCTGACTCTGATCCAGCCCCCTAGGAGTCAAATGAGGAGTGTTTGGCCATGTTTGTTAGCAGATTACATGTGTATGTGCTCTATGAATGAGTCCCAGAAACTGAGGGAACACCATCAGACATACCTAATCAAAGAGGGTTATAGGAAAAGAAACAAAGAATGAAAATACCATATACCGTTTATGCACCAGGAGGAAAAAACACTCAACGGAGTAGTAAATGTGTTGCCACCAGGGCAGAGACAGTGATGGAGACCATGCAATCAACATACACCGGACAAGTTGCTCTAGGGGCCCAAAACAAAAGGATATGTGTCAAGGATAATTTGCGGCCCTTAGCAAGAAACAACACACAGCTTTCAGCTTCAAAAACTGTTACAGTGTGTCTGTTCCCCCACTAACAGCCAACACAGTATGTTTTGCCAGGTTGGAGCTTGGTTAATACGAAAATGTGAGCACTACATAGTGAAGCAGAGGAAAGGGGAGAGATAGTGGACAGAGAGGGGAGGAAGGAGAAAGAGAGAACAGAGAGGAGGAAGAGAAAGCTAAAGGCGTCTCACTCGCTCTCCTCTCCAGCTCTGTAACGGCCCACAGTGCCTGCTTCACACAGAGCGGCCAGCTGTACAGCAAATGTGCCTTTCCCTCTCCGCCCCCGAACCTTTCCACCCCTCCAGTGCCCCCCTCTGCCTGGGCTGACCAGGCCACCGGCTCCTCTCTGTGAGAGAAGGCTCCTCCCTGACTTGGCTTCAAGCTCAGTGCTGTCACCAACCCAAAAAATCCGTAGAGGTGACCCCAAAAACACTTTTTCTGGGATGTGGTTTGGTTTGTTTGTTTACAATTGTCCTTCTGAACACTGCCACCTTGGCAGGAGCTGCTTGGAATGGACAGGAGTGAGATGAGAATTGGATTGAAAGCAGATATAACAAAAAAGCAAAAAACCTTTTCACCTTTAAAACCCTTTAAGACAGAGCCCGTGCTTCAAAACATGTCAGGGCTCTGAAAATCCACACAGGGACATTTGAAACAGTGCGATAAATGGGCCAAACGTGCCCCCCATGAGGCTCCAAATGTCATAGTTTACAGTGGGGTCAAAGTGAAGCAATGGGGTGGCATGATGGCATGCTGATAAAACCTAACTGGCTTTTGTGTCAATGAAAGACCTTCAAAGGTCCTCTTAGAAAAAAAAAAAAAAAAACATGACGACTTTGAGAAAGGACTGTGATTTTAAATATCCTGTCCTATGCAATTACTACAAATCAAGACAGCAAATTAAATTGATGGACAGATTTGTTTTTTAATCTCAAAGAAAAATAGAAATAAAGGATTTGATAGTGACTGCAGCAGCTGAAAGCTGTATAAATCTGTGTGTCTCTGGAGAAAAATCGGACACCCTCAATTCTGTAAGTGTGCCATGCCAAAAAAACTCTAAACTAAAGAGTGGCCAGCTGTCTTCTGGCCTGCTATTAAATTGCTCCTTGGATGGTGGCGATATCATTTTTTTCTCCATAGGAGTATCACACCAGGTCCCCAAACAGAGCGACCAGCTGTACAGCAAATGTGTACTGATCCATCTGGGCCCTAGCAGGCTGCGGCCTCCATCTTAAGACACGTGGGGCCGTTCACAGGCTTGGCTGGGTCTGGTCTGCAACACACCCTTCTGCACCCATGGCCACCTCCTTCTCTTTCATTTACCTCCATTATCATAGTAAATGTCGAGTAGCTGGCCACCAGAGCTGCGCTTTATGTCTGAACCAAGACCGTCATCATCTGAGTGTAATATCCATGCATCAAAATGTGCTGGCAGTCGAACAGAAGAGGCAGCCACGAGCACTCCGGCCCGATGGAAGGAGGTGAGGGTGGAGGGTGCACTTGGTTTAGGAAGACTATTGTATTACAAAGGCAGCTAATATGGACTTGTCTGGGTGAGACAGGCTCAGGTTTTGTTGTTCCATACACTTAGCACTATGGTTATGTCACGGCACATCACTATATATAGAGTTATCAGTGTGAACTGACACCATGGAGCGGGGCTGAAAACAACACCCCTATGAATCCAGCGTCTGCTCCATTACCTACGCTAATAACGCTGACAGCTGAGCGGAGATGACCCCAGCCCCCTGATTCCCCTCTCCTGTGCAGATGGCCATTAAAAGGAGAAAGTGTCCCTTTTTTCAGTAGAGAAGGTATTTAGAGCTTTTCCAAATGAGTATTTTTTTTCCCTGTGTTTTTGGCCCAAATTAGCTTTGCAGTGATTACAGGTTGGATCAGATTTAACCCTATTCTACATTAAAAAGGGACAAATTCTTAAGAAGCTATGTAAAACCACAAGACCAACATTAGTGTTTTTAGACAACTAACCTGACTACATCTTCAGTTAAACATATTTTCTTTTATATTCTATTCAGTTTCCTTTTTGTTTGTTTGTTTTACAAAATGCAATCACTTCTTGACAACTTCATCTTTCTACCAAATTGTCATCACAATGAGTTTTGTTTTCTCCATATTTTACAGATCAGAAAAACAAATGCATCTAACAGAAACCCTTTTGAGGAGTCTGATGAAACCCGTGATCATGTCGAATACAAAGCAATGGCATATCAGAGAAGTAAGACATCAGACAATAACCCAATCACCTATCCTCCTGTTATCTTAAGCTGTCTGAATTCCACTATTATGGGGGAACTGTGTGCTTGTGCGGCTGAAAGACATAAAATAACCAGTAGGGGGGTTTGTTTTCTACCCTCCCAGTGTGCTCCGTGCCTGCCTTTGCGAGAGAAAGGACTAATGCTGGCATGGTACTGTATTAGGCACCCCCAGTAGAATAGTGGGTGAGCAGATCGCAAAGATGAATACAAAATACACACCTACACACTCTCAGCTCGTCTCTCTCCTTTGCAAATACACCGCAGCATCAAAATCACAAATCACAAGCTTCTGATTGTTTATGCACAAACAGTGGGTCCCTGATAGAATTGCCTACCGGTCCTGATAGAATTGCCCACCGTGTTTAAATTCACCTGCGCCTAGAAGCGTGTCCCAAACAGAGAGGCGGTTTGGTTCCAGATCAATGAGTCTCTCTCCCACTGAAGACAACAGATAATGCAGTGTAATGAAAGAGCCGCCAAACGAGCTGAATAAATGAATGAATAAAGGAACGTGAGACCGGAATTCGCCTACTTACTGCAGGCAAGAAAACCTGTTTTCCAATTGTCTGTTCTCTACAAATTATTCTGCCTGCATACAAATGACAACCAAAAGTAAAGACATTTTGAAATCATGGAGGTTAGTGTTACACCAGCTTTCTTTGTTTAGGAATCTTGTGAAAGGGAATGATCAATTTGGAATATTTTTGATGCACAATGTAATAAAATGAAAAAAATCCATTTCTTCAGTTGATTTGACGTCATAAAATGCAGAGAGCATGAAAGTATGTTATCAAATGTTGTATTCAGATCTCAGTCATCTGAATGGACTACTTAAGTGAAGATGCATAAAAAAACAACCAAACAAAAAATGTGCAGTAGCAATGTGGAGATTCTTCAAAAAATGTGGGATAATATTTGGAATTTTAAGCAATTTGAATAAAATCTGTATTTGATTTAAATATTTCAACAATCTGAATGTTTCCACTACTTCAAACTACCTTCATTACAGAGTGGTTTGAAGTGGAGAGATTCTGCTCCACAAGCATGCACACATACTATATTTTACCATTCACATGCATGGGGAAATGAAGATGATGGGTTTATAAATGCACAACACTGGGGATGCAGTTGATGGTCAAAATATTAAAATAATTCCACCTATTTGGTGATGTGATCCAGATACTTGTGAGCCTGAATGAGACAGGGTCAAATATTTTATTACATATATCACATCAATTCTCAGTATGTGATTCATCTTTCAAAATTATGAAAAGACTATGTCTGATTTTTATAAAATTATCCAATATTTGTTGTGACATTGGGTGAATTTTTCCTTAATGATTCGTATATTGTATTGATGATGGTCACACAAAATCATTCCCTCTTAAATTTAAATCACACACCTAAAAGCCACAATTTATGCTACATTATTGAAATACTTTAGGAAATGTAGAAAACACATTTACATTGATAGTACACAAACATTGTTTTATATGACTTGTACCACTGCAGGACTGCAACAGAGACCATAATGAATCAAACAAAAAAAAAAAATCTCCTACCCAGCATGTGGTTGGCCACATGAACTTGGATGTCCCACTCACTGTAGAACACCATCTGACATTTGATGCACTGGTATGTCTTCTTCTGTAAATAAGACCAAGAGGAAAGGGATTATTATAGTCAACTTTGAAAAATCAAAAATGAAAAAATAATGTTACACACTAGAAATCTATTTTGTTTTCCAAAATTAACATGGTAATAAAAACAATATGCAAATCAGCATTTTTCTCATGAACTATTCAACCTCAGTTAATACAACATTAAAAATACCTCTTCAGTTTGTGAAGGGCTGGCTCGAGGCATGGGTGACACCTGGGGGGTCTTGAGCTGCCCGTTGTTACTGTCCCCTGCCTGTTCTCGGTGCACTGTCTGGACATGGTTCTGCAACTCTGCTTCAGACTCAAACTTCACATTGCAGCTGGAGCATCGTGTTTTTGCAGCGGATGATGAAGATGTAGAAGAGGATGAAGATGATGAAGAGACTGCTTTGCCTTTCCCCTCTCCTGGGCTGAGACTCTCCCCCTGGATCCATGTGACTGTTGCTGGATTGGTGGCTCCTCCATGCTGCTGTTGTTGTCTCCCTCCATTCACTGTTGGGCTGGAGCTCTTGGAGCCAGCAGCTGTCACACAGGATGCACAAAGTCCATATGGCAGTCCATTGATGTCCAGCTTCACCAGGTCCAGTTTGGACCGAAAATCTTTCAGGCAAGAGGCGCACTTGAAAGGTTTCTGGACATGGTGTTGCTGCTGGTTGTGAGAGATGGCATTACTGCGGACCGTGGGGTGGTTGGAGGACATAGTGCCTGTCTTTTGCATGTGGAAGGTACCGTGGATCTTGAGCTCCAATGTGGAGGTGACTGTCTGCATGCACACCACACAGCGGAAACCTGTCAGGGAATTCCTCAGGTCAGGGTGCATCTGGCAATGTTCCAGGAAGTCCTCCTCACTCTGCAGAGGCATCTTACAAATGCGGCAGCTGCCTGTGTCCAGGCTCTTGCTATGGGTGACCTTGTGCTCAGTCAGGGTGAGCAAGGAAGGGAAGCGCTCCCCACAGATGGGACACATGTAGTGTTTGACAGGCCCAAGGTGGGTCTGCATATGTTCCCTCAGCCCAGCCTCAGAGAAGAAGGTGCGGGAGCAGACATTGCACTTGTGGTTGCCCTTGATCATTTCAGCTTTCCTTTTCATCATGGCACTTTCACCAGGGCGTATATTGTGGTCTCTCAATTGGTGGTTAGTGAGGAGTGACTCCATGGTGTAAGATGCCCCACAGATGTCGCACCCATACATGGGCTCTGCAGTGTCCACCTCTTCCTCACTTCCGTCATGGCTGTTGTGGGACTCGACCACAGATCCTCCTGCTGCCCCTGTACTATGGCTGTTGGTTAGGAGACCTTGTAGCTCAGCATCTTCTTTAGGCTGGCCATCACCACCGCTTACAGTAGAGCCATTAGCACCACAGTTCTGTGTCTTTCCCTCAAACACACAGTGTTTCTCCCTTAAATGCTTCTCCAACAGGACGATGGCATGGAAGGCCTTACTGCAGAAGCGACAGTTATACTTCTTGCTGTGGGTGGTGATATGGCACTGAAGCTCCACCTCTGTGCCAAAGGACTCCCCACAAAAAATGCAGCGATGGGCACGGCCCTGGTTTTCCAGATGGCTATGTTTGACATGTAGCTGCAGGTCTGTCTCATGCCTGAAGTCCCAGTTGCAGGAGGTGCAGCGGTAGACCTTCTTCTCATTGCTGTGTTTTACAGCCAGGTGGAGCTGGGTAGACACCTTTGAGTCAAACACCTCCTGGCACAGAGTGCAACGAAAGAACACAAAGGTATGCATGTCGAGTAGGTGCTTCTGCAGGTCATCAACTGAAGTGAACTGCTTGTCACAACTCTCACAGATATAGTAAGTGGAGGTAATAGTGAAGTGAATTGTCACATGCTTCAGCAGGGACTCTTGGTTTGGGAACTCTTTGTTGCACTGTGGGCAGGTGAGTTGAGGCTGTAGGCCATCGAGATGAGTTTTTAGGTGAGTCTGGAAAAGGTCTAAGCTGGTATACTTGGCTCCACACTGGTTACATATGAACTCACTGGTAGCACGTGAGGCTGAGCTGCCTTGCTTCAGCATGGCAGTTTGTTCCACAGATATGGGAGAAGAGGGACTGAGAGTGCGCAAGGATTTCTTTCCATTGTTGATGTAGTTCAGCGCCAGTGGAATGTTCTTGTGATTCTCCTTGATGTGCTTGTTGAGCTTCAGAACACTGTTGAATATGGGAGAATTGGTGCAGTACGAACAGGAGTACACCTCGACTATAGGCTCCTTGGGAGTAACAGCCAGAGGAGAGTCAAAGCGCAGGCTTCCCCCATCACAGTGAGTCTGACGAACATGCTCCTCCAAAGTAGCCTCTGTCAAGAAACCCATGAAGCATTGGGGGCAGAAGAAGGCATTGCTCTCCTTGGCCACAGGACTGGGAAAGCCATGGGAACAGCGGATGTGTTCCTGCAGGGCGTTGAGATCACTCAGCACCTCAGGGCAGAAGTTACACTGAAGGAGGGCATCAGGTAAGCTGGCTAACAGGGCAGCGTGGTCCTCTGCATTGTGGACCTGCTTAAGATGTTCATTTAGATTTAATAAAGAGGGCAAAACCTCCAAACAAAACTGGCAAGTATGGGCCTGCTCTGGCTTGTCCAGATGCATGGTTCGCAGGTGAATTTGAAGCACAGCCAAACTGGAGAACACTTGCTTGTTGCAGTAGATGCAACTGTAGGAAACTTTAGGCTGTTTGGAGGAACGTCCCATGTCTGATGTGTTCTGAGCAGCCCTCTTTCTCCTTCCCCTTGTCTTGGGAACAGGTGGCGCTGTCTCCACCATTGTGGAGCTGTCGACAGAGAGGTTCGAGTCAGGAGTGGTGCTAGAGACAGAGGTGTAACCCACAGTCAGCAAAGAAGGGCTGTTACTATGGTTACTAGATTCTGGGAGCTGGTGGATGTCCATGTGAGCATAGAGGTCCTCAACAGACAAAAAGTGCTCAGAGCAGATAGCACAGGTGTGACCCTTCCGGTCACGGCTGTGTGCCTGGTCAATGTGGGTCAGCAGGGTTCCCTCATCACTGAAGGGCTCATGGCAGTAGATACACTGCAGGGTGGCACCCAGGCCTCCATCCTCTGATGGCGAGCACTCAGGGTGGCACTCAGCGATGTGCCTCTGGAGCTCTTCTGGGACATCAAAGCCCTCCTCACAACGGCTGCATTTGCGGGTTTCTTTCAGCTTCCATTCATCAGCTCTAGAAAGGCTTGAGCTGCTGCCATCTTTGCCTCTTTCGTGTACTTGCATGTGGCCGTGGAGAGAGCTGGAGGAAAGGAAGCCTCGGCGGCACACAGGGCACTTGTGGGGTTTGTTGGAGGCGTGAGTTTTCATGTGGATTTTGAGGTGATCACTGCGGGAGAAGGCAGAGTCACACTCTCCACAGTGGTACTTCTTATCACCGGTATGTAGCTTCACGTGTCTATCGCGGCTGCGCTTGTGCTTAAACAAACGACTGCAAAAGGTACAGCTGAAAGGGAGTTTATCCCCGTGGCTCTGTTCGTGACGCTTGAGGAAGCTTAGGCGACTGAAGGACTTGTCACAGAACTGGCATGGGTATGGTAGGCCAGGGCCCCCTTCATCCTCGCCAAAGTCATAGTCCTCGCAGTGTCCTGGAGAAGTCTGATCCTTACTGGAGGGAGATGATGCTGGCCAAGAACACGATGGGTCATCCTCAATATCAGCACCGTCTGGAGAAGAAGACAGAAATAGGGAGAAGGAAAGAGAGCAAATAGGATATCAAGGGCAAGTCAGAGGAAAAAAGATGAAGAGAGAAAGAAAGAGTGAGTAAGAGGGGTGTTTGCTAAGACTGCATTAGCAACTAATTTGTCTCGTTCTTTTGAATAGAAAAGGTGGGCCACCATATATTTGTCATAATAATTATAAGGTAGTGGTGTAAGAATTTAGAATTCTTTGCAACTTAGACCATTTTTTTCTTCAACATAAAACAATACCTCTCCTTAGGTGTTATCTTAAAAGTTACATTTAAATATGCAATTTAAAGTATAATTAGAGAAGAGAATAAGTGGAAATACTTTTACTACAATTAACCTTGTATGTGGCCATATAATGACTTAGCCCACTGTGACTCAAAACACAATCTCTGACATTTAAAGCCAACACAAGACAATGAGTGTACTTTAGTATGTAAGCCTGGCATGAGGTAAATTAGAACATTTCTATTATTCCTGAACAATTACTAGAATATTTTTGAAAAACAAGAACCCTTGAAATGACCTTAAGACAAGAGAAAAAAGCAGGGAAAAGCAGTTCTCAAGGGTGAAAGAGAAGATTAAATGTGTAATTTAGACTACAGCCATGCATAGCCTTTAGGAATGTTCCACTGCAAAATAGATGATTTTCATGAAACATGGGCCTTTCAGAACATCAGTCAATAGATATCAGATTATAGAATATGCATTATTATCATATTTGTCAGTGTGGTCTGCGCTAAGCTGTGAGGCAACTGATACTGGATGGATGAATGTGCCATGTGCTGATACAGGGGAAGCAACGAGGGGACGGGGGAACAGATTGGGGAAGACATCTGAGTGGCTAACTATCTCACTCAAGGACAAGCAGGTGCAGAGAATGACCAGGGAACACCAGCCAACTGACAATACGGCTCCCATGCGTGTTACAATTACTTTAACGTCTCCCTATACAAATCACTTATTTGCCGACATTCCTTTCCACTGCTGCACTGCACAGTGATATCAATGGAAAACACAGAACACCACTTTCCACAAGTTCAAAAGGTTACAGACCACTTCTTCCCGCTGCCGAATTCTAAGTGCTGTGAACTTCCTTACCTAAATAAAACAACGTAATCCCAACCCCTTCAGAAAAAAAAACTGTGTCAAAAGGCCAGAACTTGGAATGGGAAAAACAAGAGGAAACTGCAAAGATTTATGAGAGGGACTAAGGAAAAGCACAAGCTCTTTCCAGGATCCAACCTCTGTACTCTCCTTCAGCTGACAAATCTAAGTCTCTCTCTCTCCCCCTTTCTGTTGTTTTTGCTGGGAGATCTGCCCTTTGTCAGGATATCATGCCCTCTCTGAGCACTTACCCCCATCAGGGCCTATCTTCAGGAAACAGATGGGGTCGGAGGCCATTCCCTTGCCCCTCCAAACTGCTGAAAGCGGCACATTGACAGCCCACCTCCACACCGTGGCCCTCCCGGAAACCTCCCACCCCTGGCAAGGCGCCCACTCTGCACACACATCTCACTCAAGAAGCAAACCTTGCCTGATTTACTTGCTTTATCTCTCATACATGTCTCAATGTTTTCTCTCTCTCTCTCTGGTTTGAGGGAGGATGGGTGACTCAGTGCTATGCCCTCCTCCACAGAGGGGGCGGATCTGCCCTCTCTCACACTGCCTCCCAGGGTATAGGAGAAGAAGACAGTGTAAGAAGAATGACCCCAGCCAATGCCTTACAGTCAAACATATTGGCTTCGAGACAACAGTATGAAACAAACAAATAAATGGGCCTGTATACAAGGCTAAATGAAATTCTACTGTCTTAAATGAGGATGTCTTTGCCTTGAGACATTACTAAGCTGTCAGGACAACCTCATTCCATTTTTTTGTTTGTTTACTTGATGTATATTATTTATTTAGTGCCTTTACTCCAATAACACACATACATAAAGTCATATCTGTAGGGGACATGTGGGGGTTGCAAACAGCAGAGTTCAGCTAACAAATTGAACGTGTTTAGATGAGCAAATAGTTATATTAACATAAGGTTTGTGAAATACTACAGAAGCTGCTGAATAATAATATCATAGTATAATATTAATAATGCATTTTAATAATGAAATTCATTTCTCTCTGGGTTGCACCTTTTGTCCTATTAAAGGTATCATCATACCAATCTGACTTAAATATGTTGTATGTGTGCTGGACAAAAAAAAAAACCTGATGCTGTAAAAAAACATGGTTGCTATGTTACTTGTCTTACTGTGACGGCCGTCAAAATGAAAAAAAGAAAGAAAGATCACATCTGTTTTTGGGCATTAAGAGTTGAAAATGTACATTTCAGGTACATTGTCCCACATAGTGAGACTTATAACAGTTTCACTCTCTCTCACACACATAAGCTCAGTAATATACAAAAGAAATGCACATTGCACACCCACAAACATACCATATATGTGTACACATACATGTGCACATAGAATACCAATACAAGCGCAATGGCCGAAACAAGTGTGTGAACAACTGCAGATGAAAGCGCAATCTTCCTCAGGAGACCTCAAGAGGAAAGAGAGAGACTTGTTTTTTTCCTTCTTCACCCAGACAAGAAATGCCCAGGCCTCAGCAGCAGCCTGAGTAAATAAAAGAACGGGCCTTACTTCCCTGTCTCTCGGGCCGGGGGCCTGTGCACGCCAGCACTCTCTGTGCTGCTGCCAAAGGGGATGCTGGGGCCTGAAAAACTACACCCTGCAGCTGAAGGGCTGTCTTTGTTGGTCTGCCAAGGCCTTCCTGAGCATCCTCCAGCCAACAGCCTGTCACGTCCTGGGAGGAAGACCTCCATCTTAAGGCCTGTCCCTCTCTGGGAGTTCTGTCCCTACCCCCTCCATCTTTCTCTTTTAACTGTCTCCTATATGGAACAAAACAACCTCATTTGGAGTGTTCCTATAGGGGATGGCATAAAATGAGCCTTAGTCATATTTACTAGTAAGATATAATTTCCGCCATCAGTTACACTACATTAAAACTTTTTAAAGAATTAAACAAAAAAGCCAAGCTTGTCAAGTTCAAGTATTCAATATCTGTAAGTTGAATTAGGATATCTGCAATAGCCACACAAATCAGTTTATCTCTTTACTCAAAATGCAAATGTAACTATTAAAAATTCCCCCTTCACACGCAGGTCTCCGTTTCCTCAAGCCAGTCTGAAGTACTCTTTGTGCACCACTTCCTCTATGCTCATTTATAGCAACCTTTCCCAGAGTAAATACTCCTGTTCAAATAAGTTCCTTAATGCTGGGAACAGGTAAGTTTGCCGTTTCTCTACACAGTGCCATAGCTTCTAAAATCCCTGAAGAATGTTTTGATTTATGCAATTAATGTATTTGGGAATTAGCAAAATATATAAATATAAATTTAAGACAGCAAGTCATTAATTTTCTTGATGCCGTTGTTTCCCTTTGGAATATAATACATATGGTGGCAAACATTGTCTCAATTTTTCTTTAAAGGATAAATGATACACATAATTTGAGAAGATTCATTACAATTGCATTTTTTGTAGACAGAACATATGATTTTTGGATTGATAATAATAAAACTGATAATATTTCAAATATATTAGTGGCTGGTGTGCTCATTAGTAGAACAATAAATAAAAAATATGTGTATGAAAAAGCGATACAAATCCAGTAAAATTCCCTTCCACTGACTCCAAAAGTGTGCAGCAATACAATATGTGAGAGTTTGGTTCCTAGAACAATTTGTTTGATAAAGAAAGAATAAGACAAAGCCTGTTATTTCTACATGTAAAAAATGAAAGAGCCAGACAGAAAATGTATAATTAATTCTCTTGTGAAATGTATTGCTAGGATGTTTGAGTTGAAATCTGGTGATGTACATACCGTAAAAAATGTTGTTTGTTGTAGCTGTCAACAAAAGTGACTTATTAACAAAATACTGTAAAAAAAATCTATATCCCCAGTTCTTCAGCAAAGCTATTGTAATCGTCTCAAACCCAGACATACCTTTGTCTCCGCATTTTAAAGTTTTATGAAATGTGCTTTTATAATCAGTGCTGCAACATAAAGTAAAAGCTGGGTGCTGAGTGAAAATAATGATGACCATCCCTCAACTGACCTTTTTGGTTTTGTGAGGGTTTTGTGTAACCTATATTTTGAAAAGTGTGATAAATAAATACATAAAGTTTTACTAAAATAATTACTAACTTTTTATCAGAGAATTTGACATTTGTATGCAGGTTTTGTCCAAAGCTTATATGTTTATTAAACAGGCATTTGTGATTCTATTGTTTTCATCTCATAATACACCCTTCTGAAACCTTTCAGGGACCGTGGTTTGGGAATAACTCACTGCTGGCACTCAGACCTTCATGTCTGAGGTCCTGGAAGCAGTTCAAGATGGCTTATCACTGCCTAACAGCAACAGAGTACATCTCTTCTATTTAGGAAGCCAAACTCTTATCCAGGTCCAGGACCTTATCTTATCAGAAAAATGTTTTTGCTATCACTCATCTGCCACTTCTATAGCAAGCTAGACTTTGTTCAAAAGCCATTCTAGAGACGCAAAGGATGACCATGCTTTCAGCAGCCAGAACTTATCTTCCTCTGTGTTGTACCAGAGATCTGTACGTAGTGGTTGTCATAAGAGATGTGTTTGTGTGAGTGTATTTGTGGCACATTGGGGATTGGGGATTCATTGAATAAACAAAAAGCTGACAACTTGTCTGATGTAACACCATGACCCCACTTCATATTCAGAAAGGGGATCTTTTTACAGTTACTGGGAAAAGTAGTGAGCCTTCCCCATGAGACAATGCATGTGTCATCTCAACGCTTTTCCTGTTCTGATGCCCAAATAGCAATATGTGTCTGAACAACACGGTATCATGTACGGCCCTGTTTGTGACACAACCACTTAAGATCTAATAGAAGAGGTAGTGAGAGAAATTTTTACATTTGCTAAGACTCCAGTCTGTCTGACTGAGAGTGAGGGGGGTTCACGTTTGTGGGACTAATTCCAGTCAGATGCACGAATCACTCAGTTGATTCAGGACACAGAGCTCAGAGGACACAGAGCTATTGGAAGAGGCCCAGTGCTGGGCTTTACTCACAGTAGTCCTGCTACATCCCTGTTTTAAGACATCAAATCCAGTCAAAATGAAACACTGATAATTCCCAGTAGCTGTCAACAAAAGTGCCAGGTGGCTAGACATGGCTTTTTGCACCATGCAGCTGATTAACACACACACACACACACACACACACACACACACACACACACACACACACACACACACACACACACACACACACACACACATATATAAGCCAAACCAGAGGCATTTAAAGGGCCTTCTATTTACCATTAACCTCAGATATAGCATTGTCTATGTGTGCGGGTCTGTGTGTGTATATTCTGCCTGTCTCTCTCTTTTCCTCTTTTTTTCTTAGCAAACACAATATGTTTTTTACACATCACTGAGAAATGTCAGGTCCCTCTCCCCCCTTGCTACAGATCAATCAAATCCACTATGCTACAGGATGAGAAGGAGGGGTTGGGTGAGACAACTGGAGGAGCAGTGATCAAGGATGATATCTTTTACTGGATGAGGTAGAAAAACAGTAGATGAAATAAGGAATCACTTCCCGGGGATTCATCAGTATGGTGGCAGCGAGTTACTCTGGGCTAACATCATGTACACAACACATATCTGCACACACTTGGAAGAAAAATGTACACATCCCCAAACTGTAGTCAATGGGGATTTTTTCACACAGGGCCTGACACAAAGAGCTGGGACATCAAGCACTGTCCTGACTCTGTGGTCTGGGTGTCCATTATTCTAGCCCTCATGGCTCTGTCTCTCAACCATGGGCAAGCAGCAAACTGTCAACTACTTTGTCCACATTACCCACGTCCCCCGACTCAGACAGGAGCACTTGGTCACTGTCCCAGAAATCACAGTGCCCCAGTGGCATCCCAGGAAAGTTAGACAAATGGAAGGCCAGAGAAGGAAAAGTAGGGCGGCCAGTCATCCTTTACTAGGCTTTTTCTTTCCATGATAGTGAGACACAATGAAAGAGTGGAATTCCATTACTTATCGCAGAGATGTGTACCTGCTACACTGATGTCTTTCCACAAACATGGAGAAACTGAAATCGATGATGATAATCAATGATAATGTTTCTTAAAATCTGCCTCAATGTGTTTCCTGTGAAAATTTGTGTCATATAACAATCCATAACTGCAGTGTTTGAACTTTGAAAGCATGCCAGAGATGATTTATTGCCGGATAATACACACATTGAGGTCAACAACACACTTTAACACATCATTTCTATGTCAGGTATGGATGAAAAAGCTTTTAAAGATGCTATAATTCACACTCACTGTATGAGAAACATTTAAGATAAATAACTGTTTAAAATAGAAATGGCCATTTTTACAATTTGCAGGAAGGTTGTCTTGTATCATAACGTTTGGCACTGCCTGGAGTAGGTTATGCATTTTTCTGCAAGAGAAGTTTAGCCATACTGTACATTAGGGCAGGGCAAAGTCACAGAGACAGGGTTAACAAGAAATTAAATTGTCAGGAGTGGTTCATTTTGCTGCTTTCAAAATTAAGTCTTTTTTTCAAATGAGAAAAGGGAAATTAATGAGAGGACAAGAAAAGGAAGAATTTAATTACATCATTATTCAAGAAATGTGTATTTGGGGTTCATAATAGGTTACTATTTAAGAGTGCAGTGGGTGGGCTCAAGGGCTAATGTTGATGTCTTATTGTTTCAATTAAATTTACCTGATTTGAAGTGTTTGAATTATTAAAAGTGAGTAACACTGGCACCAAAAGTGTATTTCAGAGTTTTCACTTCATAAATGAATGAGTATTTATTGCATACAGGTGGATACTATCACCATGGCAAAACATCTTAAAGTGTAATCCTTTAATTATAGGTTATCAGGCAGCCATTATTAAGCTTTAGTAGTGGAAAGACCTAAAGGTGTTGCAAAGCAAGATGGTTGGAGCTGTGTTTAGGAGCAGTTTGTGTGTGGGAGTGGGGTGGTGGTTGTGGTGTCATCTCCCCTAGAGCTGAACGGCTGGTGGTGTGGAGAGGAAGGACAGTTGACCACTTCAGGTAGACTAAGGCACAAACAGGAAGGAGGCTGTTCCCCAGGTCTTGGCTGGACCAGCAGCCACAGTGAGCCTCCCAGGGGGAGAAAGGAGGATGACAATCTGTCCCCCAGCATGCACCTTCACCGCCTGCCTCACTGCACTGGCTCTAAGGGAGTGCTGGGCCAGGCGGGACTGGGCTGGGCTGGGCTTCAATAGGCAGGGGAGCCTCTGTGTGTATGTGTGTGCGTACTGTTCCCTCAACACTGCGGCAGACCAGGCGCAGGACCCAGTGGACAGTCAGCTAGCCAGTCAGCCAGTCAGCCACTGTGAGAGATGCTGCAGCGCTGTGCTGTGCTATGCTGCTATTCTACTAATATCTCCTCACCGTGCGGAAGTTCAGTTGGATGCTCTTTTATTTTTCCCCATTCTTAGTTAGTCATGGAAATGTGATTTATGTGATCAGCATGGAAAAGAAAAAAATGTTTTGCGCACAGAAATATGCTGAGTTATTGTATGGTTGCTTCATTAAAATAGGGTTTGCTCTGCAAGTTTCAAGAGGCGCTACCCATTACTTAAAACCAAGCACAACACTCACTGAATTCGGAAAATAGGGCTGAATTCTTTTTAATCAAACTCAAACCTCATAGTGACCCATAAAACTTGGACTAGACTTCAACAAACAAATATTTCACTTTTAAAGGATGACTTCAGACACTTGGACTATTTTTAAAAAGGACAGTTAGTCTGCCAAGTGCCTATAAAAAAAAAGTCTTATATCAATACTTCTTTTTTTCTCTGCAGCAGTACAACGAAAATCACATGCATATGGACAAACAACCCTAGCAACTGAGTCCTGTGTTAGCTTTAGCATTAGCATTCATAAAAAAAAAAAAAACTAAAAAAAAACCTGGCCCTGCTTCTTGACCCATGACCTTTGGTTCCCCTGATTAATACACTGTGGCTCTATTTGATATCTCCTCAACGCCATCCCAGCTTGTCAGTGGTAAAACAACTGGAGACAGCCCAGGAGGGAGACGAAAACATGCATCTTGGAGAGTAGAGCGGGAGGGGAAGAAAAACAAGCATCAACTCAAGCAAGACGATGTATTTTCATGCATCCCTGTCTTAAATGTCAAGATTTCTTAACCCTCAGTGACTGCAGCACTGACACCTCTCCAAGGTTCAACAGAAACCGCATTCATTAATAATTAGCTTAGCTGTGAGGACAGGGAGAGAGACTGAGAATGAGGGAGTGAGTGAGACGGGCTAAAATTTAAACTTCTGTCCTTTCCCGAGAGAATCGAATTTCACTACAAGTTTTTTCGTTCTTCTTCATTTCTTGTTTTCTTGGTGTGTTGGCCAGAATCCCGCAGGCGGCCAATGAACGAGCAATTCAGACGTCGCATCAGCCTTACTACTCCCTCCTCTCCTTAATCATGGCTCTAATACCCTCCAGATGAATAAACATCTTCATCCCCTCTCCGTTAAAGCCAGAAGGCTCCTCCGCTCTCGAATCCAAGTACGAGAGACAGAAAGAGAGAAAGAAATGGAGAGTTGAAGAAGGAGCACAGGCAAAGGATGACAGATGGAAGGGTGGATCAATGTCGAAATGAACCAACAGCAAAGTAACAAAGCCACGGCAAGATTTTCTGGTTCTTCCCATAATTCGTCTGATCTATTTCCCCCTTGACACAATTATCACAGTCCTTCTAATTATTTTTCTCTTCTTAAACAGATTTCTAATGGCAGGCTGTGTTTTTTTTTTATGATCATGTTTGTAAAGTGGAGGCTTTGCGAGCTGTTGTGCAACCTTGTCGCCTCAGACTGTGTCCACAGACTGCACAGGAAGGGGGAAGGGGGGAGGAGAGGGAGGAGGCAGTTGGGGGGGGGGGTGGTCTCAGGAGAATGGGCCAGGCCCCAGACCAGCACTTCCCTGGCCCAGTAACTGTGCCAGAATACTCATGACATGTGTGTACAGTATGTGAGCACAAATGGCAGACAGATTTAGGGGTTTGCTTTGTTTCCCCTTCTATTGTTTTCTGCTGGTATCCAGGCAGCTCATCATCATATCTTAATACTACTAGCCTAAGTATTATGAAAACACACACACACACACACACACACACACACACACACGCACGCACACACACGCACACACACGCACACACACACACTCATAAATGCACACAAACATGCACACATGCCTCACGGACTGAAGCAGTTCCTTCTGTGCCCTCACCCTCATCTTCATTTGCAGAACAGGGCTGGAATATGAGGCCTGAATACAACCAGACAAATGACTACAGGGCATTTTACTTATTCATCCATCACTTCACATTGATTTATTCCTGTTTATCTATTTATCAGCTAGAAAAAAAACCCTTTGGATTGTTTTGCTAAAAGTTCGCATGCTGATGTACTTAGTGGAAAACTTTCAGGGTCACTGTAGAAGAATCCCTGAAAGAACTTATCAAGGTTCATCTTACCTTTGAATACCCTCCTCTCACTCCAGCACCTCAATGTGGATATGTCTCTCCCTATTTACATAGGCCCAGCACTCCTTGGCTTAGTAACCATTTACTTAGTTACACACCACCACCTGGGAGGCTATTTATGTCTCTCTCAGGAGAGGAACTCAGTATGACTGCCAACCAGCACTTCCGTATGAATTATCATGCATTCAGTACCAGTAAACTTGAGGAAAGATCTCAGATGTTCAGTTTGATTTTACATTGAAAATGTTTCTTCAGAAACCATATTAAGTGAATACATCAAGCATTCAAGGTGAGTCTTGTTATAATAAAAATAGAAATGTTGAAATCTTTTAGTTTTTTGTAGATATTGTGACAATTTTGTAGATGCAACTGTACTGCAGTAATTAGGAGTTTTCCTTCTAATATGTGGTAATCTAATGTCTATCAGAATGTGCAGCTCACTGTGATGAACTCATTTCAAGGATCATAATTCAGGAGAGTGAATGTAATAGTCCCCCAATATCAGTTATCACTGACAGCAACATTCATATCGGCTAATTACTTTTCATTGGGCTGTTGTAGAGGAGAGGACATCAGCCTTTATCTGTATATGAAAGAAGGAGACATTACTGTGGAAGAGCTAGTGTTACTGTACCGCTAATATAGAGACGTCATACAATGAGATGGTAATAAAACCTGTGTCACTACTCCAGTTATCATACTTGGCTACTTTAAATATCAGGAGAATATTACAACGTAAGGTGACCTTTAATTAAATTTGGCATGCAAATAAGTTGACAAGTCAGGAAGAGAGTGAGAGAAAGAGATGTTCTCAGATTACCACTGGAGTCCTGAAGACACACATAACAGCCTACCAGCCTGGTAAAAGGATCCATGCTGGTTTTTTTTTTTTTTTTCTTTTAAACCAGAGTACATCCACCACAAACATAAGAAGCCAATAGGTCAGAGCAGTGCTTTCTCTCCTACTTAATTTGTATTTTCCTTAGAGTTCTTGGGTTAGTGAGGTGACTGTCATCTCTGCGGCTGTTCATTGTCTGAGGTAGGAGTTGGAGTTGGGGAACATAATCCCACGCACTATGCATACAGCAGGGAAGAAATATGGGCACAAAGGTGGTGCACGGCCCCTTGGGTAATTTGTAAAACATGAGCCATGGCACCTGAGCGCCATTCTGAAACTCGGGTCAGGTGACTCAGTCACAGGTGCACCATGGGAGGATCTCTGGTGAGGAGGCACACCTCCCACTACAGGGCACAGTGGGCAACACAATGTTTTCTAAACATGGAACTCTCTTGAAAGTTGCTTCTGTCTTTATTTTTAGGAATGTGTTGAGCGCTGAAAATATCGCAGAGGTGGTAGCTACATTGTTCTTCTTCATGTTTTTGGGAACTATTTGCTTGGGTTATCAATTTGCATCTACAACTGAAGGTAGAAGGTCAGAGATACTGCACCTTTCCTCTACTAGATTAAATGTTGTCATTGCCTTACACCAATGAACACAACAACGATGCACACATATTATACATGCCTGAGCCCACACATGTCGCATTAATAAGAAGTCTTGATTAGGATTCGGCAGACATAACATCCCGCATGCACGGTCTCTGCTTTGCTAGGCCTCAGATAACCTTTATCCTATAGGGTTTAATTAATGTCAGCCAGTCTACTCTGCCTTTCAGAAGGAAACGACTTATTCCTCTGCCCTCATGAAGCCCAAATCCCTCTGTTTCACTGGTGAGGCTGGCTGCCTTGTTTATCCCAACTACAGGTACTACTCCCTATTAAGGCCAGCACTTGTTACAGGGAAAAGGTTGAATTATTTACCAACAGCAGAGAGGGAGGAAGAGAGAGGGAGAAAGAAACAGAGAGAGAGGGGCATTAGGTACATGGAATAAGATTTTTATGTTGTTTTTTTTTTCTGAGGTTATGAACGAGGCAAGATTAACGATCCATGGACATTAGATACAGGTGCTGATTACCAAGGAATAGGGCATCATTGCATACAGTAAGTAGAAAATAAGGCCACAGAGAAGGGTGAGTGAATTGCCCCAAAACATTATGTATTAAATCTCTTTGATGAGAAACACCTTACACCCTGTGCTTTAATAGTATAGTTTCACACATTTGATCATGTGTAAATAGATGAATGTGTTTTGTTAAATAGATACCAAGGTTGCTTGTGCGCACTCTTCACCCAGGGCAAACTGCATTCTATCTGCATCTCAGCCTCTCTGCACAATACAACAAAACATACAGAAAACAAAAGGGAGCACAGAGGGGGAGAACGAAGAGACAGACCAAACAATAAACTCAACCACAAGAGACAGAGTTTGACTTTGTGTGTGTGCTTGTGCAGTGTGTGTGTATTGAAGAGGGAGACAGAAAGCGAGAGGAGGACGAGGGAGATGAAGACAAATGCAGAAAGGGAGAGAGACAGAGGGCGGCAGAGAAAACGAAAGACAGAGGGAGAAATCAAATTTGCAAGAACATAACAAAAAGCTGTATCTCCGACAAAAGAGAACACACAAGGGTATTTGTCTAGCTGTCTGCACCAGCAGGATCCTCTGAAAGTTTATTAAACTAGAACCCTTCAAGAGAAGGCAGAGAGTAGTAAACTATACTACTGGGGAGGAAAAAAAGAGAGGGAGAGGGAACAGGAGTGGGTGGGGGGGGGGGGGGGCTTGAAAAAGAAAAAAAAGCTAGCTTTTCAGCCTCTGTCTCTCAGAAATTCTTTTATTTCAGCCATGCATTAAGTAACCTCCCCACTGAGTTCTGCTCCCCTTCCTGGTGTGGATAAAGCCGTCCCTCGGGGGAGCCGCTGGTAATTTCCAGCTTCGCCAGAAACTCAGGTATTAGAAAAGACCGCTTGGGGACCTGCCACAATATACCTTCACAATTTCATACGCTCTGAAAAAGAGGGAGCCCCTCCCTCGCAGCCTACCCCCACCCTCCCAGTAAACCCCCTCGAGGGTCCCCAGTTCAAATTTCTGAAGTGCAGACAACGGGTGTATGTGTGGGGGAGGGGAGGGTGGTGGTGGGGGGCCCGTGGGACTGAGCACCAGCAATAGAAAATCCACTGCATAGAGGAGAAAAAAGCATTTCCTCTCTGGTCTGGCAGGAGTGCCTTTTTTCCCCTGGCTCCCACCAGAGGCTTTTTACAAAACATGTGTTGCTGACATGTTGACAGATTGCTCAGTGAAGTGTTAGGCGCATGCACACGGCTGGCCATTTAGGGGGACATGGCTTCCTACCCAACATCCTCTACCTGAGGCACCATGTTTTATACATCATCCCCCAAAGAAAAAAAGGAAACAATAAAAGGTAAGGGAGTTGCTTCCTTTGTGAGGAAAGCAGAATATCAGAGAGCAGAGAGAGACTGCGTATAATGCTGCCTTAGCTGAACTGCGGTGATAGGGAGGAGCAACGGAAGTGAGAATAAGGGAGGGAAATGGTTTGAGGCAGGAAAGACGGAGATAAAGCAGAGAGGTGGGAAAAAGAGCTTGAGGATGGATGCATGGTATGCTTATGTACAGCAGGTGAGCTTGTCAAACCAATAAAAAGCCCACAAGACCTCCTCTTTGTCTTCCTGTGTTGAAGCCACCAATAGCAGGCGAGCGGATAGAATCTGATCAAAGGCCAGCTTCCAGATCCAACTTCTGCTCCTATCAGGGTATCGACAGCACACGTCTTAATCGCCCTGCGGCTCTAAAAGTGCTGCCGTGGCAACAGGATGGAAATGGGGATCATAATGTATTCATGGTGCCGGCGACCTGGGGGCTGCGGAGCGTGCTCTCTGGGGACCGCACTTTACCCAGAGCCAGACGTGTCTGGGCAAAATCACTCCACACAAGACAGCAGCAGAATACTGAGGAGCCATGACAGGATGGAGGGAGGGAGAGAGAAAGAAAGAGAAAGAGGGCAGGCAGCAGAGAGATGCTGATAGAAACGGAAGATGATAATAGAAAACAAAGATGGAGAAGGGTTGGGACATTAGAGGTAAACAACAGCTGCTGAATGGTGTCAGAGATTACAGTAAAGAAAGGAGAAATGGTTGTATTACTCCAGTACTCAATTGAAACTTCAAAACACAAAAGACAAAAGATCTGAGGCTTGAGGAGGAAAAAAAACAGGATGTGATTGGTGGAAAGGGGCTTGCTGGGATGAGTGGCTCTACCTTGAGAAGCCTGATGCTGCTTGACCAGGTGGGTGGTTGGCTGGGAAATAAATTGCAGAGGAAATTGGTCCAGATTATCAGGGCCACAAAGAGACATGGCCCTTTGGCCACAGGCGAGGATGGATAAATGGCTAGATGAGTAAATGAACAGAGGGATAGAGAGGGAAGATTGATGGCTGAGCAGATGGATGGTTCAGTTGGATTGAGAGTCCAGTTACCCACCGCCCCGCAACCCCGATACTCATCCTATCTGCTCCTGAAAAATAAGTGCTTACATTGGCGATATATCTTGTTTTTTTCTCGCTGAATGTAATGCGCTCTCTGACCCTTTCCACCCTAATGATCTCCCCCTCCTCCTCACAAACATACACACACACACACACACACACACACACATATATACATACAGAAACACACTCAAAGACTCATACACACCTGCAAAAATGCTCACACGCACAAACAAACAAACACAAAGCTATAGCCTGACCTGCTTTTCCTCAACAGGAGGGCAGCTACAACAGGCACCATGCCAGGTAAACATCCTCAAGCCTTGTGCACTCACTGCAGAGGGTAAAGCTCAATGCTGGAAACACACTCTAAAATACAAGGAATAGTCAATTATGTTTAGGACTGGGAAGACATTCTTAGAATATATATTCCTCTTACACAGCCCACCTGCTGTATTTTGAAATAAAAAATAAAAGACACAACTTTTGCTGCATTTTAGATTCCATCTGTAACAGAAAGTCATAACACTCTCCCGTAGAGGTGATGATTCAAATGCATTAAGTCTCCCAAAATGAGAGGATTCACCTGCAGATTGCGGTGCGTCCTTCTGCACTAACTATCCTCCACACGTAGTACACCCTCAGGCATTCAATCTAGGGCCACAGACAACTCCCCTGTCTGTCTTTCCTCCTTCCCTTTAGCTGACAGGTTCTTCGACTGCTAAGCTCCAACACGGACCTCTGTGTTTGTGATGACTGTGCAGAGCAATCAAGGGAGAGAAAGAAAAGAAAGAAAGACAGAGAGCAAGCAAGAGAAGGAATGATGAAGAGGGACGAGAGACGGAGTGCAGGCGAAGAAGAGGTAGAGAGAAACAAGGACATCAACAACGTGTTCTCACAGAGAGATGACCCCTGGCCATCCCGAGGCATCTGGTTTATCTGGCTGTCTGGGTAAGCCACGCACACACCTAATGACTCCAGCCTGGTCCATGTCCCATAGGTTTTTTTATCCCGGATTACGGATGGGGAATGACAATGGGCTGGTAAACTACTATGTCTCACGTCTAAGAGCTCATATCAGACAAGGAGTTCTCCATGATGAAAAGACTGGGGTGAGTTGAGAACAAGGTTCAAAGTTTCTGAGAAGGTTATGTTATCAGTTTCTGAATTATATTCAGAATATGTTGTAACATTAATGAATCCTTTGAAAAAGTTTACAATAATTGGTTTAAGACATATAATTTTAATGCTTCTGTATTGCTGCTTTGTATGCACCATAAATAGTATATTACTTCTCAAACTGAAGGTCAAATATACCCATAACTCTGAGTTGCGCATAACGTTGGGGGCCAATATGGAGATGCAGTTTGGATTCTAACCTCCCTCTTTTTTTTTCTCATGTTGCATGGCGATGCTGAACAGACCTCAATCTACTTCTGCGGTGGAGATTAGTAATCATCTAGGGTCTTCATATTGATGGCCAGGCTCAGCTTGTTTGCATATTTACTGGCCTCAGAGCCCAGTCGCCTGAGGTGAGAAGCAAATTACATTTCTGCTTACCCCCACGCGCACAACCCTCTCACACTCTTTCGATTTCTAACCCTCGTTTTCTCCTCCTTTTTTTTCCAACCTCATTTCTCTTAACATGCTGATCAGTCATCTTGCAGTAAGCATCCTTGCCTGCCCAGGTTGCATCCGAATAGTGGTCTCATTTGGCTAACATCATCACAGTGTAATCTTGTTGGAGAGAGCAATCAGTTTACTTTGGAATTAGGTATTCCGTTGGTGGGCCCGGAGAGAGGGAAGGCTCAGAGGGTTTAAAGGATGCAAACGAAAGCATGCTCTCCAGAATACAGTCTTGAGCCTGATTGGGTGATAACAACCCACACAGTCTCCATGTGAGAGTAATGAATGGCCAATGGGAGGCCTGAATAATAATGCAATTGGATTAAAATCCAATCACACGATGGTTTTGTCTGTTGACTTTGTTTGTGGGGTATGTTCTACAAACCAAGTTCATGATGAGAAAGATGCATCATGCTTTGACTGGGGGCACATAATGTCCTAATATCAAGATTACCACTCTGTTTACTACAGCCCAATCTCTCTTGGCTGTCAGTCAGTCCTGCAGGATTTTGTTGATCTGATTTTAGTGTGCATGCATTGCATATACAGTAGAATGAGTCGGATAACATGATGAAGTGATGGTAACCGTAGATGTTCTTTGGTGTCTTAAATCAGTGGATTATTTAGAGAATGGCTACCACAGGTGGTGAGTTACTGTTTAATCAGAGATTTTAATGTCTTGGTTTATCGCAGAGACATGTACCAAGCTGGCACACTGCAGCCTTCTGCAGAAACCCTGCCACTCGTTAGGAGGCCATCTCTTAGGAGAGGCTCTCTGATCAAATCGATTGACTCCTTCAGGAAGATCGATCAGCCAGGCAGGTTTGAGGTGGAATAGATTAGATGACCTTTACATTTTCAGTGGTGTTGGACCCCCCACTGTCCACTGCTCTTAACATTAAGAGGACATCTCTGTACTACCTGACAGCATGACTTTACTGTCAAACATTCTGTACTGACACACACTGTTGCCTCTGCCAAAGCATAGTCCAGCTGGTGGCCTTGGAGACCTTAAACGACACCCATCCTGCCCATAAAACTAAATTTATGAACCCACCTTCCAGTCCGAAAATGGCAATTAGCACTAAGGAACAAATGTGTTACTTCACATGATATTTGAGAATCCCTGTCCTTGTGGGTGGCTGAACTCCCCATATCCTGAAGTATAGGAGTGGCTGTTCCACAGAGCCCCATAGCAGCCCCCACCCAAACACTACCCCCTGGCCAACAAAAACAACCCCTGGGAGGGGTATAGGAGAGGGGGGAAATGTTGAGTCGGTGATAGTGTAGCCCCGAAGTTCCCGAAACCACAGTGGCTAGCAGGATGCCGTCACAGCTGGCTCCACTTCTTCCTGTGGGCCTGCTCCACAGAGCTCAGTCTACAGGGAGACATAAACCTGTCGGACTGGTCACTCTTTCCACCGCCCTCCATCTCCCTCCTTCCTTTCCTCCCATTACTGGCAAGTTTGGCAAAAGCCATCTAAGGAAAAAGCCCTATGGGGATCAATGTGCAGTACATTTCCACACAGGCATAAGCAAAATCCTATGACCTTTTCATTAGGGAGGATTAACATGATTCAAAAGCATGTAGACTAAAGGTTTCTTTTAGGTGTCTGTGAATGAGGTACATGTTGATTTGTGAACTTGTCTTTTGTCTCAAAGTCATGTTACATTCTGTTGACTCCTGGTGTAAATTATCGTAGAGAAACATGCCACCCAAAAGCTCTTTGACATTTGATATGCAAATACTGAGTGTTAATTAATAAACCAAGTGTTTGTTCATGTTAAGCACTTCACATGATTGTTTATAAAATCTAACCAGAGCAAATAAAATGCTCATTTGCTACATAACACACCACACACCTGTTGAGGTGCTATCTGATCAAAGGAACTAGGAACTTACTACAAAAAAGTCTAAAAAGACCATCTTAAACTCTTAAGCTTCTTATTATTAGCATTCGTATTTACCACTAACATTGTATTTTATAATTAACAAAGGCATGAATAAGTACCAAAACCTTGCACATCTGAGTGGATGCAAAGAAGAGAGAGAGAGAGAGAAAAAAATCTACATTTCACAAAGCAAACTCAGTCCAGAATGTCCATAAAGTTTTTAAAATACATTTTTGCCTTTTCTTTGTGCCTAGTTATGTTTCTCTGTATCTAGTTCATCATTATTCTAGTGAGCAGTCCCACGTTTGAAAGAGAAAAAAGAAAATCATTTGAATTCTGGGGACCCAGAGGAGAGTGAGCAAAACCCAGAGGTAAGATCCAAGCTCGCTCTCCGTGCCCTTCCGTTGGCTGCCTACCTGGTAAACATCTCCACAAGCTCCTTGCTTTCAAAACACGTCAACCGGTGCCTATGTACTTTAGACTGGCCGGCCAAGCAGGAATAGAGACTTTATTTGTTTTTTACTTTTTCCTGTTTCTCTTCCGAGCCATCGCACATAACCTGTCTGGCATTAATGATGTTGTTAATAAAATGCGGCTGGTCTGTGGGTGGATTTGCCTGGCAGGCCTGGTGCCTGTCCTTCTCAGAGATAAGCCCACTGCCGGCCTTATCTACCTCCCACAGCCCCACCCAGCAGTGCCGTGCACTGGACACACAACCAGTCAACTCATCACTGGCTAATTACCACCTCTGACTGCCTTACAAAGCAGGCCTGGACTCACATCGCTGCTGCAGCTAAGATTGGCTCTTCCCTACCTTGACTGTGTCTCTCTCCACTTCTTTGTCTTTTTCTACCTGTCCCTTTCTCATTCTCATTTTAAACTTCCCTTTTCCTTCCAATTTTTCAATATATTTAGTTTTTCTCTCCTGGCTAGATTTGTCCACTCTGTACTTTATTTGTCTCAGCCAACTGACAATTTTGAAGAATTTCCAGTGAGTTTTGCGGCTATACTTTCCAACTGTCACTAGGAAGGTAATATGCAACAGTTTCATTGTGGGTGGTCAGGTAAATCCTGTGCCTACCTTCCAGTGTATGTCTATGAATTTTGAAAAGACCTAATGCCATTTATGTTGCAGTTTCTCGGTATGGGCTTAAGCCATTTGTGAGCTGGAGTCAGTTCAGTCTCATAGCTTCAGCAGAGCAGCCGAAGTCACTTGTGTTACAGAGGGAGGGAGCGGTTTCTTTTATTCAATTGTTTTCCACTTCCACGAGCGTGTGCCAAGGGGGAGGAAAGCGCCGGCTTAACACGCTCTGCAATTCAACACGGCCAGACGCAGTCCTATTAAGATTTAATGTGCCATTCTTCTGCTTGTGCCGCTGAAAAAGACTTGCAGGCTGAGGAAGAGAGTGAACAAAGAGCAGGCAGAGCCAGGGCCAGGGAGAGATGAAGAGAGCAAGAGAAACCGAGACAACTGCTTCATGGCCAGGTCTTTGTCACACGACTGAAGTCAGTAGTTTCAAAGGGATACTACATAGCGGAGGGGGAAATAACAACAGTGTCGTTGATATAGTGTTTTCACTCAGTGTGTGTAGTTCTGGGTGAGTACATGAGATTATCTCTGTTTTGTCCACATGTCATCCCTGCTATTGTGGCTACCTACTTAAGAAAGAGGTCAACTGGATGAAGTCACAGCATGTGTTTAGCCTCTTGGGCGATGAATTATATGTCATCTAAAATGCAAAGTGCAAGCACGCAGGTGCTGTGAGGGAGCATGTGTAGGCGCGTGCCCGTTATGTGTGTGTATTTGTGTGTTTGCATGCCTAAGCGGATGACTGATTGAGCAAACAAATACGTGAAAGATGGAGTGTGTCAGATAGAGGGGGATGTGAGTGAGGGAGGCAAAGAATTGCAGTGCTGGCCATTGTCTTTCCTGCCTTGAACACAAAAACACAAGCATAAAACGCAGGCTCTTCTATTCTTATTTTGATTGTTTTTCCACAGAAAATGCAGTCCTCATCTGACAAAGACCAATAAATACTTTATACAGTGCATAATGTGTGCGGTGTGAAGCACAAGGGAGAGAGAAAGAGGGTGTCCTCACGAGGGCATATGCTTTGAATTCCTAATGACACTCCTGTTAATGTTACTGGCACTGTCGCACAGAGAGGAAATGCACAGGGATGGAGTCAAACATCTACTATAATACTCCCTTTCTCTCTATTTCTTTCTCTGTCTCTTTTTCTCTCTTTACCTATTCCTCATTCTCACATAGACACTCACATGGAACATGCCCCCCACATAAACACATACACACAGGAAGGACTCAAGCCCAATTCTGAGAGCTCACTCTAGCATGAGGTCTCTTTTCAGTGGCTGCGTTGTGCCAGAAGTAGCTATTCTCCCCTGACCGCCTCTCCTCCTTTCAAAGCCTTGTAATCAGTGTGCTGCTCTTTGTACCAGGATGTCGCAAGACGCCCCGGCAAAAACACAGCAGAATTTCTGATGAACGGCAGTGGCTCAGAGTTCGGCTAATCAGGTCTTGCTCATGTCGCTTTCCTCTTATGTGAGCCCTTTTGAAGCAAATAAAGTCGTTGCAGTTTGGCACATTCTTCTTGGCAGCCACAACGCAGCTGTTGGATCAATACACAAAGTTGAAAGTTGAAAAAACCCAGTACAACCAATAGCAGCCTGTTGGAAACAGTTAGTAGAAAACATGGACTGCCAGGAGCCTGTTCATAGTTGAGGGTATTACTGAATGTTTCCATGCTCCTGACCCAAAGACTTGATGTAAATGAATTCAAACACTTCAAATACACATGTCATGGTTAGGAATGGAAGGAGGAAAACATATATCAGTGGGTTTAAAAAATGTGCCTGATTCGCCGTCACAAACAGAGACTTCATATATACAAATGTGTCTAAACTATTTCTATCATATTACCACCCTCTGCATTGTGGGGAGATCTTATTGTTTTCACAGAGTATTAGTATTTCATTTGTATTTTTCTCATAAATCTGAAATGTATTTTATTGAAGCTGAGTGCATTTTGCAATGTCTGCAGGGAAGAAGAAAGGGGAAATCTACATAATATAAATCCATATATGGCCCAGTTATCTCTCTCTCTTTCTTTGTTGCACCCTCTCTGATTGATTCCTTTATCTGAGGGAAGCAGAAGACATGCTCTGTTTGCTCGCACAGTGGCCGGATGGAAAACAGAGAAAGACACTTATTAAAAAGGTCATCTCACAGAGGGTTAAAATAGCAGGGCATGGATCTCTCTGGGGGGAGCAGCCATGCCCCTCCTCTAGTGAAGGACACAAGAAAAGGTGTTGCTCAAGGGAGCTGGACCCATAATGAAAGAATGGCCACCAGGCTGACAGTCCATGTGTGCACTAGGCTATTCAAATACCTTCAGAGACACAGAATTGGAGAACTGACACTGAAAGACATTGTGAAAATGCAATCTTTTTGAATTAAACTCTGAGCTAGAGATGTTATTTTTATTTACAGTGTGGGCTAGCTAGTAAACACAAGTGGAAATGAGCTGTGGAGCGCGGTATTTCTTTGGCGTTCAGGTCTGAAGGCATGTTTCCTTGCCTACCATTGCAATCTCATATCTAGCAAATGAACATGTCTTGTGCCAACTGAGAACAAAAGTCAAACTACAGACACAATTTCTCTTTCTCTGTGAAGGATCAGTAACAATACAAGGGTGTACAGACAATACAGCAAGACAGTGAGACAAAGCTTTTGTGAAGTGTTTTTGGAAAGGCCTATGGAATAGCAGTGCCTCCAGCCTCCTGTCTCCTCCCCAGGGCAGCCTAAAGCCCTGTCGGCAGGATGCTGATCCCCACACGGAAACCTGATCCGCAGCCATCCTGGAGCCGGCGGGGGGACGGGGGAGCGTTCTCCCCCCGCAGAGCCGCTCCACTTCTGCCCCAGAGTTAAAGGGGTGCTCTGGGGGAACATTCCTCTAGCCCTGCCCCAGCCAGCCTCCACTCTCAACTCTCTAGAGGAGCATTCTTCCAGCCCTGCCCTAGCCTTCACTGGGATCTCCTGGGGAGCATTCCTGAAGCCCTGCCCCAGCTCAAGACGGGCTCCCTGGGGACGCATTCCTGCAGCACTCTCTCTCTTTTTCTCTCCCCATCTCCCTCCTTCTCCCTCACTCCCTTTCTCAGGCTCTTGCCTTCCTCCGCAGTCCAGCATTAGCGCGATCAATAGCACCGATCGCATCGGGGACGCGAGGCAATCCATACCCATGCATTCCCTTAGCGCACTGCAGTGGTCACGGCTTAAGTGCATGGAAAGGTGTTATACCTCCACCAGATGAGGGGGGAGACAATGGCCACCATTGATCGCGGTGACATGTAACATCTTTTTCTTTCTCTCTGTCCATCTGGGTGTGGTCGACATGCAGCGAGAATCTGTTTAGACTTTGTTTTGTCTGTTTTGTCTCAGTCTTGTTGTGAAACTTGTGTTTTACATTATAACAGACGCAAAGGATGATGAGACCCAGAATACACATGTGAGATAGTGGGTATGGGCATGTCTGGTTCTAGTAATACACTGTATATGCCTATGGCATATCAGCTGGGGGGAAAAAAGCTGAGTTCTGTCAGGGAACAGCAAGCAAATCTCTATATGTGGATTGGTTCCAGTCAAGCTCTGCAATTTGTTTACCAAAAATAAAACATTTGAAATTGTAAAATTGGAGGGTTTAGCAGGTGCTGGTGGTTGATTAGAAAATGGATCTAATAAAGGATCCATCTGTGAGTAGAGACTCGATGTAAGGCAGATTAATTGGTCATGGATGTCTACATAATGCCACATAGGAAATCTCCTCCCATATTCCAGAGAATACACAAACACACACTTTCACGTACACACACATTCAAAGTACTTAGTATGCCATCTAGAAGTTTCTTTTCTCCCACTGTGTTTGAATACTAATAGAGTGTTTCTGCACAATCACAATACCCTAATGGCAATTAGATTCTTTTGTTTGGTTTCCACGGGGGCTCTTATCCAAACTGTGTTTTTTTTCATCATTGAGCAATTAAGAGTTATTTGTCCGTAAGATTGAGATTTATAAAAGCCACGCTTAATTATAGGAAAAATATGGCTGAGTCAGTCATGACCAAATTGCAACAGTGCTAAACATACATACATGAATGTATGAAACTTGAATCAAATACACAACTCTTATGACATTGCTGACTATTTCCTGATTATTACACCAAAAAATAAATATAATTAAAAAGAGAATTTAATTCAAGCAGTGTTGGAACATGTCCCCCCTATGTCTTAAATAATAGCCCTTTGTGTTTTTACCTCCTAGGTTCCCCAAACAGACCGTCCACCAAATCTGTGTTGGCTTGATGGAATTGGGTGTTAGATTGAAAAAAAGGGCAACAGGAGGTTCTGCACTTAGTTTCACTCAAACCGATGAATGCTTTTGTTGGATGACAGTAATGTGAAAGAGAACAGTGCATTGATTTTCACAGCTTTAGTCGACTGAGCGTCACTTTTTTTGAATTTACACACACATGAGCACACCAGAGGCACACATGCATGTAAACAAGTACGCCTGCACACACAAAATCACTTCTACGATGAACATGCATGCATTTCTGCGTAAATTAACACCAATGGGGGCATGACAGAATGCATATGTGCACGCTTACATTCACACACATACACGCACAAACAAACAAAAGACTTGGTACGTGAGGCTGTCTAACAGTTAATGGAAAATCTTTGTAAACCCCGTAGGATATCTACCCTATAATTTGTGGTTTGCCGATGGGTGGGTTGCAAAATATGAAATCAAACTGTGCTTGAATGTAAACAGAATAGAGACTACAGTAGCTTTCTCTTGAGCAGTCCTTTGATTTGCTTTGAAATGATAAATGGGAGCTTTTGCACTATACCAGAAAGAGGATCATTGCATTTTAGCCTATTCATTTTCTGTTTCTGTACAAGATACGAGGAGACAAGGTCTGTGCCCAAACATTGGGAAATGTGTGTCAGATGGTGTTTCTCAATGTGGGCCCATCAGGACATGTAAAGGAGGACAGCAAGTCCAGGAGAAGCACATGGAAACCTTCAGTTCACATCATTAGTTCTGTCTGCCACCTTGTCAGGGTATTTATAGCCCTATTCATCCATCAACAGGTCAATGACACAGTCTGCCAATGGCATCATTCTCTTTCAGTCCCACTAGGTATTACTACTGCAGCTAGGTAGCATTGGGACCAGCTAAGGGACTTTCCTGGAGCAAGGATCTGTTTCCAGTTGGTGGTCTGCTTACTGTGGGCCCTTGCAGCTGCATGTTGCAGTCTAGTGAAATGTTAGAATAGTGCTGTATAAAATGTTACACTGAAACAGGCAAGGACACAATGCACATACTATAAATACACATACTGTAGCCTACAGTGATCTATTATAAGGACGCATGGAAGCCTATTTGTATGTCATGTCTGTAGATTTTGATGTACAGCAAATATAAATAATGTGCTATGTGTGTGAGGCCTGTGTGTGTTGTTGGATATCTACCAAGGAAGCTGGTAGTCTGGTGTTGTGCTCCCCTTGGCGCAGTGTACTAACACACATAATGTGGCATATTCTCTGATGAAGGCATAGAGTGAGAGTGGGAGTGGGAGAAGAGCTGAGTGGCAGAGTGGAGGGGAGGCTCGGTGGGCTGAACGTTGTTTACCTGTCAGCTGGCATTGATTAATCTTGTGTTCGGTGAGATCGCTCAGCGACTCGAACACCTGCCGGCAGCTGTCGCAGCTGTGCAGTGCAGGCTCCTCGTCCTCCTCCTCTCCCTCCTCTCCTTCCTCTGGAGAGAGCAGCCTCTTCCTCAGACGCCCGGTCTCACCATCCTCCGCCGCCCTCTCGAGGGCGCACTCTGGATCTGCCGAGCCACAGGAAATGACAGCACCACATAGTCAGAGGGGTGACCCACACAGTGAGGTACTTCAGCTTACTCTGGGTGACAATAAAATGGATTTCTAGACTCTGGATTTAATAAAAACAATAATAAAAGCTGTAATAAAAATGCAGGTTCAATTTGGGCCTCTGTAACTCAACCACTCATGCCATAACAGAACTGTTGGGCAGGTGAGGGCGAGAGATCTACAGGCACACACAGACAAGGTGGCACAATGCTCACACACAC
This sequence comes from Thunnus maccoyii, assembly GCF_910596095.1. Classification (NCBI taxonomy): domain Eukaryota; kingdom Metazoa; phylum Chordata; class Actinopteri; order Scombriformes; family Scombridae; genus Thunnus; species Thunnus maccoyii. The sequence goes on from NC_056544.1 coordinate 16,480,726, forward strand.
AAATCTAACACACACATACACACACACCTCTGTTATTAGAAATGGTTTTACGTTGTGTTTGCCCTGCTTCACCCAAGCAAAACTTCAGTATATGAAACTAGACTGATGGGAATATGTGTAGTTAATAAATCCTGGATTGCAGTTTTGGCTTGACCAAAGAAATATGAAATTCCACCAGTGAGTGCTGAATTGCATCAGTCAGCGTCTATCAAAGGAGACAGACCTCACCATATTATCCAGACATCTAGGCCAGCACTGTGGATGTATGGAGTGTAGCACAGTAAGACACACAAAACTGAGATTGGTGTGTGTTAGGCTGTCGTCACGACACACTTCCCTAAATTATTCAGCCTTGCTCGCAGGCAGCCGCGGGTCGCGCACATCAATATTCTTCAATCCATCTGCAGTTTTGTCTCTGGTTGGCTTTGTGCTGCAGCAGTGCCAGGGGTGGGAGACTCACTACCCTAAACCAGGACTAGGAATCATCTTTCAAAAACCACTCTAATCTGAAGTTCTTCACGTGATGCTGAAATATTCCGACAACAAATCAAACCTTGCACTGTTCACTCAGAGCGTACCATAAAAATCTTCACTAAGACGCATAGTAAAGCGAACATGGCTTGCAAGAGAATCTTATAAATAGGCAGCATGGCCTGCAGCTCTCTTTCTCCCCTGCTGTGACCATTACACTTCACAATAAGACTGATTAAAAAGCCATACTTACAATCAAACAATCATGTCACCCTGGTTAAGGCTTTGTGGGGCAGAAGATCCCTTGCACTTAACTGGCAGCCATTTTAAGCCCCACTGATGCAAGTGCTCTTCAGCTTGTCCTGAAACTCCGGAGGGGAACATTAGGAGGAAGCCTGTTTTTTTCACCTTTTTTTTTCGCCTAGCACGCAGTTAACAGTGCCTGAGGACAAGGAATGTGTAGCACCGATGTGCGCAGGTGTGGGTGTATACGTACTGGTTGCATATACACATGGGCGGCCATTTTAAGTCCTCCTTCTGTAGGGTGCTCTGAAACTGTGAAATTCCTTGAGGAAAGGCGTTCCAGAACTCATCAAGGCCACCCAGGATTTTTCCTTTCCCCCACTTGCGCCAAGTATTGATGTAACATCACACCCTCCATTGTCCTTCCCTCTTGGCGACTAAGGCTCTCGGAACATGCCCTCTAAAAATATCAGCACTGTGGTCCCCGGTGGGACCATGCAGAACAGAAGGTGTTTCAAGAAAATGAAAATCCCAACCCAATCCTCACAGATGCAGGCCTTTCTTGCTCTGGGGGAAACACTTCTGACTGAGGCCAAAAGCCACACAATATAGACTTATGATTCATCCACACACACAGACACAGAATTCACAATATGCACTGAAATGCGAACACGTCATGTCTTTTTTTTACAGGGTGCCTGTGGAAGAGGTTAAGACTTTGATATTTTTTTCCAGCGGCCTTTATGAATCATTAATTTCCCTAATATTACAGCTCAGCTCTGTCAATGAAAACAACTGATGGCTATGTTTAAGAATTGTCGGTTTTATCTGAAATAAAATACATATATCAGTGCAGGATCCAGATGCATTTTATTGTGCTTTTCATATTAAGTTGATATTCTCATATTGTTTAAAGGGTTATAGATCTACGGTTCTGACTAAAGAGAAAATGGGAAGTTAATGAGCTTAAAACCAAAAGAGCTTCATGCATACATGGGTTTGATCTTCAGTCCCTTGTTTTCTCTTGTCCAGAGTGACAAGTTTCAGCTGCAACTTCCAGTGAATCCAAGCTGGGTCAGTGCTCTTGGTCGAGCTGAGTGACCACCCTCCGGTGCACCACTGTGATGCTGGATGCTAGAAGTGTACTGCTACATGTTGGGGGGGTTGGGGCGCAAGGGACAGGGAGAGGGGGTGGAGGGGTGGGGGGCTTGACACGGCAAGGTCACGTCCAACCCTGGGATTAAAGAGCCACATCAATACTGAGGTTCCTGTGCCTCTGGGCCTCATACAGTAATCCATCAGATCAGGACATCCTCTTCTACCAGTCTCTACAGGCTGGACAGCAGATCAATACTAGCATGCTTGGAATGGCTGACAATTACATGTGAAATATGTGGGGAAGATGTGTGGCATATTGAGAATTTTTCATCATCCTTAACACCCTTGTTAATTTTGTTAATCAGCTTGACAATGTTGGTATAGAAGGTAAGGACAAGAGGGAGGCTACATTGACCGCTGATCCATATTCTGATAAGGTCAGCTCGAAGTAAGATGATCGTAGCTCAGTCTGAGAAATTATTCATGAGGGGAATATAATGAAGATCTGACCGAAAGATTTTTAAGGATGAATTTTCAATCTTTATGGTGCTAAAAGTGCATTAGTACTGTACTAATAACATGTGAAAATCTGGATGGTGATTGACATCCTACATCTTAGGACATAATATATGTCTGAGTCTGGGTCCATCCATCATACAGACTCTTGTCTCTTACGATGTCTTGTGACATTTATCATGCCACAACTTTCATCTTGTGAGTTGAAGAGTCCCCTGGACCCCCCACCCTTATATTATTGAATATTTCTGCTCTTAAATATTTATAACCCTTTAATTGATATTCTCCTCTCTGCTCCATTAGCCCCACCAGGGACCCGTGGTCCCTCGCAGGGAAGCCTACACTCGTCCCCCCACTGTCTGGCCCACACACTGAGACAGGTGGAGACACTGACCACAGGGAGAGGAGGGAGGGCATGAACTTATAGGAATACTTGTAGAAAAAAAAATACGAAGAGGTAAAGAGATGAGTCTGGCCAAACTGCAAAGTATTAACTCAACAGAATTTTTATCTGAAAAGTTAACTCTCACCATGAACCCTGCCTTAAACCTCACTAGAGATTTTATGTCTAACCCTAAACTTAAAGATTAAATAAAATACTGAGCGCCTGGAACAAGGAAAAGAGGCATAGAGATTTGTTGTTGGGTACTAAGATATTTCTGAAAAGCAACATGTGATGGATGTCAGTGTTTTAAACCGAAATTCATTCAAATCCAGCCCCAAGACACTGAGCACGAAAAGTGTGAAATCACTGAGGGCTATGTTCTTACTTGCCTGTAGATACAGTATGTCGAGCTCCGTCAGGGTTTAGCCTGAGTCTTTCTTTGTGCAATGAAAGACCTCGGTGTCGAAAACATCATTACCCGCTCACCCATCTCCTCATTTCCCTATCATTTCCCAGAGACCCTGATCCTATGATGCCCCCTCCCCAGCAACCCACCCTACAACCACCCACCCCCAAGTTCAAATTAAGAATTTATTTTAACCAGCGAGCAGCTTCTGTCGACACATGTCGGCGGGCCTGATCAAAGGTGAGTACGCTCCTTTATCAGAGTGAGGGAGGCTGTCAGAAATAGGAGGACATTAAGATTGAATAACCTTCACACGGTTGCCGGCACCTCATTATTTAAAAATCTAAAACTTTTGCCGAACACCCGCCATATATATAGGTCACACTACATTCTAATGCCACATGTGCCTCCAAGTGTATCCTCCTCTGTGTGAATGGGATTTGGGGCTCTCCACTTAGACCGTCACATCCACTGATCCCCCATCATTAAAGAACGTCATGATCCGACGATGGGGCTGTGTGCTTGACACTTGCCAGATTGTTAACTATCGTCAAGAATTTGCATGAGGAGAGAGTGCTCATATGGTCTGCGCATGCTATTTGATTTATCTGCTTCAAGTCCTCCAGATTCACATTTAGTACTAATAACGTTTTAATATTTTGATGCATTTGAAATTCGAAAGTAGATTAGCAGAGGTGTTTGTCAAAAGCCGTTTCTCTTAAAAAATGCTGAACACATTGCAAGCACCACAAGTGATGCGGAGACAGAGAATGTTTCCTACCGTGTTATATGTTACAAATAAACATGCAGTATATTTATGAAAATTTTATGATGCATGCTGAGATAAAGATAAAAGTACCGGAGAGAGAGAAAAGGTGCCAAACAATTACAGGAGTAAGAACAAACAATGAAGACAACACATAGAGCACTACATGAAGGAAGCGGCACATATAATCACAGGTATACAGACAGCATCATCCACCATTAAAATCTCTGCACCAAAAAAAAAAAAAAAAAAAATATGAGCATACAAAGACGAATGGAAATCAAAGCAGTTGAATGAGAAACAACATTTGAACATGCCAAATGCTCTCTTTCTCTTTCTCATCCTATCTCACTCACCCTCTCACAGGGAGTGATAATATTGAATGGAGCGCCTTGCTATGCCATTAGTGCAGTAAAACATCAAAGGAAATGAATAATAGAGAATATGATTTTCTGAAGTGGTGGAGTGAAAGAATCCCTTCCTCTTCCTGCTGTAGTGAGCCCTGCAGTACATTGATCTGTGGGCAGCCTGAACCTCAGCCAGAGTCAGTGTCTCAGACACCGCACTACTACTCTACACTACGGCACCTTGCCACCCAGACACCCCTTCAGATCTCTGTAACACTTCTATTTGCCTCAGTCCACTCCACTTTGACAGAGCTGACACCCTCTTCCAAAAAACAGCCTGAATCTGACATAGCCGAGAGCAAAAAAGAAAGAAGGAAGAAAGAAAGGGATGTATATATAAGAGAGAAGAAAAAGCACGGAGCATGTGGTTATAATTACACACAGGCAGCGCAGTGGTAAAGCCAAGCTGCAGATCTTAAGCCTGCTCGACACTCTCTGGGTAAAAAAGCGCACTGCCTCATTAAATCTCAGATATCACACTGTTCCTGCCCCTCTATACTATGCATAATACTGTCTATCTTTTAGAGGGCCTCTTTTGTTAGCATTTCTCCTTTGCCTTTGCTACATATCAAACATGAATAAGAAACAGGATGCACGGCCTGTAGAACACTTGCAGAGTCACAGAAGAGCACGACTGGGGGTCTACTTATGAGGTAGATCTTGACACCACATCTGATTAAGCCCTTAGCCTGTCAGGAGTCTAATGGCTACCGTGTCCGTCAAAGTAGCAAATGAATGAAAAGCAGGTAGGCTTTTCCGCTGCTTTTCAATGTGACGTTAAAATAAGCTCGTTTGGACAGTGGTTTAACCATTGACTATGAATTACTGCTGTTACGATAAAGACCTCATGACACACAGACGGCAGTGAAACATTCTAAAAAGTTGGCGGCGAATAGCAAGAGAAATCTCACAGCACTGTAAAAGTTTGCCGCCACAAACAACTCTTTTCTTATTGACCATTCGTCAAGCTGCATCCTGCGAGGGGGTTAAAAAATAAATCAGTCAGACGAAGTCAAATGAGGAAAGTGAGAAATTAATTTGTGCGCCCTCCTGATTTCTCCACAGGCAGACATCGATCATGTGGCGGCTGTCTCCCCTCACTCTGGAGATAGAGGTGGTGGAGGGATGGGGAGAGGGAGATCCGTGTGTCTGAGGGGGTCGTTGTAATCAGGCACACTCATTAGCTCTGCTTTGGCTCTGGATGACAGGAGGTCTCTGAGGCGAGTCTGCCTCCTATGCCCAGTCCTTCATCCCTTGAGCTGGGGTTAGAGGGGCTAAGGAGGCTGTTTCTTTCCACAGAACCACCCACCAATACCTATCAATACACATTAGCACAGCGGCAGATAGATATTGCTCTGCTTTTTCCAGGGACGGATGAAAATGTAAAAAAAAAATGTTGAGTGATATTTGTGATCTTTTATAATTTAAAGGGTCAATTAGATACACACAGAGGGATGATGGGAAACACCAAAGATCAGAAACTGCGCTTTCTGTGCAGTAAGGCTTTCTGCTGTTCAATCTCAAACCTACATCTAAATACCTTAAGTGTAGGTTTACGGAGAGATCACACACAAACAAACCAAAAAAAACCCCTGAGAAAATAATAATGCAGTCATATGCAACTGAGAAAAGCCAGGATGTGTTATAGTGGTGCATGCAGTGTCTGTATTTTGCACAGGAGCACTCAGAAAGCTATGGGTAAATGCTGGACTAATGTGGCAGCCTAGGTGTACCCAGGGTCCCTAGCCTGCTGGGCAAAACCATCCATATCGGGTTTAAAATAACCACGCCTGAGACTTAACCTTTACCAGAGACAAATGAAATGAAAATATACAGTGTGGTGCATCAGGAGCAGGCTTCATTCATAGGGGGCTTTCTGCTAGCCTGACCTGAATTACTGCTCTGTTCCTGGAGGGCCACTGTGAATGGCACACGTGGAGACAGGACACATTCATCTGGGTAGCTCTATTCTACATCATACAGAGGGTTGGGAAACAAAGAGTCTAAAAAAACCGGCAGGAACACACAGAGACACAAGGACAGCTATAAGCACACCTGCATGTATGCATGCACACAAATAAAAAGAAAGAGCTATACTGCACGGCCCTTTTCTTATAAATACACATGCAACCATGCAGTTTACAGTAGGAAAACCTCAAAAGCAGTAAACACATATCATTCTGAACCCAACAAAGATTTTACAGACAGACAGACACACACATACACAGACACATGATCCACTTTCCAGCCGAAAATGATGAAATATGAAATGGAGTATTACCGCTTGGAATGGCAGTCCGCCCAGGACTGTGCTGGTCCTCTGTCACATTGTCTTCTACTGCCAGAAAAAGAGAGAGGGGGAGAAAATGAGGGAAAGAAACAGTTAACAGCGAAAAACAAGTTAGACACATTGAGATTTCCTTCTTTTTTATTATTTACTACTGAGATTTTCTGTATGGAAACTCCAAGAGATTTCAACAGCTTTCGACAGCTCAACCTGTGGTTTGGGAATCCACGCAAGCCTTTCATATGTATGAGGTTTGGCAACAAGGCAAACAGCCACCCACGTAAATAACATATTGGACTGGGTAATGACGTGATGAATTATGAACGTCTCCCATGAAACGTCCCCCCAACGTCAACAGTGACCAAGTGAAAAACACCTTGATGACTGCATTAGGAAGAAGGTTATTTAGTAGCTTGGTTAGCTAAATTAGATGGGTATCAAAACGAAGATTTGTAGACTCTCATATAAATACGGACCTTTCTTAAAGCTGACTAAACTTAACATGCAATAAAAAACTTGTGTTTATAAAATGTTATATATTCAAACTACGTGCCATAACTGCCAAAGCAGCTGCAAAGTGCTTTTGCTCTTTAACAGAGAGGCTGACAAAATAGTGATGGCTTGATCGGCACTCAGATCTGCTCATTAGGCGCATGGCAACTAAACCACTTTTGACTTTTTGACAACAGCAATGGCCTTGAAAAACACGACTTCTGTTTAGTAAAAGGTAGGAACCTTTTACATTGGAGCCTTTTTGGAACTGGTGAGAGTTCCTTGTGGCGTGTCAAGTACAAGAAATGAAATGGATTTTAACAGCGGGAAGAGAACAAAAGAGTCTCCCACCTGTTCCATGTAAAATGAGGGTCTCACCGAGGACTTCTTACGCCTCTGCGTTCCACCCCTGCAGTTGAAATGCATTCTCCATTATGTCTTTTCTTTCTAGCCTTTCATTTTCCTGGGCAAAGAGGAAGGGGGAGTCTGACAGGACCTCCCAGTAGGGGAGTGTGGCAGTGACTGCCAAAGCAGAAACTGGCGCACTTTTAAAATCGCACAAAATATCCTGTACTTTGCATAATTAAAGCAGGATCCTATGGTGGCAGAAGCCTTTCCCTCAGGGGAGCACAAGTCAGTGTCAAGCAGGGTGTCAAACCTCAGTGAAAAATGAAGAGGAAAGTGTCGAGCTGTTTCTTGTGAAGCCGACAAACGACAGAGCAACTATGTTTCGCTGTCAGGCCTTGTCCAGCCAAAACTGAATTCCCAAGGAATTCTTATGAGAGGCTTTTATATATATATATGTATGTTAAAAAAACATTTGTAAAGAAATGCCAATATTTTTTCAAATATATATAAGAATGTCTTTGATTGGAAATATTTCCCTTAGTAGCCATTTTAAATAATGTACACAGAAAATATGCTAAACAAACAGTCATGGGTCTGGCAATTAATTAGTGAAATCAATTAAAAATGATGGAACAGACATAGTTAGACACCATGGAGGTATGTCCCTCAGAGCCACCAAAGAGGACTGTATCAGCCAACACAGAAACCTTGTCCTGTTAAAGGAGGCCTTAGTGACTGACGCCCTGAGACTTTAATGAGTTTCTCTAGCACTGTTGAGCGCCTTGCATCTAGGATCATTTAAATGGGCTGGGGATGGGGGGTCCTAATAAATCCCCCATGGTTCTATCAGAGATTGGTGGTGGGAGCCGGAGTTTTTGTTTTGATTACCGTCCCTGTTGGTGAAATGAGGGAGTTCAGGCAGAAAATTCTATTTTACAATGCCATAAGAACTTAAACATTACGGCAGTTTGCGATGATTTGTCACCACTGTGAACTTATTAAAAGTTTTGTCATTTAAAGTAAACAACTTCCATCAAAGTGCAAATTCTTTTCTCATTTGCACCTGTCTTCTAGATAATTAATAGCTAGCTAGGAGCGATCGTAGAGGGTAAGCTGTCAAGTAAGGGCAAACTCCTGTGATGTTTCATACAAGCCGGACATTTGATCAACAATCAGAACACAGTGCAAAGACAAATAGCTGGACAGTTTTAATTAATATGCTCTAAAGCTCATGATCAGCTCATAATGACTATAACTTCAACAGAATACAACTCAGTCCACAGTGTTGTTAATGCATCACTGCTATCAGTTAATTAATGTTTGACAAGGTACAGTGTATCACTCAGCCGGTGACAAACTGTAATCATGCTGCTAGGTTTTGTTGATACAATACCAAACACACATGGGACCATTTCAGTGCTGCTCCTTTGATTTTCAAAACGCGGAGCAGGAAAAACATAATCCCACAACAAGTAGTACAGCATTAACGGCCACTAATTAACACACTGGCCACACACAAAAAATGAATGCAGAATAACTGTCATTATATTGTGAGTGACAATCCCCCAGACAGGACATTTCCGTTTTAGGAATGAATTAATTTTCTACAGATAGGCGAGCAAAACAAGAGGCTAAAACAAGATACGAAGTAAAAAACACACAAAAACACACAAAAATAAAAATACAAACAAAATTTAAAAAACAGATTGATCACCACATGTACGGTCCATAAGACATCACACCCGCATAAAACTAATGATTTAACAGACATGAATAAGCAGAACATGACAAACTCTCAGCAGCTTAGACCTTTTCTAATCCATCAAATGAATTCCTGCTGTGTAACAGAACTGAGTGAAGAGTGTGTGTATGCACGCAGGCATGTGCGCATACATACTGTTTTGTGCTTTTTACATGTGGATTTGCCACGTATTTGTGCGTGTGTGTGTACGTGTATGCTTGTGTGTGTGTGTATGGGTATCTCGCAGCACTTCTCAGGCATAAAAAAGCCCTGAGTGTGTTCCTGGATATGCGTGACTCATCTGCTTGGTTACAACCAGCTTGGACGATACAGTGCCGAACACAATGGCTGTGTAATCCGCCCTGACTGACCGGGAAGGAGACGCTCGCCACAGGGACTACAACTCAATTTAGCTCGGGTCAAGAGGTCAACCCTCCTCAATTAGGGCTGGGAAGGGAGGGAGGAGGACACACACTGCACATGAATAACTTTCTTAATGAGCATTATTTGAACTGGTGATTAGTGTCATAAATAATTTGCAATAGAGGAGCATGTTAATCATGTTGCATAATATTTGTAATCCACGTACTGTAAGCAAATCATAAAAGCACTTTTTCTAAAAAATTAACTATACCAGTCACACTAAAAATTTCATGAATCAATAATCCCATTATGCAATTATTATAAATTTAGCTTCCAAAAAATATTAACGCTACTCCTACAGACATACTAGACAGATGCAAATAAGCTCAGCAACGTATCATTTCAATTGCAGCAGTGGTGGAAATCAATCATTGTCTCTGAATCAGAGCTCTTTCTCCATGTGGCAGACAATCCATGACAACAAGAGAGACACATGCCATGGAATAAGAAGAGATATCGGCCAGCTCCCGCGACACCCAGTCCAACACACTGAGCCGCATGTCAAGCGCACTGACAGCCGTGCTAATGGGATTTTTCCACGGCTCCATCATAATTTCCTTAATGATAATACTAACCATATTTTTGTGTCACATTAGAAAAGTGTTAATGGGTGTTATGCCACAGATCATTAATTGTGAACAGACTGGAATAGTGCAGCTTCTATAAACTAAGAATGACACAACTGCTAATAGACATTTTAACAGGAGGGAACAAATACAATGGAATATTGTATATTTCTGCACTTTCAATTGTGCAAATTAAAAAGAGGACTTTATTATATTAAACAAATTAAATATAGTGTCTTTACAAAATATAAAGCAGAATAACTAGTTTTTCTGATTTAAAAAAAACAAACAAAAAACTTAATACTTAAAAGTGCCATCACACTTTTTTTTAGTTAGACAGGCCAGTGCTTATGAGGAGTGAAAGGGGGAGTGGTTATGCATCTCTAGGTGTAAGACATGCTGTGAAAGAGTGACAAAGCATCTTAATAATATCTTGTCTTTTCCAAAAAGAAAAACTACAAATTACGACAACTGTGGATTTTTAAAAAAATACATATATATTTTAGTTTTCCTTGTATATTATAATTCAATTGGAGTTTTACTCACAAGTATCCAGACATGAAAGTAAATAAAAATGTACCTCAAGCGCACTTTGTTTTTGTCTGAGCAGAAGAATTTTCACTTAAAACAGACTATTATACTAGCTTTATTTTTAATGGGCCCTTCAAAGATTTCATAAATCAACCTGTTCTGTGGGGTTGCTATTTTAAGTGTAAAATAATATTTCCTTTCATGTATAGCCAAGCAAAACTCAAGAGTTCACTCATGTGGCGACAAATTTCAGCTCCTCAAAAACATCAAATATTTAAGGTGTACATGACACAGCGCTGATTTCATGACAACCGCTATACTTAAAGTAAATGATGCAGAAAATATATTTATATATGCATATGACAGACCTGGAAACTTCCTCCTCAGCCAATAAACACATCAGTACCGAGACTTGAGAGTGTCATTTGTGCTCCAAATGAAAATATCAACCCAGCCTCACATTATTCAGGAAGTGCTGTAGGACAGGCAACGTGGCAGTCATCACACGCTGCATGCAGGATTGGGAGTGAGATCCTCCTTTCCTCGCTGCTCACCACTGACTGAGGCAATGTGCTGACCCAAAGCCTCTACACATCAAAACAAAATTACAATGTGCCTACAGTTGAGAAATGTAGAAGGCTCAGGATTGAGTAAATGTCAGTGGCTAGGGTGAAGTGTTTGCATATAAGCGAATGATGTATGGTCTCGCCCTGTGCCATTTATTCCCCCAAGCAATAACATAGCCGGATCTGTCTCTCAGACTTAATTGAAACGGGACTTGTAATGTTGCCCTTTTCCTCGATGGGACCAAAAACATAACCTCTGACTCCCACAAGCAGCCAATACTGAGAAAGTGGGTGTGTACGTTGGGGTACACAAGGGAAAAAAAAAAGAGTGCCAACTGTCACAGCATTATTTTCTCATCACCTCCACATTCCATGTCCATTCTAGTCCCTCAAACGCCGCACATGATGCCCGTTCTGCCTTCTCTCCATGTTCCATCGGCACCTCTATTTATTTTCCCTTCCGCAGAACAAAGTGTTCTTTCTGCGCAAAAAAAGCCCCGTCCGCACTGACCACTGCCTCAAGTCAGCAGAAGACAACCTATAAAAGTGAAACCTGAACTCTGCAACCACACTCTGTTTGCGAAAACATACAGGACATGCAGACACAGGCTCACACACATGCAAGCGCGTGAAGACACGTATAAAAGCATGGTGACACACCTTAAGGGATACGAATTCTGTGTTCAAAAATATATTTTTTTAAAAAGTTCCCAGTGAAAATGACAATTCTTGTCCTCTACAAACAATAGTGAAGAATGCAGTGTTAAGCAACAATTTTAAAAAAAAAATGACAAGGAAAGTTATTGTGGACATCTGTATAAGTGTAGCTCTGTCCCAGAGGAAAGAGACAGACAAAGAACAATAAATAACATCTGCCTGGCCTTCCTTGGGTCTGCTCCAAAACAGGGAAATATCTATGACGTATCTGCATTTCTGCTCCGCTCGAGCAGTCGGAATGAAGACATAAAAGTCGGGATGTTTTGAGCTCTACATTTTTTCCCATTTAAATTTTAGTGGCAATAACAAAACAAACAATGTCATCACTCTGACTTCATTTGCATACTGATTTGCTCACTCTCTGTCCCTCACACTTGCACGCATAGATGTACACAAATCTTAACAGATGTTCTTCTGAATGCACACACAAACACACACTTGTAGCATGTAGGCATGCTGGCAGGAGACGATTATATATAAGTGATGTGTCTTTTGAGAATAGCAAATGTCACACCAACTAACAAAAAAACAGTCAATGCCAATCTGGTCTGAGAAAATAGGAAATCTATGTATAGAGCTGTTTACTGTGAATAGAACAGTGCAGGTCTGGAAATAGAATGTGACAATTTTAAGATGTGCATGCACTCACATTTCCACCCTCTCCTGGGTATTGATTTAAAATGGTGGCTGCATGAATGTACTACCGCAGACCATGTAATCTTCCTTTGAGATGAAGACTTCCGAGAACGAAAGGGGAGAGAGAAAGGGGTCCACAGACCACAAGCTGGGAATGTGAAATTGTGGGCAATTATTTGCTGAGCAAAATACAATGCCTGCCAGATGAACTGGAGCTCAACCTCCAAAACCCAGCAGCTCCCCCACCAAAATGCTACAGAGAAAAGTAGTGTGTGAATATGTGTGTGTGTGTGTGTGTGAATGTGTGTGTGTGTGTGTATGCATGTTGCTCTGTCTCTATTTCTCTCTCCCTCCCCCTCTTTCACCCTCTCACACACATGTAGGCCTACAGTCAGACACAAATGCGTGATCAAATTACCACCAGTCCAACTGTTTCAACAAAGTAACAAAAAATGGGAAAAACAACAAAAAATGTGTTTATTATTGCCTAGGCACGTATCTTGACATGATGTGCAAAGATTTTACATTTTAAAAAAATATTTTTAAAAAGTTCAGTTAGCCTATTTTTCAAGATGAGTAGTCTGGCTGCTAAATCCAGATGTTTACAACTTTTTAATGAACATGTCCAATTAGCACTCAACACTAAGCCCACATCTAATTCCTTATTCAATTGAAGTACACACACATATATACTGTATATAGCCTACACACATACATGCCCTCCCTTACCCCAACATATAAAATGTTTCCTCCTTAGTTTCTCAGACTGGGGGGGGGGGGGGGGGGGGGGTGCGTCACGTGACTCTGCACCCCATTCCATCAAACGGCTTAAGTTCCGACCAGGAGCGTCTTTAACACATCCAGATGTTTGCCAGCGTCGCGCTGCACTGTTGCTCTCTAAATTATCCATGCCCTGCCCTTGCACTTTAACTATCATTACAATATTGTCTGAAGTGAAGCCGACCACTATTTCCCCGATGCCAAGTGCGTCCATGCAGTCGATTTCATGCGCAACACAACAGGAAGAACACTTCGAAATGCGTATAAAGGGGAGACCGTTACATTTCAGTGAGCGATAAGTTCAGTTCATGCTCGTCTAGACTTTGTCATCACCTTAAAATAAAATGTTTGAGAGCCACCAAACATAGGCTTATCACTTACCTTTCAGGGATCTTGGTTTAGCTTGCTTGCGGCGCGACATCCTATAGAAAAACGCTGAAGTTGCTCAGTTTCTGACTGATAATTTGTGTAAAGACGGGATAGTCTAAAGGTAGATTCTCTCTAAATGTCACTGGCCGAAATCGCGGCTGCCCTTCTAGCATTACAGAAAGATGCAACTTAGCCCTCGCCGTGCGGTCTAAAACACGAGTTTGCTGTTATTTTGTGATGAGTAGGTGGATGTTATAAAATCCAATTAGACCGATCGGTATAGGCGACTCTATTTAGTTGAGCTGGGTATCGGGAAAAGTGTGAGAATATAGTAATCCCGTCATGCGCTTCCATTCTCCGGGAAAACACACACGCGTGTAGGCATGATCGTTCGTTTAGTAATAAAAGCGGAATATTTGCTTCTCGCCTCTCATCTCAAATGCATCCGCGTGAGAAAGACATCAGCAAAACGCCTCCTGTGAGAGTGCAAAAAAATGCAACAAAACCAAAAAAAGGGAGGAAAAAATGATAATTACACTTTTCACTTCATATCCACCTAACAGCATCAAAACTATTATAGACTCTTCCTTTTCTCACTCCAGTCAGCTAATCATGAATTAGGTTCGGAATCTGATCTAAGTCTACGTCTAAATTGCTCTTAAAAGAGGATGAAGAAGCAGAGAGAAGATGGAAGCTCCCTCCTCATCACAAACCTGCAAGGTCTTGGACTGCGCTGTCGCTCCGGTAGTCCACATAATAATGGAAAATGGAAGCAAGGCCCCCAAAGCCATCAGGATGGCTCCAGAGGGGGCCCCTACCCCGCAGGGACTCGCTCTGTACGTAATCACTGAGGAAATCATTGTCAGCCTGCCTGCACTCACACACAGACAGAGAGGCATGATTAAAATCCTAGGGATCATGGCAAGATGCGGATTGCTGGATCTGCTGGTCCCCGGATCCGGAGTCGAACTCTAAACCCAAAGTCGGCTTGCTCACCCTGGCGTCTCCTCTGCCTCAGCTCGCCGTCGGCCACTCTCCGTCTACGGCAGACGGACTGGTCCCCCTTCTGGTAGAAATGGTTAAGCAGAAAGACATTTAGTGGGGCTGTTGACATATATGACATGTTGTGGCAGCATTGTATTTTTGGATAAACGTTTTATTTATGGATGGAGTTTTTTGATTTTTTTAAAAATTCACTATGAATTAGATTTTTCTTATTGAATATCATATATAACCCAGAAAATGTCTTTTTTCTTAGATTTAAAATAATATTTTTATTATTTCAGATTTGTCAAAAAAATAATAGCCTCTTCCCTTTTAATGTTAATCTGTTAGGATTTGTTTTTTTTTTTTTCTTTCTTTTCTTAAATTCTACAACACAAATTATTTCAGGTATAGTTTCAATAGTAAAACACACTAATTTTAGGCTTCAAACTTTGAATTTATTTAATTGGAAGGCCTTATTGTGTAGGAAAGGCTTCACAGAAACTCTTTCTTCCTTCCTTTCTTTCTTTCTTTCTTTCTTTCTTTCTTTCTTTCTTTCCCCCCTCCTCATCAAAATGTTCGCAATAGTGCATACACCTTCACCTGCATGTGGATGTCCAGGCCCCATGCATACCCCTGCTATGTGAAAATGAGATCCAGAGAAGAGTCCTGCAGTGGGCTTCTCACTCCGCACTCTCCCTCCCGGCAGCCTGGAGGTAGCTTCTGCCAGGGGCCCCATCTAAAAATCACAGTCACGCTACCTGCTTTTCCCACTTTCAATGCATTTCTATTCTGCCTGATTCACAGAGACAATGTAAGAGGAAACCAAAGTTTTTGCTGCAGACCTATTGGGAAGGAGAGAAACAGTCGATAGGGCAACTCCCAAATACGGGGCTGGTGTATAAGAAGAAAATTAACAGGAACCTTTGATAGCCTTTACTGTGGTGGAATTTAACTTTGTTAAAGAAAATTCACTATAAAAGTTAACTATAACTATAAAAGTTAATGATGTGAGTACATAATGAGGCTGCCCTTATTCTATAGAGTATTCCTACCTTTCACTTTGGAGTTCATAATGAGGCCATATACTGTTACAGACATCTGAGGTACAGTAATCAACTAGCACGATGTAATGTAAATGTAATAGAAAATTCAGAGCTACAGAGGAGTCATTATGAGCCTCGTATCTTAAAGAAGCCTTATTATTTTGCATCTCTTGTCCCTAATCAGTGTTAGAAGATCATAAGTGGCGACTTACGACCTACATATCATGTCAAGGCTTTCATTCAGTTTGCTCAATTTGTATCTTGTAATTTCATCTGCACCCTTTGCTTCTCAAATAATTTCCCCACCCACGTGCTGCCATAAAATGTGTGCAAAAGATCAATAAAACAAAGTATGACACAGATTGACGTGATGTGCTTTGGTAAATTCAAAGCCCTCGCAAAACTACAGTAAAGTTGGTACACACACACATATGAAACATCTATTTGTAGGTGCTTGGAATCTGTCAGGAGGTCTCAGCTGCCTTAAAACTTCAATCTCAACAATGCTCCAAAGTTCCCCCCTCTCTGTCTCAACGCTCTGTCAG
Organism: Thunnus maccoyii; assembly: GCF_910596095.1. Classification (NCBI taxonomy): domain Eukaryota; kingdom Metazoa; phylum Chordata; class Actinopteri; order Scombriformes; family Scombridae; genus Thunnus; species Thunnus maccoyii. The sequence goes on from NC_056544.1 coordinate 16,497,049, forward strand.
GCGGCTCTCCCAAAGTTTTACCACCTTGCCTCCCCCCCGTACCTCTCGAATGCACTCTCAAACACAAACAAACAGTGCTCTTCAGTCCTCCAGGGCTCTTTGCCACTTTCATTAGTGACAAAGTAACTGGGAAAAGGCTTGACTTGACTCGGTGCTTGCACAGTTCAGTCTCTAAGTTACAGTACACTCTTGCTCAGAAGTTGTTCTTTTTTTTTTTTTTCCTTCAAGTGGTAGAAATCTCATGTGAGGAATATTGCTCATGATGCTCCAAAAACTATCTGACATGGCTTGTCCCTCAGGGATAACCTTATAAATATGGAAAGGAGAATCAAATATACATTTTGGGGAGCAAATAAGCACAATGAAAATCAACAAAAATGTTTTTGTTTCAAGTCTCGCCTCTGAGCGGGAGGGAAAAGGGAATCAAACAAAGATAAATAAAAAGCGTGACATATTTGGCATTTTAAAAACAATGCACGGCATGGAAATATTCATTCAGTATGTACCTATATAATACTGCAAAATTAAGTTATTGATTTATTTGCCTGCATGGTGCGTCTTCATATTTAGTCACTCACATAAATGATTTAATCGACCCTCTAATTGTGTTGTCTTTCAGAAATGCTACATGCACACTGCAGGCCCTTTAAATGCTATCAAACACACAAAGGCACAGTCTGTTTTCAGATCACCAAAGCTTCTTACCACAGTATTTGTAGTAAAACTGAGCAGTTATGTGGTGATTTTTTCACCACCCATAGCTTTTAGTTAGACATCGAGACGCCACAGCAAGTGTGTGTGCTGCAGCATCTGAGATTTCACTCTGCCTCTCAGCAGGGTGAAATGTTCCCTAGTGGAATCCGTGGCCCTCAGGTGGTGGGATCCTTCAGCAGTTTTTCCTGACCTGTTGCCTGCTCCACCTCTGTCCATTTGGCTCCAACAGTACATTGTCCAAAAAAAAAAACCAAACAAAAAAACCAAGTAGTAACTTAACTTTAAAACTCAGGGAAAGTTTTAATCCCAGTGAAGTGTCTCCTGTAAAAATAATAATCACTGAAGGCTATTTAGTAGAATACTCTTGCAAATGGTGAAAAACGGCAGCTTAAAAGCACAGTCGGTCAATTACGCTCGTTAGAAGAGGGCAGATACACAGACATGCATGTACACCAACCACACACACACACACACACACACACACACACACACACACACTCACACACACTCTTGACTTGCCTCATTAAAACCCATCCAGCTACTAGAACTCAGAGATGTGAATGTTTCCCTTGAGGAGCAGGGCACGTTCATTTTGAGAAAGGCAGAAGATTCAACTTTTTTCTTACTTGCTTATAATTACAGAGATTGCTGGAATGCATGACCCTGAGAATAAGGCTGCGTCCTGGGAGAGTCCACCAGACGCATCACCATCTTCAGTCTTGCTCTCCATTGTGTGTGCTCCCTAGTTGGATGCCACCCACACCAGGCATGAGTGAGGTCGAGGCAGTGCCCCCATCACCAGAGGAGTGTTCCCCGGGGACTTTACACTCTGCTCCAACAAGCCAAACTCCTGAGGCTGAGAAAAAAAAACAAGTCAAGATAGCGAGTGACTGAAAACATTGCCCTCTCTGAGCACTGAGGCATACTCTCACAGTAAACTGATTAAAAAAAGAACAAAAACAACATCGAGAGCTAACAATCAGAAGCCTCCACAGTTGGCAAGCAAGGCGTGAGTGCTGCCTTCCAACTTCGCTGTTATCCAAATTGTTGAGCAATTAAACACTGGAGCACAAATTATCATGCAGTTCACATAAACATTGTCTCTTTCTCGACCAAGACATAGTGAATATGATATAAAAAATATATTCCTGATTTGTCCGTCAATAAAAAGCCACGCCTGTTTCAAATAACAGGCTGCTTGTCTCAACATCCTTGTGAACTGAAGGGTGTCAACAAAGTAGACAGAATGTGGAGTGAGTGGTCCTCGTCAACAGTGACCTTCCAGCTGAATATCCACAACTTCCATCTTCCCAAGCCAAGGAGCCCCGTGGAGCAACTCCCAAACCGGGTCATTAGCGCAGTGGTGTCACCAGACAGCATATCACGGGCCAGAGAGGGAGCGAGAGGGGGACTCCTGGCACTGCAGCGGCTGCTGTGCGGTTTGACATTCAGGGCTGGCTGATCTATGGGGCTGGGGAGACAGTGCCCTTGCACTGGGTCTTCATGAGGAGAAGGTCCTGGCAGTTTTCCCCTTACTTACTCCATCATAAAACCGAGGTCACAAGATGTTAGACTCACGTAGGCCTCACTTGCAACATCATGACCTGAGCTGTAGGATGTTATCATGACTTCAGGGACAAAATTGTCACCTGTGCCCTGGGTCTTCCATTTAAAGCCAATTCACATCATCAGTGAGCTAGCTGGTAGCGTGATAAAATCCCTAGTCAAACTAAAACCTTCATATTCTCACCAAACTACAACCAGCTGGCTGCATTACTATAATGTCCAGAATATGAACTGTAGATTTACTCCCTTAGACCTACTTTAAATTGCTTGTCATGACAATAATCTTGACAGAGATGTGTTATTGGCATGAAGAACACCATTTAACCACAATGGGATGGTTTCATAGTGAGATCAAAAATCATTCTAGGCGTTTTATGTCCTTCTCAAATGGCTTTGACCTCCACAGCCCGTCTCCAGCAAATGGTGACCACTATGAACATGCCAAGAAAGAGGATCCCCTGGGGGTATTACCATGAGCCAAGACGAACATAAAAATCTCCCGGTGAAAGATGGACACTCTCCACTTGGCAGAGCCACACAAGATGAAAGGAAAAGATAGCGAACCTTTCAACACTTTTTTTTTTTTTTTTTTTTACTGAAATGACAGTGATTTTTTTCTTGCTCATTACCACTCTCTCATTAGGAGATCTTCGCTGCAAGATGAGATCAAGCTACTCACCTCTCTATATGCTGGTACAGTTAACTAAGCTGCAGCGTGTAACTGTGCCACGGAGCCCCTTATCATACAGGACATTTTACACAATCAGCCAAATTCACCTCGGAATGGTACCGATGTCTGATTACCAGGTTCAGTGGATCTCACACTGAATTTAGTCAGCAGAATTAAACATATGTCATGGCTTAAGAGCATATGTAGCTACAGCTTCTGGTGATATTCAGGATTAAACTGTGTGTGTGTGAATGTGGCCTTTGTAAACAGGAGAACATACACAAACCTTGTATTGCTCTTAATGTAACCCAAAAAAATTAGGAGTCTGTGAGTTTTTGCAAATGTCTACGACTGCGTAGTCAATGACTAGAGAACAAATGGAAGCTTTTTTGACTCTTGTGAAGTGTAATGAGCTGTAGTGCAAATTAAGAGCAGCCATCTTCTCATCAGCATGTCCAATTTACTTCGGGATCGTCCCTGGAAAATAGACAGCTGTGTAGAGTGACTGCTGTATTGTAGTTCTGTGAAGGCATGTGGATAAAGAAGGCTCTGAAGGATTACACGAACCTTCACTCCCAGGCCATGCACGCATTATTCATCCCACCTCCTCCTCCTTCTCACCCTTCTCACCTTCATCCCTACCACCCGCCCACCACCTTTCTAGATCCCCGAAGACTCCCCCACTTTCCTGACAGTTGCATAAGCCCTGAGAACCTCTCTCTGGACCATGGTGGCGGGAGTTGGGAGTTGGGATGGTGTTAATTAAAAGGAAAGGTTAACACACACGGGGCTGGCAGAAGGCGCGTTCAGGAGGCTCCCTTGGTAGAGCATCTGCTCACTGTTTCCTCCCTCAGAGGCCCCCAGAAAGGGACCAGGTGATTGGGGACACCAGGATGAAGAAATGACTGGGGTATAAAGGATGGAGCTGATTTGACCCTCACGCTACGGAGCAGCCAGGGGGTGTAGCGAGTGGTTCCACTCACCTGTCCAGTGCCTCCCTGCCTGGGCCTTGGTTTGGAGCTGATTAGTGTGTCTCGGAGAAGGTCTCACCTCCCTAAACACCGCCCACACACACATACCTTCGTTAGACAGTGGGATGCATGCCAGGCCCATTTAGGGGAGTATGTCAGAGCAGAAAGGAGAAACAGACAAAAAGGTGAGATGAAAGGAGACAAGCAAAGGAACAGAATTGGCCTTTCAGAGAGAAAAAGTCACACTGGACACCAAAGAAAGGGTCAAAGGGTTATGCAGTACTGAACAGAGGGGAAGTTGAGTCTTGGTGAATTAACCCGTCAAGATTCTGCACAGCTGTTGTCGCTGACTGCACCATGTGTGATGTATTGTCTGTGGGAGATCATTAAATAATGATAAATTATCGCTTCATATTGCTCAAATATGTAGCATTATTTTCAAAAAAAGAATATTCATTTGGGAAAATAGTTGGCCTAGTTTAGGAGAGCAAACATTGAAATAGGTGTTTTGCATCAATTGGGAATAAATGATAAATGGATCACATTTAGCAGCAATATCTTAAAGATTAATTCACTAAAGTAAATTAGGAACACAAAAAGTCTGTTTAATATTCCTAAAATACAGCTAAATGTTTCATTAACTCTCTTTAAGAAAACACGTAAAAACATGATTTAATGCTTTGCTTTCACTATGCTTGTCCAGTGAACACAAAGATGCACTCAACTGTTCCTTTCACTAAATTCTTTCACAAATGGTTCTCAATACTCGACATCTCAGGTCAATACATTGTGACAATCAAACATAGCACACTGATTGCCACTTAAATTAATTCCAATAAATACTCATGAGCTTTTAAGACAAACAAGAGGGAGTGAAACAGTTTTTCCTTCCTTTCCCCCCCAAACAAGCAGAGATAATTAAACATCTATCCTCAGAGAAGAAGTGTTCCCACTGGAAGGTTGTTTGGTTTAAGGATTTGCTCAGTGGTTTGACTCGCCAGGGACTCTCCATTTGAGTCTCAAGGTTTTATATCTCTAACAAGGCTTTAATTGCCAAGGTAACAGACCACCTGATTAAGCCTGACAATAAGTCTGCTTTATCTGTGGGGTAGTAGAGAGGAGAAAGACTGCAGGGATGAGGAAGAATATTCAAATTCAGCTATCAGCGAGTCATGTATTCATGCTCAATGAGGTTGTTATTTTTATATAGCCAACAAGCAGAGACACATATTGAATGGTCATGCACCTCAGCAGTGTGAACTTGCCTCAAAAATTCTATTTACTCTACGTCAACTTTGGAAATGTGCAGTACTTGCAGGAAAGATCCTAATTCTACTGAGAGTGTGGAGGAGGCGGCACTCAAAGCCTCAGGTCCCATGCCATGTGCCCTCCTTATTGTAACGAGTGCATTTCTCTCCTCAAACTCTGACTGGTGAGTGCGTCGGGGAGGAGGGGTATTCTTCAGAGGAGACGGAGTGCGTCTGGTGGTGAAAAACTCTGTTAAAGTCCCATCTCTCCTGTCAGAGGGCTGACACGGGGCATCCAGGGACGTGGGGCCTTTGGTGCTCTGAGTCTGGACACTGGCCTAGTTTCCCCCCCTGTACTCCCCTTCCCACCCCCTCCTACAACATCTCACCTACAAAACACTCCTCAGCCACCCCATCTCATCTGTTCTTTACTGTCATCCTGACCTCAATGAACTGCCCTCCTCCTCCACCACCTCCCTTCACTTTGTCCTGTCTTGCTTTCTTTCTCACTTTCTCCATCACTTTTTCTTGGCAATCTTGTTATGTTTGAAGTATTAATGGTCATCTTGAAAAGAGAAATAAAACAAGTATTTCCCACTATAAACAACAACAACAACAACAACAACAAAACTGTAGCTGGGTAACAATTCCATATACAAGCTAATTCTAAGCATGTTTTGAGTGCCTTTTTCATACAAGAAAAGTGACAAAACAAGCGTACTCAGTCAGTATACGTGCTATAAAAACAACAACAATAACAACTTGATTTTTTAATGTACTTTGATGGACACTATTCTCTGAAAATCAAATGCACAAAGAAAATTGAGGAACTACTCACAGCTAGAAATAAAATGAACAAATTGTGGATGGTAGTAAAACAGCAGGAAACACAAATATACATTTAGTTTAGTTTAATTTAGTTTAGTTTAGTTTAGTTTAAAGCCCTTTGAGACAAATTTGTAATTTGTGGTTGTTGGCTCTATAAATACAATTGATTTGGCTGTAATCAGTTAGTACTGTATGTACTATGGATTGGGGACTAACTTATAATTCTGTTATCTTCATATTAAAACACAGGCTTACCATTAAAATGCACAAAATCATACCCATTTAACCAGATTTCTTCTGGGAGATTTACATGTACCACCTTCATCCTCACCATCTATTACCTTAAATTTTATGAGTGTGAAAGTTCATGACCTTGATCTGCTCTTCACTTTGGAAATACTGTAGTAGTTTGACAAAATAATCTTAATTCATGATCCAATCATAGCTTATCTGCAGATGAAGAATGTGTGATGCAGTTGAAAGCTCAGAAAAAAAGCCTGTAAATGGACCTCAAATTCAGATTGTTACATCAGACCTTAATTTCTTGCTTCATACTTATTTCAATGTGTTTTTACTTCTTTTAGTGTCTCTCAGGCCTTTTAGTGTTTTTAAAGGTTGTGAATGGATGTTTATGAAATCAATAATGTTTGTCTGTTGGTATGTCCCAAATGAGACCAGAGACAACTTTCCACCATTGTGAATAATGAACTCTTATTATGTTGTAATAGCACTCTTGGCACTGTTGGTATTTAGTGTCAAATACACAGAGAAAAGCTTGATAACATCTTGCACTATTGACTAGTTTGTCAAATTTTTGATACGCTCTTTTTTTTTTGTCCCAGATCATAGGATCCTCTATTCAAAGCTTTGCCTCTGTGACATTATAAAACTGCTACTGTATACAAATGACTTATCTTAGTAACCCCAAAACAACATTCAAAGCACCTCTGTCATGTGAACATGTTGAACATGTCACTTCATGAAATTCAGTCTGACGTGAAGCTTCAACTCTTGCACTTCACATCGTGCGGGTGCGTATGGAAATTTTCCATGTCAGGATGGTGCTCTGTCTCTCTCTCTCTCTCTCTCTCTCTCTGGCAGGTGTAAATGGTGCAAGTTTCTGTCTTGTTCAACACCCATGCTATTTTGATGTGTTGGCAATCCCTTTGCCAGACCAATAACTCTCTCACACCAACACTACTCTTTCATGCTGCCTGCTTTATTCTCATTCTTGGGGGGATCCTCCTGAGATACATAGTGTGCCTCTTAATTTCCCCCGGGATGCATGCAGGAAACATACACTAGTGATTTTTCCAGGGATGAAACACTGGGAAAACATTAGAACAGAATATATCATGACATCTTCTGCTGCTAGGTCAGATAACCAGTTAAGTGGGTTCCATAACTTGTCACAAGTCCATGTTTTGCATTTTCTGTCTTTGTTTGTCTCCCATTTTAGTTTGCTCTTTTGTTTTGCAGGCTGAGGGTGGAACTGTTCTGAACAGCGCTGCATTGAGTAACATGCAGCCAGTCAGCGCAGCATAGTAAGGGAGAATCCCAGGGGGAAGATGTGGCCCAGCGGGTTTGGTTTGTACACCCGTCACACACTTCTGAGGGGTGACGTGCATCACTGCTCCACTGAGGGAGAGCCTCTGCCATGTTTACTGTCATGTTCCAAGGTATGCTACGTGGCTTCAAACACATCAAACACATCTACAGGAATACTGATATTGGGAATGCCATGGGGAGCCACACAAAAGGTACAGACATACACCTGAAAATGCACATGCCCACGATTGTGCCATGAGCCTTCAGGAACCACAGAAAAATTAATCCATATTTTTTAAAATGCTGCTTTTTTGTGTTATCAAATTGTCAATAATTGTAATACATGCATTTAAAAAGACACATGGATGTAAAGTCAAGTCAAAATACTACACCTCTAAAATACAACAGAATATTGGATAGTGTCTCATTCATACTACTGTATCTAAATTTGCCAATATGCCATTTTCTCTGTACAGCTGTTTCCATAGTAACAATGCCAACAGTAAAACCTATGATGCAAAAGGAGACAGTATAGCCAGGGGATGCTTCGTTCAGATTGAGAGAGCTGATTGGAAGCAAAAATGATTAAATCATCGGCAGCTTCTTAATTGTTGTGCTACAAAAACACACATTTATGCCCACATTCCTGACAATAATTTCTTGTCAAATCAGCTCTAAAGCTGATATGTCATATGTGATGCAATAGATTCAAGCACAATGTCAACATAATATCAATAACCTGTTGTCTTTCATACACAATCACCATGCTTTTGGGGTGTGCCGTCACATGGCTGTGTTTGATTTATGAAGAATGGTCAAGACTGATTTGACTAGCGAAGTGCTCCCCTCCCGGCCTGCTGTGTGTAGTGTTGACAAGAGCTGAGTTGTTTGCTGTGCCTCTAGGCGTGAGGATGAGGGGGAGCAGCCTGGAGTTCCTGCCTGGCTCAGGGGGAGGTTGGACTGGATTAGACGGCTGACAGCTGGGCCACATCTCTGGAGGCGCAGGGTGGAGAGGCCCCCTGTCTGCCTGCCTCTGCACCAAGTGTCAATTTGAGCATGAAGGAAGGATGGAGTGAGCCAAAGAGTAAGTAAGTGAGCGAAGTGGGGCCACTGGTAGTCCTGGGTGGATTGACATCAGCGGTGCATGGGCTGTGCACACCGTTAGGCATCAGGAAACACACTGTTTATTTAGCGGGTTTTGACTTGGAGGCACAAATGTGTGCACACTTGGACAGACTCACCGACACAAGACAAAGCACTCTTACAAGGTTGTAGCTCTTGACCTCTCTAGTTTGGGTTGTGGTGTTAATAGTCAGCACAACATGGTATCAGGGAAGCATATTAAACAGGCTTAGCGATTTGACTTCAAAATGTAAGCGTTCCTATTAATTGCATTTGTTTCATAATCAAAGCGCAATCTTTTCTTCACAAAATCAAAGCTTTTCAATAATGCAAAAATGGCAGTGAAACTAGCTCGCCTCAGGTGGTATCCTGTACAATTATGTGCAATCAAGATAACAAACTACTTCAAAATCAAACACACTCCTATTTTACTTCTATTTTCAGTGATAGGATATGTAATTAAATCTGACTTCTCTAAATGGTTGCATTATTTGATAGGCTGACTTTCAACATTTGCTCCAACTTCCAGATGAGATTCCTTGATAGATTATTTGATTGTGGCATGCACAACAACTGGCATAATTTACTTCAGCAGCACAGTGTTATGAAGAATGTTCCGCTGCCATATGAGAATTTTCTATAATAGGTTTTCTCTAATCCTGTGAGACTGCTTTGTGTATTTCCTGCACTGAGACTTGGCTATCACTGGGACGTGGGATGTGGGCCGGAGTCGACTTTATTAGCTAGTGATGTTCTAATGTGATTTATTTTTATAAATGAGAGTGGGGTGGGAATGCAAGTGGGGGTGGAGGCCAGTATGCAAATGCGGACCCTCATTAAACACCACCACCACACGACATTATCTGCTGCTCCTCGGATTGTTTGTGTGCATTAACGAGATGCAACCATGTCTGCTAACTAATGACAATGTAATGATCAGAGCATTCATGATAAAGTCATCAGAAGGCATGACATTTACACGCTCCATGTATTAGGTGCATCGCTACCACCCATACACTCAGGTGAACCCCAGGTTTGTTTTCATGAATTTATCAGTTTGAGACTCTCAGTAGTGATTAAAAAATGTGAATTTAGAGTTTATAATAGTGACCCCCAGTGACAACAAACAACTTACCATATCTTCACTTCTTAGGCAGAAACTTTGTGTCTTCAGTTTTTTTGTGATTTTTAAGTTTTCATCATGTAATACTTCATTTGAAGTATTACAAGCTCCGCTAAAAATGATAAAAATTATCTGAATTCTTGCACTGAAGAAACCCCTTGAAAATGTACTAGAAAAACTAAAATATACATTAAATTTTATTAAAAATACAAAAGACTCTTCTCATAGCTCTACAGAGATATAATGTAAATTCTACTATGCAAACATCTAAAACACTTCAAGTGTTTTTTGTGGTTATTCTTTAATCTTTTTTAATAATACAAATATTATAACCACCACTGTATTCAATAGATTTGATTTGTGGTTGCATACTATAAATATTTATCAATTCACATTTGTATTTTTTTGTGGTTTACATATGTTATTTGGAATATTTATATGTATGATGGATGCTGTATCGCATGATTCAAAGCAAAGTATTTTTTTTTCTCACTAGCAATACTTAAACTGTTAGGCTTTGTTTCAAAAATGACCATGCAACTTTGCACGCCAGATTTATTTTTGGTCCTTCAAACTTTTCTTATGAAGTTGGGATGCTGTTCTCCAGGGATTTTCATGAGCCCATTTCTGTGTAAAGATGTTTATCTTCATGGCTTTTGCAAGAATGAGGAGATTAACCCCATAACTAGCAGACATCTTATAGTTGATCTGAGCATCATTAGTCCACATTAATAACCCATGGAAGTGCAAATGGGCTTTTTTTTTATCATCTTAATTACATGACATCTGAGCTCTCTATCTAAAGATGACTCTCTTTAGAGATGAGACAGGCTCTGTGACTTAGAGGTACTTGTTTTTGTGTGCACATCTGACAAAAAATCCTCGTGCTAAAGAATGTGCACACGTACTCGTACATAAAACACGCGCACACACACACACACACACACACACACACACACACACACACACATGCACACACACATCAGCCATCTAAACTAAAAAGGATGCCATTGCCCATTAGAGAGATGGATTGACAGGAGTGCAGAATAAATCTTTGTGGCAGTGAGTCAGAAATATAAATAGAGCACCTAAGATAGATTTGTCTCTGGTGTTGATGAAGTTACCTTTGGGGGTAGAGCTCTACCTTTTTAGTAATGAGGACAACCACAAACAGTTTGGTCTCCTAATGAGAAATGATAGTTTTGGAGGTGCCATACAAAATACCATAGAATAACACCTCACTTAGGCATTTTCTACAGTGATTTTTTAACAAAAATGCCAAAAGTGGGATTCATTTGTGAAAGAATCAGCCCCACCTGGTGGCTTTGATGCATACTATAGGCATCTATACAAGAGGGGGAAATATTGATCTACATCACTATCAGTTATCCATAAAACTTCTATATTATTGCAATTCCTTCAATGACAAATTTTTTTCAGCTTGACCTGGATGGTTAGAACATTTTAATTAAGCTCAGAAGGACCTTCATAAGATGCTTATTTTCAGCATAACATCTACACATTTAAGCACATTAATACAACAGATACAAGATCTACTTCAAATTAAGGTAGATTCCTGCTGTTAAAATCAGTAGACATGCTCATTCACAATCTCTTTAAGTATCTTTAATCAAAACTTCTTTTCCATAACAAAAACCACACCATTAACAGCTGAATTATTGTAATTAGATCAATAAACGCTGGTAAAATCAGGTAGGCAGGGGAGGGAAGGAATGCTCTATTACCCGTTTTATCATCAAAGTGAGTGCTGTGATAATTATGCTAGCAGCACCCAGTCAGAGCAGCCCACCAGAGACTGATAACAGAGGACTGCCCAGGGTTACAGTGATTGCACACACAGACTCCCTCTATGCCATCTCATTGGACAGGTTGAGTTGCTGATATTCATGCAAAAATAGGATGCAGAATGATATAGAACAGCACTAAGAGGGTGTAATACAATGTTTTTTATTTTTTTGCTTTTCAACCTGGGTTTGAGAGCTGGCATCCCATTAGAGCTCTATTGCTAATCAATGTGAGGCATTATAGGTTGTATAAATCACACTCTGACACCTGCTGTATGGGTCGTTAACAGAGAAACCACTAGGGAGGAATAGACAGAGCAAACATGCAGACTCACAGAACATAAATGTCTGAGGCTCAGGTTGAGGCACCAAAACACTATTATGGTGATCAAGGAGCTGATCAATTGAAAGATTTGGTACAACTTAGTGAGGTCATACACTAAACGACTATAGGCATTTCTCATTTAGTAAAACACATATTGGTTTGGCTTTTCTACAAAGATACACTCACAGTCTCACTGCTTTCTAATAATGCTATGTAATCTAGGCTCAAATGATTATTTGCAATTTGCGGTTACCAAACAACCACAGACCACCGGAGGTGTTTCTCAAATATTAGGAGGCAAGAAGAAAGAGGTTCCTGTGAAAATTTTTAATTGAGGATGTAGTTATTCTGCCCGAAAAGGCATGCTGGAAAGTGCACACGCAGGCATTTGTAACCTGAGTGTGGTACAGAGGGGGACCATCTGAAGACTCGCAGGCCCTTTGATGTCTTCTGAATACGGGCATAATGCATGTGTAATTAATAAGCCATTTGCATATGATGAACTAGGGCACTTAGTCAATGTTCTCGGGATACAAATACCTGAGGAAAACAATAACAACGGAGAACATTAAAAAAGGGAGTCTACGCAAAAAAGACAAATCTATGGCCCGCTTCGGATTAGAAATACATTAGCAGCTAATTATGTCCTAATTGCCAATATTTTAGCAGGTGTTTGTACTTAACCAGTGGTAATGCCCTCCTGGAACAAGCTCATCAGGGTTATTCTCAGGTGAATCTCTCCAGTCCTTGGTGATTATGATGCGACAAGATGGACTTATGGTCAAAAACATGGATAATAATGAGGCTGCTGAATAGGATAACAATAACAACAAAACAGAACAGCAAAAATTTATAATAATAACCAAAATAAGACTAATAATAATGGTAATCTAAGATGAAGAGAAAAAAACCCAGAAGACTTAAAACAGGGAGAAGAATTCAGTGTCATCTATAACAGAATATGTAACCATGACAATTATAAACTGTTACTGGTGTTGAGATATTAGTGCTGAGAGCTCACAGTTCAAAGAGGAGTATTAATTTTTTGGCCAAATGTTTTCAAAGCAATCAAAGACTCTGGGAGGTGGAATTCTCTTACCTAATCAAACAGCGAATGTAACCCAGAGCCTGATTAAATATTGAGCTTAGGACTTTCAGATATCTTTTTTCATTGGCCTGCTGGCATTTTGGCAGCTAGGGAGCATCAAACTCCTATAAGTCCCTGGAGTTGGTCCACTCTGGAAAAGTGCTGAGCCAGCAGATCAAACTGCAAAAATGTCATGGAGAGAAAGGAAGTGAACCACAAGCATGCATCATTAGAGAATCTTCTGCACATCTGACATTAAAGTTGTTAATAACATCCAGATAGATAACACTGTGGAAAGTAAACTTGGATCATGCCTGTTGTATCACAGAATTATGATGTGTTTAGTGTTGCATAAGCGACACTGGTGAAGGACACGTGGGATTTGTTGTAACAGGATCTTTGTCACTGAAGACATTTTTGACATGTCACAGTAAGAAAACCACAGGTGTAAATAATAAAATTAATGATGGCTGAATTCCATTTAGCTGCTTCAGTCTCGGGGCCCTGGTGTTGTGCATGCTGGCTCATTGTCACACTGTAGTGGCTTACTGGGACACTTGAATAGAACAAAGTTATAATCCTAAATTGCTTGAAATCAAACCTTGTTTTGGTATTATGTACATTTGACATTTTTCAGCAACAGCCATCAATGTATTTATATTCTACAATTGCTTCTCCATATAGTACTTAGTGGTGGAGTCCACCATTCCCATGATGGATTCAAATTACTACATGAGGGATTCAAAGGAAACGATGCAGTGTTACTGCTTGTAATTTTATTTCATTAATATTAGCCTCACCGTTTACTGTTCATTCTCCTACAGCCATAATAGGACTGTCTTTAGGTCCTGCTAAAGCAAACCGAACATTGCCTACTACTGCTGCTTCACATTCAACTGGCAAAACGTGGGATAGCTTTTGTTGTGAAACAGTCAGAGGAAACATAATGTATTAGTTACTGAGATTAGCACTAACCGCAATTGTTGATGAAAAATGTGCCTACAATTTTCGTCATTTTTTTTTGACAGCAGATCAGTTTTGAATATTGCAGGGAGTGATGGGACAAGAGGGAGCAGCCATAGTGAGCTGTTAGATGAAGAGGTGCCCACCTCCGACTCCTCAGCAAGGTAACCAACTCCTGTTACTGTGTGGAAAACTACTTGCGCTGTTATGCAGCATGAAATTAGATTATGTTTGCTCATGGCATGATGGAAAAAGGCCAATTATTGACTAACTTCTTTATTAAAGCAATGTGAGTTTGTTTGGTTGCACTGTAAACTGATGCACCAGTTGCTCCTCTGTTATATTTCTCAAAAAGTAACTTCTCAAGGAGTGTTTACTGTAGCACTTGTTGTTACCACCCATAACCACAGGTGTCGCCAAATCAACCAAGCCTGAAGTCTCAAGGATTAATACTTTAATGTTATTAATAACTGGGGATGTGCAGAGATCCCAGTATTTGTATTTGTATCTGTATTTGTTGAGGCAGCAAAATTATTTGTATCTGTATTTGTATTCGAATAAAAGTGGAAAGAGGCTTTAAAATCCTGTTTTTGTTTTTAAAAAGACACATTTTAGAAAATTAAAGTGTTACAATAAGTGTTCATGAATAAACTACCTTACAAAGGAGGTCCCCACATTGGGTCTTGAGCTGGAGTCTCCTAGATCATAGACAACTGCGCTGATTACTGAGGTAAAACTTAACTCATCACCTCATGAAGACAGACCTCTTCCTATTTAAACACCCATAACACAGAGACAGCACACCGTTTAACGTGTAGGGAGGAACTTCAAAGGCAATTATTGCTTTGCACTTTTCATTTATGGCCTATTTTTTACAACCTAACTTTGTGGAAAGGAGAAGGGGAACAACAGGTTATGGAGAGTCCCTTGGGAGCATTTTGCTTGTGTCAGTAGCTCAGCTTTATCTCTGGGGAACACCCCCAACAAAATTTTTAAATATTTGTATGAAACAAATATTCGTATAAAAACCAACTATTTGTGCTTTGCTGAATAATGTATTTGTACTCGGGCGCACACCTATTAGTAACACTTGTACTTTTCCTACTATGACAAATCAAAATGTGAAAATGACCTATGTTGTGTTTGATTGTACAGATTCTCCCTGTATATCACTAGTTCAGCTTGTTGTTCATGAAAATGCAGATTTGTGCGAGGTATTCTGAGAGTTGTAATTCCACGTATCCTTGTGTGTTATTGAAACTAACCCAAACAATCATACAGGTCCTTTGATATTTACCTCTTGGTTTCATGAATCTGAAACACCATTTTCCCAGTTCCTGACTCAATACCCAGTGTTACATCAAATATCTGTTCAACTTTTTCCTCAATCTTTTTTTGTTCTTCTCTGTACACATACCATTGTATTGTTCGACCTTGAGTGAGATGCTGTCAGGCGCTTTTTAGAACATAAGTGTTGCAGTTTCCCATAATCCACTGGGAGTGTTGAGGTGAGAGCTGTGGCCCAGTAGCACTCTGAGTGGCTGGCAGCGGATCAAAAGCAAACGAGGTTCCTGAGCTCATTCCAATTATAACAGCACACACTATCAACTACAAATACAAACAGCACGTAAGTGATAGCGCTGGTGGCCTGGAGGACTGCTGCCAGAGAGCAGGCAGCATGCTAATCAGGATACCTCTTGCCATGGGCTATTTAGGGAATAGCCTCTCATCCCACCAATTCCCCGTGCCTTAGCCAGGGAAACGAAAGAGAAAAAGGGGAGTGAATTCCCTGAGTGCACAATCCAAGGACAAAATATTAGAAAATGGGTCTTTATCTTTGCTCTCGGCCAGTATCCATATTAATTACAAAAAAAGGGGGAAAAACAATACATATGTACTGAATAAAATATAAAGAGATTTGTCAAACACATACAGCTACAAATTACTGTATGACCACCAACTTCTAATTGCCTTTTCTTCTGATGTTAATCTAATCACCAAAAAAGTACAATAACACTGAAAAAAGGAAGAATTTCTTCATAAAGAATTTAACTTTCTTCATATTTGATGCAAATCACACATAGGCCTTTGTTGACTTCACTAAGCTGGCATCACACACTATGGTTTAACCTTTGCAAAAGCAGAATGTGGGAAAACAAGATCCTCAGTCATTTGCACATCACTTCACACTGCTTATTGCAATTAGTCTGATTATTCATAACAACATCTTCCCAAGCATCCCATTGTAGTTGGCCAATCCAGGAAAGTGATTTATATCCGGTCGACTGTCTTGGGGGAAGGAAGTGAGATGTTTGGAGCAGTTCTGTGGTAACATGCACGCTCCCCCACTCGCATGGACAACCCCTCAGAGCTTGGCAACTCTCCAGAGCCATGCAGGGGCTGCGGAGTACAGCGGGAGCCTGAGTGAGAAGCACACATTGTGCACCGCGGGACCCCACCAGCCCCGGCCCGAAGGCACAACTCTCAAGGACATGGAGAACTGGGGCAGAGAACTTCCAAGCTTCCCACTGTTAGGGCAGGCTGAGAAAAAAGAGGGAAAGTTTCCAAAGTGTCTCTGTCTGTGTGAATGTGGCTGGTAAAATGTGTTGCAAAGACGGATACATGGATTCTCTTTATCAGTTAACATGAATCATGTGAATGTTTCTTAAGCATGGAACAGCTCTCAGGCATCCAGTGAGTGTATGACATTTAAATGTTGTCTACAGGTACCATAAAACTGGAAAATTCACACTTGATCACAATTTGTGTCAAGAAAAAAAAGGTGAAGGGGTCAAGAAGAGGGCTACTCTTTATCATACAGGTGGGTTGCAGACAGAGAGTTATGGTTAGTATAAAGGAGTAACAGTAGAAGGAGTCTTTCCTATGTTTGTGCACGCACGTAGGTGCACATAACTGTGTTTGTGTTTCTATCTCTGTGTATCCAGACTCTGATCTCCTAGTCAAATATAATTACTGACTTGTATGACAACCCAGCAAGTGATACATTTGAATCGATGGCTCACATAGCACCATGGTGTCCATGGAGGGAAGTGAAATTCTAGGTCTTGCAGACAAATAGAAATGTAATCTGAAAATGGAAATTGCAGCTTATGGCAATACAAAAACCCCCAGATTTGTGCTATATAATATTTCCAATAAGGTGATAAATCAATGAATACGTATTTGTTTGCAGTGTTCTTTGAATCTGCATCAAAATCAAAAATGGATTGTTCATCTGAATATTTCATTGAAATATAACAGAAAATGAAGTGTATGCTGACTTTTGATATAAAATTGCACAAAAGAGGCAAAGCCTTTGACACTGCTGGAACAAGCCCTGGCAGCAGCCCTTTTCCTCATTGTCCTTCCAGTCAGGAGCTCAGGTTTACTGTGGGTCAGCCCCCTCTCTCTCTACATCAGGGGGAAGGAACCACACTGATCTGAGATGGAGTACCCCCAACCAAACCTTACCACATCGACCCATGCCACCATCCTGGGCCTCTAATGGAAGTCCTGGGCATCCAGACGCCTCCCCCGCTCCGACACAGGCGTCAAGTAGCGCTCTACTCATCATTGGAAGCAGCAGGCCTCACAGCCCTCCTTTTCTCTCCCTGGGACTGGCTTTTTGGGAACATTGCAGGCAGATGTGTCCAGATGAGCACGTTCTAATTTGTAGGCCCAGGTTAATGCTCCGCCAGAGGCCCCGGAGGATCAATAGCTTTATTTCCCTAAAACGCTGGCGTGGTGAGAACCAACTCACGGGGTGCTTTTAATACCGCCACAGTTCCAGTGACGACTGGGCTGTATTGATTGTGCCCATGTGGAACTACGTGCGCCTTCTGGGGAAGGATCTATTTGTGTCACCCTGGGCTGGGATGGGGGCTCCACTGGAGGAGTAGAGAGCTCAGCCAATGGAGGATGCCAAAAACATCAAAACAGCCATGTTTACAGATTACCCAAAGGGAAAGCAAATTACAGCAATTATGCAGGCTGTGGGAATACTGATATCAGCATACCTGCTATTTCACCCAGAGACTACTTTTATGAGGCTAGAACACATACAAAACAGCACACTCAATTTGATTTGATGGCTAAACCCTCAACAAACGATGGGATTTAAACAAAGCACTGCACATCAGATGCATGCAAAACAATGTCTTTCTAGGGGATCGCCCTGTTTGTGTATGTCAGGTCCAAAAAATCTTTTCAGTTGTTTTGAAACTAGATATAATAGCTTACACAAATATCTGTGAGGCAAGTATGTATCTGGCAGGCATAATGATAAAAATGCAATATCGTACATTGTCTCTACCATATTTTTTTTTTTCAAACAATGGCAATTAATCATTCTTTGTAAACACTGCAAATTGCTTTACAGAAAACTAATTTACCCTTGCAGCATTTATCTCATATATCAGCGCAGAGACAACATACAGAAGAGTCTTATCCAAATCACGGGCCTTTGTTTGCAGCTGTCATGACATATTCATAACTGGGGCCATAATAGTCAGATTCCTGTTATATCCCCCAGGGAGAGCAGAGAGAATGGTGTCACATCCAATTACTGCGGCACACTGTAGAGGTAAATCAAAACTCATGCCATGAACTCTGGAATCTAAGGTGCACACACACACACACACACACACACACACACACACACACACACACACACACACACACACACACACACACACACACACACATACACACACCACTGCATGAGCAAAGCGAGACAGCAGTCATATCAGCATTGATAGAATATTGGAAAACACATTCTCCTGGTAACTTGGAGGTCATGTATGGATTACACAGGGAAATGGGATTGGCTGGAGGCAGTTGTCTTCAGTCTTCTCAAAACATAAATTGACATACATAAGCTCTAGGAGCAAGTGAGGCTGACAGCGCTTGCTATACATTGAACAATTATGGATTTGTTTGCCAGCATGCAGGAATTGAAATTGCAGATGAGGGTGATGATATGCTCCTCATTGGACAAGGAACAAATGGGTCACCAAGTTCAACCATACCTTCTCCTCAGCACCAGTAAGATGCCTTTCTGCGCAGTGAAATGAATGCCTTTGTCTTTTCCTCCACAGAAGTCAGTAGGGAGGCCTGGTGGTTTGGTGGTTGGAGGGTATCTCAGCAGTGCATAGCCCCGTTTCACCCTGGAGCGGTGCAAAGCTCCTGCCCAATAAAACAGGCTGCATCCCCAGGGCCCCTCCCTCAAGCCTCCAGTCAGCGCTTGTTTTTGCACCATTTATTTAGTGTGACACATCTCCAATTAAACTGTGGAGGCTGCTGCATTCCCCCCATAACTACCTCTTATACCTCCCCATAGACTTTCTGTCACACTGAGAGTGTGGGTATGAGAGAGTGAAAAGGGGAGTTAGTGGGAGAGAGAGAAAGAGGGACAGAAAGAGAGAGAGAGAGATCACATCTTGCCTGCCAGCTATGATCACAATGTCATTTTCCCCTCAGTGGTTAGGAGCCTCCTCTGAAAGGTGCCCTGAATTATAATTATCAAAATATTGAACAAGATAATCATCCTCTTAAATGATGCTGCCACTTCACTATTTGCCATACTTTAACATAACACGCGTGGAGTAATACTGTCCTGTTAGCTTTCTTGAATTCATAACTGCACAGCCAATGTACGTTGGGCTACAAAGACATATTTTTACAAGATTACACACTTGAATTTAGTCATTAATAAACTACTACAGAAATACTCATGCTTAACCAGAATTCCTCCACTGCCTCACGTTAAGTTATGTACCCATCAATTTAAATTCATGAGCGTTTAAAGGAGATCTTTCATAGATGGTAAGAGTCTCCTTGCCACCTCTTCATCCTCCCCCAATGGCCCCAGACACAGTCACAGGAGGAGTGACTTTGTCCGACCCCAATACCGTCTGCGAGAGCGCAGCTGAGGGCAGCAGCTGCCAGGGAGGACTGGTGGGGGAGCGCCCAAAACGCCAGCTCTGCCAAGCAGAGGGGCCGGGGGGAGCCCCAGTGGCAGCTGGGAAGGGTGGGGCGGCCAGCTGTGGAGCAGCAGGATGGTGGGGTGACTAGGAGATGCCACTAAACCTGAGCAGGGAACATAGATACACACATACATACAAAAAAAGTTAACAAACCACTTTCTTTTCTTAAGGCAATTCTGCTGCACTCGCCCACATTTACACACACCAACACTCATCATCGGCAACAAGGCAACCCAAGCAGTCCGTGGCCCTCTTAACACCAACACCGCTCTCCCATCACGTGCTTCGGCCACACATCTGGTGTACCATCTGTATCACTCCCCCCAATGTGACAGGTAGTCCCTCTCCTTCTCTGGAGGGAGCAGAAGGGGAAAGAGGGACACGGAAGGTAATTTTGGGTGTAAATGTGCTCTGGACCTCTCTAAATGCATCTGGACAAAGCAGACATGCTGCTGAGCCAGGCAGGGTCATTATCAGTTGGAAACTGACTACCAGATAGCAGATGAAGACAAAACAATTATATCATACTGTCAGATTATGACGGCACCAATAGTGCACATCTTGTTTATGTTGTCTTGGGGATGAATGATCTCGCACTTCTATGTTACCACAAAAAGGTCAAATGCTGTAAATAACACAAGTCAAAAGTGTATTAAAGATTCTTCCAATTTATTATAATGTACAGTTATACATTGCCATGACACAAATGTGACCACCATGTGGATGGGGTGCAGAATGCAAAATATTAAAACAGCCATATAAACAATATCAGAGGATAATGAATTCCTCTTCTCTATGCCGCTGTACATATGGGATCAATAAAGTATGCACCATAAAACAGATACCAAGCCAGTGATATAAAACTGCACAACCAGTCTTTACTGTGAAATTAAGGAATCCATTTCAGAACATTATTTTCACATCTTATGTTACATATTTGACAGTAACAAACTTTATTATTCACACACAACACTATTTGAATGACATCAACTTAGACGTTTATTCAAAGGGAAAAAGGGATTCCAGCATCGTCAAGACTAACAAAACTAAGTACTTGTCAGAAATATTTGATACCACGTTAGATCTTTCCCATTCACCAGTTTGCAGTCAATGGACAAGACTGAGGTGCTCGTATAGAAGAAAAAAACAAAACAACAAAAACAAAACACTCTAGAGAGCATCAACTTAGGAATACAATTTGCAGAGGTGTCTGCTACATATCATCCCTCTGGGCACATTTGTCAAATAAAGAACCAGGCCATTATTTCGTCAGGTATTGTAAAAAAAAAAAATTCTATTCATGATCCAAATTTGATATTTTTTCACTGACTTAAAAACCCCCCCCAAAAAACAGCCCAAAACAGAATACAGCAATTGTTACATGTGTTTTACAGCTTTGAACATTTTTTGCTGCTTGTTGTTCATATTTGTCCTTCAGGGAATCTCAATTAGATTTCCATTTTTACACAAAGAATTCATGCACTGTCCGTGTCATTGAAGTAGCAGATCTAATCGAATAGTTATACAATTCAATGTAACAGTAAAATAAAAAAAACAAAATGTGCTGGATGGGATCATCATTAATAAAAAAAAAAACAAAACAAAAAAACATTGACACATACACTTCATGAAATAAACAACACAGCTTCAGTACTACTTTCCAATGTCTTATACAAAGTTAGCTTGATCTAAAAAGCATAAAATATATTTTTACATCATCACATACATTAAGACATGTACCATGGCCTAGCGGGAAGTTCGTCTGGTGCATTATCTCTAAGCCCCCACACATTTCCCTACTGCTGGCATTATTGCTTCTTATGAACAGGGAGCTGAAGGATAGAGAAACAATGCACCACAGTAGAATGAAACTCTGTACATTTGAATCATCTCTGATATCCAAAATTTTTGTTAGCCTGTTTCACAATCTGCAATGCTAAAGGATAAGGCAGTTCCATTTTTTTTTTAAGGCATTGCTGCTTTGAGACATACTGGACCAGATGGTGAGTTGTGGACTTTAACATTATCAAGTCAATGGACATGATAAACAGAATATATTTTATAGGCAATGATAAAATCCCAAAGAGAGGGGGAAACGAATCTTGTGTTTTTGAGTGTTGTATGTTCGTGTCTGAGAGAATCTCAGTGAGCTGCAACCATCATTTAAGTCTGCTTAGCAGTTGACCAGAGGTCAAAGCTCAGACAGAGATCAGAGCTGTGTGGGTTTGCTGTGACCATCTCTCATTGCTGGTAATTTCCATACTGGCCCTGTGGGGAGAAATGTGACAGACTCATGTTACTTGACCTCTTCAAAAACACACAGGGAAAAAAGCTTATATTCACAAATCTTAAAAGAGGGTGCAAACAAACATCTGTGGTTTCAACCATATACTGCAAACCATGATTTATAGCTGCATTTGCTGGTATTGACCAGCAGGTGGCAGCATGGCCTCACAACTTGTGAGCTCTAGATTCTAACTTGACACCTCAGGTTTGGGCAGCAGCATGGCTGAGGATGACATTCCTTATTGACTAGTGGATAGTACTTATAGTGAGATAAATTCAGTGCAAGGACAGTAGTATTTGATGCATTTCTAAACAGGGGTCGAAGTATGTGTTTGGTATTAATGGAAAATACAATGGGAACAAATTTGGAAAATTTAACAGTTCAATATAAATAACATTTCATTTCAAATATGAGTTCAATAAGTTAAGCACAATACCAGTGTTATTTGCATGGATTAAAGACACACCAAAGCATGTAAGCTTTTGGCTGTTTCACTGTAGACTAAGCATGCTGTGTTTCTGGACCTCATGACTTACAATTCGACCCCTGGTTACCAACAAAATTAAAATATTAAAAAAAAAGAGAAAATTATCAATATTTTAACATAACAAAAGAAAGAAAAGAAGAAAAATGGGAGAGAGATAAAGAAAAAAAGAGACAGAAGAAACATAACAAATGCAAATTAAGGCTAGGTTGTCAAACGTCTAGATTGGACGTTGAGGTCTTCACAGCAACCATTACCTTTGCTTCTTACAGAGCTAGTCAGGGGTTCAAATCCCCGGGTCTTTATTTCCTCATGTGCCCCTGAATATTCAAAGATAAAGATATCAAAGTGTAGCTGTGGTCCTCACATAAGACCATAGGAAATACAGGGCAACAAATAGATCTTCCTTTAAACACTACAGCAGTCTGCATCAAGTTTAAGGAAGAATCCTATTAAAGCCCTCATATTTCCCTCAACTGGCATGCCATATTAGCCAGGATATATAACTAAGACTCAAGTTAACAAGTTAAAAACAATAGTAACACATACAATGTTTTGGGAAGAATAAATTTAACCCCGAATATGATGATAGCATGCATAAAATAATACCTTTCATGTCTACCTTCTAACTTCACTCACATTGATTCTAGTCTGACAGAATAACAGAAAATATACATCTAACTCTGACAATCAACATTATAACTTGAGTCCTCTGCTGTCCAGCATTGGGAGTATACTCACCTGGTCATAGCCATAAGGGCGTTGCTGCTGGCCCTGTGGGGGTCCAGGTTGAGGGGGGCGATAGGCTCCATACTGCTGTCCCTGGCCCTGAGGATAGTTGGGGTACTGTCCTGGGGCACTTTGGGAGGGGCCTATGACAAATATTGATATCTCACTTTAAAATTATGCATGCATGACACACTTGAGTAAACCTAAAAGTGTTTGAAAATGCCATTGAGTACAGTCAGAACAAACTTTGGGAGTTTTTTTTTTGGCTAAAAAGATCAGTTCCAGTTTAACTGTGGAAGTGTTCGCTTGTAGTCACAATGCAATTCAATTCAATAAAACAACAACAAAAAAAACACTCACATCCTTATTGTTTAGGTGCCGAGTCCAAAACTGTACAGTGATTTCTGCCCAAATTTAGGCTTGAAATATTGTACTTAGTAAAACGTTTTAAAGGGAACACTCTTTAGTGTTGCAAGTCTTTGAGACGCTGTAATCTTTTGACTTGTTGCAAGTTTCAGTCTGAACACCTGCTTAGAAAGAGGTGGGACAATCTGGACTCAAACAAATGAACCCAGTGTGAAAACAGCCCAAGTTTTTCTCATTAATCGTTTCCATCTCCCACTTGTTACTTTGAGAACTCTAGGGAATCCCTGTTAGTTTACTATCGCTAATGGGCTGCAAAAAAAAAAAAAAAAAAAGAAAAGCTGATGGATGACAAAGAGAGGATGGTGGATATGTCAGACCAATTTGTTTGGGCTGCCTCCACAACACCTGACTCAGTAATGAATGAGAATGAGTGAGTCAGGTTGGAGCCAGGCAGTGGTTCCCTAATGCAAGGAGACATCAAGGAGATTCTGTTGGTCTTCATTAGAGGAGCAGGCTTCATTAAAAAAAAAAAAAAAAAAAATTCCACTTTATCAACCCCCATATACTGCAGCTATCCATGCAGGCGCTGTGAAGGACCGAGCAAAGCTTGACTGGGGCTGAAGTCAAATGAGGCCCACGCAGCATCGTTAGGCGCTCATAATGTCTTATGCTGTTGAGCATAACCTTGTGGGGGCCTGCGAGAGAAAGCGTGTGTGTGCCAGATGGATCTCACCTCACAGCCTCTGCCTCTCCGCTAGCTCATTACTAACATGAGCTTTGGCTCAGACAGAGGGTGAGTGATGGAAAGTTCCAGTGAAAAATGGCAAGAGGAGGAAAAAGACGAAAGAGCTGCAGGACCTCCAATATTAAATACTGTATGACAAACATTGTTTAGACATCCCATGGAATTTGGTTACACCCTATAGCCATGAGCACATTAAACATACCTACAAATTAGAAAATATAGGTAAGGAATAGGCACAAGTCAAATAACAAAAGGTTTGTCTCCCTGACTTTTTTGTACCATAGACCGCATATAAAGAGCCAAAGCTCCTCTTCCACTCCCACAGAACAGTGTGTCATTTCAAACTGAAGCACCAGGAGAAATGCTAATGTGGTGCCAGCCACCACTAGTGATTAAATTTCTCTTCCACCAAGCTTCAATCCCCTAACCATTCATTAAGGTGGTCCTTTAATTCCTTGCTCTTGATGATGTCTTGACACGTGTCTGGCACCGTTACATTTCCAAGGGGCAGTAACCACCAGCTCGCTCAGGAAGAATTATTATTCAACAGTTTAAAAAGGCAGCCAAAAAGGGCTGATAGCGTCTCCTAGAGGATGAAATGCGTCCCTTTCCCAGAGAAGAAAACTCACCGTAACCCTGCTGCTGTGGTGGGTAGCCCTGCTGACCTGGGTACTGCTGTTGAGGAGGGTAGCCCTGCTGCTGGGGAGGGCCTTGCTGATATGCTTCCTGCTGTTGGCCATACTGAGCATTACCTTCAGGGGGCAATAGCAGACAATGTGAGCAGCATGTTGACAAGTACAGCAAAGCAGATAGGTAGACACTGAATAAAGACTCCATATAACTGCAACTCAAGAGATCAGTTAGGATGTACCTGTATTTGCAACACAACATTATCTGACATATACATCCATAAAAAATAAACAAACAGCAGTATGTAATAAGATGCTATTAACAAAAGGCAGAAATGACACACACTATAGTAGTGCAGAAAATTCAAGTAGGAAAAGAATTCTTGGCGTGCACAGCTCAACAAGCATTGACTGCTTTAACACTTCAGTGAGTATCCAGCAACACCTCATCTAATATACAAAGAGATGCATATAACAGTGTTTTGAAAGGTGCAGTTTTGAGACAGCCATGTTACTGTATTGAATGTTTTCAGAACTCTTTATTCGTTGAAATTCTTTATACCAATAAAGGAATAACATTTGTGTTTGAAAGGTCAAAGGAAAACAGTGTAGGCAGCAGAGGAAAAAAAACAAAACAAACAACAAAAAAGTAAATGTTAATTGGACAAAGAAAGAGAAGGAGTCGTTTCTCATGAAACTGTAATCTATCACCGTGGCTGCTACTGTAATTTTACTACCCCTAAGCAAACCAGGATGGAGAAAAGTGGCAGTTTGTTTATTTACAACAAATTTTTATTGTGGACTTTAGCACTTTTCTCAAATATAGTTGGTGGCTCATTACTCTCGATATCACTGCTCCTTTGCAAATCACAAGCATTATTTTCTGCATGTGCAGAAAACATGCATATTTATCAAGAATGGCAGTCCCCTTGAAACTGGTACATTATGAAGCACTTACTGAATATGAATACACTAAATGGCTTCTACTCCAAAAATGCAAAAAAAAAGTAGTATGCCAAGTCATAATAAAAGTATCAATTGTGGCATTTTTTCTTGATAATTTGAAGAATTAACATTTACTAGAATAAACTTTGGTACAGCTTCGTCTTTCCAAGACATTGACTACCGAGTTTCCCACAAGACTCTGTCCCTGACTTGGCACCTGGCACGACTGGGGGTGGGGTGGGGGTGGCATTACAAGATTAGGTAAGTGCTAACTTATCCATGGACCGCAGCAGCTTTGGGAAGAGGGTACACTCTGGTGTGTGAATGATCGCTCCAAATCAGATATTTTTTCCTTTGTTAGAGCCCAAAGTCACTTTGGTTTCCCAGAAAATAATGAAGAAACTGAAATTTTGGTTTCGTCACAGTCTCTTTGCATCATTTGTGTTTTAACACAACTCCTGGGTTGATTTTTTTTGTTGATTTTCTACAAGTGACTGGAGGGTACTCCTACCTTCTGAGGCTCCCTGTCCTGCGTGACTGTACTGGTCCCCATAGTAGTCTTCCTGCCCTGGGTACTGCTGAGGGGGTCCTACATACACATACACACAACATACACACAAGTAGATTCAAGGTGTTGTCGGATCGGTTGTTTGAGGGGAAGAGTAAAGAGGATGGATTCCTGGCCGCTACTCCTCGTTAGAAAGCTTTCGTTTTGCTCCTTGACTAATTTTTAAGCTATTGGAGGCTTTAATTTACATCTTGAGTCAACAAGATGTCTGTGAGCAGCAGATGTGGAAATAGAGGAAATTGAGAGGAACAAGAGTAAGAAATGCAGGAAGGTGGGTTAGGGAGAAGAAACACTGACACTCACAACTTGCACACCTAACAGACACACACTCTGGGGTAGTATACCTTGCTGTGGGGGTCTGTAGGGGGGCATTGGCCTCTGCCCCATGACATGATTCCCTTGGTTGACCTGGCCCATCATGCCCATTGGGTTTTGTTGCCCTTGGTAGTGCTGGCCCCCACCACCAGGTGGCATGTTATACTGCTGGGAGGGAGGCTGCTGGTGCATCATGGGGCCTGAGGTACACCAACAGATTTCACTCTCAAATTATACTCAATGGAAAACCCAAACTATAACAGCACATGGTTTATCAAATTCAGGTGAACAGTGTGCGGCAAGTAGGGCTGGGCGATAAAATGATCTCGATATCGAATTGAAATAAAATTCATGTGGATAACGATAAACATTGGACATTTTTTTACTCGATATGAATAGATCTAACAGCCTATCACATAGCAGAAATAAACGCGACAACAGCCAGTCAGTCTGCAGTTTTTGGCTTCTACGTCAAAGTACATGCCCATTTCCCACCACAAAGCAAAGCCGATGAGGCTACGCTTAGTGCTATCATTAGCAGGGCTATGATTATCTGGAGTGCCCGTCACATCTAAAGTAACGTTAGCTGAAAAAAGCTGCTCTAACTAACGGACACGTCTCTCTAGTAGAGACCTCTTGTCTGCAACTGTGGAACAGTCATCACACACCATCGTTTTAACGAGGCTGCTTTGACTGCAAATGCACGAAGCTAACTGCTAAGCTAGGCTAAGCTTGGCGCTAAGTAAACAGGGTAGTAACGAAAGGCTAGCTACCCAAAAACACTAGTGTCTTTTCAGAAATAAAACTAGCGAATCAAGTGATGTGTGAACTAAACACAAAATAACAGTCAGTAAGATAAATGAAGAGGTTAGAGCAGAATATATACTGTCTTGATTGTACCTCTAAAACATTTGAGATGTTTGCCGCCCTGTCAGAGGAATTTGATGTTATAGTAGTCACAGCTTGGCAGGTTATGTTAATAAACTATATTCTAAAGTTACTACGATACTAATGAATGCTCTGGTTTCTTCAGGCTTCAGTGATTATCAGGATACTCTTCAAACTGGCAGCATTATCAAATGATATATCATCATCATTTTTTTTTTTTTGCTATATCGCCCAGCTCTAACAGCAAGCACCGGTAAGACAGATGATTAAGGTCCTAGAAATCAAGACAACAAAGCAGAAACTCACAAATGCTGTTGTTTTACCTTGATTGGGCTGCATGTTCATGTTTGGCCGTGGCCCATAGTTTCCCATGGGCTGGCCCTGGGTCATGTTCATTTGGCTCTGTGCTGGCATGCCCTGGGAGGAAGGGACAGCGTGATTGTAACCACCCATTGAGCCATGGCTGCTGGGGGGCATATTCATAGAGCCACTGGGCATGTTTGGGGGCTGGTTGGGGCCTGGACCGGGACCTTGCATGGGCATGTGATTAGGTCCTGGAAAACAACAGAGATTATTCATGATTCCTGTTGAAAAACCACATAAATATTTATATACATACATTGATACATTGAATTTCTGTCCCGCTGTGTTATGTGCTGCTGTGCTGTAGTCTGAGGCTGTGATGTGGGTACACAATATGTTTCCATACAAATGGAGTTGCATGTTAAGAGGACATCGCTTACATTGATGACATGTTAGAGATCTGAGGTTTACCCAAACTGTAATTAACATCTGTCACCTTCACCTGTCTATGTTAATTTGTGTTTTTCATCTTTTTTTTCAGTCATTCCACTCTTGCAATATTTCAAACAGATCCATCCACAAAAATCTGCGACTAAACCTCTCAAATTTAAATGTAGACAGATTTTTATTAAACCTGAATTTAGAAGGTGTTTAAGGTTTTATCACTCAGCACTTGTGAGACAAGTTGAGTCATTCAGTTCTGAGCAGGGAACGTCATGGTGAGGCCCAGCTCCCAAGCAGTACCATAATACTGCAGATCACAGTATACACTACCATGCCAGTGGAAAAATTACACTTCAGTGGCTACATGTTTTGGTTTCTGATATGATGCTCTGGTCTTTTACTGTTTTAGAATTTACAGTCATTGTGTGTTATAGCAACCAATCCTTTTGTAAAACATCAAACAGCTATATCGATGCTTAACTGGAACATAATACAAGGATTTCTGAATAAAAAAACAAATAAAACAACAAATAATTTTCAACACTTAACAAGGACAGGATAGCTATAATGAAAAGGAGTAGAAGTCCAAGACCACCAGAGCTGGCAACTAGGTGACATCATCTTTCAGCACAGCGACCTCCCTCACAGTTCTGTGGTGTTGCTAGGCAACCCAAGTGAGACAGGGACTGAAGGAGAAGAAGGGTAAAGAAAAAAGAGAGAAAGATGAGGAGGGGATGTTAGAGGGGGGGTGGGGGGGGGAGGGTCAATTACCAGGCATCTGTCCATTCATCTGGTTCTGCATGTGTGGGGCTGGAGGGCCACCGCTGACCATACCCTCAGAGGGCATGTTGTGACCGTGAGGAGGCTGAGGGGGGGGTCCACTTTGGTTCATCCCACCAGGGCCCATGGGCATGTTTTGAGTGGGTGGCTGCAGGCGCACAATACAGATATAAAAACACACATCAGCAGCAGTGCTAGAAACACATCTGAGCCTGGGCCTCAAAAGAGAAAACTTGAGAATAAAAAGAGACAGACAAAAGCAGAGACCTTTGTACAAAAAATAATATAATATAGTATAGCTGTTATATAGCAAATTTTAAAAGATACTGCATGTTTGAAAGTGAAGATAAGTAATCATAAATAGTCATATAATCACTGCTCTAAATAAAGTCACAGCCAGCAACGATAAAGGACCTCATAAGGTGTAGGACCACCAAAAGAGAACGCACTGAGAGCCCATAAACACAAAGATCTATATATTATTATACATATTATTACTGAATTAATAGTAACTCCAATCTGAGCGACTGCAACTTTACACATTATATGATATGATGAGGTGACACTTCTATAAGCAATAATTCCACAAACAATATCTACTGTAAATAAGACTTAATCTTTAAGGAGTTTAGTTTTGAATTTCCATTAAGTTAGTGGACTTTCAAGAGACAGATTTTTAATGGTCAAATTAGTGCAGCAAAACCCAAGATATTGGAATTTTTAACCACTGATGTAGCAGGTCAAGCTCCAAAAAGAAAAAAAAAAAAATAGCCTGGCTCCTAGGCTATCCATAATGCTGATGATGACTTCCAATGGATAACTTTTTCAGACTTTGAAAAGCTCCCTCGTAAGCCACAAAATACATGATATGGCAGAATAGTAGCCCTCCTGCTAAGAGTGAAGAGTGAACATAGAAGGGATTGGCACCAGACATATACAATTTGACAATGGCAATGAACCCTTTCAGCCTGTATACACTGTTGCGTGTTGGAAATTATACATTTGAATGAAACATGTCAGACTGTCTGACTGAAAATATCGTTTCTAAGCTTATGTACTGATTTATTTGTTCAGCAATTTCAGGAGGATTTCATTTACCTAAAAGTGACATGTGTTGACATGCAGTGGCTCAACACTGACTGGGAGCAACATCAACATCATCTCACCAGGTAGAGAAGCCACACTGTTTAATACAATACAATTCACTCACTTGCTCAAAACAATAAACATGGACAAATACTTACAGCCGGGAGGAGAGACTGCATATTCTGATTGGAGTCTGCTATTGTGGCCAGGTACACTAAATTTCTGTGCAGCATCTGTTGATATCTGTGAAAGTAAAGGGGTCATCAATAAAACGTTTGGGCCCACATAAACTTAATATTGCAGAAATGTCTGGAGAAAAAAAGGATTTTAATAACTTACTGTGAACACTCTGCTGTTTTGCCTTTGCTCTGGAAGTCCATTATACACTGAATCAGCTGGTTGTTTTCGTCAAGTAACTGCAAAGGAAAAGCAGATTAATATCACATTGTTATCCGTGATACCAATTTGAATAAAGCGACACTGAATAACTTGGTATGGTTCATCTTTGCATGATGATGGTTATTCCGCCGTGATTTGAACATAATGGGGGGGGGGGGGGGGCGTTTTTGTGAAATCTCAGTGTGCGTTTCTAGCTAACAAAAGACGCTAGCTAGCTATCTTAAGCTAACAAAACCGCAGGCCTTCATTCATTTGGAATACAATTATACGTTAATCCTTTAAATCGACCCGAGACCCATCGTCTACACATGCCGTCCTCACTCCAGAGAGGTTCATATTCACCGCGCTTTGACCCTGCAACGTTGCTCCCGAGCTGTAGACCTGGATGGGCACTGCTACATTGATTAGCTCAACGGCTAGCAGCGTCTCATACCACAGCCTCCATTCTGCGACGCGCAAAAAAAAAAAAAAAGATGAATTACCTTTTGTATTCCAGCGGGTGTTATATCACCCTTCCCACGCTGCCTGTGAGGTGCAAATGCCACCGACATGGTGATACTCTATGAAATGAAAGTGAACAAGTGCATAAACGTCAAAATTAGCTCACACACTTAACAAATTGGTAAAACTCAGATCAACAGTTCAGAATAGGGTTCAATTTCGAAATGCAGTGGTCCGTTTTTTTGGGGGGGATACAACACATTTTAAAACATAGTTGATTATTATTGGTTATTATTGATACCCAGGGATACGTTGTGATTTAATTTATCTGTTATAGATTATAATGTTTCAATCTAACTATTAATAGAGTTGGAAACACATACATTTCAGTTTAATTGAATTACCCTTTCTACCTATTTTTCATATAGTGGAACAGTCTAGATCTAGTCCTAAAGGCCACGGGAAATGGACGACTCCACAAATAGGGGAAACACGGTCAGAGCTTTCACACATTTCTATTAAATATTGATAATATTACCGGCAGTTTTGGAGCAATAATGCCTGGTAACAACGTTTATTGGTCCTCGTTTTATGTGTTTAAATTCACCATCCACATCGTCAAACCATTACTAAATGTACAGAGTGAATGAAACGTAGTTTTCAAATATTGAAAAGGAAAAGTTTTTGAATTATAACGTTCAGAATAAAAAGATTTGTTTCGCAGAGCATTTACGGTGATCAATTTATGAGCATTCTACTGTAGTTTTTATGTAATTTATGACAAATTTCCAGTGGCGGGCCCTAAACTTGGTATGACCCAGGTTCAGAGGTCATACGCATGCGCTGTTCTCAACACGTCAGATCCATGAGATCCACAGATTGAGCGTCTTGCTTGTTGCTAACTAGCTGAATCATTTGGTTGAAGTCTCCCCCTTATACTTGTGATTGTACGTGTCTTGCAGTGCAATGGCGGCAAGATATGACAGAGCTATTACTGTGTTTTCTCCCGATGGTCATCTCTTTCAAGTGGAGTATGCACAAGAAGCTGTAAAGAAAGGCTCCACTGCGGTAAGTCCTAAAATGAAACTAATGCTAAAGCTAACGTTAGCAAACGTTAGTTAGCCGACGAGCTAGCGGCTATCAGACACTGTTATTAGTCAAGTATTCCGATAGTTCTCTTGTTTAACCCAATTCGTTGTGATATTACGACATTGATGGACTGCTAGCTAATGCGTACTCTCTACATGTAACGTTAGTTCAGAAAATAGAAGAAGTTAATGAAGATGGGAAAGAGAGTATCATTAGCAAGCATTTTGTCGCTGTGTCACTCTCACAATAGTTTCAGTTTCAGTGTGATAACGTTCACAAACGTAAGTTCATAGGAACAATATGTAGTGTTAACGCAGCTAGTATAGTTGAATTTTGCTCCCATTATTGCATAAACATTAAAATCACATTGACATATTGACGTATCTCCAAATATTTAGTTTGTGTGTATGATTATCGCAAGTACATTAAGTCCAGGGATAGGTCTGTTAACATAGCTAAAGCTAGTGATGGAGTCATTGTAGTTGCAGCTAACCTCCGCAGTATTAAATGTAATTTGTTTAGAAAACTTCGGAAGATTTAAATCTGATTGTAGAAAGTCCAGCGAAACCTGCGTTATTAACTTTTACACTCTTTAAGATATATTGTTGAAATTTGAGAGTAATAATTCGGGAGTGATACTGGTAATGAGCTCACTTGGCTGTAACAAGTGTGTTGGATTTGTGTCTAAACCATCAAAAATGCATTGTTTACAACCTTCTACTGAATTGCTGAATAATACATATATTACAAAACAAGGTTATATTTACCACATACGTCCTAAATTTCCTTTGAGGTTAATAAATGATCTATTTCCATCTAAAGACAGAATATTTCAAAAGGAATAGGAAAAGGAAAGGAAGCACTATATTTATTGTAGAGGGCATTGTTTAGGCGGGAAGGGCTCCTGAAACCTGTTGAAGAAAAAAATATTCAGTTATGTGTGTAATTTTGTTCACTAAACGCCCTCAAATATCAAACATGACTTGAAATAAAAAGAACTGTACTGGGCTTTAGGCCTACATGGCAAGGTTATCTTGACCTATAAGACCGTGAACTGTCAACTCAATTGATTTTAAAGTTTCTTTTTTTGCTTTTTACTACTCATACAGTCATACCCACACTTATGTAAATATTTTACTTGTATAAATTTCTCCCCCCTGAATAGCCAAACCCTGGGAGTGACATCTGTATGCTAATGTTTTAAATTTGTTTTGGTTTTTTTTCCTGTGCAGGTGGGAATCAGAGGTAAAGACATTGTTGTACTTGGTGTTGAGAAGAAATCGGTAGCAAAGTTGCAGGAGGAAAGGACTGTCCGCAAAATATGCGCCCTGGATGAGCATGTCTGCATGGCATTTGCAGGTAAGACAAACAACAAAGCAATTTTAAATCTTTGATTAATGGATACCCAATGTACTGTAACATGGCACAATGGGCTACACCCAGTTATATGTTGCCACAGCTCACTTTATTACAGTAAACTCTGAATATTAGTTGTAACAAACACTACATCATTGCAGATATCTATATACCACACATTAGGATTTTGTCGCTTAAGTTTCCTGTTGTATTTTCCTTGTATGTTGTAGTAACCATTGAACCTCTTTCAATGTTTTTTAAGGTCTGACAGCAGATGCCCGTATTGTGATAAACAGAGCTCGGGTTGAGTGCCAGAGCCACAGGCTTACTGTTGAGGACCCTGTTACAGTGGAATACATCACACGCTACATAGCTACACTGAAACAGGTACTCACTATGTTACCATTAATTTCTGATTTACTCTTAAGTAATTTCTCTGGTTTCAGTTTGTATGCTCTATTCCCTGATTAACGGTTTAATTTTTAAGAAACATCACATTTGTAAGAACGAAAAATTACAGCCATCTCTGCACACACACACATATATGTGTACATGTATATATTTTAATTTTAATATATATATATTTTAATATATTTGTAGCGCTACACTCAAAGCAATGGGCGCAGGCCGTTTGGCATCTCTGCGTTGATCGTTGGCTTTGACTACGATGGGACTCCCAGGCTGTATCAGACAGACCCATCAGGAACCTACCATGCTTGGAAGGTCAGTGATTTTGTTCGTTGTGCATTACTTTATGTTACGCTTATACAATAAGCACCCAGGTACCCTAAAATGATTAATAATCGATTTTTCTGTGTTACTGTTGAAAAATATTAGGCAAACGCAATTGGCCGTAGTGCCAAAACCGTGAGGGAGTTTCTGGAGAAGAATTACACAGATGAAGCCATTGCTGGTGACAACGAGGCAATCAAGTTGGCTATCAAAGCTTTGCTTGAGGTAAGGTCAAATTTAGTCCTTGCCTGGATGTATTTGAACTTGCACACTTTATCAGCTACATATATTGAAACTGGGTAATTACTTAACTGCTTTACAAGATAGTTAACCAAAGATGCTACCATAGAAGAATTCTATTGTGAGCTTTAGATGTTTTATAACACAGAAAGTGTAATAGGCATCAGATTTGAAATGCCAACCCCACAGAACCAACACAGATTTGTCCTGTTGTGTTTTGTATTAACTGCTGCATTAGTTGGATGTAATGAATGAATGAAAAGGAGAAATGCAGAGTAGGAAAATAAAACTAAGATCGTCTGTTTCCATAGTAAATCATCTGAGTGTTTGATGGTTATTTATTTGTGCTTTAGAACGTAACCACCATGAAACAATCAGAAACTGCTTTATTTCTTTAATTCACTCTACCGCTGCTCCCACTCCTTGCTTGATCACTATTGCGCGCGCTCTCTCTCTCTCTCTCTCTCTCTCTCTCTCTGTCTTTCTCTTTCTCTCTCTCTCTCTCTCTCTCACTCTCACTCTCTCACTCTCTCTCTCAGTCCTCATTTAACTCTCCGAAATTGAAACAAGATTTGTTTGGCCATTTAAAACGAGAGATATACTTCAAAATTGGCACATCCTTTCAGCGCATTTGGGCCTGAAGAGTTCCAAAGTCTCAGATTCTTTTTTACAAGGTCTCAGACCTTAATCAGCTTGTTAGGCCTGAGGCATGTTAACAATTGTCATTAGGAAATGTCAACTGTTTCCAATTTCAAAGCTTAACAAATACTCTGACTCTTCAAACCTTGTGTGAACACTCAGCAACCATGGGGTCTTCTAAGCAGTTGTGTAAGACTCTGAAAATGAAAGTTATTGATGCCCACAATGCAGAGGAAGGCTACAAGAAGATAGCAAAGTGTTGTCAGCTAGCACTTTCCACAGTGTAAAAGTTTAGAGGAACTGTGGAGGTCAAGATGAGATCTGGAAGACCAAGAAAACTCTCAGAGAGAACTGCACATATGCTGGTCAGAAAGGCAAATCAAAATCCCCATTTGACTGGAAAAAACCTGCAGTAAGATTTAGCAGACTCAGGAGTGGTTGAGCACCGTTCCACTGTGCAATGATGCTACAAACAAGACCTTCATAGAAGAGTCAGTAGAAGAAAACGTTACCTGCATCATCATCATAAAATCCGTCAAGTTTGCATCGGAACATCTACAGAAACCTGGTGCATTTTGGAAACAAGTGCTGCAGACTGATGAAGTTAAAATAGAACTCTTTGGCCACAATCAGCAAAGGTTTGGAGAATAAAGGAGCAGCATTTCATGAAAAGAACATTTTGCCAACTTTTAAGCATGGAGGTGGATCCATCATGCTTTGGGGTGGTTGTGCAGCCAGAGGCACAGGAAACATTGCACAGGTGGAGGGACGAATGGATTCCATTAAATACCAGCAGATTCTGGAATTTAACATCACACCATCTGTAAAAAAGCTGAAGCTGAAAAGACGATGGCTTCCACAACAGGATAATGATCCTAAACATACCTTGAAATCCACCAAATACTACCTCAAGAGATGCAAGCTGCAGGTTTTAGAATGGCCCTCACAGTCCCCTGACTTAAACATAATTGAAAATCTGTAGGTAGATCTTAAAAGAGCTGTGCATGTAAGATAGCTGGAGAATATTGCAGAGCTAGAAGCCTTGTGGAGGGAAGAATGGGAGAAAATCCCAAATACAAGAATTGAAAGATTCTTAGCTGACTACAAAAAGTTTGCTTTTCAATTAAAAAATCACCAAAATATGCCAACACTTTTGCATATAAATGTATATGCTAAAAATTAGCTGGTAAAATAGTCACATCAAAGTATTTCCATCTACCACAATGTGATTTCAAGACAGTGCTGCATCTTGACAGTCCTGACCTTATCAAACAGTGCTGGCTGCTGCCAGACAAACCATGAGGTTATCTGCCGTTATTATTACATTTCCATGTGTGACTTTGCTTGTTATGATTGGCTAAACCTGTCTTAGCACAGGCAAACATGGGAGAAAATGAATCTTGAAGCAAACAAAATAAATTCCTTATTTCGGCAGTGAAATTTTGCTGTATGTATTGTGAAATGTTTTTAAATGAGATGCAAGTTAATCATCCTAAAAATTGCACGCAATTTAAGTCTTTGTACTGTCAATCAACTGTAGCAAATTATTTCTGAATTAATAAAACCCAACAGTTACATTAGCCAAGGACTTTTTTTTGGTCTATTAAATTGTATTTAAATAACCTCAAAACATTCTCTCAGCCTCTCAACATGAACCTGAGTAGGAAGCTACAAGGGTCAAAAAGTGCTGATTTATTTGAATTTGTCACATGAAGTATTTCTTTTTTGTTGCAGGTCGTCCAGTCGGGAGGGAAAAATATTGAGCTTGCTGTTATCAGACGGAATCAGCCACTGAAGGTGATCTTGCTACTTTGCTCTGCAAAACCTTTGTGTTGTTTTCTACCTGTTTTATGTGTAGGCTAACAGATGTCTATCTTGGGTGTTTGCAGATATTGGAATCCAAGGAAATCGAGACCCTGGTGGCTGAGATTGAGAAGGAAAAAGAGGAAGAGGCAGAGAAGAAGAAGCAGAAAAAATCCACTTGAACAGTTGATAGTTTTTCTTTATTGCACTTGGAAGACAATAGCATATTTGGGTTGCAAATATTAGTACGTTTCAGAGGGTTTACAACTCGTCATTTATTTCATTGTAAAGAGCTGAATCATAACTTGAGATCTGTTGATGATCAAATGATTTGCACACATTAGTGAGTGATACTGCAGCAGTTGCAGAGAATATCTTATACTTCCAGCTATTGAATAGACTGATGTGTAAATGCACATACATAGGTCTCAAGTTATGGTTTGGATCTTGAAATACACCTACAGGACGCTTTTATATGATTCACCAAACAGCTTTGATGGTGATGAATCTCAAATGTTAAAAACAACCATTTGTAACGTTCAGAATTATAATGAAACTTAATGCTCAATAAAAGCAGACTTGTTTGTAACATCTGTTCACGTTGAATGCAAAACTAGTTTGAAATGAATTAGTGTGATTGCTTCAAAATAACTAGCTTGCTTCAAAGCAGAATGCCAAATAGTTTGGTTAGTGTCTACCTAGTATATAACCATGAGTAATATTGTCATTACTAGTAATGCACTGACCAATATCTTCAAGATGAGAGTGGAGGGACTTAAAAAAACCCAGAAGAATTGGTTCCTACTTTTTTTTTCCCTTTTATTGATTATGGTAGTACTTGCTTTGCAGGAGGATAAAGATAACTACAGTTCAAAACACCACTCGTGGCAGTATAGTGTGTGTGTGTGGCTATAAAGTGCAATGTTTTCCATTTATTAGCATTCTGTCAAAAAAATTAAAGGAAAAACCAACATCAAGTGTCTTAATAAGGTGTTAGGCCACCACATGCTGCCAGAACAGCTTCAGTGCACCTTTGCATTGTCTGTGAACTCTACTGGAGGAATGAACACCATTCTTCCTAAAGGTATTTCCTCATTTGGTGTTTTGATGATGGTGGTGGAGAGCACTGTCTAACACGTTGGTCCAAAATCTCTCATAGGTGTTCAATTGGTTTGAGATCTGGTGACTGTGAAGGCCATAGCATATGATTCACATCATTTTCATACTTAACAAACCATTCAGTGACCCCTTGTGCCCTATGGATAGAGGCATTGTCATCCTGGAAGAGATCGCTCCCATCAGGATAGAAAAGTTTCATCATAGGATAAAGGTGATCACTCACAACAACTTTGTATTTAGTGAACCCAAACCATGCCAGCAAAAAGTCCCCAACAGCATAACAGATCCACCAGATCCCCTCACTGAAGGGGTCAAGCATTCAGGCCTGTACAGCTCTCTTGGTGTACGCCACACATGCACTCGGCCACTTGTTGAGAATATGGTGGTGATGACTCATCTCACCATATCATATTTTTTCCACATCTCTGTAGACCAGTGTCTATGGTTTTTGCACCACTGAACTCTCAAATGTGCATTCATCTTTGTAATGAGGGGTTTATGCAGTGCAACCCTACTATAATATCCCTCTCTATGTAATTGTCAATGGACTGTTCTTGCTGACGCAGTCTGATCACATCCTACATTGACATTCTCAGTCACCTGAGGAAGAGTTATTCCTCTGTTTTTCCTTACATATCACACTAATGCACGAGCATCACGGTCATCAACAACCACAATTTCCGACCCTATATACTGATGTCTTTCCCATAGATCTAAATGCAGATGTCACTTGTGACTGAAGCTCCTGCCATCCGTGCCCCGAAAATGAACCCTCATCGTTTAGATCTTTTCCTCTTGCCATCTTGATACAAAATCAGAATCAACTGGGCCTGCTCGGCATTTTCATACATGCCACAGAGCATGATTGGATGTTAATTGCTTAATTGTACAATGCAGTGCACCTGTGTAGAAACATCTGCATTCGTCATGTTTCTCCACTCATTTATTCAGAATTTTCCTTTAATTTGTCACCCGTCTGTACCTAGAAACGGAGGAGAAAAAGTAGCTCCCATAGCTTTATAAAGTGCTCACCTCTCCCTCAGTCATTTAAAACAAATTAGTGATGAGCGAATGAAGTGTCTAATGGTGGCCCAACGAGACCCCTTTTTGCCTCTCCTTTTTTATTTCACCCTAAATTCGCTTATCAAGCAACCGCTGCTCTGAATTCTCAACGACACAATTATGGCCGGCGGTGTGGTAGGGCTGCTTAATGGGATCCTGGCCTCAGACCCCAGTGGGAACTTTCAGTGACTTTAATCTGGAGCCCTTTGAAAAGTTGTGCCGTGCTGTGCTGAAGAGCCCCGGGGGTTCCCTCTGACTCTCACCAAAGACATAATGGTGAATGGTAAAGTCCTTCATTTAGAGTCATCTCCCCAAGCCAGGATTTCCTGAGTGGGTGCCCTGGCTGCCTTGACTAGAGCAATTGCACTTTGTCTGCAATTTGTCTTGTTTGTGAGTCTTATAGGTTGGTGTTTGGGTTGATGTCAGAGGATCGATTAAGCTCTGATATTACTTCCCATACAGATGTCATTAAATCCTAGGAGGGCAATAAAAATGGCAAAAGTAATTTCAATAGGGTTTGTATGACTCACTCTTTACTGTTTTAACACACACTAATTGCCGAAAATTAATGGATTTCAAGTAAGAATTTGATAAGACTACTATGCTGTCACTGCCACTGGTTTGTTGATTCTTGGGTTGCAGACAAGGAGGTGCTGAATTCACTGGATGACAAAACAAGCTATAGGTAAACTTTAATAAAGTTTATTCTGAGTAATCCTCTAGCTGCAGAGGTTATCTGATCCATCTTGTCAATAGAGCAAGAGCAGCTTATTCTGTGCTGCCGTTAAGACTCCTAGTCTTCTGAACTGCTTGTGGGAAGAGTTTTCTCTTTCTTTCTTTTATTCCTTTTTTTTATTTGCCGGCATTGTTGTTGCCCATAATCAGCGCTACTGTGCCTCAGGACAAAGTCCATCTCTCTCATCGCTGGCTGCTGCTCATCATTAATGCAGAAAATAATGGCTTCACCAGAGGTCATTGACGGAGGAACGAGGCCTGAGGACATGTACTCTCCAAGCAAGAATGCGCACTGCTGCGGGCTGTCGACTGAGTGCATTGTTTGTATGCAAACACGCACAGCTTACAGGCCAATTGCACATACACACAGCAAATACTGGATGTGAACACACAACAGATTTTTTTTTAAAAACAGTGCCCACATCTCTTGATCTGTCATGCACATACACTTTAGGCGAAGTGTGTTCTCATGTTGTAGTTGATAAAGAACAAATACTAGGAAAAACACTGCACATGTTCACATCTGATTTAAGTATTTGGTTCAATCCAACACCAACAGTCTGACCTTTTTTCTAATGACATCCATTACTCTCCTCTCTAGCTGATTTCCAAGTCACAGGCAGATTTCACTTTGAAGATCTACATTTTTGTCATTCTAATGTGCCACCCTGTGGCCATATTTCAAAGTATGCCCCTCCTGGGATGTTTAAATTTTGTCAGTGCACAATGTCCTTAGGTCCAAATAAGGCAACTGCTTCAAGGGTAGAAACACACAGACACTTGCATCTCTCGGGAACTAAGGTAACATTAGTCTTCTGTTAAGAAAATCTCACTACTGCTGCTGTATAACTCAAGGTGTTATCACCTTCTACCAGCAGAGTGCAGTGTTGCATAAAAGCAGCATTCTCATCATATTGGTTACACTTTCATCTCACTTTTTGTCCTACAGATTGACAGTATGACTCCTCTAGCTAACAGCAAACACAATGTACTGGCTACTGACATGTTTTTGTCTCTGTGCTTTAACACACAGCCACAAAGGCTCTCTGAACAATCAAATCCATCGAGGGAGAGTTTTTTGCTTAAAATTGTCAGATGAAAAAGCAACATTGCTTGTGTCCTCAAGCGATGGCCAAGCTGTCAAAGTGTGTTGGGTCATAAAAGGCTATGCTCTCAACACTGTCCCTTTTCTGCTTGTCACATGTCGACAGTTACACACATACACTATTTGTGTATAGCGGATTTGCCCGCCTCCACACATGCCCTTAAGGGCTCTGCAGTATGAAGTAAAGTTTGGGAATATTGGTGTGCTGGCTTACATATCCATAAGCGATCAAAATATGTTCTCTTTTAATGTTCTCTTTTAACTTCTAGCTCCAGGGATATATTTTGAATATCATTCTATTATCTCATATCACACATCTCATCTTCTCTGTCCTTAAATCTCTTTCCTCTCTCTCCCATTCTCTCTCTCTCTTGCACACATGCTCAACACACAGCGCATCTTGCTTTTCAACTGTTTCCTTCTTGAACACACCCTCCACCCTTCATCATCATCACACAGAGCAACATATACAGTTGAGTAACAGATACCGCCGGCAGCTCTGGTTGTCGTTTACCTTTGTGTCCTCTGAAAGGTGCTGGAAAACCAACAGTTT
Organism: Thunnus maccoyii; assembly: GCF_910596095.1. NCBI lineage: Eukaryota > Metazoa > Chordata > Actinopteri > Scombriformes > Scombridae > Thunnus > Thunnus maccoyii. The sequence goes on from NC_056544.1 coordinate 16,538,844, forward strand.
GTGTGAAGAGACTAAAGGCATGGTTTTGAGTTACCCCTCAAGAGTCACCTGTCAGGGGTTTTTGTCTCACAGAAGAATACAAGAGCATCCTCCTCTAATTGAAAGTAGACACCACTGGGCCAGATAGAGAGAAAGAGAAACGGACAGAGCAGGAGAGACAAGGAGGGAAAGAGCAAAATGAGAAGGAGAGGCAAAAACAAGGAGACAGAGCTAAAATAAACAATTCCCAGGATGCTGCAGGCCAAAAGCAAATGGCCCTGGGGCTTCGTGGCCTCTCAGGGCCGTGGCAGAAGCCAGTCACACACATCACATAGCATTACTCGGGATGGGGTTACAGGAAAATGTCAGCCGACGCATAAGGAGGAACCATCGGCCCATAGGATAATTCGATTGCCTGAGGGAGGTGCAATCTTGCATTCCCACGATTCCTCTCTTTCCACCCACACCCTCTTTTCATTGTATTTTTGAATCCATATTTCTTTCTCAGTTATTTAATGTTTTCAATTCTGTTGTTTGCTCTGGTAGCCACGTATGTTTACGAATGTGCTGTATTATTGTAAATGGAGCCTACTGTGTTCCTGCCATTGGTTGCTACAGTACATTTTGTGTGCTGCCTCCTCTTCTATCCCCATGGGAGTTTTATGGGCCATTGGTTTGTGGCGTGGCCTCTGATATCTTGATTTACAACCTGATCTTTGTCAAAATGTTCTCCCCTATCGTCCTTATGTTGTATCACCGGCTATGGAACAAATCATTCCCCTTCCAGTCTTGCTCCTGTGGCAAGATCCAACAATTCAGAAATATGAAATGACTCACTGCATGTCATAAATCTAAATCAGATGTTTGTGGTTTAAAATGTTCTGTTTTACATGATCTCTATTGTACAAATGTTGTTGCTACCTTGTTGCCGTATGCTACTTAAAGCACAGAATTGTTGTGTGTGTGTGTGTGTGTGTGCGTTATAGCGCATGAACATGCAGCTGCATTTATGCGTGTGCATTAGATAAAGACAGAGCGAAGGATGGAGAGAGAAAGAAAGAAAAAGAGACAGCGAGAGAGTTCATTGCAGATATCTGAGTGCGTCTGACAGAGAGGACAGCCCTGAAGGCAGGTCCCAGCCCTTCAGCACCGAAAATGACACATGACTGCTTTGACTTTTGTCATCCCCTGTCTCCCTCCGCCCCCAAACCCAAGCCTCCAACAAACACTGAGGCTAGCGTAGACACACACACACACACTCAAAGACACACAGTCACACACTGTATACTGCTTAGATTACATTATCTTTATCCCCAGGACATGAGCCCTCCTTGTTGGATGACATTTGGGCTTGTGCAGCACTAAGGTTACCTTTCTTTGCCCCTGAGTTAAAGATGCCTGTCTGCAGCATGCATTTGAAATGAAGGACGGGAAAAAAATCAGATGAGAAAGATTTCTAAAAGCACTTTGATCAGAGGCATCAACAGTCACGCACAAACTTGTTAAGCAGTATGTAAATTTGGGCTGATACTGAATAAAGTTGCCAGAATGGCATGAATCCATTGTGCTGCGATGATCAAAATAAAAGAGGGCTTCATACGCTGGAGGGCAAGAAAGTCACAGACATGAAGGTTTTTTTCCTTCCTCTTTTTTTTCTACAAAGGGGCTGATGGGATGCAGAGAGGAGAGAAGGAGGGGAGGGAAATGAAAGATAGGGGAAAGCCTGGAAGGATCTCAATCTAAATTAGCCGAGTAGAAGGAAGACTGTGCTGAGTGAGACATATAATTAAAACCAAAGTGATGAAAACATCAGCACTCATTCAGTCACTCGCCAGATGAATTTCTGAAATTGCTACAACGATGATCTGAAGATGTTTCAAAGCTAAAAGTAAATCTATCCTATTGTTAAAGTACACCAATCTCCCATTTACTGGGCTTTCTCTCACCATCTCTCTTCATCCGCCCCCTCTCCCTCTCTGTGTTTCTTTATCTCTCCCTCGTTCCCTCTTTCTCTCTGTCTGACACCCTGAGATGAATAGATGTTGTCACTGAGACTCTTGTAGCCTGTCAGCTTTTAAACAAACAGTTAGCAAAAGGATCACTTTCACAGGAAACCTCCCAGTCTGAGGTGAGGTTATGAGGTTTAGCTCGCTTTGCGCTATCCGTATGGGAAGACCCACCCTGTGAATGTTGTGAGGAATATGACCTCGCACAAGGATCAGGCTCACACCTCATTGTGCAATGAATCCAAACAAAATGCCACTTTAAATCATTTAAATCAAACGATTGTAGCTTAGCAGTAATAGCACTGTCCTGCATTTTGTCCCCGATGCTGAAAATTGTATTTATTCTGGCAGCCTGCGTCTATAACCAAATGTCTCTGGCTGTTAGAGAGGAAGCTGAGGGCCCTTTCCCTCCCTCCAGTATAGTGTACCTCCAGTAAATCTGTCCTCCCGACAACAAATGTCCCTGCACTAAAAAGGCCCCTCAAAAAACAAGCCTGACTTTTGTGAGGAAAAAAAAAAAAAGCCCCCCCAGGTGTGTTCCCTCTCACTCTTCCTCTCTGCACCTGCACTGAGTCTCTCAAGTCCTCCGTGTGTCTCTCCACACAATGGAGACAGTGCATAGCCTCTGGCGCCTCTCTCCAGCTGAGAGCCACCTCTCTCCAGAGGACAGGAGAGGAAAACTGCCAGCACTAACAACTGATCCTGGCAGATAAAGGAGCAGATAGGCGAAGAGAGAGTGCTTTGGCCAATACCTGCCTTGCCCTGGTCTTCAGTGCTGCTTCCTTTAGCTCTGGGATAATGATGATGACAGCTGCAAAGACAAAATGCTGCTGATGAGAAAGAAGTTGAGCATAAGAAAGCTGTGACAATCAGTCATTCTGTATTTGCACTTGTTTTTGACTTGGATTATTTCATAAAAGCCACACATTTAATAAGATTTTTCCACAATATGCTTTCACTTTACATGGAATGACAGGTCACAGTGATGTTTTACATGGTAAAGTATTCAGAAACCTCCTAATATTGATTCAGTTTCTGACTGTATCAGTCACCATCAATCGTGTCAGTTCGACCACAAACACAGGGCTGTTTAGGCCTTTTTTTTTAATGTGCTGTAATGTAGTAATGCCAGGCCAGATGACCCAGCACCAGATCAGTGTACCACTCACACTCCTGAGGGCAGCTGACTAGAACAGCAGTTAGGCGAGACGGCCGTCGTAGGTCGCCCAGGCCACAGCTGGGAACCCCTAAGCCAAAATGTTGACCTGATGTGAGTTAGTGTAAGCCCAGCTGCACGGAGGGATGATACGTTGAAGAAGTAGTTTTTCCACCTGGAGAATGATTTTACAAATGTAAACCACGTTTTGTGTCAGAATTCACAAAGAAAACAGGCTATTTTACTGTTTTATGAGAGCTGGCTAGAATTGATTTGCATACCTTTTTCCTCTCCTAATTTCTCTTACTGATCCAGTCCAGTGTGTGTGGTCTATAAGAGCCAAGCTCCTGGTATTTGTCCTGAGAAAGACCTTGATAGGAATGGGGTCTGAGTGAGAGTGCTTATTTTATTCTCTTCCATGCTGCTTCAGGCTATGGCTGTATTAATGCAATGGCAGGGATCTTTGAAGTTGTGACTTTATGAGACAAAAGCTAATTTCCTTTCCTTTGTTCATTATCGAGAGAGACTTCCAGCCGGGCGGAAAGCATGCTGTGCTAATTATTCCATTCATGAGTCGTCTCTAAAGTATGTAATGGATTTCACTGAGCTTTTCACAGGTGAGCAGGGTGATATGGTGTATATACTTCTGGGGCTATGTACTGTCAACACGCTGGTTTACACCGATTATACCTTTTAAATTTATTTAATCCTCACTGGATAGAGATGAACAAATTGTCATATTGAATACAACACCTATGTAGAATCAAAGACGTAGGATAGATTAAAATAGAATAGCAATTTAAGAGTGCCAGATTGAAAGTCGGTTTTTAAAGTGAAGTTAAAATCAGGAGCGACACACAACCGCACTTTCACTGATGTCTCAACAAATATATCCTCTGCAGACTTACAAGACCCAAACCACTTTGCAACTCATTAAGATCTGAACCAAATTTCACAAATGAGTTTCGGAGTTTGTGGGGCCAAGTTAGGCATGTCACATAATGGGATTTCCATCTATCCCTGAAACACAACTTGGCAGAGCATGAAGGGAAATGCAACACATTTCACATTCCATCTTTTCGCTAGCGTACCAGGATGCCACCCACAACACCTGAGCACTCCCAATCAGCAAGATGTGTGTGCCGCCACGGATGTATGATGTGTATCCTGCCACTCAGAGTCAGATCAGACAACAACAAAGGGATGGAGCGGTGATACGAGTGAAGCCATATACCTCCTCCACTGCTGCCTGACAGCCCTCTGCCTCCTCCTCTTCCTCCTCCTCCTCCTCGTCCTCCTCCTCCTCCTCCTCCTCCTCTCTCCCCCGCTTTGTTTGTGCTCATTTCATTCCGTGCGCAGCCTCCTGGCAGGCAGGTCAAGGTTTACCCTCACACCACACACCATTTCCCTCACACGCCGCCTGGGGGAGGAACACTAGAGGCCCGAGGCAAGGGCAAGCCCAAACAGCTCACACAACATTGCCGCCATCACCACCTCTAACCATACAGATAAGAGGACAGAAATACTGAGCTCAGAATCACACAGTGGGATCTTTGTCTTTTCTTTTTTCTGTCCTTCACCAATTATACCTTTCTTCCTTTCCTTCTTTTTTTTTCTTTCTTTCCTGCCCTTTATCTTATTGTACATTATTGATTTCTGTCAGTAGTAAGGTATATGTCTATTAACCGACAGATTTAATAGAGCGACAATAGAAAGCTACTCATTTGTTCCCCCCGTAGTGTAAGTGTTCATTTTGAGAGTCTGATACTAACCCTGGCTAGAAGCTAGTGCTGGATTTTTAGCTGTAAATGGAAAACGCCTGTGGGCTTTTCATTTTCTGGGCCCAGACGTTCCCTTCATGGTGTCGGAGCCCTTGTGTTCACAGAGTTCATGTTTTGCTCTAGGGCCTTTTTTTATTTTGTTTTATCTCATAGCTTAGACTAGCAGGGCTTTAACTCCCAGAGGACTCCTGCGTAGCAACAGCAGAGATCAACAAAGTGAGTTTGTTTATGTTGGCTGTGTCCGCATGTTGTCGACTTATACATTTCTCAGTCTCCATTTCCTGCCTCTCCTTGCCCCAGGGGAAAGGAGCCCTCTAATTGGATCTTGTTCTAATTGAGCCTAATACTGGAGCTAACCGGAGTTGGGCCCTGTGGCTAATGAAGAGCTGAATCAAAACTAAGCACTAAAACTTTGACTGTGCATGTGCGTGTGTGTATGTGTGTGTGTGTGTGTGTGTGTATGTGTGTGTGTATGACTGCGTTTTTTGCTCTACATTCATCATAGATGCACCATTTCTCGTTTCTGTTTAGTCTTTTTTTTTTTTTACCTTATATGCTATAGAACAGATCTGGATTTTTAGACAGGGGATACTTGTTCTCGAGTACCACGGTGAGAGCAAAAATAGTTTGTCAGATCATCATTTGTCCCTTTGTTTGAAAATGTTTTGCTAAGCATGTGATGGAATTTTTTTTCCCCACTCACTCACAAACTCACATTCACGTTTAGCGGGCGTATATTCCCCTCAAGAGGGAGCTGTTTGGTTATTGTCAGATCTGTTTTAAACATGCCAAGCTGCACAGACAGGTGAAAGAACCGTAATACAATTTTAACTTTTGCTCCACCCTCAGGCAATGACTGTTACGGCTTTTTCCTTTTCTTTTTTATAGCTGCTGTTTTCTTTGTTTTTCAGGTTTTACTTTTAACAAAATTTGCAAAAATTTCCAGAATAAATCTTTCAATGGTACCTTTCTAATCCCTTAAAAGTGCTCTCCTTGAGATGTGATACAGTTATCCCAGCGCTTCTTCCATTCCCTCAAACATTTCCCATAGTCATCTTTTGTCATTGTGTTCTTCCACAGTGGAGAATCTTCTCCCTCTCTGTCCCAATTAGTTTCACCAATTGGAAGGCATATGCTACCTGGTGAAAAACGAAAAGTAAATGTTGTAGCACTCATTGCCTGTTCATGGCATTCATGTAGCAGTCATTACATTACTTGCCTGTAAATGGGCCTTTTTCATTGAACATATTTTGGTAAACCACTGTCGAAAAAGCACAGGTGTAAATAAAGAATTTATGCTGGCTGAATTCCATTTTGCTGCTTTAGTTTCAGGGTCCTGTATTGAGCATGCTGGCTCACTATTGTAGCTTATGGAGACAGTTGTGCATAGAATAGAGCCATTGTTAATGTTATTAGTAAAACCTGTGCTTTTCCTACAATGTGTGCTACGATAAAAGGCCTATTGTGCACATCATCTGCATCTGCTGCACAGGTTGGACTGAAACTGGAAGTCTGAAAACTGTTGTCACTGCAGCTCTGTAGTGTAATGATATTGTCTGGTCGTTGTTACTGGTGCTTTGCATCAATGCCACTGTGTGTCCTTTTTCTTTAACTTACCACAACGTCAGACACTGGAGCCCTGATGAAAACCCATTTTCAAAGGATTGATTTTTTTCACTTATTCTCTTTTCCTCTGTCACACTAAATACCAATCCATTGGGCATAAAATGAAACAAGCCAAGCACGTGCTGCAGTTTCAACAGGCGTGTAGGCAACAGAGAAATGGAAATGAATGACGCCAGGTTTGCTGCTAGAGGGCGAGAAAAAGAAATGACTACTATTTGCCCCCAGCTAAGAGACTGTGTTTTCTATGTTCTTACCTATCTGCAAATAATTTTCCCTCTTTAAACGAGAACAGATACATTTATACACACTGTGTGTAAATATACTGAATAGACATACATCTGTGTCCACAACGTGTTTAATTTAATCACATTCTCCTACATAAGAACAGTCATATCTATTTTACCAGAGGTTTTGATTTATTTTGCATCCATATGTTACAATTCAAGTCTTACCCTTAGGACAAAACGGTTGATCTGCCCTTTCTAGAAGTTGACTGCTTTAAAAGCACCACAGATTCTAAACCACACAACAGACTCCATATGGGTAGTTTTGTTTTATCAGGTTTACAAACAAAATAAATCACACACACACTAAAGCACCAGGCACTGAGCGGTATATCACCCAAATTTTAAATCAGTGAAAAATATATGTTTTAGTAGAGGTGAAACTAAAAACAATTTAAATTGTACTGTTTTTTGGGTGCAGAATTTTTTGTACTGGTGGACTTGGGGGAGGGGGAGTGCCCCCAAGGACAAAAAAATACAGTGAAAGTGCCCTCTAAGGTGCCACCCACAGTATGATAAAATGCCCTCTAAAGTTCCCCCACAGTATGATGAAATGCCCTCTAAGGGGCCCCCACAGTATGATGAAATGCCCTCTAAGGTTCCCCCACAGTATGATGAAGTGCCCTCTAAGGTTCCCCCACAGTATGATAAAACTCCCTCTAAGATGCCCCCACAGTATGATGTAGTGCCCTCTAAGGTGTCCCGACAGTACGATACAGTGCCCTCTAAGGTACCAAAGTTCTGTAATGACTGTCTTAGTTATGGGTAAATCCAGATGAAATGCCCTAAATACCAAAAATGAGAACATGTGCCCTTTGAATGAAGAGGATGTCATGTACTGCCCTATGAGTTGCCGTTGTAATGGGTTGAGCTGGAGGTTCTGTATGGGTGCCCTTCTAGTGAGCAAAAAAACCCCAAAACAAAACAGAAAAAAAGAAAAAAAGGAAAAAGCGCAATTTAAGGTTTCCCTGAGTCCAACATACTGAAGTGCAGAATAGGGTGCCCTTTCAATGAAAAAAGTGTCCTATAGGGTACACTGTATGAGAGAAAAACATGGTGTAGTGCCCTTCCAGTGAAGAACATGAGATACTTTGTCCTATAAGAAGTCTTTAAGGAAATCATTAGAGCATTAGAGTATTCTTTATTCAAAATGTGTTTACAACCCTTTAGCTTGGATTAACGTGCACTTGTAGAGAGAGAGAGACTAGCATTGGGTTTACCCTATGATTACAGAATGCTAAGAAGATATAGAAAATTGAAGACAATACAAGGGGATCTGCAAAATGCAGCTACATGCAGCAAGGGAGGAGAAGAGAGAGAGAGAAAGGTATGTTTGCATTAGCCATTAAAAATTAGATAGGATGTCCAGTAGAAGTTAAACCTGTGCCTGGGCATGTTAAAAAGTTTAAGAAATTTATCCTGTCATGAAACTGTTATGCAATCTGGAAGATAACCTTTTGAGTAGTCCTGCTAACAGAGAAACAAACGTAGAGGAATGAAAACATCTTTCTTGGTAGGGGTAAAAACATACATGACAAAGGCAAGACAGCTAGTGCAGTTGTAGTGCTCTATTTCAGTGCCTTACCACCCCGAATAACTGGAAAGGCATGACAGATGACATAGCTGCCTAGGCTGTCAATTTTATGACATGGAGGAAGACAGTATTGTCACTGAACTTAGGGTGTCCCAGACTTCCTATGCTCTCCCTATCAGCAATGTCCAAGCTCAAAGCTGACAAAATTCCTCAAAATAAATGCTACATTGCCAGTAACAACTGCATCAGTCGAATGATCATTCTCCAAACTGAAGCTGATCGAGACCAAGCTTAGAAACAGATGTGGAGAAGGAAGGCTCTCAGATCTTCTGCTGCTATCCATTGAGGGACATCCCAATTGACCATAACGAGGTAATAAACATTTACAAACTTATGACCAAAAGAATCTTCCTTTGATTTCACCGATCTTGCTTTTCGCTTCCCTAACTAGACTGCTAAAAACAGTTATTTGTCAGAATGTTAATAGTTCTATGTTTTTACTATGGATGTGCTTGAGAAATAAACTTTTAAGACATTACCCATTCTTTGTATTTTATTACAGAGATGTTTGCAAAATAAATGTTTAAAAAGTAAATCATTTTAATACAGAGGTGTTTTCTTTATATTCTGAATCACCCCATGAAATGTTAATCTTAATTGGGGATGTAGCCTTTTTACAAAATATGCATTGTTGTTCTCTGCTGACGGGGGCCCATTGAATGTATCAGCCCCTGCCGCTCAGACAGTCTGAGTCCACCACTGGTTTTTAGCCTGTGCACGTTTCAGAATTTGCCACCTGACTTGTAGGCAGCCTAACCACATATGACTCAACTGAAGTCTTACTTTTTAATTAGGAATCTACTTAGCTGTCTTACTTATAATGATTACAAGTCCATTTTACGCCTTCTTTGCATGGATCTGGTAGGTTATTTTGAGGAATATTAGCTGGCAAGAAGTGTTAGCTCCAGGTGTTGCTGCAGTGAAGCTAACTGTTAGCCAGTTGATACCAGAAATAAACATGGGAATAGAAATAACTTGGAGCATATTGTTGAACTTTCTTTTTACCCAGCATCTCATTTCTGCTTTTAAAATTCAAGCTTGTGAGTGGTGATGGGTGCTGCCATAACATATGTGGTTAAGCTTTAAATTGGCCACATACTGTATGCTTCGAATCCATTCTCTCAGCTTTGTACGGTACAAAATTGTGTTGTGCGGCTGGCATTATTCAATCTTGATCTCCAGATTGTGATGTTTTTCCAAGCAGTTGCTGTAGTTGGAGGCCTTTGAGGCACAAACCAATGTTGCACAGTGTTACCACCAGAGGGGGGTTGGGTGGAGACGCCGCACTCCAGGTGGGCTGAGTTGCACCCCCTTCGGCGCTCTGCCATGTCTCAAGAAGGACGAGGGCACAATAAATGGTTCCAGACCAAATATAGCCTCCCAAACCTCCTGCCTCAAGGATGTAGCCCAAAGGCCAATAGAAGATTGGAAACAGATGAAAGAAAGGAACTTAGGTGGGGCTCTTGGTTGCTGTTATGAAACCCAGCTGGTTGAAAGCAGTTTCTTTAGAATCTAAGAAATATTTTTTGTTAAAAGACCCAATAGACTAAAGCTTCCTTTTTTTGGATATAAACACTTGGACATGTATAGACCTGAAACTGTACATGTGTGTGCTTTTCATGTGTTCACACTCATTCAAGAGTGGGTTTCCATTGCCTGAGTAGCCCTCCAGCTCTTGACTTGTTTGTTGACAGTATTAAACAAATGGTCAGAAAGCCCATTACTCAGGGGGGAATGAAGTGAAACTGTGTGTGCAAGTGTGCACTGTATATATGTGTGCGTGTTCTTATGTGCATGGCCCCACCCTAGCCCTGCAGGTTTCTCTGGGGTTTCTTGTCACCCTATGTCTTGGAGGTGAGAGGGCGGGTGATAATTGAACACTCCCTGGCACTTTTAACAAATGTATTGAAAGGAGGAATCGAAAAACCTGTTAATGAGATTTCCCTCCCCGGGCAGTGCTCAGGGTTATTATTCTTATAATTTTCTTAATCTAATGAATTACTCAAAGTTTATTTTCAAATGTATTTCTCCCACTCGCCCTATAGGGCTCCTGTTTTATTAGCCTCTGTTCCTCAGCAGCACACAAACTAATAAATCAATTTACAATGCTTTGGAGGAGGCCCCTATTGAGACTATTGAGCATTCAAGATATCTCAAACCAAACGAATGGTAAGACAAGGATTCATGGAGTACAGCGTGAACGATGGAACAGCACTGGCCAAGTACCAAGGAGCACATCTTTGTACTTGGGTTTGTTTACCTCACAAGATGGCTCCTGGCTTAGGGAATGGACCATGAAAATGGCTGCTCTCTTGTGCCTGCAGCACTCTATATAGATTGGAGTTTTTCATGTGGCTGTTAGGCTGCTGGGATATACACCCCAGGGGATGTGCTCTCATTAAGAACAGTAGCTCTGGGCACTTTTGCACTGCTTCCTGTGGCCACTGACCTCCTTTTCACCCGAGGGTTTGCAGCTACACCACAGCTCTGCTTTTTGGTCTCCTTGTCACTCCCAACACCCTAGGGTTGTCACATGACTTAAGTGACTCCTGACCTGCCTGGCCTCCTGCAACTCCTCCCCTCCTATTGGCGGGGCGAGTCGGTTAAAATGATCACAGACAGCGTAAGGGTCACATGTGTCCCCCCCTCCCCAAAATGGCGGCTATGTCCTTGGGCTTTTGAAGGAAGAATTTTCCGAGCTGACAGTGTTAAAACATTGTGTCAGAAACGGCCAACCTTATGTGTCTTCTTAAAGCAGTACAGCTGCAATATTATTCATGTGGAAAAAGTTTGAGCACTACTGCATAACTGAGCTAAACGTCCATCATTCCTACAATAGTCACTGAGAGCAAATTAGTGATAGAAGACACCTGTCTTGTTGGAGTTTTACCTTGAGTTCAAGCAAACACTGAGTCGTGCTGCTTGGATGGACACAAGCAAGATAATAACATTGCTTCGTCACCGTCCTCCCTGAGCCATTTCTGCAGCCTTTTCCTCCATGTTATGGTTCATTTTAGCCACAAGACACAACCAGGTTGTGAGGAGCACCTAAAGGTGATCTAAGATCCCGACTAGGTTGTTAATCATTGATCAAAAAAGCATTACTGTGGACTTCGGGCATTGTGTGCCTGAAGTGTGCAGAGAAATATCAATAAAAACCCCCTTGATCTTTTTTTAATTAAAGGCTACAAGCCTGATGCTCTCTGTTGCTGTTGTACTTCAAACTTTAATCCTAATTTTCATTGTCCATTTTATGAACAAATTAAGAAGAAATAAGCAAAATTTATAAGCAAATGCTCACATACACAGTATGTGAAGGGGTGTGATTTTAAGTGATATGCTGTGGGGTGGCCCTGCATAACTGATTGGTGGATTGAGATATCAGACCCGTTCTCATCAGCACCACCCATACTTAGACCTGCAGGCGAAACAATTTTGTCCTCCACTAGTAAGCAATTAGATTATATTCAAACACACATACACACACAGAGCCTCCACAAACTGTATTCCCCCTATAAAGCGTTCTCCCTTCCTCAGTATGACACTTGCTTCCTACATATGTGTGAGTTTATGTTAACCCAAGGATGCGAGCAGACACACACACACACACACACACTCTCTCTCTCTCTCTCTCTCACACACACACACCCTGTAGGTATAAGGTTCCAGTTGGTATATCTCTGTCTCTAAGCCCCAGTTTGATGCCCTAGTCTCATGGTATCCAACCCCCACTCTTTCTGCATCCCCTCAGGCTTCTCTCTCTGTGTGTATGTGTGTGTAAGATGGCTACTGAACCAAGAGGGCATTGTTTCTCTCCAGCAGGGTTTCATAATTGAACGTTCACATTTATGCACTCATTCAAATGGATACTAAAAGTAGAAGTACAGCACATAACCATGCTCAACACTTGAATTATCCATGGCTAAATTAAAACTCAAGATTAAACTCAAGATTATTGTTGTGAGGTATCATGCGCCAAATCACAAACACATTTTTGTTGATGCACATGCAGGAGATAATTACACATGCACTGATTGGAGGCTTTCCACGGGAGGTGCAAACTCCAGTCAGACTGCATCAGGTTGTGTGTTTCTTAGGCACATGTGTGAGAGAAGCAGGGGAAAGAAAAGACAGCGGGCAGCAGGGACAAACCCGTCAGCCACTCAGATCACATCAGGTCTGTCGGGACACATTGGAGCACAGCGAGCCTGATGGGATATGCCCCCCAGGGGTGCGAAGCAGGCCAGATGACATACAGACACAGGGGCAGGCAAAGAAGGAAGGAAGAATAGAGGATGGCACCTCCTGCCTTTAATGCACAATATGCTCCAACAACATGTATGCAATTATGAATGGTAACCCTGACTACATTATGTACTAATTAAACAGTAACACCATGCCATCACAGGCGTACGCTTACATACAGTCACATAAACTGAGGCATGCAAGTAAGCATGCACTCTTACTCCTAACACACACTCACAAACACACGTACATGCATGCATGCTTAGTGATATCGCCATAAACATGTAGCCTGGATCTCACACCAGATAACCTACATCTTGAACAACATGGCACATATGCTAATGTGAAACGTGAAGGCATGATGTTTATGAGCTGCACACGATGCATATGCTTCTGCGTGTGGGTAAATGCACAGACACGCTTGGGTACATATGTCCGCAGGGGCAAAATGGGAAATAGACACTTCTCTCCATGCCTGTTCTTTAATTGGGGCATTTATTGTTTTGTGGTGGTGTTTACTTCATTAAATTAAGGCACATTTCGGAAATGCAGCATGTTTCAAGGTTTATATAAGCAAAATTATGCTTTCAGCCATTAAGTTGCAAATTAACATATCTTTATGACTGTGGGATATGCCAGTTGAAGATGCTTTTACATTTTCACACTAATCAACTTGACTTTAACATGTTGGATTTCAGTTTGATTTGCTTTCATCGCAAATATTGTTTCCCCCCCTGGCTGTGTGTGTCTGCACGTGTATTTGAGTGGAGCTGTGTTAGTCTATGTGTGCATGTGAGTGTGTGTGTATGTACGCTTGTATGCTTCTGTTAGTTGTCCATGGCACCTTCATGTCAGCCCAACTGTTCTCTTTCTTAGTAAATCTGAAGATGTGTGAGGAGGGGGGTGTTACAAGGACAAAATGAACTAATGTTGAATATTCCGTATTGGTTTTACTGTAATTCTTTTCTAATTCTTAGTTTATTCAATTTCATCTCCTTGAGGCTGGTAGGTATGGAAATGAGGTCTGTTCTTTTTTTTCTTTTTTTTTTGCCTGTGTAAATTGCAGCTATCACCTCAAGCCTTTTGAACAAGATTACCCAGATGGCCTTGCGTGGTGTGCCTGAAGTTTTATTTTCCTCCTTTGCCTGCTTTTCCTTCTTGGCTGCAGGGGAAAGGAGAGGGAGCTGGGAAGCCTCCTGAAGGCTCTGGGCAAGGCCAGGAGGCAGCAGCTGTGGCAAAGAGAGATCTGGGGGAAGAAGAAGAAGAAGAAGAAGAAGAAGGAGAAGAAGAAGAAGAGTGAGTTAGGGAGGGAGTGCTGGGGGGTGGATGAGACTGGTGCAGGGGGCGTTGTTGTATGCATGTGTGTGAAAAGGAGGGGTGGTGGTGGGGGGGACGACACTAAAATCTAAAGCTGAGAACACCAGCCATTATGAACACTACCCCCTACCTGGCTTGGCTGTCAAGGGGACCGGAATAACCCTTGGAGTACTCAAAGAGGGGGCTGGTGGAGTGGGTACACTCTGTATGGGAACAGGAAGAACTTGGGGGGTGCGCACATGAACATGTGTTTTGAGTAAGGTGTTGTTTGCAGATACAGCAGAGTGTGTCCCAGTGTAAACATGGCATTACCACATCACCAGTCACATTAGCAATGCTTACAATTCAAAAAGCTCAAATCACACCCTTAAATGCCAGGATTTGGTGAAAAAGCATGATAAATAGCAACCTCCTGCCCAGGTGATCATTGTTGTGCGAGTGGTGGGATTTATCATTGGGTTTCCACTCACCGTGCCCTGGACATAATCTGCTGCTGGTTTTCTGCCCCGAGGAAGAATATGATTTTAATACATTAAGGTGGTGCAGAGATAGAGAATTATGCAGAGTTAAAGTGTTCACCTGTTTATTATTCTAACATGCAACAGCCTCCATCCACACTAATCTCCAAAAGAACACACCCAACTCCCAGATTGCTGATCTTGGCTTGGAGGCAACAGTGAAAGGAGATTCTCACCTGAGATAAGGTGAGGAGAGGAGCAGGAGGAGAAGGAGGATGAGGTGGAGCTGCATATATCACTTAAAATATACTCACAAAAAGACAACATTAGGGGAGCAAAGCTGACAGGAGACAGTGATGTTCCATGTCTTCCTCCTACCTGACACCCATTCACTAGACATTTCTCTTATTTAGTGCACACACGTGCAGGTACTGTGCTGTTTGTCAGAATATTGAATATAGTTGTTCATACCAGCGATATGAAAAATAAATGTCTCAGCATGCAACCTGTATGGTCAGGCTTTTCCTCATATTTAACTGTGTTGTTGAATCAAAACCACCCACCACCCCCCGTTAGTTCAGCAACAGCTTCTCAGATGCTGCTGCCAAAGAGTCAATAGTAGGCTATCACTGTTTGTTTTCACTCCCTCCATTTGTTTGTTTTTTTAAGGTTTTGCTCTCCATCATAATGAATCACTTTTTTCATCTTGTTCTTATTTATTCTCATGGCTGGAGGTAGAATGTGGTGGTTGATGAGGGGCTGAAATGAACTGAGCCTTAGCCTTAGCCTGGGGGCTAGCGCATATCTTAGCATAAGTGATGGCCAACCGGAGGGCTAGAGCCGAGCTGAGAGCGCCCCCAGGACAGCAACTCTGACAGATCATGTATTTATAGGTCTGTTGAAAGACCTCTATTGTGTCCCACATAGCCTCAGAGCACGTCTGTCCTCTGTATTATAATAAAGCCGCTGGCCTTACCACTATGATGGATGGGTGGCCCTCGAATGGCAAGCTCCAGAATCATTAGAGCACTCCTAACATGCAGGTCTACCCATGTGAAAGGCTGGTGCAGGAGGGGTGTGTGTGGGGGGGAGGGGGGGGTTGCTACCGGTGAGCAGTACAGTACAGTTGAGACCTTTTAATCAAGGCTAGGTAGCCCTTATTAATTCTTAGCCAAGAGAGGGAGGGAGTGAGGGAGGGGGCAAGTTTGCTGATGCTTTTGCCAAAGGATACATTTGCAATTATCTCAGTGGCTTAAAACGCCCTCCAGGCTTTTTCAATACAGGTTAGAGTGTGGCATCTATAGCATTTACAGGCAGCTTCACTGGTCAGATTTCATTGCTGCTGAAAATTTCACCAAAGCCAACATTCCTTCACACCTCCACTGAGCCATATACCTTCAGTGTATAACCGAGCACAGCATATACTGTATAAATTAGGAGATTTTGGAGAAACTATTTGAAAAAATAGAAAAGAAAAACAGAACTTGCTTAAATATGCTTTGCAGCTAAAAAAAAAAAAAAAAAAACTTGACTTTTCTGCGCCTTAAGCCTCACAAGCAGAGTGGTGTTTGAGCTGTTTCCCAATCTCATGTTCTCCTGTTACCTCTGGAGTAGAATATAAATGATACCCTCTCAGTGTACAGTGTATGCCAAGGGGCCTGCAGCGACCATAGTCCGGTCTAAAATTCTTCACTGCAAGCGCACCATAACTCAAGGCCTGACTGATAAATAAACAATGGAAAGCACAGCATCCTGAGGAGCATTACCTCAAATCCTCCACTTGGAGCACTGTCATACATTACAGACCAATCTCCATCAGGTGAATAGTGGGTCTGATGAAGCATGGTGTATAAAATCTTGACAAAGATGGCAAGCCAAGAGTAGCCCTCTGGGGTGGAAATACACACTCGGGATCTTCATTAATTTCTCATAATTAAGAGATCTGACATGTTTTAATGATGGTAAAGATTGACATTTTGTCACTTTATTAGTCATGGAGAGTACTACATAAGACAGTATACAACACTCGTTGTATACTGTGGATCTGAAGAAGTCAAGTCTGACGATTGAAGACGTCTGAATGTCTGACGTCTGAAGATTGCATGGGTGACATCAACCCTGGCGTGAAAATCTTGGATTGGAGTTTGAAAGACTTCGTCATCAACCAATAAGGAGCCATTAGGGAAGTGTAAGAGTTGGTGTTTTTGGGACTAAAAGTTGTGATATTTCTGGTTCTATGGCATCACTTTGACCATTTGTTTGAAATGTGTTTCTTGCAATACTTAATCCCTGGAGCATTCTTTTAAAAATTAAAAACAATTTGAGGACTCACAAAGACTAAAAGGCACGCTCCGATGACTCAAAAGACCACTGTTGGCTTATTTGTCAATAGCCATCCACCTCTGTTGTTGCTTTACTATCCAAGAAACTGTGCTGCTGCCAAAATATCTTGTATGGCTGAGTTGGCAAAACCACAATGGAGGTTTCCAAAGTTTACTGTGTTGAAATAATCTGTTAAACATTAAATGTGGATTATTGCAAATTGCCTTGGGCTTGTACGAAATAGAAAACATGAAGAACATTAAAGATTATGTGTTAATATGGTACTGCAAAGACAAAAGTACAGCATATTTCACAAGGACTGAGTGCAACCTTCTATTCAAACACATCCAAGCCTGAGGACCCACACATTACAGGTGTTGAGCTCCACTTTTTCTATTTGGGCTTGTTCAATTTTACACTCGGATTTTCTATAACTCAAGCAAAGTCACTGTGACATATTATTCTACTAGCGAGTGTCCATTTGAGATATTATCCTACCAGTGATTGTCCATCTAAGAACATTTAAAGCCCCTAAGACTGTGCAGACATTCATCATACAGAGGAACTAATTCTTCCACTAGAAATAATGGCTAGAAATACAGTATATGGCCATTATATTATAATAAAGGTATTTATGAGCCTTCAATCTCACAGCCTCACTATGAGATATCTTTGAAAATTTGAAATCAGCTCCTGAGGCTGAGGAAGGGGGAGGGAGGGTGAGGAAGAGAGAGAGAGAGAGAGAGAGAGAGAGAGAGAGAGAGAGAGAGAGAGAGAGAGAGAGAGAGAGAGAGAAATGGCAAGGGAGAGATGTGGGAGTTGTGTTTTGCTTTTTCGCCATGGGTTACATTTATAATTATCTTGCTGGCATAAAATGGCCAAGAGGCTTTTTCAATAAAGGTAGGAGGCACCTACAGTACAGAATATTACCTACAGATCAACACAGAACAAGAGAGAAGGCTGCAGACAGAAAAAAGGTAAAAAGACTTAATACAGAGTGCAAAGTATATCATCTAATAAGTGTGTTTAGTTAGGACATTCATTAGGAATAGTAGCCAGTGCTTGCACTGTGCTATGCAACTGAGCATTGTGAGGGCTGATGATTTGAAGACGAGGTAAATGAGTCCATCCACTGACCTTCACTTGTGGTGAGTAAGCAGAGCCTGGGGAATGAGGGAAAGATGGCCACAGCCACTTTCTCCAGGCCCTACTCTGCCTTTTGATGACTGGAAATAATCACTATAGAGAAAGCGAGTGAGAGAGACATGATCACAGACACACCACAGAAAAGAGGAGGATCTCAAATTACTTTATTCTCCTCGAAACCCCTGTCCTCTAAAGGACTGGAAGTCAGTTTCTTAATACCATTCATCTTTTCTCCAACAGGCTGTGTCCTGAGAGGAGGATATCTCTAATTCCTTTTCAAGTTAGTGTGAATCCAGGAAGTGAGAAGAGATAGGGGTTGACGGGGTCTCATTATACTCAGGCTGCCCCACAGGTAACAAACTTAAAATCACATAGGGTGCACAAAAAGTACTGAATTTTAAACTAAACACATGTTCATTGTCTCTCTTCCACCACCACCAAATATATTTTATTTTATTTTATTTTAAGAAAACATTGTCACCCATCTTGATTCATGTAGCAAACTAAACTTGCCTCCCAAAAATCTCTGCTAATATGTGTTAAACACTGGGCCTTTTTTGCAAAACTTTGATCAGAAAATTGATACCACTCTGATGCCTGTATGATAAATATGAAGCTACAGCAAGCAGCTAGTTAGCTTAGCTTAGCACAAAGACTGGACACATGGGGAAACAGCTAGTCTGGCTCTGTCCAAAGCTAACACAATTGGCAAACCAGCAGCTGTAAAGCTTGCTAATGAACACAATACATCTTGTCTTGTTTCTGTACAAAAACTGAAATGTAAAAACTACAAGTTTTTACGATGGGTTACATGCTTGATTTTAACCAGCAGAGACTCCAAGAAAGAAAGAGAGAGTCCGGCATGTAACCCCACGTAAGACCACAACCTGTTGTTTTTACGGAGCCAGGCTAGCTGTTTCCCCGTTTCCAGTCTTTGTGCTAAGCTAAGCTTACTAGCTGGTGTCTGTAGCTTCATGTTTATTGCACAGACATGAGAGTGATATTGATCTTCTTATTTAATGCAAGAAAGTGAATTAGCATGTTTTCCAAAATATTGAGCCATTACTGTAAAGGTATGGAAAGTATATGTTTTAAATATTTATTAGGTAGTATGTTGCTCTTTTGAAATGGTCAATAATGTGAATTTGTGTAAAATTTGAAAAGAAATTATGGCATGTGTTGTAAGTTGAATGTTGGAGTCATTATATTTCAATCTGTTAAGAATATGATAAATAGTATTTAGCGCCTTTCTAGTCTTCCGACCACTCAAAGCACTTTTACAATACATGTCAACATTCACCCATTCACACATACATTCATACGCTGATGGCAGAGGCTGCCATGCAAGGTGCCAACCTGCTCATCAGGATCTAATTTAATGCACATTCACACACACACTAACACACCGCTGGCACAGCCATCAGGAGCAATTTGGGGTTCAGTATTTTGCCCAAGGACACTTCAACATGCAGACTGGAGGAGCTGGGAATCAAACTGCCGATCTTCCGATCTTCCGATCTTCCGATTAGTGGACGATCCACTCTACCTCCCGTACCACAGCCACCCCATTGGGCAGTATATCACTACTAAAGTTATGCTTCATTAGTGATATATAGCCTTAAACATGTGAGTGCTGAGCTTAATTTAATTCTGTTAACTCTGATGCTTTTAGTATTGGAGTGTCTGATACCTGCTCCATGAACACTGCTTAATGACTCCAGCACTGAAATTTTGATTGCATGATTGAGGCAAAGCGTGTAGCTGTGGACCACTCACAGTTGCACCTCTAGCCTATGAGAATAGCAGTCAGTCAAAAGGGAATCTAGGGCAAAGAGGCCTGAAAGGGAGACATATAGCATAAACCGCAGATAGCCAAAGAAAGTGGAGATTCTGCCAAAAGGGATGAAGACAAGACGACAGGGCTCCGTGTGGGATTTCACTTTGGATTTTGGCCCTGCAGGGATATGTGGAAGCACAACTGACAGGACTTGCGTGGAGAAGTCGGCTCTATTCAGTATAACTAAGTAAAGAATGCCCCATGTAGTCACTGATGCACCAGCATAAATCCTCCAAGGTACAATATTGCCTTGGTAAAGTTAGCTTTACCTTTCTGGTTGTAGAGAGCTAAAAAAAACAGAACTACATAATAAAAAAGAACATTCAGGATACTAGAAATAATCTTAGGGTGTAGGATAGATGCTGTAAATTCACATTACTAGCTAATTGCTGTCCCTGGAATGCAACACTGTGTAGGCAAAGCAAATGTGTAAGCAGCCCCTACAGCGATGTAAAAACAGTGAACAGACACCATAACAACTTTAGTTGAGATTTATTTCACATTTTTTGCTACATTCCTCTTTACTCAAATCTAGGGAGCATAGGTGGGTCAGTCATCTTAGAAATACTTTATATCCAACTTCATATCAATGTGCTACAAGTAAAAGTGATCTTGGATTGGGTAGTACAATAAACTGTAATCTGTTCAGTCATGTCTGAGGCAACAAATTTGCTTTAAAAAGATTCAATGTAAAAAACACAAACACATATACAATGAAAAAATTTACAGGTCATGACTCAGAGGAATATAATGATCCAATTATATAATTCCCAAGGTAGCACATGGGGGTTAGTAGTTCATACTCCCCAATGAGGCAAAGGGTGTGACATAATAATTTACTAAATTATTTTCTTTACTGCGTATAGAATTGTCTTTGATGTTAAATTTTGATGAACTATATTTTATGGCATAATCCAATAAAATAACTTCCATTAAAGTAAAAAAAAAAAAAACACTTCATTGGTATCACAATATTCAACATCATGTTAATTGTGAAAAAAGATGCTTTTTTGAAACTAACTGTGTATGACAACTGAGACATTCTGTACTGTAAGCAACACATTAGTGACCTTTATACAACGAGGGATTAAAACAGATTTAACCAATTTGCCAGTGAGACAGAAAAATCAAGTCACTGGTGACAAGCTACCGTATGCAACATACTATATCAGCAATAAAAGCCTTTTTTAAAATTTAGATGGGGGAAATCATATTCAACCTAATGTAGGCTCCAAGTTTTAAAACAAACTTCATTTGGGGATCCAGCATATAAATCCTTTTTAAATTGGTTTATGGGGGCTAGACAATCACAAATGTCCTTGCAATCTCAAACTTATCAAATGTCTTGTATCTTCTTATGGCAAAAATCTCCTGTTGCACCTCATTTTTTTATTCTCTAGATGGTTCTCAAGTTTAAGAAAACAAAAACATCAACAAGGAAACAAAGAAAAACAGAGTCCACAGAGCTCTGCAGCGTTGAGCATTTGGCTGCCACAGAAAAGTCTAGCACCTCCTACTGCTCGGGAGGTTTCTAGTCCAGCTGCTCTTGCTTTATCCTATTTGAATTGGGTCCTCGCTGACTTGTCCTCCTCAGTTCCCTTCTCAGGACGTACTCGCTGAATTGGGATGAGTCCACGCCTCCGCCACAGGAACCAGCAATCTCAAAGCCACGTTGTTGCAGACGCTCTAGAACCTGGAAAAAGATGACAATAACAATACATGGCATCAATCATAGAAGGAAAAGCATCATTAGTACTTTTATTTTAGCATTCTGGGGACAGGCAGTGTCCTTAACTCAGACAAGTAATTCATGGAGGTCTTCCAGTCATGATAAACTGTGTATGTATGCTAAAACGTTAATACAACCTCTAACCTTTTGTTTAGTACCGCAATGCTGGAAAGCATATAATTTGAGAATTCTCCACAACTCTTCTGTGCTGCCGAGTTAGTGCTAAGTCTAGCATTGGAAACAGCTTTGGGAGTAAGCTGTAGCAACATACGGCCTGTGACGGGAATTTGGATGAGACTTTTGCAAAACCAAGAGCCTCTCATTTTGCCTCATGCTTCATTTTCATTGTTTTCTGGTGTGTATGTGTGTTTGTTTGTGTGTGAGTGTGTGTGTGTGTGTGTGTGTGTGTGTATGTGTAGCTGTTCCTGATCTCGCAGCCTTGCAGACATCTACAGACGTGTCCAGGGGGGCTGTAGGATCACATTCCATCGAAGAGGCCCCAGGGAGCAGTGAGGTTTTCTCTCTGCCACTTGGCTCAGTGTGGGCTGCTCAGCAAAACCCCCTTTCCCCATTTCTCCCCCAGCCCCCAGGCCCAAGCCTCCGCCAAAACTACAAAGGTCCCCCTACTGCTGGCAGCTCTCGCTGCCCCCCTTCCTTCTCTCAAAACCCCCGCCCTGCCTCCATTAGCCGCAGATACAGCATCCACCGCCGGCGTGCTTTAATAACCAAACAGGATTATGGGCCCTGCCTGGGGATAACCTGCCAGGGAGCATGCTCACTCTTTTGCTCGCTCTCCACGACTCACACACTTCAGAGACGGGTTTGTTTGTGTGTTTTTGGGAAGGAGATTTGACTTCCTCAGATGGAGACACAGTCCAAATCATTGTGAAATCTTTTCAAATATGCCTCTCCTCTTTCATTTATTGATGCGCATCTGAGGATTTTACCATCAATGAATCAGTGGAATATCAATACGTAATCAGTACAATATTACATATTGATATACAATATTGCCAAATACATGCTGAATATAAAAACTGAATTCAACACAATTAAAGCTTTGTTTTGCCCGGTGAATGCTTAAAGGTGCAATGTAGATTTCTTTATGTAAAAGTCTAATCTGAGTCTTAAAAGTATGGCTTCACCTGGAAGCCATTTTGCCATGAGAAAGGATATTATATCCCTTTGATGCCATATAATGAAAAGTAATTTTAAGTGTCAACTGTAAACAGACTTTTAGTTGTCAAAAGAAACTAATTTACAGATCCATCTCTGGAACACTGATAATAAAAGACTTAGTCTAGTTTCGCTCCGTCAGAATCACCATTTCCCCAATACCTTAAAAGTGTTTATCAAGACAACAATGAAAATATCTTTGATCAACAAAGATAGCCTAATACAGCAGGACTACTCCCTACACAGCCTCCAAGCATCACTGGTATTAATTTCCATGAGATGCATAACATCCAGAGTATATGAAGATAAGTCACTCAAAGGCTTGATTTTATTCTAAATTGTGCATTGATCCAACAACCATATAAGACACTCAGGGGCATCATCTCATGTCTTTGCTAGTGTTTTAACTGCATCCAGAATTACCCACTTCCTCTTGCTGTCAGCCAGTCCCCCTCAGTTGCACATTCATGTGACTCTCAGCCACGATTGAAGGTATCACATTCCTTAAGTCCACAATGAACATCCTAATGGTCCCTCTTTCAGCAAGTTGGCACTGATTCCCACTTAAGAACAAACGTTTGAGTGTTTGATTGTTTTTCATTCGCATGGAACTCAGAGGGCAACTGAGTGAGATGCGAGGACCATGTTAGTGTAGCGAGAAATGCAAAAGAAGAAACTGAAGCTGACCATCCACCAGCTCCAGAGCCGAAGTCGAAATCATTATTCAAGTCAGATCACAGAAAAGTAAAGATGGTAGACTTGTGTAATGATGGCTTGCTAAATTGATGCTTTGATGAACTCATCAAAGAACTTGTTTTTCTGCAAGGCTGTTCTTATGATTCAATTAGATAAAAAAAAAGATAAGATTCTGCAATCAGACATCAGTAAAAGTCTACAGCAGATAAAGGGAACTTGAGTTAACAGATTATCACCTCAGCTAATTCTACAAGCAGACAACTGAATGGAAAACGTAGGAAAACTTAACCTAACGTTTGACTGTCTGTTCTTATTAAGGTATGTTTAACACAATAAGATCAGTCTAAATTACGTCAAACCCAAAGAAGCCAATGTGTTCCCATTACCTGGACAGAGTTGAGGTGGCAATACCCATTGAGTGGGAAGCGAATAACGTGCGTGGAGTCATGGTTCCAGCCAGCATTGACTGAGTTGCACATGACATCACCGATCTCCGGAAACACATCTTCAATCAAGGCCTTGTCACCGCTCAGCGTGATCCTCTCGCCCAGGTCAGGTGCAACACGCACCACCAAGCATTCACAGGGGCGTGACACCCGGCTCAGCTCCTGGTCCTGGCGCCAACGCTCCAGCTCAGCAAGCATGGGCTGCAGCTGAAAATATCGCGCCTCCTCATACAGCAGACTGTAGTCCTAGGAAACAGGAGAAAGGACACTGACATCTTAGGATACAGAGAAAGGAAAAGTGTGATTAACTGCTTTTACAATTTAAAAAAAACATCTCTCTCCTGTCATTTCCTGCCACCTCTCTCTTAATAAAGGCAAAAATGCCCAAATATATATATACATTTATATAAATGGATTTAGATTAATATGTAGGTTAATATTAATGTGGTGTCAACTTTGACCAAGTTTTTGGTTGAACATCTGGAGAATGAATAACTGAAATATCTGAATAACTGGATATCAGTTGCGCAGGAATATTTATCACACAAACATTGTAAATTTACAAATTACAAAATAACAGTGAGAACACTACAGTATGTTACTCGGGCTGGATCATTAAGTGAACCCTGAAAAGATTATGTTTAGCATAAACTTTCCAACATAATTGGAGTTGTGTCAGTATCATAAATGCAGATACTCTGAAGGCCTATAATCTTTAACATAAAGCTTGGGAAAAATGTTTTTCCAAAAACAAGTTTCTTTATTGTAAAATGATACTTCCCCTGGGTATTAAGGTATTATTATATCTATATAATGTGAATCCAAACCAAAAAAAGAAACAACAAAAGGTTTGAATCCCATTGTTCTACATGAACGAGCAATAAACCCCGGCTAAGAAACCATTCAGCAAAAATTACTAAAGATACAGAGTAGGGGAGATGTGGTGCGACGTGTAACACAGGGTTGCATGGGGTAGAGGAGCAGATCCTTTACCCGCAGGACTGCAGGGCCTAAATTGCACCACGTTCAAGTTTTCTCATGCTCCTCTCAAAATCTACCCAATGTGAATGTGGCCTTAGACTGAACTTGAGCCTGTCTTTTGTCTTTGCTTATTTTAGCTGACATACTTTCCACTGATTGAGTCACACTGTGGACAGTCCATCAGATAATGTGGTTATTTGTTTTCTCCCAGGGCAAGTTAAGTAATTACTGACTAAATGGCACATAAGAGCAAAATGAAGGGAATGCTTAATGTGTCACATACAGTGAGGCTCACCCTAGATGGACACTTGGCATGAGAACATAGAGCGCTGCGGAAATCTAGCACATAAAATGTGGTCATGGGCGCCAGAGCATTTATTTATTTGTCTCCATGCAGTTTATTGTTTTCCTTCCATATCTCCAAAGAATCTTTGGCTACTGACAGCTGAAGGGGACCAAATTGCCTCTTGATGAATAAATAGATAGAATTTCCTGGTGATTGAGGTTTTTTTTTTTGGAAGATTCCTGATATTTTGTCTCCAGCATGGGAACTGTTTTCAGCAATTCAAGGAGGACCAGTGACCAAAGGCATTGCATGGCTTTAGCATTCATTGTGTGTACTAAGTTGTAGGACTGCTGACTGGCTGATGGGACTTTACAGTTTCTGGGATGGACATCCACTTACTTTGAAGTCGTCTGGGATGAGGAGCTTGGACGTCCTGAGGAAGTTGAGGATGTAGCGGAACATGTGTCCATCCCTGTCAATGAAGTAGTGCTGCTTCAGGCTGTCCAGGACTATAGGCTCTGTGCCATCAAATAGACGACCAATTCTACTCACATATAGGGGAGGGGTGGCAGGTTAGGCAGAAAAGGAGAGAGGGAGGGAGGGAGGGAGGGGGAGAACATGTCAACATAAACAATCTTATATTTCTTGATACAGGCATGAAAGGTTTCTAATCGTATTTAATGCATAATCAAGTGTACTACTCTCGATTTTGCATTTCTGTTTCCGGCATCTTGTATAAAGGGAGAGGATGGATAGCAAGAAGAGATACAGTGAATCAAGAGCATGTGCAAAGGGATGTGACTCACTCAGTTTTCTCTAGCTCTGAAATGTTTTTCACACCTTTGCACAGACATGCATGCACACATTACCAAGCCCAATACACCAGATCAAGCAGACAGAGAGGAGGAAAGAAAGAAAGATTAAAAACAGAGGTGGTCTGGAGAGGTCAGGGCCAGCTGGTAGTTGGTTCCCTGAGGCAGGGTGCCAGTCACCCTCAGGCCCAGGCCCGAAGCGACAGTGCGGCCTCCCAGCCTCCAGATGGCCCCATGCCCTTTGGCCCTTTACTGCTGCTGTGACATCTGTCAGAATAACCAAGTTGCTTTTGTCTGCGCTCTGAATTCTGCACTTGAAGCTCTTACAAATTGTTTACCGCTCAAAATAACTGTGGGCTTTACCTCACCCTGAGACATTTTGTGAAACTACCTGGTAAATCCATGATTTTTTTTTGGATATGTTGGATAAACATTTTTTTTATGTACTCAGTATCTCCGCCAAGTACGCCCATGAGATATTTTTGTGATTGGAAGAGATGTGACATTTGACTGTTTAATGTCACAGGATGACATTAAATATTAAACAAGATGGCATTAAACACTGAGGAAATTCTGACACTGATAAACACTCCATATCAGTAAGTGAATCTTCCACAGTTTATAACAAGAAAAAGACTAAACACACACACAAAAAAAACACAAGCTTTATCTCCATTACACACTTCATTTACAGGTGCACAGAGGGGCAGACTCACCGGGATTCTGGGAATTTTGTTAAGGTGGCCAGACTGCTGGTGTACATGTGTCCGCCCACGTCAATGTGCACAGGGGCATTGGACTTGGTGAGCTGTGCAGGTGTTGGGATGCCCTGGTTGCTCAAGGGAGACACTGGTGACCGTGTGATCATGGGCCTGGACATGCTGGAGCGATTATCCTGTTAGAGGGAACACAAGTGAGAAAATAAAATGACACAGGGAGCTAAGACAGATAAGAAGATTCATTTCCGGTTTCTGGTTTTCTTCTGCAGATTCAAAATGTGCCGTTAAAGATTTTTAAAAAAGACACTATTTAAACAACCATATCGAGATTGAGAATATTTAAATTTAGGATATTTTAATAGTATTTCTGTAATGTAACACTCCACAGGCAGGAGAGCAAGGGAACAAGATTTTTTCTCTGCAAGTTAGAGCAGCCTGACCTTGACCTGAATGTTACCACAATCCACAAACATTCACTCCTGTGGGCCATAATCTCCAAAACCAAATTAATTTGGAGCATCAATCTCACTGTCTTGGAAATGAGCAGTAATGACTCTTGATTTGAATACTGTAATAGGACTGGGAGAGATTGTCTCCTGTTAACCTACAAACACCATTAGCAGACAATTTCTGTTAAGCTCTCAGAAGAAAATGACTCCCCCCTCCCCCCTAAAAAAGTTTCAGACCCCGAGTAAAGATGGGGAAAAAAAATACTTTTGTCTGTTATTGCGGCAGCCTAGTAGTTAGATTTTAATACACTTTTATTTTACAACCATCTTCTGAAAGCGACTTAAGCAGCAAATTAAAGCAGCAAACAGTACTGTGCGTATTTAAATAACGTAACAATAGGTGCGCACTACATTTAAGGACAGCAGGAAGACATTCTATTCAAACGCTGCATTCAATGAAAAAAAAAATCAAAGTGTCTATTCACTTCGCTCCTCCTGCAAAAGTGACAGGACGACTACAGTCTTCCAGTTATTTCTCTCTTTTTTTCTCTCCAGACAGTATCGGACTTTACGCGTTTACCTGCGCCGGCATCACTGTGGTTGGAGAGGAAGTCACCGAGTGGTCATTTTGCTTGAGAGATGCTGCGGGGACAGGCTCTCCTCTGACTGCGAACATCAGTGAGGGCTCCCTGCACTCCGCCGCTCGGATCGGGAGTCGTTTTAGGGAAGCGTGTACGGACTCATCCACGGAACTGATTGGACGCGGTCGCTTTCTCGCTTTCTGATGCGTTAAGTCCATAATATCCGTTTCGTCCATTACAGCGCAGACGTTAAGGTTAAGAGATAGGATGCGGTGGGCTTTTCCCAACACACCTGCCAAATGTGGAGAGAGGCGTGAAAAGGGGGGATAGCGAACACACCGGGGGAAGAGCGGCGCCGTTGCTGTCACACGGAGCAGCTTCTTTGCAATGGCTGGGAGAAGTCAAAGCCCCTGACAACATTAGCATTGTAGCGCCTGCGGCTCTTTTTGGGCTGTCGCTGTTTCAGTGGCAGGTACTGTATGTGTGTCGCATTTTTTTTTTTTTTTTTTTGAGAGTAAAACAAATCCTCCTTTACAGAGAGCAGCCTGCTTATAGTAAGAGTCGGGTCAACGCGCACATCTGGACCTGCCACAGCTGGCCTTTGCCCTTTTGGAGCAGCGTTTGTGCGCGCCGTCACCCTCCTCCTGACGTTGCTGCCCATTGTTCAGCATCAGCAGCAGTTTTGTTGAGCCGGTTAAACCCTCCTTCAACAAAACAGTCCCACAAAGCCTAAAGTTTCAGTGACAAACCCAAAAAACGGTGACCAACCCACTCAACCACCTGGACAAAAATGCCCCTAATATCCTCCACCCACACGTATCACTCATAAGCACCTTACTGGTCAAGATCTTTCCAATCACACTAAAGCAGACAGTAACACCATTTTCAGTTGCCCACATGTATTGTTAGTAAAGTGAATGTTTCTTCTTCTTCTCATCATGTATACAGAAAAATAAAAGGAGCTCTTTAAGAGTACAAAGAAACATTACAGCTCAAGTTCTAGATCTCATCCTTCTAAAACAGCAATCTGTCCCTCAGAGAAACACTTTCAACATCTTCTCCATCAGTTTCCAATCTATGTCTGACAAACAACAGAGTTACTGTATAACTGCAGTGTGTAAACACCACCTCCGTTGACCACATCAGCATTGCAAAACCACCACACTAATGACATCATGGAGTATAAAACCAGACAACATGCCCAATTGCTGTTCAAAGTACTGCCACAGCACTCTCCTGGGCTGTTTCATAGAAAATGCAGGGAATCCACAAATTTTAATAACATTCAGATTAAAATTAATTAGTTCAACCACTGGCCTTAAAACATCCACATTCCTGTTTCTCATTGGCAGTGTGAGTTTCACACCTAGATACCCAATTAGCAATTAAGCTTGCCTTTGAGTGTAGGCCTCCAATGCGGTGTGTGATCCTGGTCTGATTTGCATGCCGTTTGTGCACGCGCTGATAAGCGCAGGCAGCAGCCATACATAGTTTTAAAATTCAACTCCAGAATCCCTCGCAGAAGGCAAAGGGGCCTTCAGGGCAAAAGAGAGAGAAATCACATGGCTGCTCTTCAAAAGGGGACCTGTGTAAGGCAGCCGGCAAAGTGCGTGGGATCACACTCAGAATGCAGGTAATTTGTTCCCTGACTAATTTGTGGAGATGGTGGTGTGTGTGTGTGTGAGTGTGAGAGTGAGTGTGTGCCTGTGGAGAGTAAGTTCTGAAAACAGCTTGGTGGAATTGGATTTCCTCAAAGCCTTGTCATCGCAAAGGTGGATTGAGTGTAAAATCTGCAAGGCATTATGGAAAATTGCAGGGGAGAGAGAAGAGAGAGTGAAAGAGAACGGGTGGTTGGGTGGGTGGGATGTAGAAGGGGGTAACGAGTAGCGGGAATAAGCTCTTATATCACAATATGATTTTAAGTTGGTGGAAGTAAAGATACTTGTGTCGAGGACCTTTTCTCGGACTGATGTCTACATCACATTTCTGTCTTGTGTCTCAAGGACAGTTCAGAGGTCAGAGCATCATCAGAATCCATCAGTAGGCATGTGACGGAGGGCTGATCATTGATGGCTCATGTATCAGCCATCAGCTCCAGATGTGCACTGCAGACCTTCCCACGCAAGCGCTTTTCCTACCTGTTGCCATTTTTGAATTTGGCACAGTGCTATGAAAGTCTCACATGTGACAGCATTTGTAGATGTGTTCCCAAAGTTTCCAGCCTTTTTTTTTCTTATACAAAAAAAGTTGAAACGTGTGTGTTTAGGGAATTTGCTCGTTTACCCAGCTTGTGTAATTTTGTTGCTCCACAGTATGCACAAACAAATCTAAAACAGGCACACTGCATTAAAGCCTGGAGTACTTGGGCTGCTCCAGTTACTCCTGTTGTTTTCCATCACTGGTCTGAAGTCTTTCAGTGACAGGCCTTTTATGCCTTTTATGCAACATCATCATGTTTCTTTACATCTCAAGGAACAAACAACATTAAATCTTTAGTAAGCTATTGCGGGGTTTTACCCGCCAATGCTCTGAAAACTTGGGAAGCGAGTACCTGTCTGCTACCACAATAATCAAAGGGCATGTTGGGATCAGCATCAGCAACAAACTAGCTTTCAATTTTCCATCCCACAATGCAGCTCTCCAGTGTTTCGACATATCGCACAAGACACAATTAGCATTTCAGATCAGAGCATTAACATTCAGTTCGAGGCAGGCAGACTGGTATTTACATAATCTGGATGGGTTGTCTCTGCTTTGTTGCCCGTGGCCATTTGTTTCAAATGTCCACACACAGACAACCACAGACTTTGGGTTAACTTCAGTCACTGGCGGCTGTAAAGGGTGGTGAAAAAAATACCAGGAAGTGAGACTGTCGTAATAGCATAACCTGGGTAAATACTGTAGGCAGGTTGTCTAGTCAGGTGTGTATTACCTTGGACTTTATAAAAAGATATTAGGCAACATTATAAGGTACTCACCGCTCCAAAGCAATACCCTACTAGTGTGCTTATGTGAAACTGCCAATATAAAACTTCAAATTAAAGTTAAAACTAATATTTTCTCTTCTCTCTCTTCCATGTCGACGCAGGTCTTAAATTATGGCAATAATTGCGTTTTAGAGTTCAAGTTCATTTTTCTCTCTGTATTTTATGAACATATTTTGATAACAAATTCAAGCTGACTCTTTTTCTTAAATGTATTTCTTTGTGACAGCAGGACAAGAGTGACAGGACAACAGTAGCAATTGTCACCACAAACTGTCAGTTTGCAGAAATATGTCCAGTGTGAAAAGATACTTTGACAATCAGAGAAAACTAGCAGCAAAAAGTTACCAGGACGGAGGAATGAGACCTTGCTGACCTCCACTTGAGCAAAGAGAAATGTGATTTTCTAGATAAACCACTTTTTAATTCTGAAAAGCAGAGGCAGCAAATAAGGGAAAACATTAATTTGCAACGTCTCTGGATCAGGGTGATCCAATCTGTGTTTAAGAATCCAGAGAATCAACAATGACACAGAACTTGAGCCACACTATTAACAATGAACACAAGGCGATCTGAGCTTGTGCAAAGTTTCTGATTTTACATCCAAGAGAGCAACATGTCACAGCAGTTTTCCCATCTTTATCAAACAGAAACATATAATTACATCCTGAGTATTAACTTCAACATTGTAGAGTTACAGTAACTGTACATCAGCATGACATCACAGATAAGGAAGTGTGATCAGTGCAGTGTTGCTGCAGGCTGTTGGAGACGTGCTGCATGTTCACTGGCACAGACCTTACTGTCCCAGGGCACAGGAGTGGCAGAGCCATAATGTTAAATATAATAACAGTAATTCTCTCAAGTAAAGCACCTCTTGAAATTAATGATACAGTTTGACATATGGACAAATCGACCTTTCAAATATTCTTCTCTTTGTACTAGATCAGAGTGTGTGAATGTAATTTCACTGGAAAACAAATGTCCAGATGCTGCACACACAGTATGGTTTTGTTATTACAGCGCCATCAAGTGATCGGTCCTGATATCCCAACATCTCAGGCTCATTCTGTTTATTCATGCGCCCTCTCAAACTGGTGAAACCGACAACAGGCTTCCATTACAGGTATTCTGAACTTACAGGATTTTGTTTATAATGTTCCTTTTAAAACATGTAATTTATAGTCTCATTCTCCATGCTGTACAGTGAGATATAACTAAGTAACCAAATACACAATCTACATTTTTTTTTTGTTTAGGATGTAATATCCAGTTTTAACATGTAAACTTTATGAACAGAAGCAGATGTTAATTTACATAATACATGGTCACATAGGGGAGACAGGTCTAGACTATCACTTAGTAAACTATATTTGCAGAATCGCAATCGGACCTTGGAGTTTATTACGCACGGCGCGGTCAGGGAGATACTGTAAGAGAGAAAAGTAGAGGACAAAATGTATCCCTATTTTTTTCTCCGTTTACATAAATATGATTCTCTAAACACGCACACGATGATTCACAGATTCTGCATTGACGTGTGTAAAAGGTACATCCTGTCTTACAGAATGAGAAAAAACGCCTCGGGCAAAATTACTCCACAATGGCGTCTTTCATTAAAAGATCTGGGGCAGCCAGGAAATAGAACTGTTTCACGACAAAACCGACTTCCAAAAAAAAAATCTTCGTGAAAACGACAAACGCGGTTCGAGTAAGTTATGAGCAAGTTATTACAGCAACAGCGACACGGAGACGGCGATGTGTTGGGAGCTGAAACGCGCCAGGAGCGAATTCACACGGTGGATAACTAGAGTGTTTGCTCGACAACATCGCAGTCTAATCCGCTGATCGTTTAAACCAGATGTACCAAAGCCTCGTTTATTGTAGTCACGCGCATACATTTGTACAGTTACTAAGGAACAATAGCCAGGAAGTGGTTAAATATTTTTTAAGAACTGTACCGCTCGAATCGCTTGGCACATGCGTAAAAGCTGCTGCGCCTCAATGTCCCAGTCCATCCAGCCTAGGAAATAAACCAAATAAATCTCCGCTTACCTGATACATAGAGCAGCATAAAGTATCTTTTTGTGCACCTTTTCCCTCCGATTTGGCCCACGATCTGCTTCTCTTCCTACACCAGTGAGAAATGCAATAGCTTGGCTAAGGTAGACAGAACAAAATACAGAGAATACTTGCTCCAGGGCTCCGAAACCCCTCAAGGCAAAGATCAGGATACAATTAGCTCATGTCTCTGCCCCAGTCTAAACCAATCTGCAGAATAAAACTCCGAGCAAAGGAAGAGATCACAGCAGCAGTGCCTCAGTCTTTGTTGAGTTTATGTTTTTATAAAATCAAATAAAGAAATCTTTTTTTTTTTTTTTTTCAGAATTTACAACACCCTCACTCCTCCTGCCTCCAACTTGCCTTTTGCCTCCCTCTCGCAGAGAAGCTGATTTTAATCGTTATGATTAGTTTTGATGTAGCGTTCCCCCGGGCGATTTCTACAAATGGATGGAGTGTTTCTTTGCCAGGGAGGAAAAGCAGCAGATGATGATAATTATATAGATTGTTGGTCCTTTGATTTTTTTCCCCCCCAAACCTCTCAAACATCTAACCTCTGCTTCTTTAACACATGCCATGCACAATACATGTGCACCAGGCAACTTGTTGATCAACTTATTAAATTACTGGAATGTGGTTAATGAAATTCTCACTCTGCAGTTTGTCCTTTGTAATCTTTTCAGTCTCTTTCCTCCCTTTGGACAACCTCCAAATGACGTAGTTGTATAGCTTGCCTTGCCCCAATCAAGTCTGAATCAGTGCCCGAGGGTGATGTGCGAGCTCATTTCAAATGTTCAACCATGCATGATTTCAGGAAGATTGAGGCACTTCTGAGGCTTTTAGATTTACTTGGGGGATGCAGACAGTAAAGGAATTACATGTTATAAGTCATTCTTTTTGTAAAATCCCTCCATGTGATCATGCATAATTATTCTGTCTGAGTCAAGAGAGCTGTTTTGAGAACATCTGGACATAGAATTGACAGAGATTCTCAACACTTACCCTCACGCCATGCACAATAGAACAAGAAATACCCTCTCTTTCGCCCCCTACTGTTGAGAAAGGCAACTTTTGTGACAGCAGCCATGAAAGCAAATCAATTTAACCATGATATTGTAACAGTACCCAACATTAGAAGCAGAAAAAAACATGAGAAAAGTAGGAAAACATCCATTTGAAACAAATATTTATAAACAGACTTGGTATTTTAATGTTCATCCAGGGAGAAAACTAAATCCAAGTTTGCTCAGAAGTCCAATCAATAGTGGAATAAGAATGCCACGTCAAGGGGACTAGTGACTGATGGATGTTCTTGAAATGCAAGCGTACAAACAAAAGCATTTTACAATTATTTTCATCAAAAGAGTTCCCTCTCCAGAGCTCCTTTTGTAGATGATAAACAGAGTTTCTTTTGAGGATGAGCCAACTATCCATTGCCCATCCGATCCAAGAAGCATTAAACCTTACACTTTTTGACTGCAGTGTCCCACAGGAAAACAAACACAGGAATAAAGTGTTACGATGAAGTTATTTGCCCCCGAGGTTAGTGGCTGGCACACGATTCACCAAGCCTCAAGTATCGAGGCTATACACACACATACGCACACATTTTTATGCCATTAGCCTGACAAACTATAGTGAACAGAAACCACCCCAGGCCTTAAAATCCCATACGTTATCCATTTTCCACACAAATGGAGCCCATTCATAATGGGATCCTCGCACTTCAGTATTCAAAATATGCATCAGATGTTGTTGAGACTAACCAGTGGAGATCTTTGACTATGCACGGTGTTTGGTGCCAAAAAAGCAAAGCCATTGTTCTAATGCTGCTGTGGAAGGTTAGTATTTTCCTTGGATGTAGACCTAACTGCTACAGCAGCAATAGCAGGCGAGCACTGGCTGCACCATATTTTGGTGGACAAATTATACAGATTGGTTGCAGATGTGAGTTTGCCCCAAACAGAAACGACCTAGCCTAGATGACATCATAGAGTTATAAATGCATACACAGGAGAAAGGAGAGAGGAACCCTGGAAAACTCACTCTACTTGCTGGAATTTTGTCTGCAGTGACTGCAGTCATTTCACAAAAAAAGAACTAAGTGTAATTATTAGTTTGGTTATCAGTCCTTTCTGTCATCAAACTTGACTGTGTATATTTTGAAAGAAGAAATAACACATTATTGCTCTCACAAATTAAAAGTTTAATCCATGAGTAATAAAACATACCCTTTCTCAAATCCCCAAGTTTTTGGGCTATAGTCAAACTTGGTCTTGTATGCTTATGGTGGCCAATTTGAGCAAACTTTAAATAGACACTGACTTTATGACTTTATGACTTTTCTTTACTTGTACTCCTGTTACACTGCATCTATGATTTAACATTATCCTGTAATGCTGCTGTATAGAAAAAGTTACATAATGTCACTTAAAAGAATTTTTAAACACTGAAAGGAAGGCTCTGTTTTATCATGACTAACTTAATAATAACATAGTCCAGACTTTACAGTGCTGCCAGTTAGGAACAAAGATACTGCTTTGCTCCAAACACCTTTATGACCTTCATTTCTAGTGTCAGATAATACTGAAGTGGCTTGACAGTGTGAATAGTGATGACTACACATCGCATCAAACCTCCGACCATAACAACTACTGCTTTACATTGGCTTACCTACTCTTTGCAAGCTAGTATGGACTAAGAGAGATGTTGGTTTAGCCTCAGACCATATTAATAACTGCAGCAATACTCGCCACACCCCTCTAATGGCCCGTGGTTATGTAAGGGAGTGGGATGGATAAGGGAAAGTGCTGAAGCCGCTCCAGAGCCTGACTCAGTCTGCCCTGCAGGGTTGCACAGTTTTAGGCCAGAACTGTTCATCAAATATTATCTTTGGCACAATGAAATTCAGCTTTGGAGAATGTCTCCCTTGCTACAATGTAGTCCAAGTTATGCCATCAGGTATAGCACTGGAAGGCAAAACATCAACTATGGTAATTATATGACAGAGGAGCTCTTTTGTTCAGTCAGTCATAGCAAACAGTAAAGAGAATCAACAAGCCAGTGCACTATAGTGTATCTTTGTTCATTCACTCCTCCAGAAACTTGTAATATGCAAACTATGTGAAGTTTGCATGTGTATGTCTCGGTTTCACCAGTACAGCAGGGTTATTCCAGTCAATAAAGCAAGCAAGGTACACATGACAGAGTCTAGTCTGCTCATGAAACAGTTTCAGCTCGCTTTTTGACAAAAGTGATAGAAAATCATGTTTTACATTGACAAGTCAATTTTTCTGTAAAAAATGAGAATCCCTATTGTGTGGGATCACTTGGGTTCGCACTCGTTGGTCCCAAATCCACCCATCCCACCCACAGTGGACAGAGGAGTCAGTGACACTACTATGAGGGGAAGAGAGACAAGAGGAGGGGGGGTGCTTGGGTAATGCTGGGAGGCTCTAATAAAATGTAATCCTATTATATGGTTCCCACTAGAGGGCAACAATAATAAAGGTTTCCCTAATAACACGAGCAGACCAAACCCAAATGGAAAACAGCTCCTCCGGTCAAGTCCCACACTTGTACATATATCCTCTCATTAACCCAATTGCTGTTGGGCCACATTACACCGACAGGCCTTCGAGATTTAGTCGTGATGGCGAGGCAAGAGTTAAGTCAAACAAATGTGTTTCATCAAACTGCAGTTTGGGCTGCTCTGCATAAAGGAATTGAAGGGGGAAGGAGGAGGAGTGAGGGAATGTGTGCGGGTGGGAAGTTAGAAGCAGACCCCGAGGAAACCAATCAGAACTTCTCCACCCTCCCTTCCTGTGTCAAAGCCACCGGGGTCTCAGGTGTGCGTTACATGAGCTAATACCTCACAAACTTGATTGTTTGTGTTAGAGTAATCAGACTTTTGTAAATTACCATTTTGGAAATGATAGTCCAATCATTGGTAAACAAAATCACAATATAGTAGAGGAACACCACATACTAGAAATCACATGATAAGACTTGATAGCTTAGTAAACCTCCAAATGATTATGAAGTTTAATTCTTCCTCGTGGGCCCAATAAAATGAAATATTCCTTGGTAGTAAAAGTTACAAAAAGCTGGATTTTCATCGGATCAGGTTCTTTACAAACAAATATTTTGCACAAGAGCAATGAAAGTGACTTTCTTTGACTAATGTTAATGAGAAATGGCAACTGCTTTGCTGGAAAGAGACGTAAAAGCAAACTCATATTTATATGATTTGATAATGTAATGAATGAGTTATTACGCTTCCTAGCTATCTCACATAAATTCGGTGAAATATTTATCATAAGTGACAAGGTGAGTAAGAATATCAATCATATTCTCAAGACAGCTTGAGTTATTAAGTGAGCCAATGTAACAGTATTACAAAACCCAGAATAACAAAGTTATTTATCTCTCTCTCCGCATGTGTGTATGTGTGCATACGTGGAGTTGTGTGTATGTGTGTGTGAGAGCGTGTGTTTATGTGTCTGTCAGCATCAGACAGAGAGAGAGAGTGTCGCATGCCTTCCTGTTCCTGTACCACCCTCCAACCCCAGAGCCGCAGACTCAAGGCAGTTTCCAGAATCAAACAATTTCACGCAGCTACTGGAGGAGGAAATGAACTGAGCCCAGAGCAATAATAAAATTATACAAATGTTATTACAGACTCGCCTGCTACTGTCCTACTTTAATTCAAATTTGGGCACTCCAGGCGGTGCTGGTGGCAGAGACCTTCCTGAATAAATCAACATTAGCTTACGTCTAAATTATTAAGGAAGTGGGAGACTTTCTTGTTTATAGTATGAATTATTAAACAAGTGTTTAACGCTGTTTTTCTTCATGAATCCCCAAATATTAATTGCTAATGATCTTTAAGGTGTGTGTTTTATCTTTTGCCCCTTCTGTTGTGTGCTGGGAATTGCGCATCTGAATTTTCAAGTTGCAAGAAATCTGTCTGTTCTCAGTTAGATAAGCTTCAGATGCACTTTGAGATATACTTTTGCTGGCATCTGTATGTGCAAATGAATCTGCAGTTCTAACAATATCCCCATCATATAGCCATTGTTGGTATTTGCAATGAATGTGAATGTACATAAATGAATGTGTTATGGAGGCAGTCACTGTGAAGACTATCCGTGTCTGATGAACATCTTGCTGATAAGCCATTCAAGATGTTAACAAAGAGACAGCTGAAGAAGTGTTGGTCTGTTATTTGCTGTCACTTTTTATGAGCTTTTTCCTAATTGAGGTGTCTGTAGACGACTTTTGGAAGTTTGTTAACACAGAGAGAGAACAATCTTCTAATGAAATGTCAGGATTTGATCGACACTTCACAGCATCTCCTCATTTATGTATGTAAGAATTTCAAAATGTATCACAAGAAATCTCAACAATGTCTTGCTCTGTATGCACACCACATCACTTTTTAACATTCTTCTTTTTCCAATATTAAAGTTATAACAATACCAGATTCCAATCCAACAGGGTCAGCTCCCCTCACCTGTCCTTATATTTATTCTTCAGATGAACATGGGCTGATAAATCAGAACCAAGTGAGCCCACTCCCACTCATCTGTCCCAAGAGGAAATAGTCAATGCATGAAACATCAGATTTATGTACTCATTCATTTGGGCAATAAAGATGATTAAGGGGAACTGGGAAGGTGCTGGCCTCGAGCCCCTGAAACCTTAAGGGATACAGGCAGAATGCCTGCAGGTAAAGTATAGCGATGCTGAGAGAATCACTGCTGCCCATTTTTAACTCCAGTAGGCCTTGAAGAACTCCATTTGTTAACATCAACAATCTCACAGTACTAGTTTTAAGTCTATGACTGTCTACAACTTTTTAATACAGAAACATTTTGGGAACACAGTTTGAGTAAAAGTACTTTCTCATCCTCTCATAAATTGTAAAAAGAAATGCTAACAATAAAAAGGTTGACAAAACTTTAGTGGAATTACTTCTGCAGTTATCAAACCTTGTATTCAAGAACTGGGTCCCTGTTGGCTATGCAACCCTTAATCCTCCTGTGTAGTTCTGAATTAATGGCCTGGACCAATTTCAAATGAAATGTAGCTCAGACTTATGAATAAAACTGACTTGTGTCTACCCACGTCTGCAGTGTAATCTGCACATCCAAGGCTCGTGGCTGCCCTCCCCTGGAGAAATCCAAACGGGAGCATTATTGCACAGTAGACGATAAGCACTGTGGCCAGTAGGTGATGCTGTTGTCACACATAAAAAAAGCACTTGGGAGACGGT
This sequence comes from Thunnus maccoyii, assembly GCF_910596095.1. Classification (NCBI taxonomy): domain Eukaryota; kingdom Metazoa; phylum Chordata; class Actinopteri; order Scombriformes; family Scombridae; genus Thunnus; species Thunnus maccoyii. The sequence continues at coordinate 16,577,792 of NC_056544.1, forward strand.
GAAAAGGAGGCAAGTCAATTCATGTAGGAATAAAAACAATTTTGATTTAGTATCTGAATTACACTGGCATTCAAGCCTTGAAAACACAATATAGTTGCACTACGTGGACAACTTCAATTGATATAGCAGGGTCAGTGGGGCTGATCATTTCCTCTACAGGGAAAAAAAAGATGAAGAAAAAAAAAAGAAGATGAATTGCACCTGTTCCTTTAGCAAAGGAAATAAAGTGTAGACATAACAGATCACCTCTATTTTGTATCACAAAGTGGTATCATTTCCCGTGCTCTCTGCTGATGGAATGAGATTACATGAAGCTATTCTCAGAGACTTAACTCACAGGGAACACACATCATGGACATTTATCTGGCCATGGGGAGACATAATCTAGAGGTAGATGAGCCAATCCATCATTGATCTGAACCTCCTTCTAGTAAAAACAAGTGACTCAAGAACAAAGCCGTATAGGTATGGTCACTAGTTTTCTTATGAACGTGAGGAAGCTTAAGTGGATACGTGCAGGTATCCTGTTTGCTTGTTTGAAAACATCTATCGTGAATATATTAATAAAATAAAGAAAAAACATAAATAGGGGCTTGGATTTGAAAAAAAAAAACCTTTATTATTACAACAGTATTCTTACAGGAATACACATTGTACCACCTCGAGTTTGTGATGGTGTCACTCAGTCTATGTCACATTGTTGAGCCCAAGAGAAGAGCTGAGCAATATTTGAATACAAAAGTCATCAAGGCAGATTAGCCATCTTTTTCTTTTAGCAATAAATTAAATATATAAGTATGAAGGTACCACAAGTCACAAGATGAAAACAAAAATCAAATCTACCTCTAGAAAAGGAAAAAATGTAAAAACAGCACAATGTCACAATATTGTGAATAGAAAAAATAAAATTATATAGTTGAAGACATTATAAACATCCAAAAGTATATTGACTTTTACTAAGACACAGTGTTTTCATAGTAATAAATTGGTTGTTTCCCTGACTGATGCACTGAAAATAGAGAGCAGTGTAATACACCTCTGATAATACTTGTCAGAGCTGTCTTATGTTGCTTGGGACCTGTAATGTGCTTAATGATCACAAGGAGAATCTCACTTGTTATTACATATACAGCACATGGACCAAATGTGACACTAATCCAAAAATAACAAGGCTGCATTTTCCTCCTCACTTCTCCAATTCAGCGTGATGACCCTGCATAATTGGTTGACCCTATACATAGTTCCTTAACTCAATGTATTGCGGGGCTGTCATTCTACAGCGTGCAATGTATGCTGCATGCCAACACTGCTGCAAAATCGTTCGGAGCCTTAGGAATAGTATTGATAGGCTGTGGACGTTGACCATATTAGCTTTATGACAATGAAAGTAATTCAGCCCTGCAGTAAAGCCTCGTGGACAGAAATCATATTCTGCTTTGAGGATGAAGTATTTGAAAGGGGACAGGCTCAAGATGGATACTCCACAGTTTGATTGTCATTCTGCTCTACAGATTGGTCTCCATTTCCAGTGCACGTGATAGTCATACAGAGGACAGCACTTCTCCTGTCGAGTCCCGGAAAGGATCTTTTTTCTCAGATTTCTCCAGATCGACGGTGTGGATGGAACCCGGCTTGATGGCAATGTCCTCTGCCTCTACCTCCTTGTACTTCCCTGATGCATCCTTCTGAAGGACCTGTTTCAGCTTCTTCTTTAAGTCAGGGTCAGGGCAGTACAGGTACTCATACAGACCAGCAGCAAGGATGCCCCCCAGAATGGGTCCCACCCAGTACACCTAGCAGAAACAGCAAGAGAAACATCTTAATCAGTCAGCTGGATAATCAGTGCATGGGGGAGATATTTTATTTCTGTCAACGCAATGCAGCATGGACACTCCAGCCAAAACTGTCAAACTCTCCTGCTTTATTAGGCTACAGATTGGGAAAAGAAGGTGAACCTTCATCAGAGGCAGGTTCTGCGGTGTCTGAGGCATCGAGCACCAAGAAAAGACACTTCCGAATATGACACCAGCCACGGTGAAAGTAACTGACAGTGTTATACCTAAGCACATCCCCAATATACACACTCACACACGTACACACACATATGACACCATCCTGTCTGCAAATAGCTCATTGGAAAGTATTGCCTGGATACAAAAAAATCAGAAGTAATGCTATTTTACACCTTGTTAAGTGACATCTCATTATGTAGCTGGAGGAGAAAATGCAGTAAAATTGCAACTCTTCAGCAATTCTTTTGTTGGGTGAAATCATAAATTCAAGTGTCATGTGTAAAAGTTTTTAATAAGATTCTAACCCACCTGAGTGTGTTTTGTTCTCTTCACATTTACTGATTGATATAAGTAAAAAACTGATTTGTGGTTTTGTCATGAGGTCACACCTGTCTTTACTGTCCTGTCAAAGTGCTGAAACTATGACCTTACCAGGTTTCAACATGCCATACAAGTAGAAGAGCTTGCCCTCTTCAGGACATTAAATTAGCTACAACAAGACATAAACATTTGAAATCATTCTGACATAGTCACACAACTTAACATTTGAACCATTAAGCTGATTTATTATACTAAAACTCTAAGCTTTCTAACTTATACAGACACAATCAAACTGGCCCACTGTCAGGAGTAAGTAAATGATATTTTGGCCAACTGTACAGTATCTCTTACCCAGTGGTACTCAAAGTTAAGTGTGACCATTGCAGGCCCGAAGGAACGAGCAGGGTTCATACTGGCTCCTGTATATGGAATCTGGAAAACATATAAGAGCATTGATTTTAAATGATGAGTCTGAATGATAAAAAAAAGTATATATACAGTATATATATATATATATATATATATATATATATATATATATATATATATATATATATATATAGCTGTGTTTAGCATTGAAATACATTTCTTGGTACAATGCTGCTGTATTTTGATTTTCAGTATATATCTTACACTGCAGAATATATTTTATGCAAGTCATATTTGCTAAACAGACCTAGGGAGAAATCAGTTGAGCAGTATGAGAGATAACATCTATTTCCCTGTGCATTCATTTGCTCTGCAGGGTTCAGGGAGCCCCCAGAGATTGGTTGCCATGCGATGGCAGCCTCCAATGAAGATGTGCATGTGGGTGTGAATCAGTGAGAAGCATACAATATCACACATTGAAGAATAGATGCTTAGATGCACCTGCTCTTTCTCAAGAAGTGTTGTTGAAACTTTCAGTGCATGCTAAAGAGGCTTGCACTTGGAACCAGTCTTGTTCTTGAATTCTTTAATGCAGGGTGATGAATTTAATATGATTTTGAGATGGAAATAGAGTCCCTGCCCTAAATATTCTCCTTGCCTTCTTGCCCTCACTGCCATTTCATATCTATCTCTTATCTAACATACTCACCGCAAATAAGTGGCCAATGGCTACAGCAAAACCGATGGCCAGGCCAGCAGAGCCACCTAGGTCTGTTCGTTTGGGATCACAGGTGGCAAACACGGTGAAGACGAGTTCAAATGTTATAAGCAGCTCCACAAGCAAAGCGTGTCCTACTGAGATTTTGGAGTTCACCTTGGAAACAGACGATTTTAAATCACTAAACTGTAGGAAAATGTATCATATACACATGTAAAAATGAACATAGTTCAAGTTCTTACCATGGTCACACCGAGTGACCCCCTTAAAGCAGCAGGTGTTACTAGGTAGAGGATTCCAGCTCCTGTAATAGCGCCCAGGCACTGAGCCATCACATAGAACATTGCCTTTGCCAGGCTTAGTTTTCTAGTTATAACCATGGCTACAGTGACGGCCGGGTTAATGTGTCCACCACTGATGTGGCCAAAACATTGCACCATGGTGGCAATGCTCAGGCCAAAGCAAAGGGAGATAAGGACTAGATCAGCTGGGGGAGGCTTCTCCTCCTCTGCAGCCCAGTTGATGGTGGAGCCAACACCGAGAAAAACAAAGATGAGAGTGGCCAGGTATTCTCCGGATACAGCCCTCCAGAAGTCCTTGGTCCAGATCCCTTTAAATGCCACCATTATGTTCTGACAGTTACACCAGGACAGAAACCTCCTGGCAAAAAGAATGATGAGCAAAATGATTAGCCTACTTATGTATTCCTGGGGTGTGCATGTGGCTGGAAATATACTGAACCCTATCAGGATAGCTGCCTCTGGGCACAATATTTATAACTCCACTAGGGATTTAAGTCAGTGACTTTCCATCACAAAATGCCATACAGAGCATTCTTTAAACACTGTGTATAGGGGCAAATTATCACACTTACAGTCAATAATACAACATTTAATTGCTTTCACTTAATGATCTTTAAGAAAAATGCATCTCTACTCTTGACTATTAATGCTAAGGAAAACATGATTTACATTAATTAAAACATTTGTAAGCTACTGCACATTTAGAAAAAACATTGAAAGTGCATAATTTAACATCATTGCATTTTGTTCAACAAACCTCCAGGGCAACAAAGTTGCATTGGTAACTTCAGTCATTTCTTTTCCTAGATCAAAATACTAAGACTTACCGAATGCAATAACAAGTTCTCCCCCTCTCTGTCCCCATTGTGTGTGATGTGCTTTCATTCATAAGTCCTGGTGAGTTATTCAATCAGCAGAGACATCTCCCCTTTCATCACTTCTAAAAAGTTGAAATGGCTGTGACCTGCAGTACTTACAGGAAAGCAGCAGGCTGTGTGAGCTCAGTAGTGAAGAGAGCAGGTCTGTCAGACGAACATGGTCCACACATTGTGCCCCGGGATTGCATCCAGCAGCTTTATTAAGTTACTAACCGAGCATCACCTCACAGGAATAAAACAGCCTGCTCAGGGGGAGGAGTCAGGAGGTTTGCTTACTGTGCACACAGAAGCACTGTTGCACAAAGTGCGGCCACACTGTGACTTAGTCAGCCTCAGCATCTTAGTCATATTAGAGCTTTTAAAACACGCTGCAGTAAGCACAATATTTACAAAACCACCAGATATTCAGATATTTGGAAGAACTTTTAAGGAAGAACTTTGACTCAAATTCATCCACAAGAACTCTCAAAAGTAATAGTTTTAGAGGGAGACTGCACAGATGGCAATGATATTGTGATATCCTACAGCAGGAGATGTGACAAAATACACATTAGTGCATAACTCACACACACTGGTGATGTTGCTTATAATGCAGATGGGGTATTAAGTAAAAGATGCCAATTGTTTTGTCTCCTCATTGCTGAAAAAAGTTAAGGCTTGTTATTGTTATTGTGTAACCAGTAGGATCTGAGGGTTAACCTCAACAAGCGCCTGGTTTACCAAGCTATTGGTAAGAACATCAAAAGGTATCATGGGATTTGTAACAGCTCTGAAAACCATAAACCATTAAGTTCACCTCTCTTTTGAGAATGAGGCAAACACAAATCCGCATCTATATTTTATCTGGATCAGGAGCTTAAGTGTTTGCACATTGTTAGCAAACACACATGCACGTTGCTTTTCTAAATTTGTTCCATGATAAGCTTCCAGGAAGAACCGTGCCCTTTTTAGTATGAACGGAAAGATAAACACGTTACCTTCACGGTGATCAAACTTACAGTATCCTTGTTGGATGAATACAGAGATCACTGTAAGGAAAGACTCATGTGTTTTATTTATCAAAGACATAAGTGGTTAAAGGTGCAGTGCGTAGAATTTAGTGGCATCTAGCGGAACAAACTTGGCAGAAATGGAATATAATGTATGTTTTAATTAGTGTATAATCACTTAAAAATAAGAATTGTTGTGTTTTCGTTACCTTAGAATGAGCCCTTTATATCTACATAGGGAGCAGGTCCTCTTCCATGGAGCCCGCCATGTTGCACCGCCATGTCTCTACAGTAGCCCAGAATGGACAAACCAAACACTGGTGCTAGAGAGGGCCTTTCGCATTTTTTGGCCACATGGTGGTAGAGCAACAAGTTGTAAACACGATACTGACTTATTATCATCCTATAAAACTGATATAGTGAACATGTTAACGACCACTTGCTAACATTATTTACTCATCCAGAAGACAGGGAGTAACATTAGCCTTTATTTTCAGCCGTATCGCTGTCTACCTGGTGAGTGAAAGTGAGTTTCACAGCCACTATAGGTTATCCTACACAGTGGAAGGGGAGGGGTATTCCGTTTATTGCAATCTGCAACCTCACTGCTAGATGCCACTAAATTCTAGACACTGCACCTTTAAATAAAGAAAACACTACACCATAGCTCTCTATATAAATGTGCGTGGAGGCCTTACAGCAAGTATTACTTACAGTAATTGCTTAAATCACTGAACTAAATAATAATCTAAACATACATTATCCAGCCATTACTCAAGGGGTACTCAAGGCTCTTAGCTACTTCAGATCACTATAAAAAAACAGAAATAGAAATCTGTTGCTTATTTTTTGTCAGTTCAAGTACAAGAACCTTTCCAAGTATCTTTAAATCTAATGATTTAATCTACAGGAAATTATTGCAAACATGTGAAAAGCTATAAGCCTTGTAAGCAATACTCAGTGTTTTCATTGGTCGGAAATCCTCCCTGTAAAATCATAGTACGCTTACCTCCTTCTTGTGTCTGATCTAGAAAGAAAAACAAATGTTTGAAACTCCTTCAAAAAAGGAGGTACTGTATGTCATTACTCCTTTATTGGACACACTAAAACAACAAAGACCAACTTTTTACCAATTATGGATTACCCAGAAGTTTTCAGGCAATTCTGCAATTCTTGAACAGTCTCCCAAAGCTGCTTCATTGTTAGCTACAACAAGTGATCAGTTAATACATTATTTAAATCTTTCTTCAAGTACCAGTCAAAAGTTTAGACACTTAATCATTCAAGTGCAAGATAAATATATTTGTTACATTTTGTAGTGAGGGAAAAAATTACAAGGTGAAAAATCCACCAAGCGACTTTGTTATGCTGCTGAAAAAATACTAAATTGTGTTTTTATATAAGATGGTCTAATAATGAAATTATTCAAAAGTTTGAGGAGTTGTATTTCATGGATCAATTTATGATGACTTGAAAACACAGACTAAACAATACCTGAAATAATAGAAACAGGACGTACCAGACACTGTGGACATGCTGATTTTTTAAATTTGTTTTGGTTATTTTCCTTGTCATGATAAACTTTATGACACACAAGGTTATCATCAGCAGACTTTTTGCTAATGTTGTGGGTGTCCAAAAGTGAGATTAGAGCCACAGTGGTCTGTTGTGCTTTCTTTTTCTCTTACATTACACAATATTTTTAGGACTCTGTCGTTTTGTTAGACATGTGGTCAGAGCCCCAATCACACAGAGCTTTCCTCGAGAACTAGACAGAAAAATAGAAAGGTTTCCATCATTCCATTACTAATCAAAATGAATGTGCAATCAGAATAAAAATGCTTCCACAATCCATTCAACAGTTAAACACATCTTGGCAATCATAATACAATAATGTACTATATGCTCTTTCTGCACATGCTGACCCATGTGACATTTAATAACTACTACGATAATGGCAGGGGTGGCCGATCTTCTCCTGTTTAATAAATGCTGGAATAATAAAACTGGTTCACTAGTAGAAATGTATTAAACTAGAAATATTCCCAAGCAGCCATCATACTGTAGCTCAGTCTTTCTCAAAAGTGTGCTGGGGATGGAGTGGTGGATTTAGACTTGCAGAGCCTTTGTTGCTGAGCAAACAGGCCATTTTGGACAATATAATTATTTAGTGATCATCAACACTAGTGGAAGGAAAAAAAGGCTCATATAACTTTAGCCAAAATAGTTAAACTTTCACGCCTAATTCCAACCTGAACAATCCTAAAATTCAGCATAAAAATATCTTAAACTCTATCCTGATCTCACTTGTATAGTTGGTGCCAACAGGACTGTGAAAATACATTGAAATTCCACAGTCAGTGACCCAGGCTGCACAAGTACAATGATCCACAAACACTGCACGCATTATAACTTATGGTAATTTTGTTTTGCCAAACTTAATGATGCATTCAATGACCATGTAAGTGACCTTGCTCTAAAAGGACATTCCCTTGGGTTTTCATACGTGTTAATATTTGTCTTAAAAATTCTTCATGCTCCTTTGGGCCAAGGCAATAGTTATGCTCACCATCAAGCACCAAGAAGGTCAAGAGGAAAGTGAAGGTGATTTTAGATGCTGAGATAAAATTGGGCTCACCGGACTGAAGAATATTTTACCGACACATCTTATCTTACAAATTAATATAAATGTGGTTTCCTTTTCTTTCTTTCTTTCTTTCTTTTGTTCTTTCTTTCTTTCTTTCTTTCTTTCTTTCTTTCTTTCTTTCTTTCTTTCTTTCCTTTATCTATGTTAATTTGACATTGAGTTACTCCAGTGTAAAGTCAGAAGTTGGATGCAATGACGTAAATAAAACACAGTGACTTACAATCATCCTCCATGTGAGCGCAAAAATATTCCACCCACACACACCCCACACACACACTCACACATCACACACCTACGCAATAAAACGCGCAAATTCTAAATTACATCTTTTAAGTGAATGGATAACTACTTTGTTGTGCTGCCAGACCGAAAGTTAGCTAATACTTGCCCTTTCCCCCAGATACTTCATCTGCTCTCCTTGGGTTGGGTATGAAGGTGGTAGACGTTAACTTCTAGAATTTCAACAGTCAGAGGTGCTGTGAGGATATCATGAATACATTCTGCAAACAACTGCACATCAACGTTAGAGGAACATGATCCACTCTGTGATACTATGTATTACAGGAGTAAAATATTTGAGTCGCTTAAAGAACAGTCTCAATTTGGGTGTTAAGCTATAGCACTCTGGAAGAGGGGGAAGATATATTGTCATCACTCGTCACTTTTTGCCTATGCCAACTTGTATCCTCTTACATGTCCAGTGCTGTCCAGTGCTTACCTCAAATAAATAAGACATGTTCAGTCATTCTCCTTCACTTTATTGGCAACTTAAAGGATATGGTTGGCAATTTCCTATATTTTTCTTATTGTTATCAAATCTCATGTGCAGAGCCAAACCAACAATGAATTGATCCAACTTTGAAGTATTTTATGTGTATCCAAACCTGATATATCGTATTCCTCTGTGCTGTAGACCTCTGTTGTTGTCCAACTATTAAAATCACATCAGTGAGTCTCACTATTGCACTGGGAGACATGTTCCTTCGCCACAAAGATTAGAGTCACAGTAGTTTGGTTAGAAACAACTCCAAAGACTAATAACAGTGATTATGTTTTCAGTCTTCAGTGAGTAGTTCCGTTTAAGGCATGCGTGGGAACGCGGTTCTGTTTACAGTGCTTTGCTGGCTTGTTGTGCTACATATCACAACCTCTTGACTTTGTGCTCCATTGTAAATTTCTCAAAGAACTTCAGTGCAATGTCAAGAGGTTGTGATATGTAGCACAACACACTGGCAAAGCTCTGTAAACGGAACCCAGTGTGACTCATTGATGGCTTTTTAATCGTTTTTGGACCACAACAGAGAAAAGGCACAGAGGAATAAGATATACAGTATCAGACTTTGTTAGACACACAATACATGTGAGTAGGATCCATTCATTGTTGGTTTTGCACATGGGATTTTGCCAGCCTTATCTTTCAAAAGAAAAAAAAAAAACACCATGGGCATCAGACAATCTCACCTTCACCTTGTATTCGCTATGCAATTAGATACAACTTGTACCATATGCATAATTTGACAATTATGCATGCAGTTTTATTTACAATGGTAAATATGGCCACTAGGCTTGCTCATTTTACATTGAAATTTAAATCTGCACACTATACAAACTTGAATATTAATGAGCTACATAAATCGTTAAAAACAGTTACTCTGTATCATGTGGATTTCTTTTCCTGGATCCCATTTCTGTAGCACCTCCAGGCATCACACACATCAGAGGAGTGCCTTCTTTACTAATTAATAGCTTGCCTTAATTCTTCAGATTTGCATGTGTTTAAATTACAGTTGAGTCAATTAATGTTTGTTGATATAGTATGAGTTCTGTTTGATTAGAGAACTGTCCTCCAGATTAAGTTGTTTAGTTCCGAGTGAAGTAATTTGTTTAAAGGGAATTGTTAATGTGCACTGAAAAGTAATTTGCTAATTTGGCACTGCTCACCTTTTTAGAAGGATTTGGGAAACTTATCAAACACTAACAATTATGGAAGACAGTTAATATGGCTACTGCTGTATAACATATCTTACATTTTTACAACCTAGACAGTTCAAGTATAGTGGGAAACATCAACTTCCTACTGTCCATCAATGCACATGTGCTTGTCACTCATGCACACACATAGCCCAGATTGTCAGTGACACTAATACTCAAGATAACAACCTTAAATATTCAGTTCCAGCTGTACCCAAGGGGGATTTACCAAAGGCAGCATAAGCAGGCTGTCTCTGGTAACAAACATGTTTTCCTTGCTGAGTAATACTGCCATGCTTCATTAGACACAAGCTACCGCCTTTGTTAGCTCTGCACCATGCCAAGTTTTCTACATGCCACAATGAAGCGAACCCCAACACTGTTATATAATCTATAGGCTTGACAGGGAGCCAAATCGGTGGCCTCTTCTTGAAAGACAGAAATTGTGAAAAGGGTTGATTCGTATTGAAGTAAATGAAGCAAATGGGAACAATGTGCTTGTGACAACTTGTTTGACCTCTGACACAGACACAAAAACAGGCTCTTAACTGTAAGATCTGGTAATCATTCATTCATGCAAGATGCATGCGTGCATTCCTACAAGTCATGAGAAAATTTCCAGTAATAAAACTGCAATAAAGTGCTGTGCAAAGCACCTGTTCCTCTAGAATATTTAGTACATGATAGATGGATCTTTACCATACCTCTTTTGGAATATGTTAAACATATTCACTAGCAGAAAGCATTAAAAAATGACCATATTGTGATAAGTGTCCCTTATTTTTATATATCATGGTATCCTGGTCAATAATACCATCACAATACAAGTATATTTTACCAGCTGGATGCGTGTCAAACTCTTGGCAAGAAAGCAAATAAAACTGTGTCCTAAAATGTTGAACCACTCCTACAAGTTCTCAAGATATTTCCACTGTATTTTGTGTACTGTCTATGGATTTAATTTAAACTACAATATCAATATCAGAGACTTCTGGTTAAAGGTAGGAAGTGTCAGCAAAAATTAATCATCCAGGGAGGATCTTGCAGAGTTTTGTTGTAACTATTCCAGTCCAAAATGAATTTCCATTGAACTTTCTGAAAAACTGGAATGTAATTTATGACCTTTTGTGGGTGTGTGCCTGTGCGTGCATTTTTTGGTGATTGAAGAAAATGGAGCAAAGCTTGCTTTTCAGTTCAAGCAGAAGACGTGAGTCTTGCTGCTGCTCGACACAGACTCAACTCACTGCAGCATATATTCAATGTACTGTACCCTTTGAGATAAAATATGTTTTTAAGCTGCTAGTTCGCTTCTTATTCTTTTGCTTACAGCTACAGTGCTCACTGCAAGCATCACCGCATCATCACTGCTCCTGCCCCCACAGTATAGTATTTAATCAACTGCCACCTCTAGGCTCTGATTCTAGTTGCCCTGTGGGTAAAGACTTTGTTATAGTTGCTCCCAACATCCCTCTGTGCAGGCTTATGTGTACAGTATGCTGCAGGATGTAATGACGTCAGAGTCTAAATGCTAAACATTAACTGCATATCCTCAGTTTTCACATATCAATAAAACTTTCCCCATGGGTCAGCTGATCAAAATGTAATTAGTTCCATTAGCTGTCAAAATCCTGTGGTCTGATAAACACACACAAATACACAAACCCTCTCTTTCATTCACTCTCTCTCTCTGTTTCTCTCTGTCTTTCTCTCAGAAGCACTCAAGACCTTGAGATTATAGGGCTGTTGGACAAAAACAACTTGACAAGATCCCAATGTTTTCTGCTGCGGGGAGAGGGCACATTCCATGTAAGCTTCATTACTCCTATTCAATCATCCAGGGACTATACTCAGATTTTCTACTTGGGCTAACTTGAGCAAAAGGCATCATTGTTGTGGTAGAAATGTACAGCTACAATCCAATGCATCTTTTTTTAAAATTTCAGTCATGTTTATTGCCTTAAAATGTTTACTGGTTTTAGAACGTACCTAAATATCTCAAAAAAACAACAATAACAACAAAAAAAGTTGCTCCAAGAGTTAAATTATCTTGCCATTCACCAGTCACTTAAGACTTTGTGGAAGAGGAACAGTGAGACCATTGTGTCCTTTAATTGTGGCAGCTACCATAGGGTTGGGGAGGCTCAGCCTAATTTGTGGATCAGCAAAATGCTAACTTAAAGGATAAGTTCACAGCATTTCAAGTCTCTCCAGAAACAACAGTCAGGTGCCCAAATGAACACTGACACATGTTTTACTGGCTGTAATCATTCCTCTTGTTCATACTGGCCATTAAGAGATCCCTTCTCTCACAATATAGGTGATGGAGGACAAAATCCACAGCCCTCCTTCCTTGCAAAATAATATTTTAAAGTTTATATGAAGCTAATATAAGACTTCAGTCATGTAAATTAGTCAAATCAAGTCGATATCTTTAAAAGTGAAAGTCTTCTTAGTGCCAAATCCCCTCTTTTTGTTACTATCCTTCCACTGCAGCTGAATAGGAAAACACTGCCCATCGAGACAAAAGGGGAAGATTTTTTACTAATCTAATATCCTACAGTTACATGTAGAGCAGATAATTATTGTCTTCTGTCCAGCAGCTTATTGGATTGTAGCTTTACAGTCTTCACCATGTTCCAGCAGGACAGGAAATGTTTTAGCTTGATACAAAATTACAGAAAATGTCCCTATGGAATTTCACTCAGAAACAATTTTAGGAACTGTAGGGGTGATTTTGGTACATAAAAGAAACAAAAACAAAAACAATGTCATGTAAGAAGACTGAAATTCAATATATCAAATATTTTTTTGTATTCTAAGTTATGGTACTTGACAGATCACCTGGCCTGAATAACACTCCACACTCACATCATGTGACGATGCCTTATGAGGGGCCTTCATGAGAAAATCGCATCATCTTCAATATATGTTATCGTCACCCGCTGGGGATTTAATGTAAAGACCGTTTTCTCTCTCTCTCACTCAATTCCGTTCACTTCAAAGAGACTTGGTGGCTTGATAAGAATTTTCCATTGCTAATACTGTTATAGAGAAACAGAAAAAATATAAAATAAATGCACATAAACATTTAGACAACAAATGAAAGGCTCCAAATATGAGTGAATCATCAGCAGAGATCTAAACGCTCAACACACTACAACATTTCCGTGTGATCACTCAGTTGGAAAATAGCAAACAAGCAACCCAACTCTCCAACACACATGCACACATACACACACACACAAACACACTGAGTTTTAACCTTGTGTTGCGTATTTCACAAAATGTGACAAACACGCATAGTGGCAGTCTAAGTTTTTATACCCTGTCAGACAGACTTGCAGAGTAGAGTCATTTTAAACTGAAGGATGACCTGTCTACCTCAGTATGTCATGTCTTCATTCCAGTCCACTTGTGAACTGAGAGTGCCATTTGCCCCTCTCTTCTTGGAAAAGCCAGTCTCACTAAGCATGTCCCTGTTCTCTCAAGATCAGTTTGTGATCTACCACCCAGTGAGTAAAGATCATAAATATCTTGCTTTCACAGCAACTAAGTACTGCTGAGTGATTTTGTCTGTCTCTCTCTTTTTGATTTCAGCAGAGGGCAAGCACATTAGAGAGGAACAAATTGTTCTGTGCTGTGGGAGGGCCAGTGTGAATAAACACTGATACTGTTTTCAGAGATTTCAGACAGTATCCAAAGACATTCTTGTAAACAATCTTGTAGAACATCCCACCAAGGAATTTGAGCTTCTAACCTTCCAGTTTGACACTTAATGACTGATGTGTGTTTCTAAAATACTACAAGTCACAGCTGTAAAGCCATGTTACACCTAAGCAACAACTGACCAATTTGACTTTGTGGAGTGTGTTGCAGGGAGGCACAGGTGATTGTCTTTCTTAAATTTCCCATGACTTTTTCTTGTAAGTAGATTTATATATATACATATATATATATATATATATATATATATGTATATATATAAATAAAATCACCACAGAAGCTGTATATGCAGTAAAATAATATAAAACCCAACTTGATAGATCATACATCAAATGGAACTATTCTAATGTCTGTGACTGTGCTATAATGTTTATCACTGGTTTTACTGGTGGGTCAAGCAGGGTCAAAGAGGTTATGAACTAGAAGTCAGCAACAACCTCTCCTCTTTGAGGGTGATTTTTTGCCTGTTAGGCCAAGCAGGGATGCAGAGCACCCACTGAGTGAACGCTGCTACACAGTCTCAGCCTTTATTACAAGGCAGCCTCAAGGCCAAGTGCATTTTGAAATCCATGTGAAGCACAGAGAAAATAAAAAGGCACTTTTGAAGCTACACTTATTTATTTATTTATTTCGGGACCATAAGGTTTTAAATTAGACATTAAGAAAGTGTAAGTAAAATACATTTAAAAAACACACAAGAAGAAGGTTTTTCTAGGGGGGAGCACTCCACTGTGGATTTGGAAGCAGCAGACACTCCCGAAGGTTCTTCTGATTTGTGGATATGCTAATTCAGTGTCATAGATTTTCTTGATTTTACAGTATACAGTGCATCATAATATTTTACAAAAGGTACTCAATTTGTAGTGGTCATTATTAAAACGCATAACTATAATAAAATCCTGCAGCAGACAGCTGTTGTTAGAAAAAAAGCGCTGGTAACCCAATTGTATAGTTTACTAAACAACAGACAATGTTAGTGACATGCTGGTGAAGTATTGGAGAGTTGGTGGAGACCGGACCAAAGCTAAAGGGAGTGGATATTAAACATTCACTCAAGAGGTAGACAGAGATAAAGCTGAAAATAAATGCTAATGTTGCTGCCTGTCTGCTGGATGAGTAAATAATGTAAGCAAATGGTTGCTTATATGTTCACTATATCAATTTTACAGGGTGATAATAAGTCAGTATCATGTTTACAACTTGTTGCATTACTACCATGTGGCAAAAAAATAAATGTATGCAAGTTTAAAGTTATGGTGTGCAGGATTTAGTGGCATCTAGTGGTGAGGTTGCAGATTGCAACAAACTGAATACCCCTGCCCCCCTCCCCTTCCAAGCATGCAGGAGAACCTATGGTGGCTGCAAAACTCACAAAAAATGATGCAAAAGGCCCTCTCTAGAGCCAGTGTTTGGTTTGTCCGTTCTGGGCTACCGTAGAAACATGGCAGTGCAATATGGCAGGCTCCGCAGAGGAGGACCCGCTCCCTATGTAGATATAAAGGGCTCATTCTAAGATAACGAAAATGCAACTATTCTTATTTTGAGGTGATTATATACTAATTAAAACATACTTATGAATATTATATCCCATTTCTTTCAAGTCCGTTCCTCTACATGCGACTAAATTCTACACACTGCACCTTTAACAGAATTAGCCTTTAATATATGCATGACTCTGATACTGCTCCATCACTGTCATTACCTCTATTACCCTTAACTAGAACCATTTTTGCAACCGCAGCACTAGGACTGTGAAAACAGCACCCAAAGGAGTTGTTGCCAAGCATTTTTACTACACGTTGTCATACATAGATGGAATAGCATGTGTTAGGCCAACACCAGAGACACTTAAAAAGCTGCCCATCATAACTTCAACCATAGACAAATAGATGGTGTAGATAAATGTCTGAATGTTGTTGGTTGTTACTGGTGTTTGGCTGTTATACTTGTCAAGCAATGCTAAAGGAAAACCACAGTGTACACAAGCTCTAAAAACAACCGTGAATGTGTCATTCTGACACATGTAGACAGAATGAACACAGTCTTTCTCATTACCAAGACTTCATGGAGACAAGCTGTCAGGTTGAAACCCACAGGAGCCTACTGCAGATGCTGCAAACCATCAGCCTCAACTCCCCAAGCGAAGGAAATAGGATGTCTGCTAGCATCAGCATTAGAGGGAAAAGAAAATATTTACAGTGAAAGCATTCAAACTGAATTTTTGATTATAAATCAATTCTTCCACAAGGTGTAAGTCCATTGGGTTCAGTTTGAGTTTACAATCCGCTGTCAACGCTGCCAGTGGAGAAATTTAACTATCTCAACTGATATGGCGGAGCAAAATATCTTGATGTCTCAATAGATAACCATTAGTTTCCATTGCCACTGTTCATCACGGTGAGGAAAAAAAATATTGATGCTACACTTATTGTAGAATTGGAGTGAGAGAGAGAGAAAAATCCAAAACTGCTATATTGACCAAAGTAATCAATACACTATTGCTGTATTATGAGCTATAGAGCTTGCTTCACCGTGAATATTGATCCAGATGTTGAGATGCTCTTGTTTAGGCCATGGTCAGCCAATGAATCAAATAGAAATCACTGTACATGATGTGCAAATGTGACAATACAAAAACAAGAGTTGTGTGGTTGAATCAATATGATGATCATTCAGAAGCATTAATCACAATAAATCATATAAAAATCAACGGTTCTGATGTCAGCTGATTAGATATTTTTATTTATATTATAGTATATTCATACTTCATTACATACCTCATTCATATTTTACACACTGTACAGTATAGCATTACTTAGAAGAGTTAAGGGGCAATAGTGAATGAAAACAAGTAGTTTATCAAATTAATATACATAAAGTGCTCCTTTTTACATACAGTGCAAAATATCTATAAGGCATCGAAGCCTTATCATTTACACCAGAAGTGTTGAGAGGTAGCTCTCTGCCAATGGCCCTAATACATCCTTTATTCCTCTGCCTTCACAGAATTTGAGTCTGAAATGTCACACTAGCTCTCACATTACCAATAAGGCCAGCAGACAGAGGAAACGCCAAACACCCTTTGGTTTCATCCACACTCTCTGTCACTGGGGTAAAGGGAACCCCTTTACAAAATATCAACATCTTGGCTGAAAGCAGAATCAAAAAATCCCATGGACAAGAGCACCATTCTATGATGCTGTCGATTGATTTCGGTTATGTCTTGTATGAGTTTCCAAACACGGACAAATCCCAAGAAAAAAAGTATGTAAAATAAAATGAGATGAGGCACTTTTTACACAGAAAGAGGGGTTTTCAAGCAAATTGCAAAGATGAATATGAGCAGAGTCTGTAGGAAAATAAGGACATCTGATACATATTTGTGACTTTAGGTGGTGTGTTTTTAGTGATAGAGGCTTCTGTCTCCTTTTGCATTAAAATACAAAATGCAGACTGAGTCCCCATAGCATAAGTTCTTCTTCTCATCAGTTCAATGAAATATTTTGACTCACTATATGTATTATTCATTGATTTGGCCCCTTTTCAGTGTACTTTCACTAATAAATTAGCCTCTGCAGGAGGAGAGCCTCACTGCCAAGCACGTCCCTTCCATGTTTATCCATCCACTCTTAAATGGACAGTCACTCACCACCTCGATCCTGGTAACATTTTATTCCTCTTCATTTTCCAAAAATAGACTGACATTGGAGTTGGGCCGACGGAGAGACACATATCACTTGCTCATTTCATCTATCACCTTGTGGACAGAATGAAGAGCCGCCTGGTGGCCTAAAAGAGCAGCAAGGCGAGGGACAGATAAGAGGCTTTTGCATGGACTTTCCCACGACGGGCTCTAGACAATCAAGCCATTGATGAAACACCAAAGACAAACCAGATTTTTTTTTAAAATAAGAGAATTTGTGACACAAATCAGTTTGTTAGAGGGGCATTCCACTGATTTTATACACAAAGATCTGTTTACTCATCATGAGCAGAGCTACTCAGACTGTGGAAACAGTTGCATAAAGTCCTCTGTGGCTCCAGAGGCATCTCTGAAAAGTCTGATAAAATAATCCTGATGATTGAGTTGCATGATGGGTAGTGTAGGATCCAGTGGTTTCATAATCTGAGCCATACTTGGGACTACCTCTCAAATGTCAGTTTTGACCATTTAAAATAAAGTTTTACATTGCGTTATACATTTGTTTACCGCAAAAAGTACGCCAGCAAAATGAAACAGGCTTACTATCTAAAAGCATGTCAGAATCCATCTGTCATCTCATTCTTCATTTCCACCTCACTACTGTATATCACATTCAGCACACTCTAGAAAACCAGTGGTGGTCGACATTATGTGTGAGGTGCACAGATCACACATAGTGCAGCATATCTCACTATGTGTTCTTTTTTAAATAAATACCTCTTTAGTATGCAATGCTTCTGTGCATATCCATCCTCAGGTCAGGACACAGAAGCCCCACTTCCAGAAAAACAAGCCTTGCAAAACATTATAGTGTAGTGCTTATTATATCATATGTGTTATTGTTTTCCTGGATGATATTATTTCAATAAGTGAAAGGCTTCTAGACATGTCAAGAAGAATTAATAAATGCAGAATATATAGTGACTTAATCATCATGATAGAGGAAAAAAAATGTATTCAACATGATACATAATAAGCAGTTTTGGAATTATTGTTTTTATACATTATGAATACCTTATAGTCATAGGCTATATCATGAGGTTTTTTGTATTTGATGAAAAGAGTGTAAAATGCACATACACTGTCAATGTAAATAGAATAATGGTTCAAATGTTCAAATGATAATATAAGGCCATTTAATTAGTTATCATTTACATATTTGAATATTTCCCCTCTTTCACATTACACAAAACCTGCTGGTCTTTTTACAAAAATGATGTAGGTGCTTTGTGGAGCCTCAGGATGGTGCCAGTGTGCTTTGAAACACAGAGACCTTTGCTGTTGTACCAACTGATTCCACACACACCCACAGCTACACTCTGAGTGACAGTGGCATTATATAATGTTAACTTAATGGTGGATGTACTGTCACAGTATGAGCTCCCTGCCAACTTTCTAAAGCTATTCATATTTCTATCAGCCTATACCTCTATTAACAGGATGATGGCTTAGTAATGTATGTATATAAAATAACTACAGGGGCTATGCAGGTGTGTCGATATCTCGGCTTGTGCTATTTCAGACAACCACTGTCTGTACAAAAATAATGGCTTAATGCATAAAATATTGGCTCAAGAAGTATCATGGGTATGGATCGGTGTTGTAATATTATTAGTATAGACTTTGGCTGACTGTACATTCCTCTCCAAACCTTACATGTTAAAAAGTCAGCTCAGTGTTAATTTAAGAAGCTGTTGGTTTTGGACATTGATGGATAACTAACTGGAAAGGATTGATATTCCATAAAGCATCTTTCCTTTTGCCATCCAGCTGCTACAATCAAGGCTTTGTTACTAGCCAAATAATATTACCTCTTGAGCACACCAGTACCATGCACCACACAGTTAGGCTACTATTTCTTCTAATATGCTTATTAGCTTTCTTGCCAAGATTTAGATAAGAAGATTGAAGCCTCTCTCATGTCTGTGTAGTGAATGTGAAGCTACCATAAGAAGCCAGTTAGCTTAGCTTAGCACAAAGACTGGAAGTGGGTGGAAATAGCTAGCCTGGCTCTATCAAAAGCTACCAAAATCCACCTATAATAACATGTTGAGGTGTTATAGGGTGTTATGTTCAGCACTGTTTCTTGGCCAGGTGCAGTAACTTCCTACCACATTGTGTTATGCTTTGGTTTTTGTACAGATCAAACAAACAAGATATAACGTGTACATTATAGAGCTTTAGACGTGCTGCTAGGTGGATTTTGCAATGTTTAGACAGAGTCAGACAGGCTAACTGTTTTCCCTTCTTTGTGCTTCTTTGTACAGTCTTTGTGCTAAGCTAAACTAACTGGCTGCTAGTGGTAGCTTCTATTTACTTTATAGACATGCGAGTGATATCAATATTATCATCTAACTCTCAGAAAAAAAGCAATAATAAGTATTTCTCAATATGTTGAACTATCCCTTTAACCGAATCTATACATTAGAGAAACTATCAGGTCCCTGAAAAAAATAATCATACTTGCTTGATGCTGGTAGAAATGGGTAAGCCTTAGAATCACAATTTCAGCTGTATTATCCTCAGTTTCATTGCACATGACCGGAGGACCTTCAGCATAGCCACCAGAAGACATTTTTAACCTCACCAGAAATTTCTGTATTTCAATGAAAGGTTTTTTTTTGTGTGTGTGTGTTTAATCATGTAGTGTAGTATATGGCTGCAGTAAGATGCCTCTTCTCTCCTTTATGCCTGAGTTCAAACTGCATAATTGGTAGCCTACAGTGAGTGTTTTGGAGCGCATGCATAGGAGGAATATTTCCCTATGGGGACATATAGTTGATGCAGAACAAAAATGACATTTTCTTCCCCACATGGTTCAACTGTTAAAGCACAGAAAAGAACTTTCTCTGCTGAGACAGCTCTCGCAGCACAGACCATAACACAAGAGGGTCTTCACACAGTTTTCACCAGCATAGACATATATACAATGTATTGTAGGCTACTCGGTGTGTGTTTGTTTATGGTCAAAAGTGAAAGCCAAAATATCCTCCAAATAACAGCATGGAGACACGCATCTGTGCCTGTTTTTTTCAGCAAATTTCAATTTCTCCAGTGGCAGACTCCCCGATGAACTTTAGAGAAGATTGATATTTTAGGCTATGCTGTATGTGTTTGCATGCTGCTGAGAGTAGGAGGATGTTGAATTGTGAATTTTAAACAGTGAAACTGTAAAAATGTTGTGTTTTTGGAAAGAAGGGTGAAGGCAGTGGTGTTTAAAGAAAGGGGGACTGAGGAATTGTTCCCTTGTGTAAGTGAATGTGACAGCTTCTCACCCAGGAGAGCACTTGTACTGAGCACACACTAGAGGCCAGCAGGGCCACCTGTCACACAGATCTGTGACTAAAGAACTCTATTAGCGAACAAGCACCCCGGGGTAACACACACATACTGTACACATGCATGCATGTATGCACACATGCACACACATATTCATACACACACACACAAAAAAAATCAATATTCGAATGAGTGAAAGAAGCTATAAATGTGAAGTGATTAGGTAAGAAGACAATAAATATGGAAAAGGATAAAGCAAGAGGAGATTGACAGCCCCATTCAATATTAATGCACATTTTAATGATCCCGTTCTCTAGATTATATCATTCTTGTCACTATGGTCTGCAACATCATTGCTCAAAAGAGCACATTTTCGCTTTATATGATTTACAGTACACGGAGGTTGTGAACGCCGACGAAACAAAATTTTCCTCTTACTGTAATACATGTTAGGGGGTGCATGACCATGTTTCACTCTGTCAACACTCGACTTGGCATATGACAATTATCATGATGGATTTGCACTAAACCGTGTACATTGCCATGAATGCACAGTATATTTGAAAAGATAAGTGGGTCTTAGTGTTGAAATAAAAATGATCTATATCTCAAATGAATGTCGAGCGATGTGAAACCAAACACACACTGCAGGCTTGTATTGGCCTTTGCGCTTGCATGCATGCAACTTTTCCTTTCCATTTTATTGTCTAAAATAATTACCTGTCAAACACTGTTTATACATAATATAGGTTACTTAATACGCAGAGATACCCCTCTGGAATGGAATAGCCAGAGGAATTTTCCACACTGTCACTCTGTTGTGGTCAAAAAAAAGTAATCATATTTGACACTGCCGCATCCTCTGAAAAACTACGACAAGTTGGGCTGTCAGGGCTCTTTTGCTTGGATCTTGTCCTTGAAGCCTTTTGTCATTTTCAACTTCTTGCTTCCTCCCCCAGAGAGTGTAGTGGTGATGTTTGATTTTTAAATGGCTGCTGGAATAATATCCATGAAATCGGGGATGATCGTTGCTGTCTCTCAAACCACTACCTCCCCCATTACCTCCCTATTGCTGGCTCTCACGTGATGCTGTCTGGCTGATCCAAGGAGAGAAATTCATCGGAACAGGTGGAGCTGTGGACCATATCCCATTAGTGAGCCTGCCAAAGGCCGGTCCCTGTAGGAGTAAATCCTGCTCTTCATGCACCATAGGCACAAGCTACTGTATATAGACTCAAATATATGAGCTAAAACCTGCTTCTCTGGCAAAAATAGGGAGGGAATGATGAGCATATAGATCACAGCTTTCATTACTTTTAATAAATCTGTAAAATACATGATGTAAACCCCTTTTTTCTGAGAGGAATGTACTTAGCCTGGAAACATTCAGAGAACAGTCATTTGCAATGAAAGTCAGTGGCTGAAAATGTACTGTAGGCTTGTTGATGTGTGTATTGTGGGTGCATGTGAAGGGCGGACATGGCTCTGACTTTGGCTTTGACTGGCTCGGCTGTTAGCCCCTGGCTTCATGACTCTTCCCACATGGCAACACATTATGGCAACACTCTCAATTCTATACATAGTACAAGGAATAATGTCAAAACAAATGAGAATCATGGTGTGCAGTGATCTGATAAACCAGTTTTTCATTTTTTTTTTCATGTTGCAAGAAAATGAAACGGACCACACTTCACACAGTAATAGAACTTACTAAAATATAACGCTAAGGATGGCATGTTTTTTCATGATGAGATATGTCCCGTATGAAATGTGTGAGTTAGATGATTAAAGGAAAGCCGAGGGAATAACTTGACGTGTTTGAAGACTACATTCACATTATCATGTAGAGTACACTGTCTACATGGATAATGAATCAGGTTGTGATATTAAACATTAAAGTTAAATATTTTAAATATATTGTGAAGAGGAGTTGTCATATTTTTTTTGTATCAACTCTCCTCTCAACTTTCTCAACATTTCTTATGTCTTCATTCTACCAGTGGAGGTATCAGATCAGCAAAATGCTCAAAAAATGTTCTTCTTTTTCATCGGAATGTGTTGTCACATACATTACTTTAGTTTTATTTATCAGTGTATGTTTTTAGTGTAATGGCACCAGCTCTGGTTGTTGTTTCCAGTTGAAAAAACAAAAACCCACCCGACTGCATCCAAATGCACCCAAATGCAGAGTACCACATAGTTGTGTCAAGGCAGAACGGGCTACAATGTCAGACTAGCTTACATCACCATCTCACTATCTCACATTTCAGTCTACATCAACAAACTGAACTTGGTGATCTTTGTGCAATACTTGAACTTTTATAATTGATCTGACAGAGTGGCCTGTGGTCAAGTCATTGTGCTGAGACTCTGACTTTATGCTAGAATGTGTCTTATTTAAACTCAGATATTAATTATCAGGTCACACCTCTAATGTAAGGTATGCAGCCACTATCATGAGGTAAAAGCTAAATTATAAATAATTATGCTTTGGTTGGTGAGACTCTGTATTAGTACAGCTAACCACTGGCTTTTTGGCATTTTTATTACTTTGCCAATCCACTGACTGCTATGGGGGTTTGATCTGTGAGCACTGTCTCTGGCCACAGTCATTCATGATGTGTGCCTGTGTTATGATGGCTTGTTGTTGAGGGTGGAAGGAAAATATAATTCTGAGGGGGAAAAAATCCAATACCTGGATTTTGCCAGACTGATTTTCCTCACTATTCTGTCTGTGGTAGCTTTACATAGTTTACACCTGGGGAAATTCACAGTTTACATCTGTGGGAATGTGCATTTGTAGCATTGCACAGAGTATTTTTAGGTGAATTTTTGCTCTCTTTCCTCTTGGCTGTAGTAGCATGTAGTACCTAAACTCCCTCTTTCCTGAGGTAATTTGACAACTTGTTGAGAGATAGCAGAGTGAGGAAAGAGGCAAAAGGATCACGGATGAAGCAAACAGACTGCCATGGCACATAATGGTTAGAGAAGAGGATCCTGTCTCCTCAGGAAAACAATATCAGAGAGCCTCAGCACATTCAGCACTGTGTCCTCCTGTTGGGTTGTGCACAGTGGATGCTGTTTATTTGGGTTAGCTAAGTGTCCCTTTTCTCTTATGTCAGTTTGCCACTGGCTGGAACTGAATGCTGTTGAAAGGCTATGAAAAATGTGTCCAAGTTAGACTCCTGGGTCCCATGCTGAGCTGGAAAGCTGTTTGAAGAAAAAGCAGTATAATTATCCTCATCAAGGGAAGAGCCTATTCTGTTAGTTCTGTTGTTTATAATCAAAAAAAGCCATCTCACTAAGCAGGCACCAATAATCCTTCTTCTTCCTGTTATGTCATCTTCTGCTTCTTTCTATCTTTATAAAGAGCTTCTCTCACCTTGTATTCATACATGTGCAGTTTGAGTTTTCCCCTCAGCCATAGCCACCACGTATATGATATTGTAATTGTAGCAATAATAACTACCTCAATTCACAAGTAATTGGGATAGAGTGTCCTTGAGCAACCAGCACTTATGAATTGAAAGTCTTGCATTACTCTCGTGGGAGTAGCTGTGACTAAGGATTCGGTTCAGGACGCTGAACGTAATGTGGAATGTCAGTATTATTATAAGAATGTTCCATCTCATTTTTCTTGACCTTTTGTTTGAATTTTCCCTCTGAGTGTGTTCTTAGCACAGCAAAATCAATATGTGCATCATGATGCTCTTTGTTTTACATGCATGTAACGTTGACCATTGGCAACAAATTGTGCTTAGCATAGTATGTACACAATTCAGTCATTTTTTTGACTTCTGCAATGAACGGATGATATTATACCATTATACGGTGTTTTAATCACATAAAAGCTGATGTTTACCCCAGGCTGGGTAGTGAATGAATAAGACTTGCAAAATGTTCAGCAACAACACCAAAACTACTTTAAAGTATGTATATTTTCTTAAATAGACATGAGCTCACTGTGCTCCAAGTGAAGGATGTCAAGGTACAAACTGTAACTTCTTGTTGGCCTGTATTTATTCAGTACCAGCGGGGCAAAAGCTACCATTGAATAATATGTCAATAGTTCATTTATTGCAGTAACTTTGAGGAAAACAGAATACTTTTCTTTATGAGATGTTGGTCATAATGTTGTAACACCAATAAACAGATGTGAGGGTGTTATCATCTTTGGACTGTCACATTATTTAAAAAAGTTTGTATGAAATGATGTTGCAACAAAGTTGGAAGTTTCACAACTAAGTTGTGTTATAACATACTGGAAGAGAACCTTGGGTTGCTTGGACTAAGAAGTTGTTTTGAATATGTTTGTTTTTTTTTAAGAAATATGAAATAAGAAGAATTTGAAGGCGCAGAGCCTTGGAAATGTCTAGTAGTGTCCACAGTGAGCAGAGCATGTTGCCACAATGTCTTATATTTTTTGTTGCGTTTATGTATAAACACTGATTTCACAAATCATTGACATTCACATGAAATGGCACTGGTACTGACAAATGTCTTGGTAAAGATTAAGTTTGAGTGGACGTCTATGGTGTTACCACATCTCACTGCTGGTTTCTGACACCTTCAAGATGTTGCTTCCTGGCCCAAGTACAGAGCTGCAACTGCACGTCAAAACTAAAACTAAGATACAGGTCAGCCCCGGTCTGTCATACACACCTCTGACTGACACCTTTATCTGCACAAAAAGAGTAAGAGAGATGTGCCTTACTTAACATGGTGCTCTCCTGACACTCTCTCCTTTTTCAGTTCTGACATACTGAACGATGGACAGTTCTGAAGGTGCAACGAAAGCTTCAGGGTGGCTAGTTTACCACCTGGATCCTCACCTCTCTCCTGACCATGACTGTCACCATGACTGGCCTATTAAAAATCAGAAGATGTACCCATTGCATGTAACTACTTTTTTTCAAACTCAAAATTGTAAGTATGTCCATCCCCATGTGACAGAATGTTTGTTTTTTTTGTAGGTTTTTGCTACCCGACACTCAAGTGATCTAACTGCATTTATCCCTATGATTAGTATGACATAGTCCATGTTAACCCCACCCACAGGAAATTCAACTAAATTCCTCATAGATTAATAATGCTTCGGAAAACCTGCCTTTCTACATTATTTCTACATATCTATCTACATTATTTCTTTGTCTTATGAAAGTTTAACATACCCCTCTCTCAGACATGCATTAGTGGCTCATGTCTCTCATGCTCATTTTTCACTTTCAAGCAACCATATCCATGCACATTTTGTCCAGTACTGCTGTGACTTGAACATCATTAACATACATTTTGCATACCAAGTCTTTGTAGAATCTCTGGTGTTTGGGTTGTGAAGCTTTTTTCTGCAGTTAGATGAAAATAGTAAATTTGTAGCTCTTTTTAATGAGACAGTCATGCTGCTAACATGGACTTCTGTCGCAGGCAATACATAATTTACAAACATTTATTGCTCACCAGGATACAGTACCTTGCCACGCAGTTGCCTATATGAGTTGAGCGACAGAAAGAACATTAGAACCCATTTTAATACAAGAAATGAAACCCACCGGGGTGAGATGTAAAGAGACATTAAATCAAATGGTTTTGAAGCATAAGGACGAGTAATGACTTCATTAAGGCAGCACTTAGCACTATATGTGTCCAATGCTGCATGGTGAAGAAGAAAGAAATGGTTATTTGTATAATGTAAAGATAAATCGTTCGGTAAAAAGTTGTACAGAGGGTATATTCCATTAAAACAGTTTGTTTTTGTTTTTCTTTCCTTATGTTATATATCTGCATACATTTGTTCACTTTCACTGTCCATCTGCGCAGTTATAACCTACTCTGCACTGCCTTAGGATGAAAATGTTCATTAAGACGTTGTCCGTCACAGTGATTGTCGATCCAAACTAAGGAATATCCCCGCCTCCCATTGGTGAGAGGAGTGAAATCAAAGCAATCTTCTTGGCTGCACTTAAGAGGATATATCTGCTATATATCTTTTTCGCAGGATGGATGATTTGGAACACTTGAAGGAAGAAGCTGGAGACTGTAATTTTTTCCCCATTTCCAGTTATATATGTGGTGTGCATCTCCAATACAGGTGTTAGTAAGTCCAGCATTTTGAAAGCGATTGTAAAATTTAAAACAAACTGCACTTAAAATGGCTACATATCATGTTCCTCAGTAATATGCCTACTGTACCTAGTGTATATTGATTAAATGCAATAGAGCAGAATTATATTATATATATTTTTTGGAAACACTGTGTTTGACTTTTTCAATAGAAACAAAACCTTGTATTGACACATTTAAATAAAAAAATACAGTGAATCAATAAAAAAACCAATGTAACTAAAAAAGACATTACTAAACATGAAGAAGAAAGAAAAAAAAAATCAGGAGAGACATTTTGATGCAGTCTCATCCGAATGCAAACTCCACAGCCAGCACGGTCCAAGGCTGGAGCAGATCCTGGCAGAGCGCTCTGCAGGAGGGCATTGGATCCTGCCACTGTGGCTTGAAGTAGCTGTTAGATAGTGGCGATGAGGTGGTGGGGGGTTCTTCAAGATGAGCAGCAGAGAGAATACGAAAACAGATATATTATAAAAATCAAATGAGATGAATTCCTGAGTAAAAACTCAGTAGCTACTTGTTAGTTTTTGTAGGATGATGCACCACTTTACTTGTGGGTGCACAAAAGAGTAATTAATGTTTAAGTAATTAGTAATGAATGAGTTGTTACTGTTTTACCTTACTGTAGTTTAACCAAGTAATCATATAATATGATTTTGGTTTCTTATGATACAACAATATACAGCAAAGAATACAAGTCTGATCATCTACTCTAATATAAAACTATAAATCAAATTAGCTATATAGCTGAAGTCATTTGCAGTCTGAGGGTTTATACACATACATGCAATTTCCTCCTCTGCATGGTGAAAAAAGTGAAATAACAGGACGCATTAACAACATAGCAATGAAGAAGCGCAAACACTTTTTTATTGTTTCTTCATTTTCACCAAATGATAGATTTAACGGTTCACTAAATGCAATGGACATCAGTCACAATGAATCTGATGTGCAGCTAGTCAGGGGGTGGCTCTACTTTTCATCTCGCATGAGGCATCAGGGCATCAAGGTGTAAGATGGACTAGCTGTGCTTATTGGGGAAGACAAGTCATGTTCACTTTAATTTTCCCAAGCCTTTGTCAAGATGCTAGGGTATGTTCAAAAGATTCTTTTTCTTTTCTTTTTTTTCCCTTCAATATAGAGAATAATTTATTTGGGCCTATTCAGGAAATCTGTTTGTCAACACAAGACTCAAAAGACGTATTCATAACAGAGATTGATGAGAGTCCTGTGTAATAAAAAAAATGCCAGTTATGCGGTTTTCTAAATTTCCTGTAACAATAAGCCTCTACTCATCATACCTGTCATTATCATATTCATAGAATAGCCTCCAGTGAGCTGTTAATAGTAGCATGATATCCAAGTATACCCAGTGGTGTTTCTGAAATCTGTTTTTTTTCATATGGTGAATGTGATCGAATACTCTGTGACTTCAAATTGCAATTGGAATTATAGAATAATATGTGAGTGAAGACCATTTATTGGGAGATATTTACACTTGTCAAATAGTTACCACACAAACCTCAGCTTTTTAAATACAGATCTTTGTGTTGATGAAAGCCGAAACAAACTGGCCAGCAAAAGCTACTTCACAGCCATATCAGCAAATGTTAGTACAACTGTGGCCAATTAATGGGCTTTGGACAAGAATTAAGTGGTTTAATTCCATTGCTATCAACGCCTACAAAAGCAAATAGTTCATCCTGTTGGAAATGTAATATGTGCAGTATATGGTATAAAATGTGTAAGATTTATACAGCAGCTTTAAGTACAATCTTTGCAGTGGACTGCATCAGGATTTAATCACTATACAGAGGCACAGTCTCATCTTTATCTGTGCTTGACAGTCCTTGATGGACTTAGAACTGAATGGGTTTTCAATTCTGTCTGAATACACAAATGATTTTGTGGAATATTCATGCTCTAAACATTATTTTTCACCTCACGCCAAAGGTGATTTATTGGGTTGAGATCTGGGGACTGAGCTGGCAACGCTATAATATTTCTGGAACTGTCTTAAGATGATATGACACATTATCCTGCTGGAAGAATGAATCTAAAAAAAGAGTAGGCATGAGGACATGCAAAGAAGTATTTTGTCAGCAACGTTTAGGTACGCTGTCATTAAAATGATGCTCAGCTGGCACTAAAGGGCAAAATGTGCACCAAGATACACTATTAGTAGGAACCCGCACAGCCTCCATGCAGGATGGACCCATGGATTCAAGCAGTTTATGCTAATCGTCACTTTGCCATGACCGTGTTGCAACACAAACTTTGATCCCTTTGGACTAGGCAAAGCTTTCCTGCTGTTCAGTGGTGATGAGATCCGCACCACAGCTTCTATGCTTTTGTTTTAAGCTGACCGAGTGGAACCTGGCATGGTGTTTTGCTGTTGTAGTCCATCCATTTTAAGATTTCTGCTTGTTGTCTGATTTAAGATGCCCTCTTGCACACCACTGTGGTACTGAGATGTTACTTGCATTTTTGTGGGCCATCTGTCAGCTTAAGCAAATCTTGTTCTACTGTGACCTCTCCTGGCAACAAGACATTTTCGCCCACAAAACTGTCGCTTACTGGACCTTTTTTGTTTGTTTGTTCATATTTCTTTGCTCGTGGCACCATTCTGATTAAACTGAAGCCATTGTGAGTGAACCTCCCAGAATAGTGAATGTGTTTACGTTGCAATTAGCACATCTGGGATCAGACATCACACCACATTCAAAGTTGCTTAGATCACATCCTGCCCATTCTACCATTTAGTCAAACAGTTCCTGAACCTCTCAACCCTGTTTGCATGCTTCATACTCATGCATTATTTATATACAGTATGACTCACTGTCTGGAGCAGCAAGCTGTTTGTGTAAATGAGGATGTGTATTTAATAAACTGGATAGCAAGCGTACTGTATATCCTTTCTGAAAACACAAGTTATAAAAAATCTAGTCACATTCAGTTTTAAAACGTTACCTTGGGCCTCCTACATTTTGAATGTTTAAAGTATCTTCTGAGCTTCTCTTGTAGTCCTTGATGTCTGAGGCGTCTAAAATTAAAAGCTGAATTGAATAGAATAAAAGAAGGAAAGTGAAAAAATATGAAAGAAGATTCCAAGTACTGGGAGCAAAAAAATAAGAAACTCACTGGAAAGGAAAAAATAATTCATATTATTTATATTTCCTCAAAATATCAAAACAATTAGCATGAGGCTGGATTGCTTCCATCGGCTGTCAGAAGTTCAAAGGACAACAAGATTTTGAAATAAAGAGTGCTGCTACCTTGGAGTGAAGTGAACACCAGCCTACTGGGAACACTGACCGGTACACACTTTGGCTGATGTTGGCTACTTTAGCTAAATTGTGGTAAGGCAGGTATCATATTCAAGTAACATTATACTGAAATATTGCGACGATAGTCCAACTCAGCCAGGAAGAGCAGCAGATGAGTAAATTGTTAATCAGCTGTCAATCAACACCCACACTGCAGACATCAAAGCTTTTATAGATCTTCAAATCTTAATAATGGAACAATAATGACCATCAGCACATTTATTAGAGGGCTCAGATGTAGTGATTCAGGCCCTCGTACCATAATGACTTGTTGAAAAAATTATTGACCTGAGAAGTTGATACTTTTTGAATGGGAGTCAGATGGAGTCAGGGATTATCTGGAGCCGGCATCTAGCGGCACTTTAAGGTACTTCCACATTGGTTTCAAGCAGTAGTTACCACTTGATTGTAACCAGCAAATTAATTGTTCCTTGCTGTAGCTAACATGGCTCTATGGATGGCAATGTTGGTTGGTCGGTCTGTTCAGTCCAGACTGAAGTATCTTAACACCTATTCAGTGGACATTCATGGTGCCTGTAGTATGAATCCTAAAGACTTCTCTTCTAGTGCCACAATGTTGCCGTTTCTGGATTTGGATGAAATATCTAAATAAATATTGGCTGGATTGCCATTAAATTTGTTTTCGACATTCATGTCCCCGTCAGAATGAGTAACTGCTGATTTCCTGACTTTTCCTCTTGTGCCATCATTAGGTCAACTTTTTAATTTGTCCAGTACTTTGATTCATGACCAAATAGAAGTACCCTGCTGCCTGTGTTTTGTTTTTATGTTAACCTTAACTTGTGGCATATTTTTTTATTGTATGTATGTTTTTATGGTCTTAATTTTAACTTTTATTCCTGTGAAGCACTTTGTGAATTTTATTTCTGTGAAAGGTGCTATACTAAATAAACTTTATTATTAAACTCTATTATTATTATTATTATTATTATTATTATTATTATTATTATTATTATTATTATTATTATTAAATACCTATAAAACTAATCAGCCTCAGCTGTATTGTGCTAATTATCAAATGTTAGTATGCCAATTAAAACATTAAAAACATTAATCCTGCCAACCATCAGCACATTAGCATTGTCATTGTGAACATGTTAGCATGTTTACATTTAGTAAACCTCATAGAGCTGCTAGCGTGGTTGCAATCTTGTTTCATTCCTTAAGAACACTAAGACATTTGAAAATAGAAATACCTGATAAGTCTGTGCCCACATGCTCACATCACTACATAAGCTTTTTTTGATACTGCTTAAATTTAGTGAATCCTCTTAGCACTATTTAACTATTTTAACATCCATGATAGGAATGATTTTTATCACCCTGGTGATAAACTCATACAGACAGTTTTATAAGAGGGTTCAGTAAATGTTGTGGTCAACTTAAATTGGTCAGACATGCAGGAAAAAGACCAACTCCTATGTGGTGTCTGTTTCCTGATGTCAGGAGTGGGCCTTGAAACAGAAGCACGCTGACTCACCCACACCCAATGAATGCTGACATCAAAACCAACAGACAGAGGAAATAAACTGTGGCATTGAATCAACAAACAGCTGTCAGCCATCCCTGCGTAACATGACGGGCTCAGCCGTGGTGAGAACAACAGAGTATAAATGGGAAGGGACAGATGGACACGCTCCGTTTGGGTGACAGACTGCACAGCCCTGGGAAAGGTGTGGGACAGACAGCTTTTATAAAGAAATGTGTTTGACACAGTAGAAGCTTGCTGTAAAATCACATCAGGTTGCCTGAAGACGCTTTGTGACTCTGGTACTGGCAATTAAATATGAAAGTGTTCCAAACATATCCAAGCTGTGGAAATATCCACAAGTGATCTTTTTTTTTCTGCATGACATGGGACTAATGATCTAATTAGGCTTACTATATTAATCAAAGCCTCAATCAACCCTTGTTTATATTTCAAACTCTTCATCATCTTCAATGTCATCATAATAGATGCATTTCACTGCGAATTCTGAATGTGCACAATTAGAATGAGAACGTTTTCTCTCTGTGAACAGAGCATAATCAAACAGAATTGCACTGGTGAGGTTGTCACAAAAGATGCATGCCAGCAGTCCCCTGACAATGTAGCCACAGTGATTGCATGTTATCTCTATAATGATAACACAGCATATGCAATCTCCTGGCATCCCCTAGTGTATTCTTCATCACTTGCATATCTTGTAATTCAAATATTGTCACATCACAACACTGCTATTCATCTTTTTTTTGTCTTGTTTTAATGTTAATGCAAAATTTTGCTCAAAACTCTCTGGTGTCACTTGTTATTGATTATAGGGGGAGATATTGAAAAGCAGGTAATATTGCACTCCAGCGCTTTTGTGTTATCACCAAGATGGTTAAAATAATATCTTACCAACAGCATCACATACCATCAAGCTGTAAGGGCAAGGCAGGACACAGACTACCTCCTCCTTTACATCTTTTGGGAATAGCAATATGTATTCTCTGTCTTCATCAGCACCATAGATCTTCTTGAATTTGACAACTCCACTCAATTGCCCTTGTCTAATGGCTTGTATTCTGGTATTGAAATGCAGAACAATATGCAGCTGGGGAAACAGATGCACACTGTCTAGCCAGGAAAATAATTTTAAATGAAATTATAAATTTTTTTAATAGCATTGCCACTCACACATCTCTGATACAGTATGAGTGATCTGGGATGAACTTTGATTGCGGAGCTGTCAGGAGCCGCAAGAGATATTTGTGTTGCTGTGAGTTCTTCCCTCAGTTTTGTAAACAAATGCGGGCCATAGACTCTCACAGAAGTATTTGATGTTCTGTGTAATGTTGGAGGAGCAATACAAAAACTGAACAGGCAAACATCTGAAAGATACTACCCACAAAAATACACAGTACATTCTCTGTGTCTTTGTTGTTGCTGTTATGTGAGATTAAAGGGAGGGTTATGGCAGATAATGTTTAAATTTCGTGTTGCTAAGTACAAAGGAAGAAACTGCAAAGATCATGCAGCTGTTCATACGAGACTGAAGAATTATATTGTGTGTGGAAATGGATGTGTCAAACATGCATGAAAACATTGTTGAATCATTCTATAATGTATCCCAGAGGTGCAAAAGTGTTGCTTTCTGATATGATCAGACTGGAAAATGGTTCTGTTTTGCAGATGTATGTATTTTCCCCAATACATGTCTGCAGGAAAATGAAAATGCACTAGAAATTCAGGTGACATCAGGCTTTTTGTGATGAAGGCAGATGACTTTGATTGTAAAAAAGAACCGCCGAATATCCATGGGACCTACTGTACTGTTGCATGAGATGGATTCAGATCAATAGCTGCTTTTCCATGGATTTCTATGGATTCGTTTTGTGTCTAGTGTGAGCACTAATTAATGTGCCACTCTCCTAGCAGGGACACAGTGTTGACCTGATCCTGCTTATAGCGACACATTTCATTTGTCAGTGGCCACAGAGCTAAAAAATTTGCTTCAGATTTTTTTTGCTTACATGAGAGACACAGATACAATCGATGGTTTTGAATGCTGAGTATTATTCGCTCCACATTAAAATGGCAGTCTGATTCATTATTTATACAAAGCTGCCAGAGAACAGAAATGAACCTAGAATCTTTAAGGAAACGACTATTTCAAGGACCCCTGGTTCCTGATTTCTTAAACTTGTAATTTGTGCTATCAAAGCATGAATGTGAATATCTTTTGTGAAACATTTTCCCTGTACAGTGTCACACATTTACAAACACCGGCAAGGCTCCTAATGCCATTATTTTGGCAACATCTAATGGCCCATGAGCCCTGTAAAACTCAACTCATTGCCTGAATAAAAAAGAGAAATTTCAAACTAAGATTGATAACGACTGATATACATAAAAACATGACCAATTTTCTGCAAGTTTTTTGGTGGACCAATTTTATATGATGCACCTCTTTATTGCTGTTGGCTTGTGAATTTAATTATTTACAGTTTTGCTTTTCAGGCTACTTCAATTTTACATTACTGTGATATCCATCGAGTGATTTTACCCCCTCCTGGCTTTGCAGAACCTGTTTTATATGTATTGTGGTATAAGGTTTTTCTACTTCAACTTGTGTTTGAGATTATCAGACTTGCATCCCTTCTTGCTTATCTGTTTGGGATGAACTTTCTTTTTCCAAAGCTGTGATTTTATTTGTGGTTTCCATCGCTTTCCCCAAAATGTTGCATGTACTCTGCATACTTTCAAACTGTGGTGGATCTATTTCTTTTTCTCCTATTTCTTTTCTCCAAACATTGCACAGGATCGCAGATAAAGCTGTAAATATCAAACCAAACTTTCCACATTTCTGTTCCTTAAATATAAAACTAACAAGAAGGAACACACAGCATCTGCACTATATATTTATCAGTGCATGTTTGCACAGTACGTGTGTATAGGTAAAATCAGTTTTTAGAAATTCCTGACATGATGAAAGGCTGCATGATATTTTTCAGTGTGACACTGACACTTCAATTGGTGGATGTTTGCTCTTAGTGGAGCTTAAAACTGAGTTTTACAACTAAACTACTCTAACTACTCTCTTAGCAACCATGCCTCCCTGATTGATGCATGAAAACTACGGTGTATGAAGTACATTTCAAACAAACAAACAAACAAAAGCCCAGAAATACTTTTCGGGGTGTCATGAAACAGTGCAAAACATTGTTAATAGTCAAAATGAGATTGCTACAATCTCCTACAGTTTAAGTCATATTTTAATGGCACAAAATAATACATCTTACTTCTAAACTAAGTCTATACATCTTGTCTTGTCTATCTATTATAGTACATAACTGCAGTGTATTTCCTCTTTGCCTCTTACATACTGTCCACACAAGACACATTTAGCCACATTATTGTAGTACCAGGAAATTATCTACCACTTAAAAGAGGGTTATGTGTTTTCAAACCTAAGAATCAGGTTTTTAGTGATGTATGTTCAAAATTCAGTGTAAATACAGAACATAGTGTGATGATCATATAGCAAAACAAAGGAAACATTGACATTTATATAAATTATTCATCCCCTTGATCCTCCGTAACCTTTACCAAATTATTTCAGTCACCTAATCTAATCAATTTTTCCATACTTTAGTTGCCATGACCACAATCTTTCCTTAACCAAGATATCTGCCTTATCTTACCACCATACACACTTGAGTTGCCATGAGTGGATATATAAAATACTGGAAAAAAAAAAAACTGTAGGCAGTGAAAATGTTGCAGATATGTTCAATATAAATGTTCTACATGATACTATATGATGAAGAAAAAAAAATGATTCTGGGTGGGATTACATTTTGTAGGAAGCAAGGCTGGTGTTTTCAACAGTTACGAATGCTTTTTTTGCTTCTTGTCTCTTTGACATCACAGTAGTGTCAAAACCAACTGCTTCAAATAGCCACATTAACAGACAATTTAATGAGGGCTCGGACTGCCTAACACTATTACTACTCTAATTATTCTCAAAGTGCTTGGTGGGTGTATATGATCTGATCTTCAACAGAAACATGCAGAGGTTTCGGGAAATACATAAAATCTTAAAGGAACTCAGCCTCTTCAGGGGATAGAGACTTAACGAGCTCAACAGCCTTTGAGTTGCCTGGAGACAGTGGCAGGGTTATAAAGCATTAAGGAAGGAAATCAAGTCCTCCTGAACACAGAAAAAGGAAAGAGGCTGCAGAGATTCTGACTAAGCTGTGGGCGGTGGCTACAGAGGCTAGAGGGCTACTGAGGACAAATGGTGAAGGATCCTGAAGAAGAGGTAAGATTTGGGATCAATACAGCCATCATAATTGACAATCACTAAGGCAGTGACATTTAGTTGGGGCCCATTTAATTCCATATCTTAAATCTTTAAGAAAAAATTACGTTTAACATACTGTTGAGCGAATTGGAGGCTTAGAAATGACATGTCTAAGCGTTATTGTGCAGACCATTTCCTGTCTTAATTACAGAGTGAATCACAGCAGTGTTTAATATGCGGTGTCAAGCACTGTCAAGAGGTATATTTCTATTACTAATCTCTTTTCCCTTTTTTTCTGCTTCTTCTGCTCTCTGTCTTCTTCCTTCACTTCCCTTAACACAAACTCTAAAACGTGACAGTTGTAGTGATGGGACAGTAAGCTTCTGTACTGCCCTACAGGCAAAATTTTCCATTGTGTGGTGCTCTTCTCTCATTCTGCTTCCCTCTCTGGTAACCTGTAAGCCTTTAGAAGGAAAGTCAAATCCTCCTCCTCCTATTAATTTTCTGTACTTGTTACTGGAGTTGCCAGTAAATAATAATTTAATCAGGAGAATCAGTAACTTTACCAAATCCCTTGTAGCTTTGGGAGCCCTATGAAACAAGAATCCCTTAAAATACCATTAATCACTCCTTAATTTACTCCTGAAAACATACCAAACCCCTTTAAGATTACCCTTTAGATTAAGGGTAAGCCAGAGACCCCCCAATTGTCTATTAATTGGGCAAGGTCATACCCAAACACTCTTAAAACACCTTCATTTGAAGAGCCCTTATTTAACTAATTAACTACAATTTAAAGGGTACATAATTCTTAATTATCAATTTAAGGAGTTATTAAGGGGTTCTTAAAGGAACATAACTACCCCCCTTATAAATGCCTTAATCAGAAAAACCCATAATCATCAAATTAAGTAAATTTTAGGGGGTACATGACTTTCCATTAATTCATACATTAATTTACATCTATACAATTACAGACTGAATTTTCTCCTTAATAAGGAAATTAGGGATTTTTAAGATATAAATTTACGGGTGGCTTTCATGGTTTTTGGTCCATTTATAGGGCTTTTTACGACTTAAAAAATAACTTAATTCCATCATTATTAATGGGTAACTTGATGGAATTTTAAGGTAAACAATTAAAGGATTCTGTTTTACAGTGTAATGACTTCGCTGTACGGATGGTGATGTCAGTTGATCAGTCGGTCCAGAACTTTGGTCCAGACTGAAATATCTGAACAACTCTTTGGTTGATTTGTGCAAGTTTATACAGATATTCATGGTCCCCAACGGATGGATTTTAATCACTTTGGTGATCCCCCAGCTTCCATCTTGGCCATCATCAGATCAAAATTTCAATTTGAACAAATATCTGTAAAAT
Source organism: Thunnus maccoyii (assembly GCF_910596095.1). Lineage (NCBI taxonomy): Eukaryota > Metazoa > Chordata > Actinopteri > Scombriformes > Scombridae > Thunnus > Thunnus maccoyii. The sequence goes on from NC_056544.1 coordinate 16,615,320, forward strand.
TAATGACATTCCCATCACCCTCAGATTGTGTTTAATGCTTGGTGAATGTTAGCATTCTAACCACACTACAGGAAGATGTTGAACATGCTAAACAATATACCTCAACAATTCAAACATCAGCATTAATGCTGTCATTGTTAGCCATGCTAGCATTAGTATTTAGCTCAAACAAGCATCTCTGTTCCTGTAAATACAGCCTCCCAGAGCTGCTAGAGCATGGCTATAGAGTCTTATTCCGTCAAGCTTTCATTTTATTTTAGTGGTTCATGAAAAAGCCTAACTGCTACCACAAATCCTAAGAGCATCTGCATTAAATATCTGTCTGTCTATCTTTGCCGTTGTCCAGCTTGTGCTGTCCTATGCCTCATCATTCTGTATTATATCTAAGTGGATTTATACAAAGGTTGATTTGTTTTCTAAAAAAAAATAGCTAATCCAGATCTTGAATATTTGATAGCGTCAGTTTTAATGACAACATTGTTTGAAGAAAATTAACATTTTCAGATCATAGGGTGAGGTAACCTTCTGGGTATAATTGTGTAGTCTTGTCTTTCGGGAGAAAAACAAGGGAGAAACACAGACCCCAGCTAATTTGATTGGCATCTATTTTGATGGTTGCTGAAGTGTCCAGGTGCCCTCTTATCTAATTCTCTGTTCGGCTGGGAGGCTGGAGTCTATAATAGCCTCGTTATGGAAGCCTGTTAAATTCATTATGAAAGAAGGAAGCAGGAGCGACAGTGGGGGCAAGAGCTCAGTTGTTCTGACATTCTTCTGGCAGAGACTCTGCAGGGGGAATAGTGTTTCTCATTTTCATTAAATTTCATTAGATAACACCTCGCGTTTCACAAGCAGTTAAAAAGATGAAATGCTATTTTGCACTCTTGCTTATTGTGTCCTCTCCCCACACAGAGCTGCTTCCACTGTTGTTTAGTTTTAGAAATGGAAAAAGAAAAATGTTTAAGAGTAAAACTAAACTCAGGTCACAACCTTTACTAACATATTGGTATATCATCAGGACAGAGCAACTGTAAAAAACATTTTCTGATGCAGCCACCCACGTTTTGTCGCTGATTACATGCCACAGTCTGCAGCACCTCCTCAGTCACTGCATAAATTATCACAGTTCCAGCCAGATGAAGATGGCACACAGTCTTCCGTTTGGAAGTTAGATTAAGTTTCAGGATCCTGTTTTACGAGCATTCATGTCTCTAACTGACATACTGTACATTTCTATTTACTGTAACTACTGAAACATGGTCTGTTTTCAGACATCACACAAGCACAGTCATAGCCACCATCATAAACAGCATGTATAAGGGGGGAGGAGATTGTTATCTAGTCATAATTTATATTCCCATCACACTACTGTAATTTGTTAATCCACAACTGGTGTAACTGGCACTATGCAACTTTAAGTAGGCTTGTCAGATTTTTAAAACATAGGCTTTTTATATTTTCAGAGAGTGAATGAAGGGATGAGGAGAGAGGAGACATCTATGAGGGAGAAGCTCATGGATACAACAGCAGAGGCAGAAACATGAGGAAAGTAAAGAAATTGTAACTGAATGACAATTTTCTTTTATAAAAAAAATGGAGGAGAAGAAAAGAAACGGATTCAAAAGCAGCCCAGCATTGAGGTGATGGAGAGACATGTAGGCTACAAATTCTGAGAAAACAGAAAAAAGGTATTTTAAGGCATAATCTAAAGCTATCTGAATTCAAGACACAAGACTGGGACTTAAAATGATTGAAAGGTATTTTTATACAGAGATTAACACTGTATATAGCTACTATATGTTTACTTATACTATTTAAGAGTTGTATACATCAGTAACGTTAACACAAAAAAGAAACTTCTTGAAAAACTTTGTGTTTTTTAACTTCAAGGACAATGGAAGAGAATGCTAACTTTTGTGAGAAACGGGTTTGGGTTGCTAGTAACTGCAAAATGAACATCAATGTATTCACAAATTAAGGTATGAATGAGTGGCAGTAATTGCACCGTCAGCCCTTAAAAATATATATGATCATGGATCTTTAATTACCATTGACATGAGCGAAACCTTTCGTCGAGTGTTTAATCAGGCTCAAGGAGAGACAGCAAACCAGGGACGATTGGATAAAAGAGAATAAAAGAGCACATCAGCCCAGACACTAATTAGTAATAGTACCCATGAGTGCACAAACAGGCAGACAGCAATTACACGACACAGACAATAAATATAAATACAGGTAAGACATGTTACCAATTAGTATCTGTATAAGGATAACAGAAGCCAGCTACTCCTGTGAAGCAATGCATACCAATTACTTTTCAAAAAACATACATTCTTAAAACTATAGCAAAATGTTGTTTTAATAACTTAAGACTAATTAAAAATTTATATTTAAATCCACATATTGCATGTTCACACAAAAAACCTTACAGTTGATGATGAGACTGACAAAATTTATAAAAGATTGCCATCGGCAACGGTGAGTTAGACTCACCCAATAGGCCTTTTTTGCAGAGGACAGTAAGGCTGATGCTGATATATTGTGAGCACAAGATAGCATCTTATGCGAACAAGATAATAACTTCTGCCCACAGTATAAAAACATCTTTTGGGACTTTGGGGAGCTCTAAATCTATTCTGGTCATTAAACTATCAGAAAAAGGTTCCTGATATGCTAGCACAGTTGGTAAAAAATCTTCCTACAAGTGTGAGTGTGTTTTTTTTGAGCACGTCACACTTCTTGGGCTTGCTCTTCATATACTATCTATTCCACTTTGACCATTTTAATTAAGGTTCCTTTTATCAATGTGTCTTTATGTGTTATCCTCCAAACCATAAATAACAACTTTAAACATCTCTAAGACCTCCTGCTGTTGCTTTCTTAACCACTAAACACCAAGCTATCCTGGTCCTCCACATCTCTCTCCCTTGGTGTTCTCTTTGCTCTGCTATCACCATGTCCTGTTGCAACCACATAACCTCTAACTGGGAAATATCAATCAATCAGGCTGTAGCACGCTTCATCTTTTGGCTCTTCAACTCAGCCTCCTCTACTTTCGCAACAGCAATCAACTGATTGTTCTTCAGGCTCCTAAACTGTTCCTGAGTCACCCCACAGACTTTGGCTGAAATGTCAACCAAATTAGCAGCCAGACTACCTGCGAACATCACTAGAAAACAAAAAAACCTTCTCAGCCAGGGCACAGCTACCACATGAAGCAACTGGGTGAGACAAAACAACTGCACAATTACACCACTGGCCATCAATTGAGTTCCTGACAAGCTGTTAATGTCAAAGGGGCGCCTGTTTGAAAGTCCAAACAACCCCTCTGCTGCTATGGCCAGGAGCCTCCTCCATCCCAGCCTTTGTAAGCACCCCAGAGTCTCTTTATTTGTAAGTGTATACCCATTTGTGGATTGTTTTGCAGTGCTCCCTCTTTATTATTTGTTATACTGTTGGTTTTCTATGCTGCTTTGTTGCCGCATCAAGGAGCATAACAAAAAGTAGAACCACTCTGCCATGTAAAAGTGTGTTTACATTTGTATTTACATCCTGAGTGTTCCTGACAGTAATATTATTGTAGCGTTATAACGATAATGATATATCAAAAAGGTTAACTTTCTAAAATTAGAAATCATTACTGTGCATTTACAAAACTTTGTCGTGTTTGCCATTTTCAGCTACATAGGCTCAGGGGGAAAATCGTATATACTGCTGATTTAAATAGAAAAGGATTTCATGAAATTTGTGTAGTCTTCAAATGTTAATTTCACAGGACTATAAAGGAGGAACAGTGATCCATTTTTTTGTATTGTGATATATATATATTTATCTTTTTTGTGGGCTTGTTGTAACAGCCATGGGAGGGAGAACTGACTTGTGATTGTCATAGCTGACTGTAGGATACAATCTCACAGTCTGAAGGTTAAGTTTAGCAACTATGGTCTTAACTTCTGATCTGTCACTGCATGCTACATACTGGACATTTATAGAAGATTAAATTATGAGTTTTACCAGATATGTGGGTCAGCTCTACCTTCAAAGCCATTACCAGCGTTTAAAAATTAATAATATTTTGGACTTTTCAAGGTTCATTTTTCAGTCTAAAGCAGGGTAAAATCTGCCTTTCTGTCAACTAAACTATGAGAGAAAGGTAGATTCCTGTTAGTAAGTATCTTGCATCTGTCAGATATATATATATATATATATATATATATATATATATATATATATATATATTTTTTTTTTTTTTTTTTTTTTTAAATTTATTTATTTATTTATTTTTTGGACAAATGTTAAAAAACCATTGAACAGAGTATTTACTATTTCGTTTAATTTAATTCATTGCCGATACCTCCTGTTTGATAAGAATTTTAGTTTACACACAGAAAGTCCAGTATAATAAGTGCCAGTACTGAGGTCAAACTTCTTCATTTTAGTAAACTATTGTAACCTTTAAGCATCTGCTCCTATGAAATGGTATAACTCCAAATTTCTATACTGTGAATGATTCAGCTGAATGAAGAAATGCAGCAGCATTGTATTTTAATTCATTCATGCCAGCAGGGACAAATTGTCTTACTTGTTTATGATTGTGCCACAGTTCTCAATGGTCCTGTTCAACCCCCTCAATATGTCATGTTTAATCAGCACTTTATGTCATGAAAAAGATGTAGGCTGATGCTTACCTAAGACAAATGTTGCCTCTTTACATTCTTAACGTACATCCGTTAAGTTTGGCACACAGGGCTGCTATTCCATGCTATAAACATGCTGTAAACAAAATTATCCTAAGGCATTTGTTCCCTGCCATAAAGTGTCTGACAATCTGTCCAATATCGTGTTTCACACAAACAGCAATTTCTTGACAGGACTTGCTTACAATGACAGCCACACTGCATAAAGATCAAAGCTACTAGCAGGATTTCAGTCCACACTAACAGTGTTATGCTCCAAAAAAAGCTTTTTTATATTCTGTGTTTCATTGAGAGCTTTTTATCATCTCTTTTCCATCATAAGAAAACTGGTGCTTTTCTATGACAACATGCCTAACTAAAATATATACAAAACCATTGAACTGTAGCTTCAAATTAATTTTTACAGGCTTAATGTAAATATTTGCTACTGTATCTGTAATGTACTTACACTTCTGGATGGTCCTTTTGTGATTTCTTTTATTCCCTATAGACAATTTTCCCCATAGGGACACCTTGCGGTACATTGGTTGAGCCCCTCCTGACAGAAGCTGCACTGACTCATCAACACTCTGCTCTATATTCTCAGAGGGACAAGAGAAGCACAAATTATGTTTTTATACTTGATATTTTGGCCATACTATGTGTTTATATTGAAACAGGTTACTAAAATATTGCTTATTCTCATGTCACAAGAAATAATATATGTAGCTTTACATTTGACAGGTTTGAGAGAAGTTTTGTAGGCTTCTCCCACTTCCCACATGTTCTCCATTTTCTTCAAAGGTGTGGAGAGGCTACAAACTAACTCTACATGCATAGGCCTACTGTATGATTTGGTGATCTTGACCATCTCAGCAGGAGGAAGTAAGCTACACTCAAATCAAATTTATTTATATGGCATCTTCTAGAGAAGATGTCTAAAAGTGCTTTACAATTGTAAAAAGTAAAGTGTACAAAACAGACAGTGTGACATAAAAAAGACAAAGAGTGTAGCCATGCTAACAGCTTTGAGCTAAATGCTGAATTAGCATGCTAACATGCTCACAATGACGCTAACGTATTGATGTTTAGCAGGTTTAATAATCAACCATTTTAGTTTAGCATGTTAGCATACTTGCATTTTCTAATGAGCACTAAATGCAAGGTCAAAGTCAAACTCAGTTTTTGTCATAAATGTCAGTACTAAATTTCAAGTCAATCCATTTAATAGTTGTTGAGATATGACAACGTTGTGGTAGCGCTAAAGGAAGAGTCAGGAAAACATACAAAATTTGGTGCCAAGCCACGCACCTAAAAATATTGCTTTCTAACTAAAAAAAAGCAATAAATATAACTTTTTGGTCTGTAGCATCCACCTGTGTTGTCCCCATAATATCCATAAACTCAAGGTTCAAATTTTCTAGTCACATTAGCCTTCTGTCCAACAATTGCCACGAAAAAGGATGTGATGTCATAGTTCCCATGTGGGTAGTAACGAAAAATACTGAACAGAATGATCATAAACTGTAAACAGTGTAGGAGCTCTGCTGCAGTTGGTAGTATAATATTATACAAAACGAGGTGAAGGCACGCGGCTGTAATAATTACTTCATTGTATCCAAACGCAAAGTTTCTAAGCCGACCATGCATATATTGCACAATTCTGTTATTTTTCCTTAATAAATATTATCATTGTTTTGTTTTCGACCTTTGTCACTATTATAATGATATGTCTTGAAAGTAATGAATTATTCTGAAGCGTAAAAAAATCTTAATTTTAAAATATACATGATATACTCAATGTCATAAGTGGTCATTGAGCCCTTATGACAATTTTGTGCTTCAGGCAAATGAAATTCAGTATACAGTGATGCAATAAAGAGTAACAATGTTTTCCTTATCAGTAACTGCTGATTTCTAATCTGCTGTATGAAGGTACTGTGATTTCCACACAAGAGTGCCTAATTAGTAATCAGTACAAGTGCTCAGTGCTGATAAAATACAAGAAGATGATCTGCAGAATACCTTTCATTCTTTTTCCTATTTTTTTTCTCTGGTTGAAGCTGGGGCTTTCAACAAAGTGCTGCTATTTAAATCAATACATCCCTCATTACAGAATGATGAATATTTCATCAGCAAGACTACTACTTCAAATGAATAATTTAACTGTGTTATAATAGTGCGGGTTGGGGGTTCAGTGGTACCCTGGTCCCTTAGCTTTTAAACCCAACCACTTATTATGACGATCTTTAAAACACTGCATAACCCCACCAAAAAGGTCTTGGATTAGGTTCAGAGATTGTTCACTCTGAAAATGCCAGGGTCGCAGTTCAAACTACTAACAGTAAAGGTATCCTTAGCTCCAATTAGCCATGATATATAATTGTATGAAAAATATTTCTCTTTATTATAATGGCTTCCATGCTTGGGAAAATCCCACATGGATGAATGGCTTTTGTGCTCATTATAAATACCAAAACCCCTCATGACCTAAAAGAATAATCTATCAAATATTCAAAGGACTGAAAGGAGTACTGTAAATATGTGTGTCACTGGCATAATTTCTGCACAGTGCGGTTTATAATGACAGTTATTTTTGCATATTTGTTTACTTTTTATACTCAAAGACTTCTACTGTTCAGTTCGTGAATTTATACACACATGAATGTGTTGCAAGCTTTTGTCTTTTTTGACATGCTGCTGCTACAGCTTAGTGAAACATAAACTGCAGGAGGGCTGCAATATTTAACTATTATAAGAGAACTCCTGTGATTATTCTAAAGCTTATTCATGTAATTGGATACAAATATTTTTAAGTACCCAGGTCACATTAATAGAAAAATACTAGTTAATTGTTCAAAACATAAAATGTCATAATAACTATATATATATATATATATATATATATATATATATATATATATATATATATATGTATGTATGTATGTATATATATATATATATATATATATATATATATATATATAAAACCTCCATGATAAAAACCAGTCTAAAGCTGCAACATATCTGAGTGTACTGTAAGGATCCTTTTCTTTTTGTAAGAATTGTGACCCAGTATGTACTGTGCAGGACATTTGCATTTGCATTTGGCAAGTAAACTTGTTTGTGCTCTCTGGTGGACAAACGATTATAATATAAACTAATGGTGACACTATTACTAAATGACCTCAAGCACGCTGTATATTTGGAATTTCTGTACAGCACTTTCTTACTTGTCAGCCAATGTATCAAAGCCACCTCCTTTCTATTTTATACCAACAGTCAACACTATTTTCTTTTAATCATGACCACACCTTTCTCTATCTTTTAATCAAGTAGTTTTTGTGCTCACTTAACCGAACATTAAATCTGCGATAACACATTTTTTGGACCATTTGGGTGCAGCGGAAACAAGTTGTGAACACAACATTGACACATATCTTCAATTTGTTAGCGAACTTGCTATTAAACAGTTGCTTATTTACACATCCAACAGTTATGGAGCAATGTTGTCATCCATTTGGAGCTGTGTTTTTGGCCACCTGACAAATGTAAGTCCAATACTCAATCTCTTCTAGCTCTATTTTTGGTCTTGACCAATTCCTGAGGGAAATATCTGGCCCTATAGCTACTAAATGCTCAACTATGTTCACCAGCTAGTTGCTCACTGTGTCTGTTAGCCGTTTGCTGCTGAGCAGGTAGTGTACAGGGGTTTTTGAGGGCTTTTTCGCTGAAAATAACTGTCTCTTAAAGGTCCAATGTGTAGAATTTAATGTCATCTAGCGGAATGGACTTGGCAGAAATGGAATATAATATTCATAAGCATGTTTTACTTAGTGATAAATTACCTGAAAAACAAAATTGTTGTGTTTTTGTACCTTAGAATGAGCCCTTCATATCTACATAGGGAGCAGGTACTCGTCCACAGAGGGCGCCATGTTGCACTGTCATGTTTCTACAGTAGCCCAGAACGAACAAACCAAGCACCGGCTCTAGAGAGGGCCTTTTGCATTTTTCGCAAGTTTCATGGCCACTGTATGTTCTCCTACACGCTTGGAAGGGGAGGAGGAGAGGTATTCAGTTGGTTGCAATCTGAAACATCACCACTAGATGCCACTAAATCGTACACACTGATCCTTTAAAACAACACTATGAGAGCAGTGAGAGTGAACCAAATCAATTCTCTGTAGAAACATCACTACAAGAGAGAACCCTCCCACATTACACATTGTCATTTGATACATTCTTATTATAAAAATATTGATTATAACTGCTTGTGTTTTTTAATCAGAAAATGGTCACCTGAATTGTTGATATGCATTTTGGAAGACACTCAAGTGGGTTGTTTTTTAGGGTAATTGTCAAAGAAAATATTTTGTCATTTGTTTTGAAGGACTTGTTTGTCACTGGCATAGCTCCTATAAATGGCATGGCACTCCTCCTCCATGATGAAATTAAGCTCCCTAGCAGAGAATTTGAATCGAGGAATGCATCCATGGAACAAATTCTGGCTCCCTTATACAACACGGACTGAGCTAAGTAATACTACAAAAAGGATAGCTTTATTATCAGTGACATCAAAATCACTATCATACATAAAATATCGAGTGAGTAGATTTTAACCTTCGGTATTTCCATGGGGGAAAGGGATGAATCCACTTTCCCCCCCTCTGAACTTCATCAAAATGGAGATAAGAGTTCTTTCAAGCGTTGAGCTGTGCTGGGTATTAAGTAACACAAGGTCAAATTCAGTGTTCATGTAAGATTATGGAAATGTCAGTCTTTTCCCTTCCTCTCAACTCTGCAGTTAAGAACATTGACACAGAGACCACAGTGGTTAAGTATGTCGTACACAGATAGATGTGTTGATTGTATGAGAAGCACCTATTTCAGTCACATGCCTGCTTATTTGTAGTCTTTCACTCAGACAGGTTATAATTTCTGTGTAATTACTTCCATTAGCATGAATTGCTCCTCTGAAGCTTGAGTATGTAATGACATATTGTAAATGCAGATAGTCGGGCATGGGCATCATGAGCTCTGCAATCTTCTCCCTCAGAATGCTGCACTGCCTGTCTGCAAATAAGGCATTTATCGAGTTAATTCATCAGCATCAAAGCACAAAAATCTAATATATGTATATCACAGAAAATGTGGGTGAATGAATGAGGTGGATGTAACTTTCTAGCTGTGTCTTCTGTAAGCATGAAAAGACACTCACATTCATGCTACATTTTTAATCATTGATATACACTAGTGATGCATTTTTTGTATTGATTTAGTTATATACAGCATATACATTTAATCTTTGTCCAGAGTATTGTTAAAGAGAGGTTTACTATACTGTATACTGTATGAAGAACAAACATCTGGTGTCATTTTTTGTCAATTTGATGCCCCTGAAACTATTTTATTAAGGACTATATACAAATAAACCTATTTCAGGATGGTGACATTTCTCTTTGTTTTAAAGTGATATCCCACAAATCTCTTCTTTTTTTACTGTCAAATATTCACTTTCCTGTCAAGCTCAAAAGGCAGCTGTAAAAAGTTAGTTGTTTCCTCCTTTGTGTGAGCTTGAATTCATGCCTTTTATATCAGTTACAATAGCTTCTGGGTTTCTGCAATGGAAAGGTCACAGAAACATCTCAAACCACCCCTGCAGCATTGTACACTTCTCCACTGTCCATCTGTAAACTCGGTATGTTCCAAACAATCATGGTTTCAATAAAATGTGGCCTTTCTTGGCTGGTATACAATAAAACCAGTGTACAGAGAAACGTCTGACTTTTAAATGGCTTCATCATCAACGAGTGAGCTTCAAACACTTTTCATAAAATTTAAATCAGAGGCATTTTCTTAATGCATATGGACTCTTATTCTACTACATGCATTTGAAAAAATGACCTAAACATTTAATATCTAAAATCTAGACAAATACAAGTGATTAAACTAAAAAAAAGCCCTGTTAGGTTGCCCTTGTGATCCTGACCTTTAAGATTCTAAATCAATATATTTAGCATTGCTGGTAAATCTTTTTAGCAGTGAGACATTCATATCCTCTCCAACAGTATGTCCTCCTAGACTACGCTGATAGTGATGGCGGAAGTAACTTATCTGGATCTATATCTCCCTGGACTCTCCCCTATCTCTCCATCCTCTGTCCAAGAGACCCACTGAATGACAAACTGTACTGTTCTCTGTGGATCAATGGCTCATAAGTATAAACCAATTTCCTTTACAAACTGCACTCTGGGAAATAAAGAGACACACCGCCACAGGAGCCTGACACTGTGTGAGCTTCAAGAACCCATTATCTGTTTTAATGTTGTGGAACCTTGGTGGATGCGCCAAATTTTTAAAATAAGGTTAAAAGGTAAATCTTGCAAAAGTAAACACTCACATCAGAATAATGTTTTATATAAGAGACAAAGAGAAATAACTACTGTACCTTTCAATTAAAAAAAATTAAATTCACATCACCCTTTCACAACAGTTTGCTTGTTCAGCCTTTTAAGTTCGATTTTCTGACGATATAGCTCATCAGTGCAAAGCTTTCCGACAGTCAACAACCACTTGAGTGTCAAAGAGTTCTTGAATGCACCACCAAGGAGAGTTTTGAAAATTGGCTCTATTTGCTGGTGCAATACACCACATAGACACCACACAAGACTGTCTGTGTAGATTCTTCTCGTCGATACCAGTAGCACAATATTGAATAAAAATGAAGCAATGTCATGCAAAAAGATTTATTGACAAACACAACCTTGATTGACCAAGGAGATAGCAATTACAATGCAAAGTGCTGGTGTAGACCCAATGAAATAACACAGCAAATCTGAAGGAAAAGAGTTCAACCATTCTCAGTTATTCAGGCAGCACCCAGGCAACCTTGTCCCTGGTCACAACATCACTATAAGATGTTTACTTTATTGCTGTTTCTATGGCAACAATCATATAGCCAGGTTAGCTCGACCGGGAGGAGGACAGCTGTCTGTCCCTCACTGTCTGCTTGTCTAAGGAGCATTTTCATATATGACATATATGAAAATTCCTTCACATTCACATTCATCTGACCAAACAGCTGCTAGATGCAACTGGCATTTTTTAAGAATCCTGTTTTATGTCCAGGTTTTGAATGACCAACAATCTTTGTTGTTAGGGTGTCTGCATTTTATTTCTGCATTGTTTTCCTGAGACAGGTGTACAAAATATCCCAAAATATTGCTTAAAAGAAAAAAAAATCCAATAATGATCGCAAGTCTGATGGAAGAATGTGGTATTTTGACTAAACAAAGGTGAGATATACAGAGAGGTGAACAAGTGTATTATGATACAGGAGTAGTTAGTATAGAAACATATGAACAATGTTTAACAGCCAGCTGTTATGCCTACTTGCAGTGTATGTCTCATACTAAACTCACAATGTTGATTTTGTGACCATTTGACAACGGAATGCATTTATAAATCATTTCTTGTGCGTCTCTAAATGCCAGAAAGGAAAAGTAAGACAATAAATCTTTCAAAACACAAAGATTAGCACTTTCTGTCTTGAAAGTGAAAGTGAATGCTGGACTTAAAATGATGACTGCTAAACCATCAAATACTCTTTGTTTTCAATGGCATTCAAGTGTATTGTTCTTCTCTGTTTTTTCTTATTCTTATTCTCTAATTAACAGAAGCTCTTTGGTTCTTTAACACCCACCTACATTTATCTTATCTCTACATGAAGTTGCACTCTTTCCTTTTTTGTCTTTTTTACAACTACTCATCATACTTCATACAATTTTTTTTAACCCAATAGTCAATACTGGTGCTGCTAATGCTAACGCTGATTATTAAACACAAGTCACTGCCAAATAAATCTCTGATCTTTCATCAAGACTTAATTACCTCCAAATTCACTGTGGATCTCAGATAATTGAATTGTGGCTGAGTGACGAAAGCTTTGTCACAATGATTGAAGCCACTCTTACTCATACCTTTATCATCCAGGCTGTTCTGTTCATGGTGATGGATTTGCGGTAATATCGATTTATATATTATGTAATTTGATTTCAAATGGTATCCCTTCCACTTGCTCATTTTAACTCAACTTGTTTGAGAAATTTGACTAATTGAATAATGACAAAACCCTTTTTTGTGTGTACTGGAACCCCCCCCCCCCCAAAAAAAAAGATAAGATAATATATAACCTCTCAGAATTTCATTACAGTATGACAAAAAATTTGGTTTCAAACTTTCAACATCTGTATTTATTAACTGTTCCTATGACTTTCCATTAGATTTATGTATCTTATCATCTTTTAATTTTGCCACTAAGTGTATTAGTGACCATATATCATCATCATCGTTAAAAGATCTTTGACAGTAATGATGTTTGGACTCACCAAAGCTGACCATATGGTAATTGTTTTTAATGTCCTGTTGCCCAGCCTCTCCTAGCTTTTGTGCATCTGTCTACTATAGTTTTAACTCTGAAAATGCCAGCAAATGTTCACAAGCTTTTTTTTTTTAGCCCTTTTTTTCTCTTCCAACACTACATCAGTGCTTCCGCTCAGTTCTGAAGAGTTTGTTGATTGCTTCATCTACACTTGCTTGAGATCTCTTGATGCTGTTGCTCCTTTTAAAAACAAAATTATAAAAATGCCTGCCTTGACTAAATGAAACCACTTCAGCCATGTAGAGAGGATGGCTTAATGTTATATCATGAACTGGCATAATGTTTTCAATTATTTGTGAATACTCATCTGCAACAGACATTATTTTGGGGTGCCTTGGGTTCAAAATGCCTTTTCATATTTGAAAGCATACCGTGCAAACTTTATGCTGTTATGCACAGTTACATCTACTGTTTCTACAACCCCATTTACATAAATCAGAAAAACCCTTCCTTCTCATTTACCCACTGCTGCTACTACTAAATGATAAGTGTCTTTCCAACAGTGTAAACCTAGTAACAAAAACACCCACATCACCTATTTTTTATACTGGTTATCTGCTTCAGAATTGGTATTTACTGATTCATAGCTTTGGCCTATGATCCTTAAAATAAAAGACGGGCTGAAACAACTCCAGGGATTTTATCTACTCATCCTCTCATATCCTCAAACAGCAAGGCTGTCAGTGAGGATTCTCTGTCATCCAGATCACAAGACATCTGAAAGTAGGAAGTCTAAGGCAACTGGACTTGCTGTTTGGTCTTGAGGATAGTTTGATACTCACTGAAAATGTTTCACAAGTTCGGTCCTTAGAACTGACTGATCAATTTGGGCCTGCATGGGCAGCACTGCTGTCAGACAAAATCATTTTGATGAAGTTTCCATCACAAGGAAATTAAGACATATTTAAAACCTTTAAAATTGAACATATTCTTCGAATGAAGTCAAGCAGAAGTGAATAGGTGATTAATTGCTATGTCGATTGACAGAAAATTGTAATCAATTAAATGTTTGAGGCATTTTTAGAGCCAAAACGCTGAACTTCTCTGGTTGCAGCTTCTTAATGTGAAGATTTTCTGTTTTTCTCAGTTTTATGTCATTGCAAATTAAATATTTTTATATTATTTGCTTTTTGGACAGTTGGTCAGACTAAACATGTACTTTGAAGATGTTACTTTATATTGGGTTCTGCAAAATAACCATAGAATGTTGTCACAATGTTCTTGAATTTCAGACTAAGATTAATAGTGAAAATGATCTGCAGAAGGATCGATAATGAAAATAAATGTCAACTGCAGCCATAGGAAGAAGTAGGCATAATCAATGACAAAACTCAATATACTTAAACTGCATTGAAAATCAATCTTCAAAGACAGATGAAAACCTCGAACAATGTGATCAAATTTTGGGATTGTGGGATTTTGGGGCTGTATTACATACTTTGATTTTCATCTTTGTAAACCAATACCTACCAAACTATATATCATTTTCCTGAAAATGTTGCTTATAGTCTTAATTGCTTGTTGTTGATGCCTACAAATGTTGACTGACACATAAAATAATTGGATGGATAAGGGAAAGAAGAAGAAAGGAAGACAAACTTAAAAAATTGGATATAAACAGTACATTTTTAGGAGCATATCTAGGTTACAAAATGCATTACTAGAGTGCAGACTGAGACATATGGGGAAACCAATTCACACAGAACACTGAAAGGTTTTGATCTCCTTCAAGAGCCATTTTCTCTGAACCTCCTACTTAATGTTTTGACACTGTTATCCATGTAAATGCTCAGCGCAGTGCTTATGAATACTGAGAGTGCTCTTTTGCACATGAATTGTCAGTGGTTGGAGATCATTTAATTCTTAGGAGATGGTGATTAACACATGCATTCATTTCAGGTTATGCACCTCTTTGATGCCAGAGGAGGGAGGGAGACCAAAAGAGGAAGAAGGGGAAGATAGGGTGGGAGAGAGAGGAGGAGGAGGAGAGAGGAAAAGAGGGGATGGGAGGAAAAGATGAAAGAAAGAAATACAAAGAGACAGAATGAAAGCCACGCAGGGATGGGGGAGGCAAATCCCTCATAACCATGTATTACTGATGTGTGGCAATGCGCAGGAAAGAGTCTTCATTAACACTGCTGATACTAAGCACACTCGCATTCAAAAGCACAAAGAGCACTTTGCATTGGCAGACATTATCAGCAATTCTCTTAGCTCAACAAAGACCAGAATCAGAAAAGGCAACCATACATCGTACAATAAAAGCTGCCAGTAATTACGGTACAATGTCCTCTTTAACAGCATTGTCACTCATTGACATAATGTTCAATTAAAGCAACATTTCTGCACGTTTCTATGCAATCAATGCGGTATTTGTGATGGGTGCCTGAGTGTGTGTTGGGGGAGGGGTCCTTTTTAATCATACGTGGTTGTGATGAGAAATGAGCGAGAGTTGATGTACGGAGGGATGATCAATGAGGGACAGATGAGAAGTTTGATGGTGGCTTTGCAATACAATGATAAGATTTAACCATTTACAGGGGTATTGAGACAGTCATTATCTTCATCATAAAGGTTTCAACCAATCTGAATGGAGATATTTTCATCGCTTCACCACTGATAATATGCCAACACCTTCCTTTGGGTAAATATCTCATTGTTTTTAAAGGTCATGTCCCAAATACTGATTCATAGCTCATGCAAAAGGGCAGATGTTCTTGAATGAAACCACAGCACAGTCATTTCCACAGAGCAACATCCATCCATATACTGCATCTGTTATCTATAATCTTCCAACCATCCATACATCTTATCTGTACGTCATCACTATGGATTAGCAGCTCACAGCAGCCTGATTCCAGCAAAGCACTTGAGTTATGTTTTCAACTGCAATAGACAAAACCGGACTTTATTCATTATTTAGTCTCTTGCTCTAGATCTCCACTGGTTACATTTTATTTATTGTGCTAGGCATACAATTGTGTGCAATGTGCTCTTGTTCATTTGTTATTGTGATCTCTTCAGCTTTAGTCTAAATGGTACCATTACCTCAGTTGTGCCTGCAAAATGAAACTTTGAAAATGATGAATGTATTTAAATATTCAGCCTTTATAATGAGTCACTATTTTATGAAAAAAAGTTTTATAGGGAGCCTGTTTATGACTAATGCACAGAAAACGACAATATGGGTAAGAGAGAAATACTCTGATAGGTCTGGTTTTTGTCCTCTCACAGTATATATTTTTAGCAGAAGTAGGGTTCAGCATTTAAAATGACCAAAGCCAAATATAGATATTACTGTATATTATTGGATAGCTTTTTTCAAAGTTTGTAAAAAGTCTTTCACAAAACATTAACACAAGGCTTAGTTCCAAATCTCTTACGCCCATCATAAAGCAACAAATTGGAGTCACCTAATAAAAAGTCTGCTGAAAAGGACACTGACTTTATAGAGAATGTGGTACAGTTTTAGTCTATAGATATAACATTTCTACTTCACAATATTATGGGTGTAAAACCTCAAACTGTCAGTGCACAAAATCAGCCGAACAATCAGCAGAACTTCAAAAAAGTCGCCCCTAGTTTTGTTTGAAGAACCTGGCAGTGAATCTTCCCCTTGAATGACTCACATAAAATAATTTACATACAGTATTAATTTATTTTTTTGCTCTAAATTTTTCTGTCATAGTTGGAGTCTGCTGGGTTTATTGCAATAATTGTTGGCCTGTGCCACAGACAAATACTATGATATATGCTTTTTGTAAAAGGAAACACACACTTCCAACCTTGTACATTTTGATCTGGGTCAGGAAATGAGATTAAACCATTTATGATGCCGCTGAGACATGTTGGCTTTCACCACATAAAGTTATAACCATTCACTCCAATTTGTCCCATCCTCTGCATTCAGAAGAATGCTTTCACCGCTGTGTATCTCTTTTCCAAAGGTTGTGTACATTTACAGAAAAAAAAAGTATTGCACTGTTTAGTGAGAAACCTATTTATATTTTACAAGAGTACTTTCTTTCACCAACAGCAGTCTTTATAAATCAAATTACATTGTGTCCTTGAATGTTGACGGTAGCGTTTACAGAGAGGGAAGAATGTAAAATGAATGCCAAAAAATGTCTGTGGGCGTTAAAATGTAGCACTAATTTAAGTGTTTATTTGCAAAAGAAATCCACGCTGAATAGTTTTATTATTTTGGAAGACAGAGAATGCAATTTCCTTTCATCAGTTGCACTCTGCTGTATTTGTATGTGATAGTATATTGAGGAAATGAGATAGTGATCGGGGACCTGGGGAACAGGAGGAAGAGGTGATGGTGCTTGTATCATCATGGCTGGCCTGTCACTACGTGTGGACAAACTGGGTGGGGATGATGGGGGACAAAGGAGGCGATTAGTTGGACAGAGCACTCGTAATACACTCTCAGGGGACCAGTAAGTCAGGCAGCTCAATGCTGCAGCCAGGTTCACTGAGCAATTAAGAGAGCTGGGAGAGTCAAAGTGGCTTAGCCTGATGCTCTGTAGCTCTGCGCCAGTGTTGAGAGCAGGGGGTCACTTTCAACCCCTATCAGTCCACCTGTGTGTCTTAATGCACCCATCCACACTGGCTAGAGGAGCTGAGAACAGAGCCAAAGGGACAAGTGGGGCCATAGCAGTACATGGGAGGAATTATTCTTCCCTTTCCCCATAACTGTGTCTGACATATCCTTTGGCTTCACTCCCAGATAACTAGCAATACATATATTTTTCTTTATACCCTTGTTATCCCCGGCTCCTTAATGAATTATTTATAGTGGGGAGAGTGAGGGGGTAGAGAGCATTTCCCTCTGAGTAAACATACCAATAAAGGGAGAGATGACTGCAATAAAATGTTATGGAAGGCATCATTTGCCCTTTTACCAAAATGGGTTTCAAAGTATTATGAGCTACACACCATTTTTGAGCTTAAAACCATACTCGAAAAGAGCCAAACTCATTAACAACACAATTCTCCAGAAACACACAAGTTCTGAGTGAAACTGTAGAAACCTTGAATTAAAAGGGCCAGATTAGTATTGCAGACGCCCTTGTTATAAACTCCATCATAATTAATTTGTGATGCACAAACAATTGATCTGAACTGTAATAATCCTTGCTTCTGCATGAACTGAATTGATTAAATCCTCTTAAATATTCCATTTTCTAATGCAATTTGACCTCCATGTTGGAGTAAGTGCAAACATAGTCATCAAATTGTTACTGCCATCGCAGGTTTTTCCCCAATTTTGGATGAGTGTCAAATATTACCCATTACTACTTGGCAATCAGCAAACCCAATAAAAAAAACCTTACTGTACTGGAAGCAACAGTAAGGCCCCTGGACAATCCTCAATCCTCAAAAGTGTATTTTTGATTTGCTTTTTTTCCCATCACCAGACTGCAAGACAAGCAAGATTACAAGAATGAAGGCAGTGATGCCTTGAGGGGAACAATTTCCAACTTACCAGCAGCACATTCATGAGCACTCTCACCTAGGGGTCCTCAGAGAAATCTATGCTCCAATTTACGGCTTCCACAAGAATGTGAGAATGACTGTCCTGAAATGAGGAATCAAGCTCTTTGTTACATTTCATTAATTTGAAGGAGAAACTGTCTGCTCATAGAAAGATCACAGGGCCAAAATTGAACAGCACCCAAAGGCCTTCCGCCTAAGCATGTATATGTCCTGAAGTCTCAATTTACAGCTACTCTTGTTCATTCTTAAGCCTCTGAATGAGATTCACACATGTGAAAGTGGATTATTCTCCCACATATGAATCAGCAATCCACAAGTTTTCACTCACAGAGACACACACTTGCTAGCAGAGTTCCAGTGTTTCAGAATTGCAGGAGAGGGCGGCGATAGGTCAAAGCAGAGAGCCTGTTAATTGAAGTTGTACATAATAAAAGAAGGGGGGAGAGTGGAGGGGGGATCTGTTCATTAATAATTGATCAAAGAGCCGTTAAATTGAAATGTGTTTGCATCAATTAATCATCCCCCCAGATGCCACTAATCAGCATTTTCCATCGCATCATCATAGCAATACTGCAGACTACACCAGTTGTGCTGAGCCTAAGCCATCATTCATCATGTCTTAGTGTGCTCTTAAAGCTAGCCTCAAGTCTGTGACAGAGTGATTAAAACACTATTGCCATTGAGCGCTGCAGGCTTTATTCACAATCTCCTCTGAAAATTGGTTGCAGTCTATACTGTGTATGGCGTGAAACTTGATTACCATGTTTCTACGAGTTATTGATATTCTTTGAACTTCAACAGGATGGTGAGCTGTTCTGCAGCAGTCTGTGGTGACAGTTTCAGCTCTCAAAATGTTCAGTTTGATCATTGTCAGGCTCTGCAATCACGTGGTTTGTTGTGGGGCTGTTTGTGATTCTGCAAAGTAAAATGTACAGAAATGCAGCGATGTTATGTGTGATTTAATTATAGCTCATGGTTAGGGTTAGTATTACTATACCTAAGCAGGTAAAAAAGGTTGCATCAGTCCAACTATAATCATATTTAGCCATCCCTTTTTTGCAGTCAACAAGGTAAAAAAGGCCTTTTCACAAATATCCGAAATGCTCATGTGTTGGTGTCTTTGTTTGATTGACAGCAGCTTGTAGGCTGAGCTCTGCCAGCACCGGTAGGGGAATGAGAGACAAAGTAAGCAAACTTGCCCTGTAGCCTACAAGTTATGGGCAGACAGTGTTTTTTTAGCAGTGGTATTAAAAAGTAAGGACCACAACAGCATCTAAATGGACCAGTGTGACATTTACATGCTATTTAATGTGCTGCAGCTGAGCAGCTGATTAGCAATCTAGCCTGCAAACTGACGTTAGCGGTGCACTTTTCCCTGCTGAATGTTTCATTCGGTGGCTCATTCAACAAGTTAAGGTGCAGGGCAAGATGTATGTTAATGTTTGTAAGTTAGAAAAGAAGGAGACTAGCTAGAAAGCTAATGTGAGCTGTTGTGCTGTATAACAGGATGTTCACACAGGCTGCTCAGCCTACCATAGGCTGCTGATGTTACTGCAAACATTTGATTGGCTATATATATATATACATATTGCCTCCATCTAAAACGGAGCACCATTCTGTAGTATTCCATCAAATTAATGCAAAAAAAGGTGGCACCATCATGAAACCAAAAAATATAAAACATACATTTCATAATTTTGGTTTATATTTTTCTCTCAAAGTGAAACATAGGACAAGTGATTGAAAGAGCAGAGATGTATGCTGTAGCACACACACGCATGCAAATTCATTTCAGTTGGACTTTCATTCATCGTTAATGCTCTTATCAATGAGCATGCTAAGTGACCCAAATTGAACACACCTACTGTACAACTGTGCAGCCAACAGGTGCTTGCAATGTAAAATTGCTCGTTAGAAGAGGAAGACAGAGTGTTATTTGGAGCACAACATTTGAAAAATTAATAGACTGGATTCTTTTTTTTCAAAAATTGAAGTTGGACATAGAGCAGATTGTGGAGGACATGCCTGGTGCCTTGTTGTGTGAAGCTCACAGAAAGTCATGCATATAGGTGCATTTACTACATTATTACTACATCATTATTTAGCCACTGGTGAGTTGCAAACCTGCTCTCCAGAATATCAACAACCACTGCAACATAACATTATGTGTGCACTACAGGCACCCTCTTTGTTTCACCGTGTTTGTGGGCTGCTCCTGCTGTGGTGTTGTTATGTGAACACTGCTGGTGATGCTCTGCTCTGTTCTGCAGTATATGTTATTTGATCAATGTATTTATACATGTGGCATATTAACTGTTGTTTAATGGCATGAGTTTTTTGCTCTTTTTGCATTAAGTCTAGTGAGGCTAAAATGAAGAAGGTGGTTGCATCTTTATAATTGGTATTTTGTTGTATGCATAAGCTGCACAGTCACAAACTATATAAAAGGATTTAATATTTAATTTGGACAAATGGCACTGTGGTGCAGTTTGCAAAGCATGACATTGTTCCTCTATAGCCCACATACAGAGAGATTAACACATCAAACAGCAAGAATCATTATTGTTGTTTTTATGCATGTCTTTTTTTTTATCAGATATGTATTTTATGTCTTACCTAAGTTATCTGAAAAGAAGGTCATGACAAATGTGATGTGTTCCAAAGAGTCACCTCCATCTAATCTCTGTGAAATCAGAGCCCCCATCTTTAATTAAGATGAAAGCACAAACTGATGCCTTTTTATATTTACTACATCAGTGAACATCCAGGTTAATCCAAGAAGGGATTATCTTCACTGACTGAGAGTGACCACTCATGTAATAAACTCACAGGTAAGGTGACTCACTTTCAGAGGGCCTGTGGAGTTGCAGGATGGCCCAGCTACAAGTCATGATAGTCATTCCACTAGACGCCATGTTTGGAAATGTCTCCATCATATTTATTTAAAGTTTAATATCTCCAGGCTGTGTCTTGGGCCCAATGCTGTTGACATAAAAATGATCAATGACAGTAGATCAGCCCCATGGGAAGTGCAAGATACACATCACATGATTAATGGCTTTGCCAGCTGTCATGAACTATACTGGACCAATACAGTGAAGGCTTCATAAATCATAAGTGTTCTGACACATGAAATTTTTGCGCTTTATAAAAGCCAACATTTGATGCGTTTTCATTTTTCTCCCTTTTGATTTCTGCAGTACTCTCCGGAACATAATCGGATCAATTTTGCTTCCAATTGTGTGTGTTTATCGTAACTGTTTTTTTGTTGACAGTATTCCTATTGCAAAATGCCTCCAGTCTAACGATGAATTAAACATGAAATTTAAGAGTACAAATGAGATGTCCCTCAGGATAGTCTGTCATGCGCTGTCATGCGCTAATGAATGTCTCTTAAACCTGCATTAAGTGTTTACCACTAGAGAGAAGAAAGACTCCAAAACAAATTCATAGCAGCAGAGCCCTTTTATACCATCAGCTTATCAAGTGCTTAGGGCTGCAGTATTAGGAGAAAATTGGCTGCTTAGACATCCAGCAGACACAGAGCAATATGGGCATCCCATCAGAGTCTTTTTTTTTTTCTTTCTACCTGTCAAATAAAAGCCGAATATTCACTCACATTTCAGCCTTGGTTTGGACTGTGAATCCCTGAGAAAAATATCTGGATTTCTTTTGTTTGCTTCAGTAGATGTTTTATATATATATTAGCTTAAAGGGGCTGAAAGCTTCAAAAAAACTATAGATCTACAGGTGTTGATTTTTAACTTGATTAGCATTACAACCCTTTCACCTTTCAGGAAGTCATTTGATTCAGTGTAATAA
Source organism: Thunnus maccoyii (assembly GCF_910596095.1). Taxonomy (NCBI): domain Eukaryota; kingdom Metazoa; phylum Chordata; class Actinopteri; order Scombriformes; family Scombridae; genus Thunnus; species Thunnus maccoyii. The sequence continues at coordinate 16,637,760 of NC_056544.1, forward strand.
AAAGAAATCACTTACAGGAGCTTTAAATAGTCTGTAATGTTTCATCGGTTGTCAGTTGTATTCCTTCAAAGTGCATGGTGTTAGTTCTCCAAATCTCACAGGTGATAATAAGTTTCTAGACCCAACTTTTTGCATTATTTTGTGTGTCTATGTGTAATAAACATTTCCTACTGCTCATTATATTTAACTTGAGATGCTCTTCTGTTCCATTTTTGCACATTTGCATTCCACACGAATCATTATGCTGCCATGTGGTCACAATAACTCTCCTTAATAGCCGTATTAGTAAGACAGGTCACCAGGGGTACATCTTGGGAATGATTACACATCCACCCTCCCACCACCTACACATACTGTGTGTCCACAAGTTCATTACTCAAACATGCATGTGTGTGCCCAGTCTGCACAGACACCAAGAGGCAACAGAAGGAGGTGATGTTGAGAGAGGGAATAAGGAAGGAGAGAGAGGTAGAGGTCAGAATTAATAGAACACTGAACCTTTAATAACACTGTACAATGGAGAGGCCATTACGATTATAATTATACTCATTAGCCTAATATCTCCTCCTCCATCCTGTCCAGGGTGATATGCAACTCCATTGAGATCCATCATCTTCATTCCCGTTGGGACTCAAGGAACATATGGTGCATTTAACAATGTGAGGGAAAAACAAAAATAAATTAAAAAATAACTTCACATAAATCTAAAATAATTGTTTACTTGACCATGCCTTCAAGAATGTTCAGCATTTCTATGAACACTGAGAAATATAAAGAAATTAACTTTGGATTTAACAGCAAGCACAGATACTTTATTAAGTCTTTATAGTGCACATTCAATCTTCACAGTAAAAGACAAGGATGCTTGTTTCAGCATGGGATTGTAAAAGATTGAGGGAATCCTATTGATAGGATGTTTTCTAGTTTTCAAGCGTTCGATGAGAATTGTGTCTTAGTGCTGAAAGATTAGTCCTCAAACCATCTTTTCCGCTACCTACTCAATCCAAACAACATCTTGTGTGAAATTACCATTGCCTCAGTTTTAATCTGACATGGCAAGGTCAACACACAATGAAGAGCAGCCACTACTATCACTGAGCAGATCTGCAAAGAGGCAGAAAAAAAACAAAGCAAAACAAAAAACACTGGGAAGACATCACAACTTAAAAAAAAAAAAAGCCAAAAGCTAAATCCAGTTTTTTATGACTTGGTAAATGTAAAAGGGAAGCTTCAAATGCTGTATGCTATGTTATATTTTTAGACAGTATGGCAACCTATCCAGGATATACCCTGCCAGCCCCTTGAGACTCTATAAGCTGGTATAGAAAGTGGATGGATAGTTGCAATGGAGTCTCCCAGGAGAGAAGATGTGTCCTCTCTGTTATGAGAATGGCAGGCAATCTGTTATTAGAGCTACAGTCATGCCCGTACATAAACAATGCATGTTTGTTATGTACTGTTGGAAGGGTGGAAAGAGACGGTTGGGTGGCAGTTAGTTATTTGGGGCTTATCTTGAGATGCCTTTTAGGTAGCAGCTAGCACAGCATACCTTTAAAGTGGAAATTAGCAGCAAGCAGACACCAAGATAGCACTGTTGGTACGTTACTGATATTGGCAGCTAAGACAATGGCACGTGCATGTTAGCACAAGCAGGAAATAGTTTTGTGAAGAGAAGTGGGCATGGTGATGTGAAACAGTGATCCCTGGCTTCTTATTAGAGATCCATAGGGGAGTTGCGTTGATCTCTAATTGCCACACCATGCAGAGGAAAACTTCTGGTGTGAAAACAATCATTTCTTTCTTTTACAAAGCCACCTGAAGTGACATGATTGGAGTCATAGCTGGTGAGCTTTCTTATAGAAAAGCAACATGGAGGAGTAAGAGGTAGCAGCAAGTATTTATGTGTAACAGCAGACAATTAAGCAGTGCAGCCCAACATCCTGAAAGCCTAAGCAGACCACCCAGCAAGAAAAAAATGTGCCTTGGATGTATATTTCAGCGAGTGGAGTAAGTCATGAATGAGTGTGGCAGTGCAATTTAACCCTTACATACTGTTCAATTCCATTTTGACATTTGAAAGCAATAAAAACACCCTGAATGTCAATCTGTAAGCCTGAAATTTTATGACTTTTCCTAAAGTGGCCCAGAATATATAAAAATGGAAATATTTCAAAAAAAGTTATTTTTGTGCAGCTGGTATAAATATTTGCACATAGAGGATGTTCCAAGTGAAATTTGACCCATATTTATTCAAGGGGGATTTTATAGTCACTAGATGGAGTCAAATCAAGGTAAGGAGTGGTTATGTGGAATCTTAAAACAGTGAAACTATAAACTGGCATGTCTGTGTAGTTGTCATTGGGACAGTGAGGACAGCTCTCAAGGGGGACCTTGACACTGTCACAAGAACTGCTTGTGTTCCCACCCTATTGCTATATTTGCTAGGGTTACCACCTAAGTGGGCATTTGCGCCTGCAAACAAGCCTATACAAAGTCACAAATCAAACCCATCAATTCCCACACAACCAACATAGTGGTTGCCCATTCCTCCCTGTAGTGGAGGGCAGCTTTCATAGGACTATAAAAAGTACCTGATCCCCTATTTCACTGATTATTCCAAGATGAAAAAGGAGACAGTGAGTTGAAGAGAAAGTATTAGAAGAGGACAACATAGAGAAAATGGAGGAAAAGTCATTATGACTTTTCTCATGCAAAGGCAAAGCCACCTTCACCACATGCCAGCCACAGCAGCTGCAGCAGCACAGTAGTCCGGATCTTGTCTCGATCAGTCTGCAGGCCCACAGTCACTTGGCACAAGAGGACAAAAGAGAGGGAGATGCAACTTCTGCACAACAAAAACGACTGTAAAAATAATGTTTTTGTGGTTTTGTTTGTTTGAAATGTGCAAACCAGTTTGTTGTTTTGTTTTCTGACTAATACACTCAATGCAGAGTTGATTGTGTACAACTGACAGAAAAGGAGGGCATGTGGTTTGTGGGCAGTTTTGATTGATGGTTATAATGAAACCTACCATTTAAAAATGCTGTTGCATCCATCACTTTCAATAAAATTCATAGAAATAATTATGGCTGTTTTGTTCTCCTGTTTTAAATTAAACATGGCATCATAAGATAGTGTGATTGAGAGTGTTTTTTCTCTTTGAACGATTATTGTCAAACCAAAAGAAAACACTCTCTCTGCTCTCTGAAACATTAATGAAGGATTAATCTTCATTTATTAATAAAAATACATTTGTGGTTCAAAATTTGGTATAGGAAATAATTATAAAGGGATAATTGAGCTGGGTCAAAAATGACCTGCCCCATACAAAGGGTCAGGATATGAACAGTATATAAGGGGTAAACTGTCTGAACCTGAATTGCCTTGCAGATTTCTCAACTGATATAAAAACCAAAAATGGAATGGTTCCAGTTTTTGGAAAAAAGACAGATTTGATGTGACTATAGGCATATTTATTTCCCATGAGTCACAAACATGCCTTACTATTCTGTTAGTTAGCGACTGTGTATGTTGTCCACATTCCAGACACAAACCACTACCAAGAAACCATGTTCTAGATGATCCTAAATTACTGGCTTTGTTGTTAAAGTGATCAGTGTATCCACAGGAGGTTTGATATTATAAACATAAAGAACAGCACAACCACACTAACAATTATATTGAAACACCACTTACTACAGGAATGTCTAGGTATTTAGACTCAGCTTTCTAACAATGAAAGGTCGTATTATCAAAGAAAACGTGAAAATAAAATGCTGTAATCAGCTCAACTATATGTCCAGTTGCAGACATAGAAGACAGTGTGACTGAGGGAGCCAGAAAACAACATCCTCATTAAATGTTGCGTCTCAGGCTGTGAACAGAAGGCCTGACCCTTTGATTACAGCAGAGCCGGGGACAAAGGCAATCCAAAAAACCTCCCTCGCCACTATGATTAATACTGCAGGAGGCAAGGCTTCCCTGTGCTTTTTTGATCATTTCAGATAATGTCTGTCATCGTGGCTTCCAAAATAAATAAATCAATAAAACAGAAAATGAAAATATAAAAACACTGTGAACCCCATTAGGCAACATGGGAGGAAGGGAGAGCAATCTCTTCAGATGAAGCAACTCTCAACAACAATGGACACTTGACTTTGTGAAATCTGCAGGCAATGGGCTTACAATGAACACATCTTATAGCATATTATATAAGATATCATATCATATACCGTATCATATCATTCTACAGGGACTGTGTGTGTTAATCAATATTGCTAGCTATGTATTAAAATGCACCACAAAGATGATATACTAAACTATCACATTAAATATTAAAAGTCCACATGACATTAACACATCTGAAACATATACAATAAAAATAGATTAGACTAAAGTCCGTAGCTGGATATGTTTGTTAAGGCACATTTTCTTTGTCCATGCTGTGTATGATATTCTGTTCTGGTGGCACCTGGAAGCTGCTTGGCGTCCTCTTCATCACATTCTTCATATATATTATAAATCCTTTATAATTTTGTTATCATGCTCAATGCTGTATTCTGTAATTTGTGTTCTGTTCTGTACACACAACATCTATTGCACGTCTGTCCTGTAAGAGGGATCCCATTAAAGGTTTTTTTTTATTAGGGAGTCTTTCCTTATTCAAAACAAGGGTCTAAGGACAGAGGATATTGTATTGCTGTACAGACTGTAAAGCCCCCTGAGGCATATTTGTGATTTGTGATATTGGGCTATACAAATAAAACTTGCCTTGGTTCTGTTGCTGGCAGATGAATGAATGAACAGGAATTGACCATGAAAGAAAAGTAGTGGCAGAAGTGCAACTATTGCAGAGATGAAAGCAGCGAGGAGTTAAAGGAAATGCAAAACAATGCACAAAAGAGCCATTTTGAGGAGTAACTATGAGCTTTAGTCCCACAAGAACAAAATGGATATACAGTACAATATAAATATTTTACATGTCTACCATATATACCAGATATGGATATATAATAAAAGGCTGAAGAAGAAATTTACCCTCCATGGTTGAACATTTTTGAAAAGGATTTATTAAAAACTCTTACATTTTCTCACATACCTACAGTATAATTAAATCTAAATGTTTTTTCTAAATGTATTCATTTTTCCCTTGTTTATGCTTCTAGGCTCATGCTTGCTTTTGCTAGCTATAAATTATTAGCTTGATTGATTAAAAGCATAGACTGAGGCAACTGTCATGAAGCGTGACAGTTGAATCTTGCCCTCTTATTATACAGCTGGATACTGGAAAGCAAGTGACCAATGCAGCCTGTTACAAAGATGATGAACACAACAGTCAAGAGATAATACAGAACTGAGATTAATTTTGTTATTGCAAGAAGGGTCCTGGCACATCAAGTCATACTGAAGAAAGATTCTATATTAAACAAAAAGTGAGAAGTTGGAATTGAAATTTGGGTCAAAACAAAACTTCAAATACACATTTAGCAGAGTTTAATTTAGTTTTAAATTCTGAAAGTGTGGTGATTGGTTTATATTAATAGATAACGGAGAAAAATTACCATTAAGCTAATGTCCAGTACTTTCAGTCAGATGAAATGTCCATGTAGGAACAAGCTATTATGCCTGAGAAGCAAGTAACAACAGAGAAAATTGTAGATAGTAAATATTCAAATATTTGAACAGATGTTTGGGCTGCTCAAAAATGGACAGCAATCAAATACAGAGGTGCTAAGAGCCTTTGTAAACATGGCTGTGTTCACAAAGTAGGTCTTGCCCTTATCTTCAAGCTCACAAATTGTCCATTATTTTCCTCTGGTTTAAGGAAATAAACAGTTCGTATTGAAATGGTCTCTCAAAGACAAAGAAATATATGTATTTGAAGCAATATCTGCTACTACATGTGGATGTTATTCACCTCTGAATACAAACTGATAATGGGTACAAAGATTAATGATATTTTAGCATTAAGGTGTCTTCTCCACAAATGAAGACAGGAGCAGCATGTCATTAACAATGCATGTCAGTGCTGAAACCAAAGTGCCAGAAAAGTGCAATATCTTCAATTTGTCTAGTTGCTATACTTAAATACTAATTCACAAACCCAAAGTTCTATTAAATAAATAATATAAAGTATTTCTGTTCATGGTAAATGAGCTTAATAATGTAAAGTTCTCAAACTAGACTTAAAAATACAAATTATTAATTGAAAAATTACTAAACAAATAAAGTTATTCCTGAATTCATCATTAGAATTTTTATTTAAACAGCATTTCTCAATGCAGTTATTCAAACTGTAGCATGAATGGGACTTTAGCTTTTCTATTTTTTAGCTTTTGCTGTGGTTTTGTGAAAATATGTACCACTGTTTCATCAAATAAAGCAGCCTCAATAGTAACTCCACTGTTGCAATTGATTATTGCATAGTTGTCCTCTGATCTAACCATGCTGCATCCGTGACACCTATTTGATCATTCCCTTCGGTATCCTCCTTGCACTAAAGAGACGTTATATAGAATATCATTTGTCTATTCATTACGGCGTACACTGCACTGAAAAGTCACAGAAAGAGAGTTCATGCAGGCAGCCCTGTACGGATGTGGTCAGGTAATTTCTATCCACAGAGGGTGAGCCACAGGAATGAAAGGGGGGAAACTGCTTCAGTTCATTGCAATGAAAAATTATCTGTGAACATTCCTCTGAAAGCAGACAAACAAAATTAGATCAAACTGATGGAAAAGGTGTCAAGGCTAATGCTTTCGGTTGTTAACACTGCTGATTTTGGTGACCAGACTCTGCCCCTGGTACACATGTGGCTATGATTATAAGAGGGCTTGTGGTTTTTGTAAAGCAATGACCCTAACTGCTTAAAAGCTGTTCTGAATCAGGGGCGAGGAAATATCCTTCCCATAATGTTTACTTTGCCTTTCCTCTGCTGCCTGCTCTGAAATATCTTAATATGGTCATCAAGATGCTCTGAAACCCACACAGCATATGCAATTACTGAATAGATTAGTGTGCAACATCTGGAATCATTAAATTTCACCTTTTTTGGTGTTTGGTGAAAGAGTTGTTAAAGTAAGCAGTGTGGTATAAAACTTGAAATAAGTTGGCAGGTGGATGTGACATGATATGTATGCTAATGACTCATCCACTGTGAAACCTGAATGAATGTGAAATATAAATATGTAGGAGTTCTATGCACGCCTGCTGTTTCAGGACACCTGGCCATTACACTGCAACATAGCTTCAAGTTAGAGTAAAAGTTTCTTCAAGGTTGCTTCTTGTCCTTACAGGCTGCACATCTTTATTTAGCATTTAACATTACTGAAGCTTTTACCTTGTACAATATAAAGAGCGTCTATCAGAGGATGATGCTCAGGTCTGAGATGTGAAAACATCCCAAGTAAAAAGCACATATCACTCACGGCAATCCATTTTCAGAGAGTGATATGTTCATTATACAACACAGAAATAAATACCTTTTTTTTTTTTATAAACACAGCCCAGCAGCAGCTGAAAAAAAGAGGAAAATAGATTTTTATACATTTTGCTTGATTAAGAATTGTCTCAGGGGAGCTGTACAGCTTCTCACTATCCATCATTAAACAGGCGAGCGGTGAGAGGATCAGAGGAGTTAGAATGAAAGCTAAAGTCTTGGAATAATTATCATCATTCTGTAACTTTTAAGTTTCTGCAGCAAGGCTCAGACTTGTCAGCATCTCCCCACATACACAAGAGCAGCTTAGTATATGCAGAAGACAGCTGTACTCTATGCAACTCACTGTATGGCCACCTAGTTATTTACTGGTTCCTATAATCTCTTCAGTATCTTAATCACTGTCTAAATACACAGAGAGAGTATTTTATTTGGAGGAGAAATCATTTGATGATGTGAATTGTTAATCAAGAGACTAGCAACCATTTTGGCTGGATTTAGACACTACAGAACTAACAGTGCGCTCGCCAGGACAATAGAAGCACAGATGCACATGAATGCACTCAAAACAAATGCACACACAATGCAGATGTAGGAAATAGGGACCATGGAGGCGTCCAAACACCCCACTAATCCTGGTGGAATATTTTGTCATTAGTGTGTGAGTGAGGATGCTGGAATGCAGCATCCAGTAAGTGGTGCCCTATAGCCAACACTGGGAGAGCCCCTGCCAGCCCAATGTGTTCTGCTAGCAATCACAGCCCACTGAGTCACAGGCCAGTGGAAAATGTCAGATAAACATCACACTGGGAATGAGCTTCCTCCCTCTCCCCTTCTCTCTGGCAGTATAAGTGGTTTAAGAATAGCACTAGAGATGGAGCTGCTTATTTTAAATGACACCATGAGAGTCAAAAGGTCAAATGAAATATACAAGGTTAGAGCAGGCGAATACGGTGCTAAGTAGATCAAATGACCAAAGTACACGCCAGGGTATGTTGTGGGTTTCGCTCTGATTCAAACGCTATGCCGCATGTTATTCCGTCTCACCAACATCTCTGCTGTCATCCTGTATTATGTACTATCCAATAAAGGAGAGACTCTGTAGGAAACAGAGAGGAGCTGAAACCTGAGTCAGGGCTCAGAGTTCTGCTGCAGAAATACTGCATTAGGACTAAGCTCAGACTTGGCTCATTTTCAGCCATCCAATTCACACCTTCGCACAAACATTCACAAAAGCTTGTCGTAATTTCCTGTGAGACCTTAGAAAACACAGTCAGGAACAGCTCTCACTGCAGGCTAGTATTGTAAATCACACGAGGGCAGCTCTGATATTTCATTTTTGCTGAACATTTCTCTGCTTATCGACCGGTGGGAGAAAGTAGCCTATGAAACATCTCTTCCAGTTTCATGACGTATTGCACTAACTCTGTGCTGCACTGCAAGTGGGACTTACACTATCTAATAATTTTGTCAGGTGTAACAGCCTTTTACTTTTTAAAGTATTGGATATTAAAAATAAAAAAAATCCATGACTTTTAAGGTGGTGGAAAGTAAGTGCATTAACTCAAGTACTGTGCTTAAGCACAATTTTTAAGTACTTTGCTGGATTTTATTTAATGCTGCTTTTTACCTCTACTACACCACATTTCAGAGGGAATTTAATTTAACTTCATTCTGTGGGTTTGGATTTACGTACAAAACCTATATGATGGCTTGTTTAATATGATGCCCTGTGATAGATTATGCTGCTAGCAGTACATAAAGTAGTTAAAATGTAGCTCCACTTCACCACAATATTTAAATGCTGCTCACACATTGATGAATCGGAATAATAACCCAGTAATATAATATAGAATAATGTAATACTCTAAAAAGGATCATTCTGTATAATAAATATTTTTACTTTTTTTACTGTATAATTCTGCACTGTTATTTAGTTTTGAATGCAAGACTTTTACGTGTAATTGAGTATTTTTACATTGTGCTATAGCTACTTTTATATAAGCCCTTAAAGTGAAATTTTCCCCTTAAGCAGCTTTAATGTTGGAAAAATAACCTTTCTGACAATATCACATATATATTATTTATCCGCTCCATTGAAACTATATGGTGATTTCACCATGTCAAAACATTTTTTTTTAAAATTCAGCCTGACGTTGTTGGTATTTTGGAAACTAAAATAAAGTACCATGAATTTGAACAATGGGTGGCACGTTTATAGGTTAAATGGGTTGAATGAAAAATGGCACATTATGAGGGTTCTATTAATTTGGCTTAATAATTATATCCTCTTTTCTGAACTTTAAAAGACTTGGCAAAGCCACGTGTGAGGTTCATCATCCCTAATAATTACTTATAAGGTCTTAAATCATTCTTTTCCAGTAGCAGAGAAAAAGCGAAGGTTTTGGTCCATGTCTTCATGATTACTCCATTGCTGTGCTGACCGAGTGCTGCCCGGTCCTTTACTGTATAGCTGCTGTGCAGGGCAGGGATGAGCTACTCCTCCTCCTCCCTGGCATTCACTCGCAGTGGCAGCCGGTGATCATGGTGACGGCAGGGCCAGTCAGGTCTAGACTGGTCCAAGTTGCAGTAGTGTGCTGGCTGCAGTGCTAAGGAGCTGTGTTTAATTAGGCCCATCCTGCTGAGCTGCTGCTGTTTATTTCCCCTGTGACACTCCGCTGATCTCCGCTGAGAGAGGAAGACAGAGAATCATTATGCATACACGTCTGCGCAAAAGCACCTACACACTATATAGGCACATATGGTAACTCACACATACACATTTACACCCAAACACACAGAACAGCAATACACTCATCAACCTGACTATACTTTGCTATATACACATTCATTTTCTGTAAAATTTCATTCTGTGCACACACGACCAGTTCGGAGAGACAGTATAGCAGCTCATAGTGCTCAGCCAGTGATCCTCTGATCTTAGTGTACATTCCCACATTATCACACTGCAGCAATGAACTAGAACTCACACATCTCTAAAACCAAAATGGTGTTGAGCCAATATTGTGTATGATTGATTATTTAGACATATGATCAGTCAAATGAATGAATTAATTGTGTGAAAGAAGTTGCAAGGCAGAGACTCCAGGAATTAACTGCCCCTGGCCAAGAAATAGTCCAGCACATAACCCTCCAAAGAACGTCAACCTGCCATTTTTACACATCAGTTTTTGTACAGAAATAAACAAGAAATGTTGTGTAGTGAGCTTTAGATGTGCTGGTAGGTGGATTTTGTTACCTTTGGACAGAGGCTGGCTGTTTTCCTCCTGTTTCCACTCTTTGTGCTAAGCTAAGCTCATATTTACCATATAAATATGAGTGTTATTGATCTTCTCATCTAACTCTCAGCAAGAATTGAAATAAGAATATTTTTATTCCTTTACTTTGGCAGAGACATCCTATTTTATCACCTTTTGATCTGAACTTTTTGAAAAAATGTTCATGTAAAAAAAGAAAACATACACACACACACATACACACACACCAGACACACCACTCTCTGTCTCACATACACACATTTGAAAATAGAGTACATGTTATATGGGGGAAAGGGCAGCAGCCGTGTCTCACTGGTACAAAAATCAATCCAACAAAAAAACAAAAAAAGCAGTAGCCCTGACAGAAGTTAAGTTGGACCTGTGAGTTTCTCTGGATCCCTGCAGGGCAGCAACTCCACTGAGTTCTTTTAAACATTAGCTGTTTAATTTAAGTGTGGGTCCAGTGAACTGGAAGAGAATTACTGTTTATCTCTACTGGGTCTCCATGTGGCAGGGAGAAGCATCAGGTCAGCACAACGCTGCAGCCAAATGGATAGACAGAGATGGATGGATTGTCAGAATACCTCGGTACCAAACAATTCATACTATAGGACACGTTTTCCCTACATGCAATTTAAGCTGCTTCGCTAAACAAATCTGAAGCCAAGACAGACAAACAGGATAATGTGTCCACACATTTTGTTTCCTCCCTTTCGCTTTCCTTGTTGTGTTTCAGTAGCTGCAAATTGAGAACAATTGGAACACATGGTGTGTTAGAAAATCAGTTTGACTACTCTGGCACCTCCTATTGTGAAAGTAGGACTGGCAGAGCAACCATACGCTCTGTGCCAGGTCCTTCTTATTACACAAACACAACTGAACACTCTTTAGGAGAAATATGACTGATTTCCTACTTTTAGATATGATATGCCCTGTAGTTTTAATGTCAATCAAACATACAGCTCAATATGAAATGACAAACATATAGATGACAGTACCAAGGTTGCTCTTCTCACAGTTATAGTAACAAAATATCAATATCTAGGTCATTCAGATGTTTGAGTTCAGATGAGTAGCTTATGAACCTACTGTATATATAGCTCCTGGAGTTAAATTATCATGCCATTCCAAATCATATTTATGTTTTCATGGTCTGCCAGAGACCATAAAAACATAAATATTCTGCTCTTATCTTTTGGGCCACGTTGGTCCAGAAGATAAGAGCAGAATATTTTCTTTGTTAAATGGAACAATTTTTCCTCTTTAGGCTAAATATATGTGAAGAATAATTCATGAGACACACTTGTATAGTATCTACATTGGGTTGTAATTCATCGGCCACATGGTGTCATTGTGTCTGGATGATAAAGTGACTGAATGCAGCAAAATGGACATCCAGGAATTCTTTTGAAGTGCACAGCTGTGCTCATATCAGTTGTGTATGAAGTATAATGAGGGACCTCCTTGTCACTGTCACCTGTGATAGACTCATCAGACTCCAAATCACAATGCTAATGGAGAGATCGCCCAGTGGGATACAAAGGAGAGATATTGTTGTACGAGGTTACAGTGGCGCCTGAGTATTGAAATGGGATGCATAATGGCAGATTTATTTATGGTGTTAATGTATTTTAGAGGAGCTCATTTGTCTGTCACTGTGTATACTTGACTGGAAAGGATGGAGATTAGCAGTGAAGTCACTATGACCTTTCTGTCTGTCATTCCTCTTCCCTTCACACCGTCTGTTGCACCCAGCTTTGGTATTTTTTCTCAAACTGTACGAGGGAGTGACCGTGAACTTGGATTAGGAAAGGTCCTTGGCAGCAGCAGCATTTCTGTTGGATGACAAAGAGCAATCTCAAAAGAGAAAGTGTTTCTTGATCCAGTGCCTTGGACTAAAATGTTTGGAGAATGCCTCCAGGAAGGAGATGATTGGTGCTGATGTTTACTTAACCTGATTAAAAATGCACTTATCATTGCACAGGCATATGAAAGCAGTTACAATTTGGAAAATGTGAATCTTGCTCTTGGAGTATTTGTTTGCTTTCGCCTGTCACCCCTAAATGTAATAAATATAGTGCAGATAAGATGAAATGAGACTAAAATTGGACTCTGGAAAGGCTCACGCTTTAAATGATCAGAAATAAAAATGATAAATAATGTTATATCATGATGCAAACTTTTATTACATCCAATTTTTCAGTGTTTACAATACTGGTTGAGATTTGTTTGGTGCCTAGACAAGCATCAGAATATGAGGCCAAAACAGATTCATAGCACAAAACCTTCTTGCCAAATGTTTGTAAAGATTAGCCACAGTCTAACTGGCAGTTTAATTATTTTTGATTGCACATTATTAGCAACTCCCTCAGTACACATTTATGTGTCTCTTGTCTGGCAAATGAGGCTCATTGTTGATTCCCTTTTTCTCCATGTCATCAGAGTTCAGGACAACATCATGTTGGCATTGAGAATGATTGGGAGAAGAGAAAAAAAAAGAGCAGTGACAGGCTTGAGCAAACAATTTCAGCATGATCAAAGCTGCTGAGTGGAAGAGAACACTGTGTACAATGACTGGAGAGGGGAGGGAGGAAGGCACTGTAGTGAAACCGATCACCTCGACACAAAGTTTCTCTGACACTGCAGTTCATGGGATGGAATAGAAGTGCAGTTACAATCCATTAATCATAACTACCATACTAATGTCAAGCCTATACGCTGACTTGTTGTATAACTTTACAGCAAGCAGTTGTGTCTGTAACTGCATCCTAATTAGACTGTAGCCTTTATCTCGCAAGTTATTGTACTATTACCTGAGGTGTGACAACAGACAGCAACAATAACAACAAAACAGTTGTCAGAATGTAAGGTCCGGTCATCACTCTACCTTGCAATCAAACTGACAAGGTAACAACCTCCATTCTGTATCACATTCACAATCTGCCTACTTGTAGATAATTACCACATTTCTCCCCTGCAGTGAGCATTGCCGGTAGGAGCGGCATCCCCGTTGAGCCAGAAAGACGTGTGACACCCATACCCACCGAGCACAGTCATTAGACACTGAGTGGAGGCAAAGTTCAGCAGATTAGGTCTAATGGTCGCACATTGGGATGAGGAGCTGAACTGGGGACAGGGCAAGTAAAAATGTGTAATGGGGGGGTGGGGGGAGGTGGAATTAAATGGAGGCACTGTTCGCTGAATGTGATTTGGATGTTAGTCGGATTGTGTTTTGTGAGACTGCAAAGCTGTAAATAATGTTTCAATCAATTTCAATCATGTGATGTCATTCCTCTTCCTCTACAGCAGCTTGAGGCTTTTCTGATATTACACAAGCCCCAGATTTGCTTTTTTCCCTCACATCAATTAATGTTTGACTGATATGATTTTTGTTAAAGGCATCATTTGTGGTTAAATGTAAATACTGTAAATTTCAAAAGAATGGATCTTACTATTATTCCAGAATTGACAGGTCAATTAACACAATAGACAACAACAAAATCTCAGTTATTGATATTTTCCAGTGGTGCTAAAAAAGTGTTTACATCAGTAATGTTCATATAGGACTGAAATAGACTTTTATTTTCAATTGTGATGTGCTAAGGCATTTTAAAGCTAAGATTAGAAAAGTAAAGGAAAAGCAATCTGATGAGAGTTTAAGAGATAAGATAAGATAAGACTTTATTGATCCCTAGAGGGAAAATTTGCATGTTACAGCAGTGCAGGGAACAAGGAATCAGATAGGGTTCAGTATTGACCTGAAAATTCACCTGAGGTTTGGCAAAGTGGAAAACCTAAAATAATAGCAACAACAGTAATTGAAAAACATGAATGCATGCTCATTATTGTGCAATAAATATTCACAACATCACAAATCAGGAAATTGCATATTGATTTTTGACATTTTTTTCAGTGAATGCCAACTCTAAGTAATATGTCTGAAGCCTGTTGACTAAGTTTAAATTCGACTGAGAATTATGTGCTGTATCTTAGTGTGTGTTTGTGTGTGTGTGTGAATATATCATCCTGTATTCTTTACATATATGCATATAAGCCTGTATTCAGCGGACACTTCTGGGTCATTTCCTTGGCAAGATCCTAATCCAATCTGTTCCCTCAATGTACAATTAAAATACTGCTCAGCAATACTGCACTGCACTGTGTCCCAATTATATTTCTCCAAATGTTCCCAGCAACACTGCAACACTGCAGCGTGAGCTCCACTCCCACTCCTCCCACTTCTAAGTTTGGGTGACAGGCATCTGAAATACCTGGTTTGTCTGTAGAGCTTTTCACAATGCCCCAGATCCATCATTGCGGGGCCATTGAGGCTCATTGTGTGCATCCATTAACTGTATCTATGGTGGAACCTTACAAAGGGCCAGCTTGAAGAGGGTCATTGGTGCGTGGGCCCCCACTATCATAAATCTGGTGCAGTCTGGAGCTGAACCTCCCCTGTGCTCAACTAATGGTGCTGTAATCGCTGGTACTGCTTCTTGGGTGGGATGGAGGGGTGTGTGTGCGTGTGTGTGTGGTGGGGGGTCGGGGGCTTACGAGGGGACGGGGTGTATAAAGCATTACTCATTTGTTTCCAAGCTCCGAGACCAATGAGCCCTAACTAATCACCCGGCTTTTTGTCTTTTCCATAAAAGTGTTTCTGAAGAGCACAAATTGGCCAACTGTTTTAGAGACACTTTCTTTGTCAAGATACTGATATTAATCATTGTCTTTATCCTCAATCCAGCACAGTGTTAATATCCATATGAATAAAATATAGACTGCTCATAAGGGATGGTCAAACCCTTTCCCTCGTTTGCTTTCGGATGGATCTCATTGTTCCTCATTATTGAAGTGGGTCAGTGCCTCCTCACCTCTCTGCTCACCTGTAGAAAAAAAAAACATATGAGTTTAGAGAGACCTGCAATATTAATGCCCCCATAAAGTAGGGGGGACCTTCTCCACAACCATATCCTACCATAAATATAACTTTAGGTTTTGTTTCTGCACCAGCCATGTAAACTATTCCTATTCTAGTGGATGTAGACAAGGGTTTAACAGCATTATAGGATTGTTGGTCCATATTTTGATGAACAATGTGCAATGATTATCACTAATCATCAAAATTATAAGACATTTTTAGCATGATATGTAATATATTGCAGTCTTATACCCCAAGGCTCTTCATAATTAGGAGAATTTGGAAATATATTCATATAGCAAACAAATGCTCAAGGAAAATAGGCTTTTCAGAACTATTTTTCACTCTCTTTCACCGAAGAAAGCTGTGTCAATGTGTCAAAACTGGCATTTGTACCAAAGTCACAAATTGTTAGCTTGTTTAATGTGTTCCCCTGCGCTCTGAATGCTGAGTAGTACCCCTGTAAGCATTGCCATGCAGGTACAAGTGTCCACTAATTTGCCTGCAGGGGCCTGGGAACGACCATTTCCCTCGTGCTATATAACATCATCTAAATTGGGTTATTTTGACAAAGCTATGCAGGATATGAACACATTCTTTAACGCCCAGTAGCCCACACTTCTTCTTCTTCTCTCCACCTCCAGCTTTGTAGGCAGCTCAGTCAGAACATCTCCCACTAGAGTCTGTGGGTGTCCTCTCAAGTAAGAGGAGCTCCTATTGGTTTTGCTCTTGCATCCTACCCACGCACTTCCAAAGGTTCCCTTTTCTTAGCCAACCAATCTCTGCAATTCCTGGCAGCTATCAGAGTGTCTGAAACACAAAGAAACCTGTCCACCTCAATCCTGTCCCTTAGTGCCGGGAGATGCAGAGTGTTGGTGTTGGCAAAAAGAGTGAGAGTGGCTCTGCTTAAGGGCCCCAAGTCCTCCTCTCTCCTTCATATGGTGGATGATCAAGCCTCAGAGGAAGATTCGAGTCGAGTGCTTAGAGTACAATGGCTCTTTCCTGCCAAACACTGCAGGGTTACCAATGGAATACAGCCAGTCATATTTTCACATCAATTACACCATTTAGACCAATAGACTGTGTCCAGTGCTTGATGTCCAATCATGGTATTTACTTATGGAGCCCCAAAGTGTTCAATAAATAAATGATTGTTATTAAACACTGTAGAAGAAGTGATAATTCTAATCGTTTAGTCATAATTTATGAAAGATTTGCTGAAATGTTTCTTTTGTTGCTGCAATACCATCATTAGCATCAACAATCTGAGTGATCTTTTATGATTCAGCCCTCATGCCACGGGTAGTGGGCGTCTCCATATGGTTAATTGTAAACCATATGGAGACATTTTAACCCTAAACTAACATTTACTGTTTGGAAAATGCATTTCTCTGCTGCACACATGGTATGCATCTACATAATAGCAGTTTCTTTTTTTTTTTTTTTTACATGCAAATCATAACTAAAAGCATTTTTAATGATGCATTCTTTTCTTTCGTCCTTGTGAAATTGTGTCATAAGGTTTAAGGAAATGCTTTCTCTGATGTAATCCATAGTAGTAACACTTTATTATCACTGAGGTATATGGAGCCATATCAGATATTCATCCGAGGTCATTTCCAATGTGTAAATATGAATGTCATCCTTGATAAGGTTGCACCCAATAGTCCAGCGATGATGATAGATGGTCAGTGATCCACCCGTGTGTTATTCAACGCTCTTCCAGACATGCTCATCAACTGCAGGGATTAGCATTCTGCTCAGGTCCTTCTTCTCTATGTGCCAGGACAAAAAGCAGAGGCGCTGCAAAAATGTTAAATAGATATGCCAACAAACAAGCGAGCAAATAGATAACTAAAGAGAAATATTCATGCCTACCTGTTGGATGTTGTTTGGTAATGATTTTGAGATCATTCATGCATACAATGTGTTTTATTAAATGGAATTCCTACAGAGCACTTAAAGGAATCTCACTGTGTGCATTCAGTTGAAGATAAGATTATCCGTGGTGTTGTACAATGGTTCATTTTAGAGCTGGTGTAGATTTTGTCAAAAAAGATTATGTGATTATCAAGGTAATCCTTTTTTCTTGGTTTCTCTGCTTGTGTAAAATACACTAAATATACATTATATACACATTCCAAAAGATTTGACACATTCAGGAGAGAAAATGCACCCACGTTAGGAAACCATAATTTAAATTTATCTCTCACATTGTGGTTTTCAGTTATACTCAACTGGACAGATAAGTTAAAATGATATTTTGATGTTTTATAAAATATTTGAACACCCCTATTACTTTCTGTCTTGATATTCACAATTTTTCTTCAAAATTTGCTGAGTGTCCTTCTTTCCCTCCAAGCTCTCATTAGTACAAAATCTAAGTGACCTGCCATTGGAAGCTGGGTCTGAAGAGTTACACTGTGACAGGTTGCTCCAGGTCTCAAAATGACAGCAGCATCTCCATAAAAAAAAGATCCACGACAGTCTCAGAAATGTGGGCTAAGAAATATCGACTCTCTGCTAAAACCCACTGCAGTACAATGAAGCAATAAAAAGCAGCCGTATGTGTCAGGAAGCAGACAAGGAGAATAGAACCGAGACAGGTAAAAAAGAGGGAATCGGGTGAAGGACTGGGACAAGCTTCGCCTCTTTCTTATTATAAGGTGTGATTGATCACAGTATCATGCCATTAATGGTGTTGGAGCTCACATCGAGACGCTGGGATAACAAGGTCATGCTACCACATTATTGTGCAGTGCTGTTCTTTGACAGGGTGGCAATATCCTCCACTTCTGACTCACACTTCCAAATCTTTTCATTCAGTTTGACTCGTGTTACTATTACAAATTTGGATCCTTTACTATATAATAATGTTGATAGAATTCTTGTGAAAGGCTGTTTTGCATATGAATGTTTAATGACTTGTTCCCAGCCAACTTTAACCGAGGAATTATTGGCTTTGCATAGTCATTTCATGACTAATGTGTCTTAATGACATCTCTATGGTTCCTATTTAAGACACTAATGGGCAGTAACACATCTCAAACTGTGGTGTGTTATATTAAATTAATTATTGATCTTGGCTTCATATGCAATTGATGTCTCAGTCCTTGGATACCTTGTTATTGATGTAGTTTTGCTGAGGTTGTAAAGCGTGTCTGAAGCCACAATGCATCGCACTGTGCCATGGAGCTTCATCCAGACTCACATCAACATGTGCAGAGATTTTCAGCATCGATGCAATTTGCACTCCGTATTAAAATTAGGGAAATCAATGAAAAATGCACATTTATTTACAGAATCTACAATGATTCATGGCTCAGCAATGTTGTCAATAGATGGGGATAATGAGCTGAAATTATTATGTCCTGGCTTTATTAACACCAAACATCATTTCTGTCATATTTTTTGCACTTAATTAGAATTAATTTGTGTTATTGTTGCAACATTTGCCGTCTAATTGAATTTGGATTTCTGGATGTAAAAGGATTCACAAGGTCATATGACATCATGTGAATGATGTCACAAATACACTGGATTTCTGAGGTAGAGAATTGAATGAATATGTTCATTCATCTGCATTAAACCAACTCCATTCACTTTGTTATTGTTTGTACATCTGACCAGAACCACTACCAGTGTGTTCTACATACTGATAATAATAATGTGGTTTTGTAGTTCTAAGTTCTGTTTGGAGCTTTAAAGCCGTGAAGATGATTTATCCATCTTGGCAAGCATTCATTTCTGCTTGTTTATAAACTGAAGAGTTTATGGGCTTCTTAGCTTTGGCTCTGCTGTCTTCATCTGTCTTTTGCTACTGCTTTTCCTTTAAAGAGGAAATAGTCTTTACTGCAGGAGAAAACAAACCTAAACGTTGTATCTTAAAGTCCTGTGTTTAAGGGCTTTACAATGCAACCTGACCTGAGCTTGCAAAGTTGCAGTTTTTTTCTTACATACACTATGTAGACTCTGTAAAAAAAACAAATAGGCTAATACAATGTATTAATACAGATAACCGACCAGAGTGTGAAGGTATTGATATTGACAGTAAACTGGGTAAATGTTGTCATATCATGACTATTCTGGGGCTACAATCATTTCAGCTACAGCATCACACTGCACACCTATCTCAGCATTGTGGGATTGGGCAGCATCTGGCCCGTCTGTGTATTTGTTTGCCCATAATGCAATTCTGCCGCGTTATAAACAAGTCGAGTGAGGCAGTCCACTCACTGGTTTTGGTTGAGGATTTGTCTTTGTGCTGCTACCGTCAGTCTTCTTCTTTTTTTAGAGCTAAAAATACTTGCAGGGACAAACAGAAAACAAAACAAAGGAGAAAGAAACACATATTACGTAGACCAAGAACGGTTTTGAAATATTCAAAACTGTGGAGCAGCCACAGTCTTATTTCTGTCCTCATACATCCTACAGTGTAGGAGTCAGTAAGGCATTACTATAGCCTTAATAAAATAGAAAGCGGACTGTATACCAACATTAATCAACCTCTAAAGATTTCATCGAGTGCAGCAATAACTGGATGTATGTTTTTTATCTCTTCCATCCACAGAAGACATGCAAATGAGCCAGGTTAGCAATAAGACCCACAATGTGACACTTCCGAAATCCCCCTCTGAGTAAAATCTGTGCTTGGACTTTGGACTTCTAAAGGACACAGCTTGTAAAAACTTTCTGTGACAGAGAGCGAACACGATCCCCAGCATAAGCCGCCCTGCTTTTGAAGCTCCTCTCCACTTAGAATTGAGGGTAAAGGGTCAAATCAGGAGAAGGAGGCATTTGTGAAAAAAAAAACAAAAAAAAAAAAACGACGGCCTGAAGAGAGATTAGTAAGCGTAGGGTGAAAACTCATTCAACATGATCCAGTTGCCATGTAAATCTGTTTTACACCTTTTGAGAGTAGCTGGGGCAACGTCATATTAGGAAGAAACACCAGTATGAGCTATTTATTACAACATAGGAATTTTGTCAATTGAGTTTAAAGTGTAAAAGGATTAAAGGGAGCTTATAATCTCTGTGTTTATCACTACTTAGCCAATCACAGTGGATGGTTTGACACATATGTCAGTTGACTAATGATTTTGAGTCACTAATTCATTGCTATGTTACAGTAATGAGCTGTAATTCATGTAATAACTGACATTTTACAGATGTCAAGCAAATAAAAGGCTTATTAATACATACTTGAATTGAATCTCGCATCACATCTAGCATTCTCTGACAAAGTGTGAATGAAAGCTGATGTTTCTTTAGACTGACTGTGCTCCAGAGTTTTGTTCCTGCCTGGCTGATGGCTTGTCACTGTAGCCTTTGGCTATCCATACGAATGGGTGACTACAATAGAGTCAGTAGACAGGAAAGACTGGCCTACCCAGTGGCCTCTTTTCTCCTCCATATAGACAATAATATAATGACCCCGTTGTACAATCAGCAGCACATTGATCTCAGGCAGTCTAGCCTTCCACACATTTATTAGCCACTGATCATGAAGTCCCTCGCAAGATAGTGTAAGACCAGAGTAACATGTTTGTTCTCATTGCAAGAAATTATCCACTTATTGTGTGAATGTGACCAAGAGACATAAAGCCTTAATGACGAGAGGGTGATGGAATGTCAAGTGTTTAAAAGCATGAATAAATCTAAAGGCTCTTAAGGGAGTCTTTGTTTCCTGTCTTTATTTTTGTTCTTCTTTGCCATTCTTTCTCCTTCCTCTATTTTTTGCATATTTTATTTCACATGAGAATAAAAAAAAAAAGAAAATCTAAAATATTTCTCTGGAGTGCAAAGTTGCCATTTGCTTTGGCTTAATGTAATTGTTTTTTCAAGTCGTGATAAAGAAGGTAAGTGCTTGTGTATGTGTGTGTGTGTATGTGTGTGTGTGTGTGTGTGTGTGTGTGTGTGTGTGTGTGTGTGTGTGTGTGTGTGAGAGAGAGAGAGAGAGAGAGAGAATCAGAGAGACAAAGAGAAAGAGATGGCCTGGGTGTCTGTAAGTGTGTGTGCATGGTTTATGATTACATGTCCTTTGTGGAGCACATCAACCATTCATGCAAGAGGAACCACAGCGAGATGAGAAATGCCTTCCGCGCACTCGTAGGCAGCAGAAAGTGACATTGAACGTTCATATACAAGCTGAGAATCTCATGCTCAGCCGATATGCATCTTATGAAAGAAACAGCGTTCATCATTTTCGTCTCAATGCGCCCCCCAACCCCCACCCCCAACACCCTCTCCCTCCCTCCCCCCCCAATTCTGCGACCACAGTGTCACGGCTGTGTGTGGACTGAGAAAAGGCCCTAATAATGGCAGGATGGGGCCTGATAAATGGGACCTGATGAATCAGTATCGCAAACAGCGGCCGAACAATATCTGCTGAAACAGAGGGTGAGCCATTCGAGAGATATCTGCTTGCAGTCGGTGAGAACACGAGGAGCTGTAGATCAAGAGTGGAAGTCGGTGTGATCGCCGTGCAAAACCTGAGATTCAAGAACATGTGCCTTCCACTCCCTGAAGCTGAAGAAATGCAAACAAATTGATCTAATATTATACTTAGAGGGCAACAGAGTAGAAATGAAATTGATTGATCCCACGCAAGTGACTAGGCCTATACACAAATACATTAAAGACTGCATGTGCCCTGTGTGCATGCTCTATGTCATCCAGCCTGCTTACTTATTCATTCGATGGTAGCATGCAGGGGCTGGGAAACCATAAGAAATATGCTCTTGCTGCTGCAGGCCAGAAATTTCTATCGATAGCCTGGGTAGCATCCATCTTCCCAAAGTCCACCAAAGGTCAGGAGCAGCATAACTTAGAAGCTGGTTTGCATTGAATTCTAGTCTGTATTCTGCATGTTTACTGACAGTCCCCCGATGGAGACTGGGTGACGCTGTGACACTCTTGCTCAGCCATCCACACATACCAAGCCGAGGATGGCTGTCTTGTAAATCTGAGATGGCGAGGGGGTGTCAGTGAAAGCATTGTTTCACAGTCAATAAAAGGGGCCCTGGGTTGCTCGTAAGAACAGCAATCTGCAGCCATTTTCCGAAGAGAACCTCTCGGGAGTACTTGGGGGGTTATAAGTTGAGTTCCTCCTTGTATTTGGAGTTAATATCTCGAATAAAAACTAAAACAATAATCAGCCCAGCACATATTCCAGTATCTAATGGGAAAAGATATGGAGTCAATGGAATACAGTGTGCATATGAGAGCCAGATTTCACTCCAGGAACGACAACAAAGCCCACACTGCTAGCCAACAAATGATATCACGTTCATTATTTATTTATCGCTTTGTATTCCTGAGGTGTTTGCTTTTTTTTTATGTGCATTTTGTATGTCAAAGACATTCACATAAACTGGCAGATAAAACCGATGTCATTCCCATCCAACTTAATTAGCTTTGCAAATAATTTCCTGCATATTTAAATTCCCTTGCATTACTATTTTTAATCCGTTTGTCAGCTGGCTAAAATGTGCAAATGAGATACTGTTTTGAGCAATTATTTCACCCATCCTTGCTGGACCATATGGCAAATAAATGATGAAAATATGCTTCTCACACAATAGTCATTCCAATTACTGTTCAGTCAGTCAATGTCAGTGATTATAATCCTCCAAATATATTGTCCTTTAATTTCCCATATAATAGGTCTATACTCCATCATCTCTCAAACTGAAGCATACTATTTTCCTTGCATTGTTCTGCAGTCTCTAACACGACATGTCTATAAAGAACTGTATGTTTTTTGGGTGTGGAGTGAAGGAGCCGTGTAGCTGCTGCCTTTATGTCCTGTGCTCTCTTAGATTGCAAGCGTTCCTTCGGGGATAATCCATGTTGTGAAATTGAAGTGCAGTGCTGGAATACAAGTTCTCCCCACTCCACCCCCACCCTCCTCTCCCTGCTGAGGGTTAAAAAATGAAACGGGACTTGACAGCTTGGTGGATATGACCCTGTTGGAGTAATCTGAACATCAAGATGACAGTAGTGGGAGGCACTGGCGCCAGAATAGGGGGGACAGCAAGACTTTTTGTCCCCCCACTTTCAGGTGTTATGGTAAGAAGGTGGTAACGTCTAAGCCCGGTATTACAGTCAACGTCTAAGCCTACTCAAACATGTTGGACCTTTAAATACAATTATAATCAACTGTTGTGTAATTCAAATGAAATCAGAGTGAAAAACATAAGAATCAGTATCAACAGGAGCCAGAATGCTCCCCCACTTTTATATATAATTTGTATATTTTATACTATATTTTACATTTTTCTTCTATTGTAAATTCTTTCTTCTTTTATATTATTCAAGATTTCTTAATCTTGTGTGTATTTTTGACTGCTACGCACCACAACAACACCAAGACAAATTCCTTGTATGTAACATGAGCTGTATTCTGACCTGGAGCACAAGAAAAGCTAAAATGATGGGGACTTAGACAGAAAAAGACATACTGGTCCTTTAAAGCTGTAAAAAAAACTTTTTGTACATTTCATGTACACTAAATTATATTATATAGGGATGTCTCCACAAGTGTTAACCAAGGAAAATAAGCCAAATCCATGCTTGACTAATGTGAGTTTTTACAATTCCTTATGACAATGAATTATTTTCCACCACGTAAGTAATTCAGTTAATGTACTGTAAGCCTAACATTGATACACATTCTTCTCTCGAGTATCTAGCAGCAATTATAGCCTAGAGATTCTAAGTGGACACAAAACCTTTTTTGTACTCCACGTAGATGATGAATATAAAAACGACTCATTGAAATCGGTTGAGAAATGTAAACATTATAGAGCTTTTTATCCAGAAAAACCACAGCCCCCCTGGTTATTTGTATTTGTTTACAGGAAGTCTTGCCCGATTCAATATGGTGGAAAATATGGCGACACTGACGTATGATCCAGCAGCCAATGCGGCATCTACATATATATGTCTCGCAAAAAATGCAAAAAGCCCTCTTTAGAACCAGTGTTTGGTTTGTCCATTCTGGGTTACTATAGAAACATGGCGACATGCAACATGATGGGCTCTGTGGAAGAGGACCTGCTCCCTATGTAGATATAAAGGGCTCATCCTAAATTAACAAAAACAAAACAATTCTTATTTTCACGGGATTATACACTAATGAAATTATACTTATGAATACTACACTCCATTTCTGCCAATAGATCCCTAAATCTTACATACTGGTCCTTTAAAGCTGTGGAAGGGGCAGTGTAAGTTACAGTGTTGCACTATGCTGCAGCTGCGCTATTCGTCTTTTGACATATTGCCGCAATTTGGGAAACACACTTATTTGCTCTCTGGTGGAGAGTTAGATGAAAAGATCAATCCTACTTTCTCGCTGTCAGTTATATATATGGCTACAACCAGGAGCTGGTTAGCTTAACAGCTAGCATAAAGACTGGAGACATGGGGGAACTGCTAGCCGGGCTCAGTCTGAAGATAACAAAATCCATCTAATAACACCTCTAAAACTAACATGTATCTCATTTGTTTAATCTAACCGAAGTTAAAATAATAAAAAAAAGACACTGTAGCCTTATATTTCATGTACAAATATGAGAGTGGTATTGATCTTCCTGTCTAAGAAAGTGAATAAGCACATTCCGCAAAATATCTATCTGACTATCTTTTAATGGTGTAAAATCTCCCTTTGAAAATGTCCTGCTTGGCCGCACAGTTGTTAACTCTGGGAACATCTAAAGCCATAAAAAGGATTTGATGAAGCCCTTCAGAGATGTCGAGTCACTAACCACATCTGTGCATGCTCAAGATCAAAGCAAAGAAAGTAGTTAGGCAAAGGTTTAAGTGGAGTAACCCTTCTGTTAGGAACGCAGAAACAAAAGGAAATACATTAAAACCAGCCGTCTGGTTTGAAAACCTCAAAGTTAAAGGAAGTGATTTGGCAAAACAAATCTGACTCGGTTGCAGTTGAAACAACACCTCGAGGTCAGACATTTTGTTGTTTAACATTTCATCCGACTGCGCACCGTAAAATTTCATGTTGCTTCTGGCAAATGAAGTGCATAGCTATGCATACTCTGAGATAAATGATACACACCAGGCAAGGTCATTTAAAAACAGCTCTGTGAGAATAACTTCTCCTGTGTATGAAAACTACTGGTGTTCTTAAGGGGTACAGGATGTGGAACTGATTAACACAGAGCAGCTACACTGATTACACCAGCTGAAAAACAAAAGGCAAGTACGGTTCAGTGATTATTCTCTAATGGACATTCATTGGGTTTTGTGTGAGGACTACAAAACCAAACTGGCTAATTTGGTTGAATTAATAAGCCATGTCTGCATCTATTCAACTGGGTGCAAGCGGTGGCTCTGTGAATTACAAGTCCCACAGTAATAGAGGAAAGAGGAAAGGAAGGGCAGGTGAAGGCTAAATGGCTGACGTTCCGTGACTTTCATCATCCAAAGACAGCACGCACGTGACAGCTGAACAGATCGTTACAGCTGCACCAATCCCACCGCCGCTATGCACATACAGTACACACACACACACACACATATCATTCTTGTCTTCATCCTTCCACAAGTCCCAAGGGTCCACATACACGCAGTGTCCCTAGAGGCAGTTTTTGGAGGGGTTCTTCATTTTGAGGTCAAGCACAATCTGACCTACAGTACTTTACAGTACAAACCCCTGCGAGCACACAGGTACTGGATGGATTTGGTGTTTTTCATGAGCTTCTGACCTTGACTTGGTATAGGGACACATAGATAGTGTTATAGAAATTAGCTTATTGTTTTCATCTTAGCCTGCGAGGTACACAATTTATCATCTATGGTCTGGTATGGGCCATTAGCATTTTGCTTTACACAATGTGTGCAACCAACAAATAAGTAAGGGTGTAAATGATTTATTCTCCCCTGTGGTAAAATACTGTACAATGAACTACTTTTTGTTTAAAGCTTTTGTCCTTTGAGATAGATTGCACAATTCGCTATCTAATTAAGCCTCTGCAACAATGCTGAACTTAAGTAAAACAAATAAATAAAGAGGCAGTTTTTAGCTCCAAAATTAGCATTTTATTTCGATGGTTGGGGTCAGAGATGTATAATTTGTTTTCCAGTACATATGGTTATCCACACGGCTTAAGTCCAAAACCTTTTCCAGTCTTAAAGCTGATTCAGTAATTAGTGCCTAGCATGTCATGCCACCCCACCCCACCCCCCTTTTTGGTACAAATTCAACAGTTGTGCTGACAAGATCACTACTTTTTAATTTTTATCAATGTGTTTTTTTTCATGTTTTATACAAAAAACTCTCTTAGCTTCTACACATTTAATGTCACCCAGATTTTTATTTTTTTTTTTCACTTTGTAAATAAATTTGGGAAACAACATTTGTCATTTTTGTTGTCATGAAAAGATAAAAACATGCAAAAAAATTTGAATTTGTAGTCCAAATTATACATTTACAAGTTTGGAACTTTTTGCACTTCTTCATATACTACATCAAAAGAAAAGATAAAGAAAAAAACATTATGTACACACATCTTTTTACAGTGAAGTAAAACTTGAAAATATCAGATGAATGACTAAGGCAAATGAAGTGTACATAGATTAGACCAAAACAGTTTTTTTTTGTTGTTTTTGTAAAATACTACATCACTTCAGAAAAAAAAAGAAAACAAAAATCTGCTACAAAAGTATGATTCATAACTCCCTTTATTTGCAACCAGCTGCATAATTTTAATTTTTTAGTGAAAAAGTCTAGAAGTCTAGCGTACTGTACAGTGCTGCTCTTAATTGTTTTTCTTTCCAACCAAGCTAACAGATGATCCTTCATTTCTTCGTCTTTGTAGTTTATTTAAATAATCTTCAACAAACAGGAGCATTGTGTAACCAAAGAAAAAAAGCATGTAGAAGCATACCAGAGTGTAACATACTTTGTTTGAAATCACTCCAAAAGTCAGTACCATTAAAGCCTTGAACATAAAACTAATCATTTAGATCCAAAAAAATGTACAAAAAGGCACATTATATCCCAGTGCTTCTGTACTGTGAAATTCAAGTGTAACTGAGCGCATTCAATACCAACAGTCCAAGTGGTGACAGTCCACCAGTGTTCCCTCCCATATTCTCCATAACTGGAGCACAGCCTATGCCTAAGCTTTCAACAAGCATATGTATGCGTAGACTACAACAATAAGCCTAGGTTGGTTGTTTTTGAAAAAAATTCAGAATCAATGTAATTTTTGTTTCTTTTCTGTCACAGTTCCGTAACTCTCTTAGGGAATATCAGTATGTCAGAACCTGTCCGTGTCCATCAACAGGAAATCTTTCCTTTTCTTCATTTTTTTTTTCATCTTTTCATCCTTCAAGGAGTGGCTGTGTGTCCTACTCATCACTTCCACCGTACATGTCTGCCAGTTTTCTAAAGCGAGGGCCCCAGTCGTTGAGGTAATCGTAGTCCTGGTCGCCCCCGCTGCTGGAGGAGTTGAGGGAGCTTAGGGAGCCAGCTGTGGAGCCGCTGCCCTCGTAGTCGAACACTAGCAGGGAGTCGTAGGGAGGAGCGGTGGGGTCGTTGTCTGCTGCCTTAAGTCCCTGTACAGAAGGGAATAAAACCACGGTTAGATGAAAAGATTAAAACACTGCTTGCAACAAGGAGTGAGCCGCATCAACACAGCTCCCCCTCCCCCCCTACTGCTGCACACAAACAGGCTAATCTATCCTAAAACCAGTTGGTGCTTCTCCCTCCACTTGTTCAGGAAATCAGGTTCTTGTCCGGATTAATCAGGCTCTGGTGTTCATGTGAGTTTCCTCTGTGTTTTGGTTGGGATTCTCCTGATGTTTCTGGGTTGTAGGATTATCCAGTGCTTGATCAAAAGCCAATATTGAGCATGACCAGCAGCCTCAGACGACTGGAATCATCCCCCCTTCCCCCACTGACCCTTGTGCCAGCCCCCACCCTCCCTCTCTCTTCAAGAGCCTTGATACTGTGGCACTGATACTCCTATAATCATCTACAGATAGCAGTATCTTTCATATTTCATATTTATCTGTCTCCCGCCTAAACAGTAGCAGTATGCGCTGAGCTCATCTGTGGCAGAGGTGAGGCGATAATGTGTGTGTGCCACGCATGTGTTATCTAGGCGGCTCATGGTGCTGCAGGTGGGAGTGGTTCTATTTTGAAGATTGCGCTCAACATTCCCAGAAATCCTCATAGCATCATGAGAGGTCCTTATGGATTGTTATTGATTTTCAGCCTCATTCCCTAACAGGACTCTGGAGACTTGATGGATTGCTAATCTAGGAGTTGAGATGTGCTTTGACCATGAACCACTTTGGATCCAAGCCTGGTTTCTCCTCTCTTATTGCCACAACTGAAGACACCTAACAAATAATAAATGAATTAAGTGGAGCAACATAACACAGAGAAACGAGACCTCAGCTCACTGGGAACTTGTCAAAGATTTATGGTATCCTCTGCGCTGCCATTATGGCGCTGAAATGCTCTCAAATAAAAAGATGGATTGAATTAAAGTGCCTGGGCACTTAGTGATTATTTTCCACTTGTTAGCTTTCGTTAAGTATTTGCTCAGGGCTGTGGTGCTGATAATTTGGTGGGAAATATGACAGATGGATCGTTCATTACAATTACAACCATAATCGCTCTGCTGGTTATAGCCCCCTCCATCTACAACCAAAACCCCACTGGCGGTTTCATAAGGTTAGTCAATCACACAACTCAGCCCCGTAATTTCATTATAACTGAGTCATCCACTGTGCTGCAGACAATCACGACTCTCAGTGAAATGGTGTAGTGTCCTCACATTTCGGAGTCACTCTGTCCTGTAGATAACAAAAGAAATGTGTAATCAAACTGACTGGTATTTCTATTCACAGCAGACAACCTTGGCGAGGCTGAAATGAGGCACTATGCAAAACAATGACTGCAATCACTTCAGCTTTGTCTCCCTCTGAGGCACTGTGTCCACCTGTGACCAACAGAGGTCACGTCAAGTTGGTGCTAATGTATTTAATGTTACCCCCCCCCCCCTCTGTGGGAACTGACCAGGAGTTGACTAATAGACCTTTGTTTGTCTGACTGTAGGGTTAAAGTCCTTCTGCTAAATCTACGCCTAATTTTTTTGTCCCTCTAATTTAATTAAGAGCCACAAGCTCCCGGGGCATGTGCACTTTTCAGGATGGAGATCAGACCCACTACCCCCCCCCCCCCCCCCCCTCCTCCTCCTCTCCGCCTCCCTGCTCCGCTGGCAGCAAGCCCTTATCAGTTAGGTCAGATTCCAGCTCCATGTGAGCGCTGGAGCTACCATGACTGAGCTTTAGCAACAGTCAAATCTGAGACTAAAAACAGATCAACATTGCCTGGTTGCAGCGAGCGTTTCTGGGTCAGGACTTGAAACGGCTCTGAGGTCTGAGAATGTTAAAATAACGTGTAAAAACAAGTGTGTTGAAGAACGGTGTGCACTGTCAAGACTTTTCTTTATTGAACAGTGCAAGACATTACTTTTCACCCAATATCAACTGTTACAACAAGTGTATTAGGTGTATTCATGACACACGGCGAGAGTGAAAATGAGTGGTGCCAGGGTAAAAGGATCTGAGAGATAGATGGTTCAGGGAGCAGCGCTGAAAGATCAAGTTCTAATCTAAAAACATGGGCGCCATCCAAAAACTAGGAGAGAACTCCATTTGTAATGCTGTGAAACTCTTGTCTGTTGGAGATTGTGAAAAATACATGACTGCTCTTTTCATTTTACATTCT
Organism: Thunnus maccoyii; assembly: GCF_910596095.1. NCBI lineage: Eukaryota > Metazoa > Chordata > Actinopteri > Scombriformes > Scombridae > Thunnus > Thunnus maccoyii. Next base: position 16,668,161 of record NC_056544.1, read on the forward strand.
CCCTTCATGCTGGAGTCAATGATGGCCTCAGGCAAACGAGGGCACTCTGAACAGTGCACGCCAATAGAAAGCCAATGTATTGCTTCTCACATCTCCCATTTCTATGCTGACACATCTGTAGCTCTACTTTGGCAGAAAGAGAGGAGAAAAACAATTATATCTAAGTGAGTTAGCATCATGTACTTTTCTGGCTTTATACATGTCTGAACAGATATATGTGAGATGAGAAAAGTTTCTACTTTCTGCTGGGAAAAGATGAAAACAATTCAAATAATTTATTCTGTTTTGAGTGTTTCTCTATTCCAGCTGGTATGCAACTGTATGATAGTCATATGAACCAAAATGTTTATTTAGATACAAGTTTATTATAAGAAAATCATTGGACTTGAAAACTAAATTCAAGCTTTGCGACGGCACTGATCCTTTCGTTTCAGCTCTTTTTGTGGGATTTGATTTCACCATGTGGTAAAACAATCCCAGTTTTCAATGACTCCATATGCTGTAGCTGGCCTGTGTCTTTTTACCTCACTGATGAAGTCTCCGATATCTCCAGGGTGGGGTGCTGCTGATCTCATGGGGTACTGTGGCTCGGGGTGGAGGGGTCTCTCGTCTAGACGGCGGATCCCCACAGGCTTGATGGCATCAGGCTCTATCGTGTCTGGCTGCTGGAGCTGACTCAGGTCGTAATCCTGAGGAACACAGACAGACAGACAGATGGGAGTTACTGAGCAGCACTATGAGACCCCAACTTGAGCGTGGTGATTCAAATAGGTAAACACATCTTGTGCTGCGCAGAGAAAGAGAAGTTCAGCTGAGTGGAGGGAAGATTTTTTTAAAAGTTAGACTGCGGCGAGGAGAGTTGAGGGAACACGAGGGAAACTTTAATCTTCTTGTCTGTGAAGCACAAGCCCAGGGACAATTTGACACATTAAAAGAGCCAGCACTGAGGGGGTCCAAACTGAGGACCACATCATACGCTGCAGAGTGTTTGTACTTGTGCGGTATGCTGCAGGAAGGATGTGCAGGCGACTGTTTTGCTCTAATCAATGCCCAGACACGGGATGGTGGATATGCATAAGCCATTGCTAATCCTATTAACATTACCAAGGCAACCTGAATGGCTCGCAGTTTGTGCAAAGTCATGGGCAGGGAAGGAGGAGGAGAAAGAGTGAGGACAGGGAGAAAAAAAAAAAAAAAAAAGAGGTAGGAGAGAAAGAGCTGTGGTGAAGAGCAGAGTAAAGCTGAGCTGAATAACTGGATGGTATCACAGTGACAGCAGATATGATAGAGAAAATGCCATTTGAGAATCAGGGTGTGTGCCTAATAAGCGTGCATGATGGATTGTCCCTCTTTAGAAGATTTTCGGTAATCCATCCATCTCTAATATCCCCCTTCAAAATTGTCTTTGCTCAGTTGCACATGTACCGACACACACACACACAGACACTTGCTTGCTGACTCCCAGGGAAAAAAAAAGAAGGGCTGCAGACGCTCCAATGTAAAAAAAAGGAAAGAAAAAAAAAAAAGAAACATGAGAATAAATATAAACCTTGTGATGATGGGCAAACAACACAGATATATGAACATGACAAAGCAATCGTGCATTTGACAAACACCAACTTCACTCCGCGCTAATAAGTTTCATCTCAGATGTAAAACAAACACATTGATTATTCATGTGTAATTTGATTTCATGGGCCATGACAGTAACCCTGAGGCTAGCTGGATAAGAACAATGGTCATCACACATCACGCAGTAACGCCATCCATCATCTTTGGTCCATTTCAGTCTGACTCCTGTTTGACCTTCTTTGAGGTCATATACCGGAGGGGTCAGGAGTTGGTGACAGGAATTGCAACAGAGCCATATAATGGCTGAACTAAGCAGGAAGGTCTAATGGCATACCGGGCCCTTCAGGGAATTGATTCCTTACACGTACAGTGGCCGGGTGAAATGGCTGCCCCTGGCACTAATGACCCACATTCAAACATGGGAGACTGAACACTGCTACGCCTTTCACACTTTATTGTTTGTGAGACGCAGCGCAGCAATTTAAAGCAGAAGTGAGATTATTTATAATCATGCCAAGGCAGCAGTTGGAGTCCAAAATCTCCCTGAAAATATAAAGTGAAGCTTAAAAGGAACATTTTGGCTTAATTTTTTTTGTAGTTTTGGCCATCATCCTTACTGGTAACAGTAACACTGTACACACTAGTATATTTGGTGAGATCTAGGAAGGCAACTTTACTAACAATAGCTGTATTATAATACAGGTTTTAAAGAAACTCAGTGTCAAACTTATTTGGAATTAAAACAGAGACACAACACTTTTGAAAAGATGCATCATGCTTTACAGACCAACAAACTGGTCTATGTACAGTACCAGTCAAAAGTTTGGACACACCTTCCCGTTGACTTTAATGAGAAAGTGTGTCTAAACTGTTGACTGGTATTGTATGTAGTCTTATATCTGACTGCTCATGTTTCTTGTTTTTGACTCTCTGGTAGCGATGTCACAGTGATCCTCAGCAATAACGCTGGACAATACAATATCATTGTAAATGTAGGAAATGATTGCTTAAACTGCATCTCCTGACATATTATAAACTGAAATGACCCTTTAAGAGACCTCACAACTTCTCTTTATCTCAGCTGACAAATAAGTGAGGCAGTTATAGTATCTGCATAAACAGGTCTGATTCGTTTTGTTTCACTGACTGTATAGGATTGAAAAACAAATCAAAACAGTTTCTTCAAAGCCACACTTGCTAAGGTTAATGTGCATCAAATCACTCGGAGGTCATCTGAAGAAGCAGATGACTCATCTCTCTTTTACTTTTTTCACGCAAACATGTGCAGAACAACTTCTCAATTTGCTATTATTTCTGTATTATTTTTTCCACGTCTGGGGAGCACAGCCCGATCAGCTGTCTGCCTTTGATGAAATGAGTGTTTCACAAACCAATACAAACCAGGGCAATGGCAGCAGCAGCTAAAATCATATACTCTGAGAGCGCCCAATGGTCTGACACTTCAATTTCCTCCCCAGCGGGAGATAGGGAGAACAGAGGTGGGCATTATAAGACCACATCGCTGGGAAAGTCAGGTCCATTTTTTACCCAACACTGACTCCCTCGATTCCACAGACAAGACCATTTTCTCCTGGCGCCCTGCCCTCCCCTGCGCCACTCAAAATGGAAGCTTGTTTTCCCTCAATAAATCGCTGCTCTCGCTCGTTTGCCTTTGAGGGGTGTTATATCATGCAACAGTTTCCTTTTCAACATGTTCTGGTCCACAAGTTTGTGCATTTTGTGTGTGAAAGTGAGGATGTGAATACACAAGTGGGTACACTCCCTCCTGCCTAATAACTGGCAGATGTGTAATGGCTTTCCAGTCATATTGTTACCTTAGACAGAGCTTCATTATTGCGCCACAGCAGATGCCTGTCTCTAAATGACATCAGCTTACCAATTACAAGTCTCCAAGGCTAATTTGGCACTGTGCTGGGTCAGACCGGGGTCTCCCGCTTATTTCTGCTATACCTAAGCCACCGGAGCACTTCAGCCAGCAGCAAGAAAATAGCCCATTTGGTATATTACTGCCTTTTTTATGAAATGATTCCGTTCTGCTAACAAGGGGTCATTAGGACAATTGAATTTGTGTCTGTGCATGCCTGATCAGTGCAGGGGGATGCAGAGATGTGACTTTATTGATGCCTGTGGCATTGCTTTTTTATTATGTGGAATTTGTGTGTGTTTGGATTGTGAAGTTAGAACCAGTTCCAGTTGAGAAAACATTTCCAATATTTTCAGAACCAATTGGATCAAAATGTGTTTCCCTTATTGATTCCAAGTTTTGATTCTCTTTTCGAGCTCCTTTCTGCTCTTCCGTAGAAAGAAGTACTATTTCTGCTTTTCAATGAAACTGTGTTACTCCAGTATGAAAGACTGTGAGGTGTATTCTAGAGAAGCATAATGAGCAGGACTAACATTAAAAAGGAAGGCTTTGTAAGTATATGTACGCTTACAGAAAGTGTCTAGGTGGTCCTGTTTGTCATCATGCTGCTACATGCTTTAATTATACAGACTGCTACTAACAAAGACCAAACACTTGCCTTATGTCACCCTTGTATATGCTGTACAACTGTAGAGTGTGCATGGCTAGGTGTTTGGAATTTTTTGATACTGGTGCCGATATCATAGCTGAGTTTCATTACAGATTCAGATACAGAAGTTACACTTATTGAGATACTGTAATTTCCTGTGTTTAATAGAACACAATTAGAAAAATATATTGTTGATGACTTTTTCTAGTACATTTTCTGCCCACGAATAAAAAACAAATGATAATGTGAAAGACAGACAAATGGACAAATGAATTAATAACTGTTTCAATGCAGAGTGTTATTTAACAACCTGCAAGCATCTGTGGAATCACACACTAGAGCCATAGCTCCTGATTAGTAAACCATTATCCTCTGCTGCACAAAAATATCTGTTAAATATACACTATTTCTCTGTCATTAATGAAAAAAACAGATTTATGGGCTAAATCCATCTACAATTCACTCCCAATTAGACAAGAAGAGGCAACAAAACAGTTGTGACAAACTGCAAAAACATGCAGACTAGTATGCTGATATTTATCAAAAGATTAGCTAATGTAACCTTATCAATGGCAAGTGAATGTAATGTTATGGCTATCTTTTGTGTTGCTATCAGAAGGAATAAGCAGGATCCTAATTCCAGGATTCAAATTCATATGTTGCTAAATCCTGATTGGTGCATGGAAGTATGTGACATCACCTTTTCTCAACAAGCCACGCCCACTTCAACACAGTGAGAAGACAGCACAGACACAAATCTTTCAACTGAAATAACCAAAAGTCTTCTAACTTTGGTAAAAACAAAAAAACAAAACAAAGCTTGTGTATCACATCATTCTTACCTGATCCTCCTCTCCTCCACCTTCTTCATCATACTTGAGAATGTTGTCTCTCACATCGTCCTCAGGATCAATGAGGAGCTGCTTGGCCTGACGCTCTTTGTCGCGGCGCTTCATCCACACCACAAACAGCAGCACAAGAACTGACAGACAGACAGAGAGGGATCTCATATTACAAAACATAATAACTTACATATTTTCATACAAATGTAATCGGATCTGATGTTTTAGAGCCTGGATGGGGGCCTGATCAAGGCTATCTTTTTGATAATCCTACAGTAATCTAGTGGTATCTCGGATAATATTTAGCTGTCTTTATAATCCCCGTGTGTGTTAGTGTGACGAGCTATTTGAGAGGGGCACTGAGACACTCACTGAGGAGGATGATGATGCAGAGGAGGATGGAAATGATGGCGCCTGTGCCCAGACCGGCGGCCATGATGTGTTGCTGGTCAGTGCAGTCTCCGTTGATGTCGCACTGGCACACTTTAATCCGCAGGTAGGAGGTGTTGGACATGGGCAGGTTGCCCGAGTCTGTGATTATGATCGGGAGCTCATAGATACCACTTTCAAGAAAGCCGATCTTTAGGCTCAACTGAGCGTAGTCACCTGCAAGACAAAGAGGAGAAACGACAGAAAGAGTGAATGAGTGATACACGATGGCTCTGTGTTTCATACAAAATATATTTGGAGTGGCAAGTGCAGAGATTAAGTGAATGTAAGTAAGTATAAGAATAAAATAACACCCTATTTCTTAAGCAAAGAAGTCATTCAGGTGGGATTAAATCAAAACTCTGAATAGTCACTTGTATAGACCATGTTCACACTACGATTAAACTCTTATTACCACAAACATGCAGCGTAAATTCCTACCTGGAAGTTGCATCAGCATATCTAATCCAAAACATGGCCAGGATTTAGATTTGGAGCTTACAAATCTACTGAATACCTTTTGATAATGCTGCTTAGGCTAAATTCCCAGCTGCGATAATCCATATGCCATTATCCTATTAAGATATATTCACTGTGTTTCAACTCACACTATCTAACAGCTAACACACAACAAATGAATTCTTCCACTCATATCTTTGCTTCAAATTAGCATAAACAATTAATGGCTGCGTGTTAAGGCTAACATTAAGGCTAATATTGTATTGCTGGTCACAGCTCTAGAGTACCTGCCCCCTCTGCAGCATGCTGTTCACACACATTTCCTAAGTGTTGCTCAGAAGAATCACACATCAGTGTCAAGCTTTAATTACAAAATAACAGACTGATGAATGTTGTACATATTGTTAGATATTCTACAGTTTTCTAATTAATTAATAAGTGCCACTAATTGAAAAATGATTGAAAAATGAATCTGCTCTTCTTTTATTTTCCAGTGATGAATACAAATGTGGGCCATAGCAGGCAAAATGACGATTAGGTGCATTTCATTCTATTAAAAATAGCCCAGTAAAATGAATGCATAAAAAAAGATTTGCGCTGCTCGAATGCAGTGTATAAACAGCCTAATATGAATCTGTTTAGAGTCACTGATGTGATATGTACTCTGTGTCTTACCACTGATTCTTGTGATGGTCCAGTTTCTCCTAACATCAGAGGGCCGGTGGGCTAACTCAAAGGCGAACGGTCCAGCGTTGGGGTTCAGGTCTCCATCGATCGCAGTGATGTTGATGGCATTTGGCTCTGGCTTTTCGCATATCTCCGCCTCCTGGGGGAACACCCTAGGAGCATTGTCATTGATATCCAGCAGGAAGATCTGGAGAGTACCTGTACCACTTGCTGGAGGTATACCTGCATGGGTCATTAAAAAAGACACACACACACACAATCAGCACATACATATTTATGAGAAAAGGGATTATTAAAAATTACATATGGATGGGAGTATATACTATTGAAATGCCATCTCTCATTCTGCAATCATTATGCAGTCGACAGAGAAAAGTAAAGTATGAAGTTTATTCTTGGGGTCTCATGCTATAATAAGACACTCTAAACAGCTATTTACTCTAGTAGGAGAGGACCCATCCAAACTGCATACTGATCTGAGAATCTAATCTCAAGTGAGGAGGCAGACAGAAAGAGGGAGATATCAGAACATTTGGGTAGTGTGTGAGTGTGAGTGTGAGTGTGTGTGTGTGTCTGAAGAATGTCTTCCTGACGAAGGACACGGGATGGGAATACTAAAGTAGACAAACAGAGCCCACTGTCGTTCCTCTCAGGCTCCTCTATGTATTCACTCAGCTAAGAGGCTTTTTTACCATTCAGGCCACGCTCAAAGGAGCTAGTCATCCAATCCTGACCCATTAATGCTGAGAAACCTCTTTATTGATAGAGTTTTTAAGCCTATTGGCCTAAGCTATGCTCCGTAGAACAGGGTAAACCTGAACAGAGGTAAATCCCGCCAGTGCAGGGAAGAGGTGAATGTATCCACATGCTGGATGGTTCTAGGGATTGCTAGCACATTAACCTTCAACTAAGGTGGTCAGTGTTCCAGACATGCCAAGTGCCTGGTACAAGCTTGACCTTCAAACATGGAAGATGTCTTTGTGGCTGTAACTGAGATAGTTTTCCCTCAGCAGATATGGTGCGTTTGTGCACTGGCTTCAGGTGAAAAACATCACAGAGGTGGTCAAAGTGATACTAGGTGGAAGATTGACCTTTGAGAGGTAGGCTACATTAGACATCCGCTAGGCTTCCTTTTGAAAAGGCAGCATTATCTCCTCCTGAATGCTCTAACAATAATGGCCTAGAATAGAGTGCTTGTGTAACAGCCTGGCTAAAACACCTAGACCATGTAACCGGTGCATCAAAGGATCTCAACAAGGTATTTTTGGGAACTGCAGTGCCACTTGAATGGTTACATACCGTTGTCAGTAGCCAGGAATGTTGCATTGTACAAACTGTTCTTCACAAAGGGTGATTCTCGGTCCAAAATGGCAATTGTTGTGATTTGACCGGTGACAGAGTCAATCCTTAGCCAGTTGGCTGGATCTGACAGTTTGGAGTATCTGAGGAAAGACAAAAAAAGAGTGATTCATAATCCTTACTATTCACATTATCCTTAATTTCAAGTCAGCAATTATCTCTTTTTTTTAAATAGTCAGAAAGTTTAAAGGGTTCAATCTTATCTTCTGCAGAAGGAAATCTTGTTTTAAACCTTGGTGAATATAGTCTCCAATTCCAGTTTGGGATCTCTTTCTTCTAAAAATGCTTTTGTTTTTGTTTGTTTACATGGAATAAATATTTTAGCTGTCATGCATTTTGCATAATTATTCAAACTTTTGAGAACAGTCTCACAGGGGAGACCAAACTGGCTTGTTGTCATCAGTAGCTCAAATTAATTTGTAGGACAAACTGTGGAATTACAAAACTAGCTTATTTCACATGGACTGTTTTCAGGCAGATAAACTCTTCCACTGCCAAACAGCTGTGAGGCTGAGTAAGGCAAGGAATCTGAGGATGAAAAGGGGAAAAAAATTGGCCTTGTTCAACAAGAATGAGAAGGAGACGTGCTGACAGTGTAGTGTTATTTGAGGAGGATTGATGGCCAGAGTGAACAGTCAACTCAACCAATCATGTCACTCCAGTTTCACACATAGCCTACTAGTATCCTCATTGCTGTGTTGATAAAACATGTGGGATTTAAACATCTGGCACAGATGTTTAAGAGAGAACAGACATTGCAGGATATGAAACTAACTTTAAATGCCAGAGGAATTCTTCAAATTTTCCACATTTGTGGACTGGACTTGATTTCTTTGAAGATGTGTGAAGTTTCAATCAGGCAGCTCTGCTTCTTTTTTAGTGTAAAATCTACCTGATGGTTTGCTGCATGAAACGATCAGGATCCTGTGCAGTGAAGGTAGTCAGCGCTGACTCAGGCAACACTCCCTCTTCCAGTTTAATGAGTTTGGGGTTGGGCTCGAAGTAGGGGCTCTCATTGACGTCTATCACTCTGATGGAGACTGTGGCAGTGGACTGACGAGGAGAGTGGATGCCTCTGGCAAGGGGAACCTCGTTCCTCGCTTCCACTGTCAGTACATACGTCCTACTGATTTCATAGTCAATAGGCTGGAAAAACAAAGAAGATATATATAGTCACACATCACAATTCAAAAAAATTTTAACAGAAAGAAATCACATTACTTTGTTGGTTATGTGAAACTAGTGAGAGGGTATTTAAAGAGTTAAAGTATTTTCTTCCTCTTGCCTGAAAATGGTATTGTGAAAGCTCACAACAGACAGTGAGATCTGATAGAGAAAATATGTTATTCTGTGGTCAGATGAAGGAAACAACAGAAAGCAAGCTGGTGTTAGAGTTGTGCAACCAATCAATTTAATTTGAAATGTCTTCTGAATTTAAAAATTATGTTCTGTGCTTGAAATATGTTTATTGCAAATATAAACATAATTCAAGCTGAGAATACAGGACTCAAATTAATTTGGCTGATAGCACAGCTCTTAGTATCTTACTAGTCATTATCAGTAAATTAAACTTCAGAAGAGGCTTCACACAAAATGCTTCAACTTCTTTACACAACAGGACAGTTGCATTGTTAATTGTGTTGTTTATTGTGTTCATTAATTGTGAGCTATGATTCATAACATTTAAGACATATTCTATCAAACAAAAAACAAAAACAAATAATTTCTGAAATAACATAAACCTAAACACAAAAATACAACACAGATAACTGAATATCGTATCTACCACATTATAATGCAGAGCCAACCATCCCCAAACGTCATATAGTACAAGATAAGGGGTAGAGTTTGAAGAGGAGGCCTCACCTTGACTACTGTTACCAGGCCCTCGTTAGTGGTTGGATCAGTGGGCACAGAGAACCTGCCGGTGGGGTCGCCTCCGGTGATTTTGTAGACAGCATTCCAGGCCGGCGTGTTGGGCTGGTCCTTGTCAGTCACCGTCAGGTTGGCCACGATGACATTCACACGGTTTTCAGGCACCTCGCCGAAAAACTGCATGAATAAACCATGAACGTACACAGCAGCTAGCTGTTAGTGATACTGCTGTGGCAGCAGAAAATACACTGATCCCTGCCTCACACAGCACAGCAGGACCAATCTTGGGTAAATAGACATCTAAGGTAACTTATCATGTCGTCATGGTCATCTCATTCCCTGTCCTCCCCTGATAGCACAACAGTAGCATTACAAATTTCAGTGATTCACGAGCACATTAAGTGCCTCTTTCAGTCGGGCAGACATCCCCGTAGTTGCATGTGTCAACATTTGGAGGGGAATATAACACTTTACGCATGGCTGACTACTTGTGTATCTGTATGGTTTCTGAAATGCTGGGCAAGCAGAACCAGGTAAGTGAGCAGGACTGACGGTTGAGTGCATATATCTACATTGGGGTGAAATGAGGGTCCTTGCGGTGCTTAATGTGTGGATGTATCGGATATGAGTTTGTTTCTTACCGTCTCAGCAGTGAACTCTGGCGGATTGTCATTAATGTCAATGACTCTGATGACAGCAGTGGCTGTGTTGGAGAGGCCATACATGGGGTTGCCCTCCATGTCAGTGGCCTGGATGATCAACGTGTACTGAGGCACTTTCTGGAGAGGCAGGGAAGAGAAACAAAGATTAAAACAACAGATCTTTGAAAATAATACAACAATAATGTAGCCGTGTTCGACTGTGGATATTATATTTATTAGGTGCATCTGTGTAATCAAATGAAATCCAATACAATAATCCAGTAATAATAATAAAAATAATCAATTTTTTATCTATCATAACTTTAACTCTGGTATTTTTTAAGACTGTAGTTAATAGTTATGTTGTTTTCATCTGCATTATATTAAGAAGTGTTTCCTAACATTCTGCCCCCTCATGTGTGTTAATGAGGACAAAGGATTAAAAAAAAACATTCAATATAATACAGGTAATTACAACACTACGATACTCTACAGCCTCCAAAATTATAATAAAGTTGAATTAACACCTTTCCACCAGTGTCAAAGAAACCTGAACTTTATAAGCTTCATTAATTTAAGATGCATGTTGCATGATATAGATTTTATAGGTGTCCCTAATAAGATGGTAACTTACTCTACATCAGTATTTATGTGTTTAACTAAAATGAAACAGATCTGATCTGGCTAGCTTCTTAATTATGATGACTAATGGTGGCTTTTTATATAAATCTGATTTATTCCCTATGGGGGAGGTGCGTTTGCGAGTGCATGTGTGAAACTTACACCTCTGCTATGTACACCATCGTGAAGCTAACAAATGACTCTTTTCACATTAAAAGCCACTCAGGTGATGGACCAGTTGCTAGGTAATGAGAATCGGGCAAATTACTTTCATGGTGGCAACTGGCGGACATAAAACGGCGGCCCCAGGGTGGAAGTGATTGAGCAGCCACCTAGCCAGATTGCCCTCACTAGAATTGCACCAACTGGCTCGAGCTTCATATATTATTTTATTTATTTTCTCACACAGCCATGCGATTCAATTAAATGAAAGAGCGCTAAAATTTACAGCACAGGAAAGAGAGAGATAGAAAGAAAATTTAAGGAAAGGTTTCTGCTTTAGAAACAGAAAGACAGAGAGAGAGAAAGTGAGGGAAGGGAAACATTTAGCTGCGCAGTGATGCGTGCTACCTCCTTGTAATAGTAAATAAGTGTGAAAAGGCCAAGTCCATTTTTACTTCACATTTAGTTGGTAATCAGCAAAATTCACTTTGGCTCATTAGTTCTAAGACAGCCTGGATATTAGCAAAGATACTCAGGCTGTGTTTTGTCTTCATATTTTAAAAATGCACAGCTCATTTATATAAAGATAGAAAATGAATACAATGATAAACATCTACAGCAAGGCATTAAATGCAATATGAAAATGTATTAATATAATGGAAGGCCTTGCAAATGAAAGTCTTAAATACCGATGCAATCATTTTATAATATGTCTAGAAATAAAGAGTGGAGTTGCAACAACATTACTGTCTATGAAATAAAGACAAAGAAAGCTAAGTCATAAATAAAATAAATAAATAAAGAAAAAGCATCAGTCACCTCTCGGTCCAGGCCTGCCGCCACTGTAATGATGCCTCCTGTTTTATTGTTGATGGTGAACATATTGGAGGTTGGAGTCTCGGGATTCTGAGACAGGATCTTGTAACGCAGCATCCCATTAGCTGTTTTGGGGTCATCTTTGTCAACAGCTGTTACTGTCATAACAAATGTTCCTATTGGATGGAAAGACAGAAACATATAACTATATAAATACTTTAATTTCATCTTTCTATGTTATTTCTATTTTGACTTAACTTTAGTAACCCTCACTGGCAATCAAAAGACGTTAGAAGTCAACAGTACTGTGCTGTATTAAACACTACTAGATTTGCAGTGTTGTAATATAGAGTCCAGTGTTCTTCCTTGTGATCTTCAAATACTACTGATCACTTTAATACAGCAGAGGCAAAGTTAATAAAGTGGCCACCCCAGGAATGTCATCAATGCTGTTTGATCTGCTAACAGTATGGCAGCATGTGAAGTCGGGGGCTCAGACTACAGCCGATCGGTTGCTCATACAGTTTGATGCTGCGCTTGGCTTTATACGGTACATTACCTGGCTTGGAACCCTCTGGAACAGTGCCATTCCAGACCTGATGGGTGAACTCGGGTCTGTTGTCGTTCATGTCGATCACATTGATCACAATGTCAATAGGGTTTTCTACCTGGTTGCCGTTCAGGTCCACTGCATGAGCTCTCAGCTGGAAGGAAACATAAACATATCTGGGCTGTAGCAAGCAAATTTGGCATTCCCAACACGGACAAGGATGATCCTTGACTGTGCAAACAATATATTGGGACAAACCACAAACCATTCACTCAATGTCGTCCGTTAAACTGCTGTGATGATTAACTCCACTAACAATCACTAAAAGTCTTTTACTATATGTAGCAGACCAAAAAGTTCAGAATATCTTTTTTCAGACAAGCGTGACCAAGGGAGGAATTTTGTTTTTGGTAAAGAACAAGTCTTTCCCACAACTAGCTCTACCATGTGCAGGGCAAAAGAGAAACAGATGTTTAGATTTAGTCAGATACCTGCCACAGAGTCGACAATACAAGCATTTCAGCTGCATTTTTATGGTTGTCTCTTGAAACAGATACGCTTTTTTCCCTGATTTTATTCAGTACTGTTGCCTACACTGGGTCAGTACAAGTTCAGTTCTGTTTTACAAAAACAGCTCTGATCTGCTGTGTTTTTTTTTCCTACAGACACATAACTGCAAGGTTGGTGCCTCAAACAGGTTTTCAATTCATGGATACATCTAAATTTTGATCCCACAGATTCATGCGCTAGAATAAATATAAAACAATACAGAATGTACTCAAATTTTACCTGTACATATGTACAATGTACATATACATACTATAGACCTAGTAGGTATTACCATAAAGTCTAGTTCCTATTAGATACGGGATATGTTTAAGTCTATCATTTAGCTTTACGTGCAACCCTGATTGATGTCTACCAGTTTGTGTTAAAACACATGAAAAACTAGTATTAAGCAGTAAGCTCTATAATTCAAAGACTAATGAATAAAGTAACTCTAGAAAGAGCCAGAGGTTTCCTTAATGTATCTAACACACACACTCACTTCACTCAAAAACATCACGTTAAATCCTCTAAATTCTCAGACGGATAAGTCAGATTCCCTGGAGACCTTCATCACGCCCCAGTCTTTATTGAGTCTGAGAAGACTGCTTAAGCTACACATGACCACTGAGCACGTACCAATTGGCAGGAATGTACAGCAGCACCAGAGAAAACACTTTTCATTTCAGGCTGGAAAATCTTTCTTTCAAATCATAGGGAAATCATTAAAGAACTTTTATTTTTTAACTGTTATGTCTGACTTACATGGAAGTTGGAAATGTGCTCTCGGTCCAGGGGTGTGTTGACAGATAGCTCTCCAGAGATTGGGTCAATGATGAAGATGCCGGTGGGGGGCTGGTCAGCGCCGGGGCCTGTCACACTGTATCTTAGGGACCGGTTTTTGTCATGGTCCGATCGGATCTGTGGGAGTAAAGATTTGTTAATGATAGCTTCAGAACGGTACTAAATATAGTGTGAATGACACTGGATTTTTGAGGCTGATACGGATATCATAGTTACATTTTTTTTAAACATTTTTACATTAAAACATAAATGATCTCTTATCTTAAAGGATCTCTTATCAGCTGGCATATATGCTTATATGGATATAAGGATATATGGATATGTTTATAGTCAAAAAAGTTTGTAAAGTCAATAGGGATGTCTTCAGATCACTTGTTCTTATCAACTGTCAAATCTGAGAGTTTTCAGGTTCTAATTATAAAAAGAGAAAAGCAAATCCAACATTTTAGAAACTATGCCCAGCAAATCTTTGTTATTCACTTATTTATTATAATTGCTAGTGACTTTCTGTAGATTGACTGACTAAGACTTATCATTTCGGTAACAATCACAGTGTTGTTTTTAAAATAGGTTGCTGTGTGAGTAAAAGAGTGCATATAAAAGAGTGTGTGTCTATGTAGTATTGAAGTTCTGTCTTGGATGTGCTGTCTATGCTGTTTGCCGTGTAATCTGAGACCCACTGTGCCTACACCCTGGATCCATGCTGAGCAAGCAGAGTATTTCCTCATCCCGTTATCATCCACTAAAGCCCAGACACATCCCTTCTAATATGGTTGGATTAAATATAGTACATACAAATAACATGTACAAGACTTAACACTCGGTAAGGAAGTCAGCTTAATGTGCTGAAAAAGGATCTACTTCTTAACTGTCCAGAGTATTGTTTGTCCTCTGTCAGCCACCCACAATGAGCCCTGACCAGAGAATTGTCGCAAATGATTAGGGCCAAATGTGTCCTTCCGCCATGATAAAAGGGTTGTAATATCTCAACAGGTAACTGAGGAACAATTGCGCTGGTGAGCACTTCAGATTTCTCACTCCTTCTAAATAATGCCAGGTTACATTGGTACTGACTGTCCCCTGAAACAAAAGATAAATAATACAGCGGAAAAAAGAGCCCTGGCCTTTAGCAAAGCGCTGTAAATATGAAGCATTTTGTTGAAGGCACAAGTCTCATGTGTGTGACCCTCTGACTAGGAGCCCGGGGCATTGAGAACCTAGAAGGTTGTCATATCAAGCAAAAGGCATTTTCTTTGAAGTTGAGAGAAGGCTTTGTTTGTGTGTGTGCGTGCGCATATGTGTGCATGCATTCATGCATGTGCTTTGGGTGTGCAATGTTACCCGGACAAGCTCTTGTGGGAATGGGCCTCGTGAGTTCTCTGGAACATTGATTGGGGGGATGACCCAGTCTCTCTTCATCCGTTTCAGTTGGCTGTCCATGTTTCGTGATGGAAACACTATTTCCTTCAAATCCTTCGACATGACTGGAGGGACATCAACTTCCTTGACCTGGAAAAAGGAAATTATTTAGTTAAAGAGTTGGGTGATCACATCTATGCAGTAGACATGAGTACATACATTCTTAGCCATGCATGGCCATACGGATGGTAATGTTGGTCGGTCGTTGGGTCCAACACTTGTGCACTGCATATATGTATATATACTGTATATATTGTATATACCTATATTTAACTATGGAGGGACTGCCATTAAATTAAATAGAGACATTCATGTTTCCCAGAGGATGAATCTTACTGACTTTGGTGTTCCCTGACCCTTTCCCCTTTACCTCAAGCACCTCCAAGAGGATGACAATTTGTGGTTTGGGGTGAAATGTCTCAACAAATATTGGATTACAACAGCCAGATTTCATTTTGGCCTGCCATCAAGTTACTCACAGAATTAACATTAATTAGCAACAGCTAATATGATTTGCAGCCAGTGACGTAATTTTACAATTCTGGAAAGATACAGCTTTGCAGGTCTGAAAAGGAGCACCTTAAAATATGTTGCATGAGACTAAACACACATTTTTCAGCTGTGCCACTTTTCTTCCATTTTACTGGCACAAAACCTTGGTGCAGCCTTTTAATAAATAAGGACAAACGCAATCAGGCTGTTTAGTGCCTAAAAAGGGGCTGCAAATCCCTTGTAAATATCCCCACTAGGCCGTACTCAGACCGACATTAGCCCTGCGTGAAAAAACACAGCCCTCTCATTCATTTGAATGGAGCCAGTCTGGCGGGCAGCACAGCAGGGGTGCTAACACTGAGGGCTTAGGCAAAAAACGCAGGGTCAACCTGCAAAAAAGTTGGCTGGCTCAACATGTGCCGTAACGTGACATCATACAGCAAGGCGTCGCTTTGGCCAATCACATACATGCAAGCCATACATGAATTACTTTGTAACATGAGCATCTTATTTCTACTGTTTACCTCGCAAAAGTCATGACAAAAGATAAAATAATTGCCACTGTGATAACTTTACAGAGTTGCAAAATCCAGTATGTGAGCATTACCAACAGTTGTCCAGTGTTCTGGCACCCGATAAGCCTTCAAACGGATTTATCTATTACTCATCCTGGACTTGTACCTTAAACAACACACCACCACCCACGCGGCACCCTGCCTTGTTTAAACACAGGGCTGAATGTCTAGTCTTGTTATTATGTTTATCCCATAGAAATAAAAGCCTTAATCATGTAAACATTAAGCTATAATCAACAGCAGCACATGCTAATCCACTAACTGAAGTGACACCTTACTATCTAGTGGTATTGAAGGCTGACCAATGACCTTTCCCTTTTTGTGTAAAAAAGGAAACAGGCTGCCATTTTCTACAACACTTAATACACTCTTCCAAATACCTATTCTAAATGTGTGTTCAATCAAACAATCAATTATTTTATGACTTTCTTTGTAGCTTAAAATATGTACAGTACAACATGTGACAATATGCCTTGAAACACTTTGGTGTGGAAACGGCAACCGCACACCACCAGCTCTGGTTTGCTTTAAATGGCACACCTCTTCTTATGTGCTGATAAAATGCACCCACACAGACATACCAGCTTCCATAATGGATCTGCCATCCTCCCTCGGCTGTAATGAATGAGATTTGAAACAAAGGAGGATGGTACCTGCAAGCCAGACACTAAACACACAGATGGCTCAAATTGCCTATGCTGCTCCAGAGACTGAGGAGACTGAAGTAGTGCCAGAAAAAGTTAAAATAACCTTGAACAAAACAAGGTAGGAAGGAAAACAGAAAAACAATATGTAAAATCCTTCTATGTCAATGAATGATAGCTGGGATTTCAATGGAACTGTCAGGTCCCTTGAAGAATCTTCCCTACTGCTGCCTGTAATTATTTGAATGTTGTTTGGTCCTACAAACTACTAAAAAGTGCCCTATGCAAACACAGAAATTAATTACCACTTTGCCACCTTATAACGTGACTCATATCCCGCACTCCCCCTCCTCTAACATCTGGGGAGCTGTTGGAGAGCTTCCACTAATCATGTTTGAAATCCGATTATACTGCTTTCACACATTGGAAATGCAGAGAGGCAAGCGGACAGATAGCGAAGGAGCATGCTTCAGAAATATCTATTACCCTATTAAAATGGGCACGAGTGAGAGCAGTAATTATTTGCAACCTGTGTCTGGAATGATGAATGGCATGGTGGGTTTGTTCAGCCCAATACGCATCTATCTCTTGTGTGCTGGAGGTCTGCACCCGTCCACGGTTTCCGAACCCCTTCCATCTTCTGACTAGGAGACTACTTCCCGAGTCCAGGAGAGTGTTAGGTTGAGTGATGGCCTGAGTGTTTGTGAGTGTCTGGGAAGGTTTTTGCTTATGTGTGTATTTGCCCTTTTAGAAAAAAATCCCTCTTTCAGATTCTGAAATGTTTTCTCTTCATGGACTGTTGTGGAGCTGAGGTTCTAATGAAGGTGGATACAGTGGGTGAGGACACTCTCATGTTAATGAGGATATTGTTTGGTTGTCATTGATTAAAATGTTTCCCCAAGGCTGTCGCATTCATGGCACTAATAAAAAAATGTAATCACTGATGTGATTAAGAGATGTGTGATGGCCGTCCATGACCTCATAAATGTGCAAGATACGGGAAAGTCAATCCCTGATTTCATTACGGACAAATCAGAGCAAACCCAACAGCTCTCAACAGATACAGATCAGAGTGTAGCTGCTGATGATACAGTTGATTATTTTTTATACGTGTACAGTATACAGGGGTCATAGTGAGATTATGGCTCCTATTTAAAATCTAAAAAAAAAACAGCAGAAAGTCTGTTTACCTGTGTGGGAAAAGTATGCATTTGCCTTTGACCAACCAACAACAATGACTAATGGTATCATTAAAATCACATACCTGCAGGAGTCTCTATGGTAAATGAGTGTCAGTGGCTAACGACGGCATTTTGAAAAGCCATGAAATCATTACTGGCTACAAGTTTAATTTCGGCCCAGCAGACCCAACACCCGCAGCACTGACAGTAACTACACATAACTGTCAGCATTTAGTTTTAATCTGCACCCACATAAAGTACGATGCCTGCCTTTCCTGAGATTATCTGTGGTGCTGCACATTTAGAAATGTCCACTTACGGCCATTTGTTTAAGTATATTACAGGGATTAAAAAGAAAAGCACATTGGTCTTTGTAAAACAAACACGATTATTACATTTGGGGGTGCTCATTAAGACAACAGAAGGCTAATGATCAAAGATCTTGCAGCAATGATTATTAACATATGCACATATATGCTAAATTATAACCCTATAGAACGGGTCAGGATAGAGAGTAGGACACAGAGTTGAAAGTAGCATATGTGTGTCTATTTGTGCAGAGCGTCATTCCTGTAAGTTTAAGGCAACAGATATTATCTAATTGAGCAGGATCACATAATCCTCTGGCACTGAAGTTAAAACCTCTACAATAACACAGCCTTTAGAGCTTCCTTTCATTTCCTGGTTACAAGGCAGACGGATCGGGCATGTGCAGTTCTTTTTTGTGCACCTCCTCTGATCCTGGGCCAACGGCAATGTTGACATATGAGCACATGGTCATTCTAACTAATCGCAGATGACTGCACAACACGTCCAGCGGAACGGTTAAAACGACACTCTACAGCTCAGACAGATGCTTCCTGTCTTCCAAAACATTGAAAGAGTTGCGTCCCCTTTTGGATGATAAGGTAATAACCTCACAATCATGAGACACACAAGATATGCTCACTGAAATCAACTTTATGAGGAGCTATTTTGCATCTGCTCTTGCTACCCACTGACCATGTTCAGTATATGTTTGTGCTCCTAGTAAATTGACACATTAAATTTTAATTAGCAAGCATCCATCCAGTCTCTCGGAACACCTGCTACAATTTAGGGAACTAATCATCTGTGAATGTGCAGTGTGCCTGTTAAGCTTAAGTTATTTGATGCAAGGGCAGAATTGATCATTCCACATTTCTACTGCAGTAACACTAGTCAGACAATCAACAAACAAGTCAGAAATGTTATAGAAAAGTTATTGAGGTTTATTCACCTGCTGGCTGGAGGGTGCAGAGGGTGTCACCTGGACTTGGGTCACCCATTGCTGCTGAGTGGTGTCGTCACTGGCCTTAATCAGCAACGGTGACACTTGGAGCCCAGAGAGCTGAAGACTCCTGGCAGCATAAACTACTCCGTCGGCCTCTATCCGGAAGTCAGATGGATTACTGCATTCAAAGCGCACCAGACCACCTCGGCCACAGTCGAAAAACCTCACTGTAAGAGACAAGAGACAGATGGATTTAAGTTAAAAATTAGCCCAACAGTGAAAAAGAAACCTAAAAAAACCCCAAAAAACTAAAGATAGAGACAAAGGAGGTGGAAGACAGACAGCCAGACAAACACACAGACAGACAGAAGGTCCACAAAGGTTTTCTGATTCTCTCTCTCGCTCATACATTATTCACTTCAAGCTGTGCCCCAAAGGTATTGCTCAAAACAGGTGCAGTGGAGGAGAGAGTTGGAAGGAGAGAAAACTAAAGAAAAAAGAGAAGAGTACCCCTTAAGGGCTATTAAAGAAAACCCCAAAAAACATTTCATTTAAAATCTGATGTGTAAATTAGTCTGTCTAAAGTTGAAGTATATGGGATTAAGAAAACAGAATAGGAACTAGAAAGTATGTATAAAAACGCTAAATTCTCCTAGACTGTGAGTCTTCTTTTATTTCCAGCTAAGGCCATCGCATGCTAGCTTTGTCCCCCATGACATACAGGGATGCCTTCCGTGGATGACTACCGATCCTCAGCTCCTCAAGAGACACAAGTGAGTGCATGTGATGTTTATTTCATCAGCATGTGCACACAGAAAACACAGAAACTCACGCACGCATAAAGACACTGCAGACAGGTGGCTCATGGGGGCTCGAGTCCCACAGGTGCCTCAGTGGCAGTGGTACAACGCCGGTTCATGTTACAAGTGAGTGACAGTATAACACAGCCTATGTACCTCCTACGAACACACACACACACACACCTAGGAGCTTCATTGTGTGATCTTTTTGTGTGTATGTTTCCCTGGCAGGCCCCCCTCATGTTTATAGCACACAAAAAGGCATAAAGGGAAAGATAAAAATTCCTCCCGGCCACAGAGATCACAACGTTACCATATATCGTTTGTGTGGAGGCTCTGCTGGTGCTGCTTTGAATTATTAAAGCAGATGTGGAATTACTTAACAAAAGCCTTGAAGGAGGGTACCTAATCTTCCTTTGTGCTGCTACCTTGGGGACCCAGTGGTGTCTTCAGAGTATCTCATAGCCCATCTGATTCCTCTGGGTTTGAGGAGAGGATGCAGTAGATCAGCTTGGGGTCTAAAGGAAGTCATAAGTTTAACCTGCAGGCCTAATTTAATAGTATCACCCAAACACTTGCAATCAATTCTCCCAAAGTGCACCACACCATAACACTAATAAATCTTTCAGTAATAACAGGGGAGAACTTATTACTTTTTTGCTGCTTGTAACAGCAGACAAGGCAGATGTTTTTAGGTAGATGCCCTTGGTCTCCACACTGACAAAGATGTACCTGTTCAAGGTTCTCTCAGTGAGCAACAAAAGGCAGAATTCCAGAAAGCAACACTGCAGCGGAAAAGAGAGGGTAAATGTTCCTTTAAAAAAAAACACTATTGAAAAGTGACTTTGGTGAAAGAAAAGTGAAAATACAAATACCTGAGCAGGCATCCTACACAAACTAAGATGTTTTGGATTGAGAGAAGTTGAATGCAAGTGAAAAAGAGAGAATCCAAAATGTGAGGTTGCCTACGTAAAGTTTAGAAAATGACATGCAGTGTAATCACAATGTATTCATCCTGATGAATGAAAATGCAATCTTGCTCTACTTTATCAAAACCC
The DNA here is from genome assembly GCF_910596095.1 of Thunnus maccoyii. Classification (NCBI taxonomy): domain Eukaryota; kingdom Metazoa; phylum Chordata; class Actinopteri; order Scombriformes; family Scombridae; genus Thunnus; species Thunnus maccoyii. The sequence goes on from NC_056544.1 coordinate 16,689,479, forward strand.
AAACAGGGGGAACAAATCATCTGCAAGGACCATATGCTGCATTCCATTCCACCCCGCTAAAAGATTTAAAAACTGACAAAACAAGAAATCTGCACTGCAAGCTGGAGTTTTTTTTTTTTTTAAAAACCATAAGACTTGCCATTCATCTAAATTTTGCTCAACAGCACACAAGGTGAAAATGCATTGTAGGAGGGCCAGCAGTTCCAATAATGAAGATAGAAGATGACAAAGTCTTTCTTCTATACTGGAATTCACTTGATATTGACCATCTCTTTCCTGGCTGCTTTTGTGCAATTACCCTTGACCAATTAGTTTTTTTTCTGTTTGAACCTGGCAAAGCTGACATCAGATAGATGACCTTCTCTCTCTGAAGGTTTTTCCTTAAAGCCAGCCGCCTGTAAACTCAAAGCCTTCAGGCAATCACCAGCCAGCCCAAGTCAGCAAGATACTCAAACAGAGGTGGAATACAGAGTAAGGCTCTGTCAAAATAACTCACAATACAGCAGAAGACAGTCTGTAGATTTAAGAAGCTTCTCAAGTCAGTAAAATCTAACTCGCACTATTCTTAGTGAGATACTTGGATTAAGAATATTGTACAATGTTATTCAGAAAATGTAACCAGAGCTGAAACGATTAGTTGCTTAATCTTTTGAAAGAAAATAAATGCAACTATTTCGATAATGGATTAGTTGTTAAAGTCACTGTTCAAGCAAAAAATGCCAATCACTGATGGTTCCAGCTTCTCAAATATGAAGATTTGATTTTTGTAAATTAAATATTTTGGGGGTTTGGATTGTTGGTCTGACAAACCAAGCAATTTGAAGGCATCAACTTTGGCTCTAGGAAATTGTGATGGATGTTTTTCACAGATTTCTGATGTTTTATTGACCAAACTTTACATTAAAATAGAAGATAACCCACACTCTAATTGGTAGCGCTAATTGGTAGCACTTGCTTGACTCACTTCTTTACTCACTAATTTAAACCATCCCTGAATGCGTTCAAGTGTCTCGCACTCTGCCAATTTTTGTTTTCACAGATATCCTCATCCTTCCCCTTGCGGCTGCAGCCAATGTGTTTTTTTTCTGTCCTACTGGCGCTTCTGACTATACATTTTTGTGAATGTGTTTAGCGGTTCACTTGACAGCAGTGTTCCCCCTGTGAGATTTTTTTAGCCCAAGCCTCTTGTTGAGCTGAGCTCTAGCTCTTTAACATTGTCTGAAATTTGGCCATCAGGACACCTCTGAGAGGCCCTTCAACAGTCAGCCCCCATTGCAATCACTGCACAAACTCCCAGCAGGCATGACCATTTCCAATGATAATGAATGGGAATGTCCCACATGTGTCTATTCATTTATCAGACACACTCTGGTGGCTTATAAAACCGCAGAAATGTGTAGTGTGTCCCCGCTTAAAACCCGGCTGCTGCAAGTTATCTATATCTAGATGTATTGGCTCCCCAAGGTAAAGGGCTAAAAGAAATCTTGGCTGCCACGCCCTATCAGACATGTCGTCATGGGCACAACGATAAAGGCCTTTGGTTTGCACAGAAATGCCGATGCAGCAGGGGGACTGGGGGTTGGGGGTTAAAAAAAAGAGGGGGAGAGAGAGAGGGAGGGAGAAACAGGCCTGTCAGCAGAAAGGCCTGTCCAACTAATGCCCTGCACCGGGGCCCAAAATTACCTCCGACTCAATGATCCTATTCACAGTTTAGATGCCCCCCTCACTGACAAGCAACACAAAAACCCCGGCTAACCTCTCCGAAGTGCGAGAGTGCCTCTCTATTGTCTGCTCCATCACGTGATAACTCTGACTCAGACAGACACAAATAGTTAGAGAGAGATAGAGAGAGGCAGAGAGAGAGAGAGAGATACATTTAATTTGGAACATGGAATGCGGAGTCCGTGACTTCACGGAGGCAAAGAAAATGTTCCACAGTCTCAGCTTTTATGCCTGCCTGCCAAATACACTGGCTGCAAGTGAGCAGGCTGAAAGTCCCTCTAATGTGCTGTAAATGTGACAAGACTGAAACCTCTCATGTGAGATCATCCCAATATACCATCATTCATTTCTGGGAAGTGAGTTTACTGACAGTTGAGAAATACTCAGCATAGGTGTTTCATCTGTAGCTGCTGATAAATGCAGACCCAGGCAAATACCCCAGTGGCCTCTCCCTGGCAAACGGTACAACACCCCTGACAAAATGCATTATTCACAAATGAATGTGACCAGGTTTAGTAGAGTGGCCCGCACTGGCAATGAGACAATGCAATATGAAGCAGAGGCTCCCACTGAATGTGCTGCGTGAGACATCCATGCCAGCACCACTGTTTATAAGATCCTGTTAAGCCCCAGTGGAGCTCGCACTTTGGTACCTCAATTCAAACTGCTGTGATATGAAATTCTAATCCCATCCAAAATTGGGGAGAACATGTTAAATTAAGGTCAGCATTCTCTAACAACGTACAGACTTTGTGCCAAACCACAAAAATATCCTTCACAGCATATTCTTTAATTGCCCAATTATTGCAAAAACTGCTAAAAGCAAAATACACTAATGTTTTTTTTTAAAAATAAGATGGCTGCTTGCTATGCATAATTGCACATTCATATGTTATCCTTTTTAACTGTATTTTTTTTCTAATGCTATTTTTGAGAATGCATATTCTACAGCTTCAAGGCTGCTAAGTTAAAAAGAAACCCAAAAAAACCCCATCATTGCACAACTTATTACATCATATTCTTCCCAATTATGGGTATTTGAATGTAGATCTGTCAAATGTGAAAACTACTGTTTGTGAGTAAATCTTCAAATGGAAAAGAACTGTTCTGTTGCTCTATGATTTTGCAGTAAAGATGCAGATCCATTTTTTGTACAAATATATAAACTATGCACATTTAAATGAATAAAACTACAATAAATTGCGTCAAAGATCAAGCAAATAAATCTGTGAGAAAACATCATCGATCCTTCACAGCACTGGTAGAGGGGCAATTGTGGCAATCAAGGTGATGCTATGTTCTGCTGCTTGACTGAATCAAAACATTTCCAAATATCTATTTATTCAAAAGGAGCTGAGATGCAGACATAAGACTTTCGGTACATTTCTGTTTTCAGAAAATAGTGTATTCTTCAGAGAAAGTAAACTGTTTGTAGCTGAAGCTTGGATCTGGGAATGATGATACTGCCTTTTGCCAGACTAAGCCCTTGAAGGCGTTTTACTAATGCACTGCACTTCAAACGCGCAAAGCATTCCATGCATTTATAGCTGGGCCTAAAATATGTAAGGGATTTGCATGAAAAAAACATGCAGTGTTTGTAGTCTGTTCAGTGTCTAGCAATTAAGAAAACTAAAGAGGAATTGCATCAGAGCATACCCACATTTAACAAGCAGCTGGCTCATTTTCCTAGCTTGATTGCAGTGACCATTCCCCCAGCACTTGGTTTGTGTAGTTTGTGCATATTGTTGGAGCTATTTTCCTTCATAAAACTGCTGCCTCAATTGGAGAATTATGAGGGGACACACAATAAGTCTACTGACACCACCTTCTCTTATCACAGACACCCACATTGGTATACACACTGACAAACGTAAGCTCAAAGTGTACCATGAACGTTTGAGTGGCCGTAAGAGCTTGCTTTTTCTCAAACATAGACGTTTTTTTTAAGCTGCCTTGATCTAGCAAACTAGCCCTTAGGAGAGGGAAACAATTTTCAATCATCTTTCACATTTATTTTCTTTTTACACTTGCATTTATATCACATTAGCACATGGTCATTTGTTCTCCTCGAGCACAGCAAGTCTGTTTAACAATTATTGTACTCACTAAGACAATTACAAGGTGAAAATACTCCCCACCAGACCAAGAGTCACCTCCATTTCCTTTTAAGTGCCAAAGCATCTCCCTGTATCTGTCGGGTACAAAGGCTGTGTTTTGTCTCGACACTGATTAGCCACAACGAAACTACCATTAGCCCTCTCCACTGGTAGTCTAATGCCTACACATCAACTGCATGCTTGGTAGATACCTGCTGTTCTGACTGTGCAAAAAAGGTAGCTGAAAGCAACCAGCCTCTGTGAGCTTCCTAAACTGACATTTAACGAGAGCCTCTTATTCCAGAGGCAAAACAGGTTTATCTGCAAAGAATAAATATGTGGTGGCAGTTGAGCTCTTTTGAATAAATAATATTTGGCCTTTGAAAATTAGCAATCTCTATGGGTTAGTAGTGAAGGAGAAGCACAGGGGGACATCACAATTATTCTCAGGCCTTTGTTGGGTAAATGAAATGATTCTGTGTTTTCCAGTACAATGACAGCCAAGCATTGTGTGGATTACTGTGTCACTGGAGACAAGAGCTGATAAGGCTAAGCTACATCCTTCTGCAGTTATCAGCGCATAGCTACTGGGATTTTGTTCTGTGAGTTATTGAGACGAGCGGCTTGATACAGAGGCTTTAGTGGGGTATTAAACTGACCACATTACCGGGATGTCAAACGCTCTTACTTTTTATGATGCCTTTCAGAAAAGCTATGTGAACGCTGAAAATGCATGCAGGTGAAGCTCATTATAGAAAGCATCACATTAATATGCTGAAAAATAAAACAGATACAATTATGAAAGCTGATAGCTTTATAGATTGCAGGGGAGGGGTGGGGTATTCAGGAAAATGCATATCCTTTCTCCTTCAGGTTCAAATGACGAACATTGATACTTTTAAAAGAATGAAACTAAAAGGTAAATGTAACCATGTAATACTAATATAGCCTCCTGTCTTTTAATCTCAATGCCTAGTCTACAAAGCTCAGGTGGCAGAACCTCTCAGATGTAAATCAAAATTATATGAAATGAGGTGCTGACTTCATGTCCATTACAGCTATTCATTGACCCTGGCATAAAAGGTCATAGGTCTTTAATTGCTCTCCATACCCTAATTCACCTTATAGCTGTTGGCATTGGTCACTTTGTTCAGCCTACAAAGAGATGAAGAACAAAAGCAGGTAGGGTTAAAACAAAGCAATCTGTGTGAGGTTGGAGGGCAGAAGCAGGTTGAGACACTGAGATGCCTTTTAAAAATCAGACTGTGAATAATAAGCCATTTCAGGTGTCCACATGCATCACTTTTTATTGTTCCTGTGTAACAGAGGTCATTCTCTGGTGACCATACACTGCAGTAACACACATTTTAAGAAATGCTCCACTGCACCGTGCATCCATCTCTGCTGTGCCATGTCGCTGTTACAGTGCTACTACATCTGAGGCATTTCCAACAGGAGAGACAGTTAACCCATTTCTGAGGCTCTTATTGGGTGAGAAATAACCATTAATAAATAAATAAAGAAATAAATAAATTAGTATAGCACTTTTCACACCAGGAGCACAAAGTGCTTTTTATAGACAGCACAAAAGAAACAATCACATATAAAAAGAAAAACACAAGAAACAGCAAAATACAAGCACACAATTAAAAGACTGTATAAAAGAAATTTGCGAATAAATCATCCAAAATGTAAAACAAATTAAACTATTACAACAAACTTAAAATCAGCTCAACAGACAGAGATGTATTATGTAAACAAATAAAAATAGTTGTCAGACAAAAAGGCAAGTCTGTAAAAATATGTCTTAAGACAGGATTTAAAAGCTGAAACAGTGTCAGCAGATCGAAAACTAACTGTTTCAAAGCTGAGATGCCAGTACAGCAAAAGCTCAATCACCCTTTGACCTTAACCTGGACTCTGGAACAGCTAGCAGGCCTAACCCAGCAAATCTCAGAGGCCTTTTTGTACAGTAAGGAGTTAAGAGTTCACTGATGTACTCTGGCGCTTGGCCATGTAAAGCTTTGTAAGTCATGAGAAAGATTTTAAAATGGATTCTAAAAGAAATCGGTAACCAGTGCAAAGAGGCTAAAACTGGGGTGATGTGAGAAGAGTGTCTGGTCTTCAGAAGTCTGGCTGCAGAGTTCTGCACAGTCTGAAGTAGAGCTACAGCTTGTGCACTGAGGCAGGTAAACAAGGCAATAGTCAAGGTTTGAGGAAAAAAGCACAAATATTTTTCTCTGTATAGCTAAAAGATAACATCGCTCTGATCTTGAAAATATTCTTGAGTTGGTAGTAACATGATTGTACCAATTTCTTTGTGTTTTGTTCAAAGCTTAGCTCGCTGTCGAAGATAACCCCCAGGTTCTTAGTGGTGCCCTTAATATTTGGGACGAGGGGACCGAGCAGTGGCTAGACTTGATTACGGAGGTGCTCAGGGCTGATGATAAGCATCTCCATTTTGTCAGAGTTTAACTGCAAAAAATGTTCTGACATCCAGTCTCTCACATCAGCTAAGCAGCTTTGAAGTGTTGCCAGCTTGTTGCATTCCGAGGGTTTAATGGAGAGATATAACTGTGTATCATCTGCATAACAGTGAAATATCAGATATTGATCACTTTCATTTATTATGCATCTACTGTAATTAAAGACGCTACTTAAAAGTAAGAGCTCTGGTATTATGCACTGTCAGATTTGCTCAGTATGAAAATGACATCCGTTCCATTACTTGTGTGTATTATTATATGTAATGTCAGCTTGGGAGACAGTTCAAATGCAAGTGTTGAAAAAGGATAAGCCTATATAGTGAGCAGTTTGCTTGGATTCTTTGAAATGGCTGATGGTATACATGTTAATCTCTTTAAATATTTTTGGTGGTTCAAGTTCAAATAGAGTCCAAAAGAAACGACAAGCATAAAAGTAAAGAATGTAGCCAATAGCTACAGCAGCTGATAACTATGAGCCGCTACGCCTCTGGTTTCAAGCTGACCTGATATTTTCTGAAGAGGCTGTTCACGAGGGCCGAGCACTAAAACTGCCTGAGTGCAACCTGTAATGTGACATTATTAGGTCCTTTTGATCTCAAAAGCACAGGCTCAAAACTATTTAGTTCTACCCCTTGATCATTTCTGTCAAAATACCAACATAAAAAATCAAAGAGACAAAGAAGGAGGCAGTGACCAGAGATGAGGTAACATCCACTGGCATGTTCACAGGGTCTTATAAGACTTTTTATTTAATCACACTAGCATAGTAGTTCCTGGTCTGATTTGTTGCTGAGAGGAAACCCAGAAATATATCTATCTGCCCAGAACTGTACCAATCATTGTTCCACAAATACAATCATTATCCAGGGCTTACATTTTAGAAAAAGCCTGATTTGTGTTCACAATAGAAATGGTAATGAATTGAGTTGAAGAAATAAGGATTTTATGTTAAATATAATCGCAAATACAATTTTATCTTTCATCTCTTGCATAAAGCAGATTATACATTGGATATGTTCCAAGACAGTGAAGAGACAGACAGGACCTTTACTCAGAGACAACAAACCACACAGTTCATTAAAACTTTGATTTCCACTGGACAAAGGTTGTGTGTTCAAGAGGACAAAGCCATTTCCCCAGAGATTGACCACCGGGGAAGCTATTTGTACATTATCAATTTTGATAAAATTAGCATGGATGTCTATAAGGACATGATTAAATTCTGACAAATTGTCCAACCTCCTGTGTCATTGCTTGACATGCAGTTCGTTTAATGCTGCAAGAAAGCAGATCCAGCCACCGTAAATAATAACCATCATGCGTGACTGGGATAGGTGCCTTCTCTCCATATGTGATATGCTCCACACGTTGCTATACAGCAGCCCGTGGTTAGTACTGATCCTCATGTGTTGGGAGTGCTTTGTGTCTAGTGATAAATGTAATCATCATGATTGCCTCACTATATTTAAACGCATTTAAACTTTCATTTAAATGCATGGTGCTGAATAAGCCACACAAACGACCAGCCAGAACATACACAATAGCAAGGACATCATGTGATATTCAAGGCAATGTAAAAGAATAATATGAATAATATACCAATTTACATGCACTACTTCCCACTATCTGTTTAGTGAGTCACATTCACAGGTGAATGGAAGTTAAGGCAGTTTATTACAATGGGTGTAAAAACAACATCCTGTATATAAGACTATACAAAGAAAAGAAAGTAGAAGGTCACAGCAAAGCAAAATTTGAAGCCAATTCTATTTCTATTAATCATGTGTGTACATATCGCATGAAAATGTGTTTTGAGGTTCTTTTTCTGCTTGATTCTACCTCCTTTTAGGATTGTCTGAGTGTCTTTAGTGTGTGATTGAGTGATACTCCCTGATTCTCCTGTTTAGCGGTTGTTAGGGTGGACTTTATGATTCTTGGGAGTACATTAAGTTTGATAACATCAGCAAATTTATGGAAACCTCCCCCTATGTTCAACCTGAGATGAGATCTTATCTGGCAAAATAAACTAAAACAGTCGAGTAGATGGACCATGGCTGGACAGGGTTATTATGCCTTTATGTAAATGAAATGTTCTTAGTAATAATGACTCAATACTAATTAACAAGAAAGTGATAACTAATGCAAACAGCATGGTTTCTGCATTCTCTCTACCTTTATAGGGATATTACTTGTGCCTGCTTTGCATAGCTCTGTTGTCAATCAAACCCATGCAAATGACTGGCTCAGGTAAAGACTGAAACGGTCCACTGCATCCAATTACAAACCTAACCACACACACAAACATGTCGTTTCTGTTCACTTTTTTTTTTCTTTCTTTTTAACATGCACACTTGGATGTGTGCACACACACACTGACACACATATACAGTTTCTTTTTATTCCACTGTATGCTCAAAACAGAAAAGTGCAGCAATTTGAGGCAGATTCAAAACGTGAGGGATTTTTATACGACACAGACTGCCTGCAAAAAAAAAAAAAAAAAAGTCGAATGCGATGCACTCACCTAAAGTATAAGATGTACAATAAAAGCTGTAATAAATGCACGGGGATCTGAGACCAGTTCTGGGGGCATTATGTCATGTATAGCACAGTCACAAGTTCATGCAGAGTTTTTGAGAACAAAGCTAATGGAATTCCTGCTTCTCTACCTTTTCCTTTGGAGAAGCGGGGGCACAGGGAGAAACAAGGAGAAGGCATGTGAATCTTCTTTGGCTGGGAAACAAAGCAGCAGACAAAGGAAGATGAGGCTGACAGCCTCTGGAGAAGGCTATTATACTGTAAGATAGGGGCTGTTTCTGCTTCTCTACAAGTAAAGAAAAAATGATTTACTAAGTCATTTGTGCACAAACAAAAAATGTATACTCATTTATTCAGCATACGTCTATATTCTACACAAACTTCTGTAAAATGTACATATGGTAATCAGTTTCCAAAAATCCTTGAGGGATTGATTTAGCGAAAAATATTTAAATTTCAAGGCAAAAAATATTAAGGAAAGAAAAGATCAGCCTCTTACGGAAAAGGCCATGAGGACATTGAAATTCCTCTTTTTCAAGCTAAACAAAGCAAATGAGTCATTGTGGTGAGCAGACCATTACAGTCACAGCTACCAACCATTATCCTCATTTTACTCACTTGCCCTATGCCACACATCACGAGATTCTGGGAAATCTTTCTCCAAAAACCTTTCATAAGAGCAAAACAAACCAACATACAGAAAACACATGGCTGTGGAGTCACAGGGTTCAAGAAACCTGCCTCCTGTGAAAGGTTGAGGGAAGAAAAAAATGTTTAAAAAAAAAATCCATCCTCAAAACAATGACAGCAAGGAAAGAGAAGCTTCTTCAAAGAGAGGGATTAGGGCAGCTGCCAATACACAGGGTGTGTGCATTTGCCATTGCACGTTTGAATCAATACGTGTCAAATTCCGCTTGAAACGCAATTAGCCCGTGCTTAAAGAAAAAGATGAATATACAGAAGGAAGATTAGAGACAAGCCCAATGTTCCCCTAAAAAGCTTTCAAAATCCAACACATACACAGCTTTTCAGATGCATGACAGCTTGTTATGTGCTGCTCCAGTCGAAGAAAGCAAACAGAGAGGGAAGCATGCATTTGTGTGAATTTACAACTGCTGTCTTAATATGTCAGCCGAGTTTATCCCTTTGTACTGTGTTGGTTCCTGGAGTTATCAAGCTACAACCGAGATGCCGAGAGCATCTTGCTACTAATCTACTTTGACCTGTTTGACCCTCCCCCCACACATAGTTTGAGCTCAGAACAGATCATCTGAGTGGCACAGAACAGAAAAGGGGGGGGAGGGAATTTATTCTATGGAAGGATGGTAGTCCAACATCCATCTGTGCAAAGTAATTAATATCTGTATGCTGAATGAATCATATTTTCAATCTGATAGCACAAACTTGTCTACTTGCAGTAGACAAAGAAATCCATTTAAAAGCTTTTTCGAACGCTGCCAGTTTGTAGCCTCTGAAAACTTGAGTTGTTTATCGGAGTTGGAGGGAAAGTTGGTGTGTCGTTTGATATAAACATCTCGAGCACAATTCAGAGTTCTTATTGATCCCCGTACACTGTTTTTGTCTTTAATGCAGAGGTTGAGCCTTTGACACTGAATGCAGCATCAATTTGTAAGAGAGACACATCTTTCTATTAGGGCTGCTCACTTTCATATGCATGACTTCTTTTTTATTTCTGAGCAGAAGCAATTTAACACAATCCAACCTGCCAAATTGACATACTGCATTGGAGTCTCACCTTCACATAATGCAGTGTGAGCAGCATTAAAACTACACCAACTATTTGATAATTCAAAAAGTTTTCCATATCAAAAAGCTTGTAGATTGAAAAATGTGTGAGAAGAACCTCTGCAATCTGCAAAAGCTAAAATATGAATTTTAATAGTTCATGTAGATAGAGAGAGGACATATTTTTACTTATTTGAGCAAAGTCTGTGCTAGAAATCATGAACGGAAATTGATATAACATTTGCTCTACTGTAACAGTTGCCCAGTGCAACTGCAACATCAGGTGTGAACAATTAGTCTTGGCATCTGTCCAGCACAAGGAAGTGTTTCCTCTCACATGCATTATCTGTGTCAAGGGAATAGTGGAGCATTACCATGTGGGGAGCGAGGCTGTGTGACTGGACTCTGTGAGAGGGGAGCCCTCTTACTCCCATGTAATCAGCTGAACTGAGTGGGTTCAGAGAAGGATCTGTGCAGCTGTGCTTTATTACAGACACAATGAGTCCCAGATTAGGGGGAACTAGAAGGAGGGAGGAAGGGAATAGAGGATCATGGGGGAGGAGGAAGGGGGAGTGAAAATGACTCCAAACACATCTGTCCTCAGTTTGTCTGCAGCTATAACACCAAACCACAAGCATGGCCATGTACAAATCTGTCTCCGCTTGGAAAGGCCGCCTGTGGAAATGTTTCCAGACCTTGGGTTTTTAAAATGTGAAGACTCGTGGGAATAGTCTGTCGCCTCGCAGTGATAGCAGTGATGGTCAGGGTCACACTAACATCGACAGTGGTGGCACGGACAAGCAGGTGGCACAAACATGTGAATCACGGTAGACAGATCTGGTGTTATTGTGTGGTCTCTGCATGTGTCTCTTGGAAACAATCAGAAGTGTTTTTCCAATCGTGACTCTTCTTTTTTTTTTTTTTTAAACGTATGGTGAATGATGTGTGCTGTTTTCCTGCTGTTTCCATTTGTCTGCTGCTTTGTTTTAAAATGTCAGAAAAACAGCCTCTTCTGACATTAAGCAGTGTAATTGTTGTCCAATTATACAAGATTTTTGGCCGGGCTTGACAGTGCATCCGCTTTCTGAAGTGGGCTTTTCAAACTTAAAACACGCCAGCAATCATGATGCCACCACCTGTGTCATCCTAACCGACCCAGACAGAGCGACGGAGACAGATGAGAGGGAGGAAAGTGAGGTGCTGTGTTTGGTCTGAGCTGTCCTATCATTCTGCTTCAGTGGAAACTCTCAGGCAAACAAAAATGCAAGTTCACAGTGTGTTATGCCAACAGAGGCAAGACTCACCAGGAAGACATCCCACTACCATTAGAGCTTACTGAAAAGCCTTTCTATCCCCCTTAGAACAGCTTACGCATAAGGAGTGATTAAACATCAAACCAAACTGTTGCACCCTAATCCACCACCCAGTTCCTGATATGCCTCCCTGTTTGTCTTGCTTTCTTCCTTCACATATACATAACTAGAAAACTGAGAATTCATTCCTAACGCTATTCAGAATTAATCCCACAACAAGATGTTGTGTGGCAGTAAGATTTTCTTACATAGTTTAGAAGATTTTCCTTTGTTACAGTTTATTGACTAACAACAAAAGCTAAAACCAATTTAATGAAGAATTAGACTTTGGCCTTGATTAATATGAATCTGCTTTTTCATTACTGAGGAAATGCCAAAGGTGGAGGAATTTGTAGTTGGCAACAACTGGCCAGCAGGCACATGACACAGACAGGGTATGGTGCAGTTCTTTGTTGGAAATAGCCTACTTGGAGGATTAAATTGTTCCAGGTGGGGCCCTATTTTCTTTAAAACTCATCTGTGAGGCCTCCAGGTATAAGAATAGCTATTTCTGAGACTTGAATTGAACCTACTTTTTAAGAGTATGAACAAACCACCAGGAATGATAGGGCAGCATTGCTTGGTCTGTGGCTAGTTTTATTACTTACACTGCTTCTCATCTCCGGCTTTTCTCCCCACTTATCCTCATGCCTCTGATTCACTGGAGTGGGCACAGGAATTATGTTTTTTTTTTAACTAGCCTAATCTCATTACTTTCATTGGCTGATAAAACCCTGTGCTAAAAGTAAGCTTATTATTTATTGTTTTGAACAAAGTGTCTTGGCACCAGGTGTGTGAGCATGCTCAGATGGATGTAGGGATTCAGACCAGCAGTCCAGGAGCGGTAATAACAAAAATAATTATAGTAATAATAACATTTTATTTTTTGTTCATATCTTCAGTGGTCAGGGTAGGACACAGCTGCTTATTAACCAATATGATCTCCTCCGCTACTCTATTTCCTCCAGGACCACATCAGATGGATTCGGCAATACACACGGACATTCAAGATGTACGGCCTAATAACTCACATTATATGAATTCAATAACATGTCTATAGCCCTGCATGGTTGTTGATGGGAACAGTAAAACAAACTTTAATATCACAGTGTGTTAGAACTGTTAATGACCAGTGCTGAGGCCAGTTAGGCTGTAACTCGCTGTCCATGGCCACCTCACTGCTGAGGCAGACTGTAATTCTCATGCAAACACTGTACGTGAGTGTTGAATAGATGCGCCTCCAAAACAGGCACACACAGCATCCATAAATAACATTCAGTTGACGTTTTTACAGGCGTACCAGCTCTGTGACGTCAGCGCTGAACTGAACCACCAGCTCCTTTTGTTTTCTCAGGAAAGCATGACACTGACCACTTTTGAAGGTTATTCATCAGCATGTGATTTGGCATCTGAGGGCAAATAATTAGTTTGCAGAGGTAGGGCTTTGGCAAGGCTGACGAGTACAGCAAAATATGGCATACATGGCATGCTATGAGATCACAGACTGCCGGCCAGCTGTGTCTGTTGATTCTGTGGAACCCTTTCAAGCCTCTTCAACATATGGTTTGAATCAAGTACAAGAGATTCATACTAGGTTTTAAAAACAAGCAAAGGTCCCATGTATGCGAATGCTGGATTAATTAGAAACGCTGGAAAACACATAATAAAATGCATCTTGACATACAGAAATGCTGACACAGTGTTTATGTGGCCACATAATTCAAAAGCACAATTAAAAGGGGGGGAAAAAATGGGTCAACTGTTTCAGTGTGATCCAGCAACTGTTTTAAATTACATTTTGAACAGCATTTGATAGTGAGGCTCACTGTAACATTTAAAATCAAGGATTTAACCCTATTATGTTGCACCGAAGGTTCGAGACACATTCTTTCCACCAATAAAAATGTTGTTCAGGTAAGGAAATATTCTAAACATCAAAGCTGTTTAAATTAAATACAGCTATCACAGCCCATTTTTATCAACACAGGAAATGGTTGTGATTATAAGACCTTGCAGTGTTAGACTACAAGCTGTTAAGAGTAAAAAAAGAAAAACCAACCCACCACCACCTCCTGCACATGTACAGACATTAGTCACACATTATCAAACAGCTTCCAATCATGCAAAACTAAACCTTCACTGCATCCTTAGTTTATTGAGTTTGAAGGCCGTCCTTTTCTCAAAAGCATAATTCCATTCTAAAGTAGGCTACATCAATGTACTGAGGAAAATCAACATAAAAGCAGGAGAAAGGTGTAAAGAGACAATTCTGAATACTGAGAGCCATTAAGTCCAGCTGCGCACTTACCGAAATTATCGAAAAAAGTGTCAAACAGGGTGCTGGTATATTCATGAACCCTACACTCAAAGGCAGGAGAAGACAGGTTTTCGGTCGAAGCAAACAGGCCAAAGTAGTAAACTTGCTTTACTTGCTTTTCTTGGAACCATGTTTAAAACTCATGAGTCACTGAATGGAGACTACAGTCCCTGTGACCCTCAAACCCAGAGTATGAAACGGATACTTAACACTAGTTCAACCCACATACACCCACTGCACCATTTCAGTCACCACACATCACTTCTGAACAACATGCAACACCTTTTATATGTCTATGTGCTTTACAGGGTTGGCACCTCACCACATTAGTTAAAGTGGTTGAGTTTTGACATGGAGGCAGTGTGATCAATCTGATGTGACTAGGATTTATTTCCTTTGTGGTTGACAAGAATAGAAACTGCCACTGCTGTATACTGTAGTGAGGGTATAATAACTTGCAGCTTATTATAGTAACCATACTGTAACACTGTAGTGGCTATTGTTGCACAATAACCTGTGTTGAACCCTTTCTCACTAAAGTAGGACTGACATGAAACCTTCGTGAGCAAGTAGTAGCCTATATGAACCCAGGCCAGAAAACTCACGTTGAACCCATTCAAACTAATGACGCATCCATTATTTTCCTAGATTGTGTCTTTGGAGTAAAATCAAATGTAAAACTTCTTAGACCAGAAATAGTCAGTTGATACACTCAGATACAGACTGGGAAAGGGCGTTGTCCATGAACCTCAGTGTGTTGCTCCATCTTATATTACACATCCCCCCATCCTTTGTGCACAGGGACAATAACAGCGTTTGGGAGGGGGGGACTGACGGGGGGGGATTTGGTTACCTTCCCAACCACCGAGGAATCTCAGTTACATGACAACAGGTCCGTCTTCCTATATTTCTCTCTACCCTGTTTAGATGCCTCAGGACACTGTTTTTTAAGCAGGAAACGCACACGCAGTAGAGATAGGCAGCATGTTAAGATGGGAGTATTATAGAAACACAACTGAAATTACGCTGAGACATAATGACTAAAACAAATGTGATGTTGGCTTCAACCACTTTATTCTCACAAATAACAACACACACTTATTCAAAATAAACCCAGTGTGGGTGTAGGAAAATAATTGTATCATCCCTCTCTTTTGTATACTAATTTACATTATGTGGGCGTAGAGGGGTCAAAGATCATCCCCATCCCAAATCCCTTTGAGTGAGCACTCACAATGGGCAGGAGCTGAATGCTTTTAGCCTAGCGGCAAAGGGTAGATTGGCTCCTCCCCCGTTCCTATTCCTCCATCCCCGTACCCAAACCTCTGCTACATCACGTTATTCACTGAGTTTACCATTTGAAAAGAATCTTACAGCCTGCACTGTAACCTGAAGCAGTCTATTGCATATCCGTTTTTGACCAAGAGAAAGGAGAGCTGCAAAAGAGAGGAGATGG
Source organism: Thunnus maccoyii (assembly GCF_910596095.1). NCBI lineage: Eukaryota > Metazoa > Chordata > Actinopteri > Scombriformes > Scombridae > Thunnus > Thunnus maccoyii. Next base: position 16,705,192 of record NC_056544.1, read on the forward strand.
AACAGCATAAAGCAGAAAAAAAAAAACCTTGTGAAACAAAGAGAAAGGGGAGGGGGTAAAAGAAGAGCTCGACTAGTAGCTGTTTTATTGTATCCTGGTCCGTGGTGAAAACTGTGGGGCTTCTTTCAGTTGTCACATTAAAAGACCCATCCGTCAGAAACAGAGCTCAGTGCAGTCCCTACAGACTGGCTAAGAGGGGACACTTTCCACTGTGCTGGCCAACGCTCCTAAACTCAGCTAGTGTAAATAAGATTTCCATTGGCACTCATTATGACCAGCATACAAACAAGGCTCTAACATTCCACAGAGGAGAAAACAATGAAATTAAAGACATGGTGGGAGGGAGGATTTTTGCACACTAACCAAGCATAGCTAAGCAGAGTTTACTACCTTTTACCCTGAACAGCATTCGGAGTATACATTATCTAAAAATGTGTAGTTCATATGAAGTTCATTCAGCATTAATAGGAGAGTGTGGCATTATGAGGGCATTAAATCAGATTAATTCCTTGAAAACTACGCCTGTTGTTTTCCGGATGGGACTTGAGCCTCAAAGAGGGCTATTGTGCCGGAAGCCTAATGATTAAGTATGCAGGCTTCTGTCAAAATAACAGCAGATATCTTAAAGTATCTGCAGCTGGGATGCTAGTAGATATTGTGTTGCATTCTGAGCTTGAAGGTTTTGGGCAGGAAGGGGATAACATGACAGTTGTGGCGACCAGGGATACCAGGAAGACCTGGAAGCACAAACATTTGCCTTTCTGCCTCACTGGAATCCACATTAGGAGGTCATTGACATTACAGAAAACCCCCAGACGTGCCCCCATGGCAGCTGTGCACATACTTTTACGGCCCAAACACAAACAAGAGATAGTGTTCGGAGAGGGATGGGTGCTGCCATGCATGCACAGTATGACACAGACACACTATCCCTGTGCCAGGAGTTAATTAAATTATCATTTCATGACAGACAATTCCACGGAACCAAGTGCACATTCACATATATTTACTGAGTAAGAGGGGATAAGGATGAGAAATGAGACGAGTGGAAACATGAGAACCCCCATTTGCATCATAAATCAATCAGGATAACATCACCGGGGTCATGTGATCTTACACCAAATACTGAAATGTTTGATGTTGTCCTTGCATATGTCCCACTCAATCAGGCTAAGATCTTCTGCTCAAGTAGACCAGTGGGAGCCAAGCTTTTAAGATCAATGTAGCATATGGAACACACCAAACTGAGAGGGAGTGACGCCCAGGGGTTAGATTTAAATACAGACGGACAGCTGGTGCCGTGAGCTATGACAGCAGAGAATTCTTATGGAATTCAATTCCCTTTTTTACAGCTGTAGAATTGTGGGCAAATTGTGAAGCTTCTCTGGTAAGAACATTAAAGGGATTTTTATGGGTCTGCTAGCAGAGAGCAGGTCACTTTAATGAGGGACAATGTCCAGCCCATGCTCCTCCTCACTTAAACTACATGCTGCCTCAAAGCCCATGATGGACCCCTCAGCCACATTAGGGACATCTGGCCCCTCCATCTACAAACATGGCCCTTAATGGCCAATTACAAAGTCCAGGGCCTGGGAATGTGCTTCGATTTATAATTCCGATGTATCCAAACCCAGAATCCTCTGTCTATCATGGCCACATTAGGTTATATGAGACAGGAGGCCCATCAGACCTAATAAGCCTTATCCTTTCCAGAGGATGGCCATTAAACTCCCCCCTACCATGCCAGCCCAGCCATCAGCTCCCAGTCTAGTAAATTAAACAAATGAATGGCGTCCTCAGTATTACAATTAAAGCATAGAATAACATGAAACTATGACGCTCATTAAAGTTGGACTCCATCTACACTCCAAGCAGAGCCCGGGAAAACTCAATTATAAATCATTTATAAGGCAGACATCCAATGTGGGTATTTAGTTTCACCCTTTCAATGTCAGGCTCGTATTCAGTCCTACTATATGCCTGCATCTGAGCTTTCTTGAAGGGAGGGTGAGAGAGAGGCAGGTTACACCGAGAAATTTTAGTTGCCCCTGACAACCCATGGCTTTTGCCAAGTTGAGCCCTCTTCATTTTAGTTCCTTCTTCTTTATTTCATTCTTCCTCACTCTTTTTTTTTCCAGCTGGGGTTCTCCTGCTTTTATTAAGTCCCCTCCCCCTTTCGTTACAAACACAACTGTGTCATCCATGTCAAATCCATTGGAGACAGCCTCAGGAAGTCAATATGGAGCCAATAGATTCTCTGCTTTCACTGTGGAACTCCTAAGGCAAGGAAGGCAAACACAGTTGAAACTATCACAGACAGCTCAAAACAACTAACATTTTTTTTTTAATCTAAGGCAGAAATATATATATTTTTAGGCAAAAACCTGGTATTTTCACAAAACAATTCAACTGCTACTTCTACACACATTCAGTCAAGATTAGTTTAGGTGTGACAGAGATGCTCCAGTAAATTGTTTTTCTTCCTTGCAATGTACAAGTAAATGAAAAAAAAAAAAACACATAGCTGGACATGTGAGAAAAAAGAATGAACCTCTTTTCAAAGTGTTAGTAAGCTAAGAGCAACTGAAGAGAGGAATATTTTTTTTTGTATAAACACGTTAATCTGTGTACTTCATTGAAGTGCGTGAGTGAAGAGGAAAAAAAAAACAAATGCAAGGCAGATACAGGGCAGAACAATCCTTTGTGACATACTTCATTCCTTCCATTTAGCAGTAGATGCAAAAATAAATCTAAAATTATTCTTAGCCGTTCCAAATATCAGCTCAGGAGAGAGCGAACTACACTACTACAAAAGTATAGTATCATGCCTTGTTGTCTGCAGTCTTTTTTAGCAATTAACACCTGCCAACAGCCTTTCACCCTCCTGTCCTGAGCCGCAGGTGTGAGGAGACCAATGTGTGACCTGATGAAAGACACGCTGCCACTGTAGTGCCAAACAGTCATTTCCCTTCACTGATAGGCCATTCTTTATTTAGCATAGCCTAAGGAGGTGTGCTTAGCCACCATGCAGACTAACACACACCGGCACCGACACTAAAAATAAACCATTACCACCAGCACAGCCCACTGGTCACACATTAACAACAGCAACCTAGCTATTCCCTGCCTGATAACGTAGCGGTTGGAATTAAACACATGAGACACAAAACATGAGAGGGAAAAAAGGGTGAACATGGCATCACAGGTGAAAGTATGAATCACCACCTGTACAGCGCTATTTCTCACACTCTTCCGTCTGCTCACCCAATGGCCGGAACTCTAGAAGTCAAGTGACAGTGAATACTAACAACGCCAGCTAGTGTCTCCTGGGCCCTCTGTACAGCAGGCACGGCGTGGAATCATAAATGAGTGACTTTGACAGAAAACACACAGGCTTATGGGGGAAAAAAAAGGGGGTGAAGGATGAGCAGCAGAGGAGGCAATGAATTTAGAGGTTGGGGGATTTTCGATATGATAGGGGGTAGTTATTTGCTGGCAGCAGCGAGCCCTTTACCAACAAAGGGCCTTTCATATTTCCTGTGAACAGAGACAGAGACTCCCATTAATCCCGGAGGGAGGGCTCATCTCAGGCTTCTCCTCCGCACATAAATTACTCTTCTTATGCCCTTCCTCCCATTACCGCTCAGCGTTTACAGCATAAAGAGTAAGAAAGAAAGTAGAGGAGCCAGCCACACATCTTTAATGTGTTAGGCCACTCTTAAAAACAGTTATGTCGGTGCTAACTCATAACACATGTGCCAACATTTGCTTTGCTCGAAGCCACAGTCAGGAAGCTGTGGCAACCCTGCTCTCCACGTCCCTCCTCTCATGCTGTCTCTCTATGTCTCATTTCTGTCTGTCTTTCTCATATGGGAGGAGTGAAAAAGCTCTGCCCAGCTGTCGCATTTTTGAGCAGATGAAACCCACTCTGACGGGCAGAGAACATGCCAATCCCCACTTATCCCGCACAGAATGGAGTTTAACAGTGGTGCACAGCTGCCTGTGTACACATGCTTAGACCCCTTGGTGGTCTGGTGGAAGGCATGATAAGCGGCTAAGGAACCATCGTCTCGCCTGTGTGGCACGCTGAGAATGGATTTGGGAGAAGTGGAGGGGAGAGAGAGGGAGAGAGAGAGGGACGGAAATGGACAGAGAATGAGAGAGGAAAAGAATGAAAAAAGAAAAAAGAAAATAACTCCTACTTATGCATGTGCCCAGTGTCTGGACCTCCTTATTTCAAACAGACACAAATCAATGGTGGTGCAATTGCATTTTCCAAGCGCACTGCAGACGGACCAATAAATGAAGGCCGGGGATCAGAGGATAGGCTGAGGGGAGGCTAGACACTGTATTGGCTGTGGCCAAGTTTCATAGAATAGTGTTCCAGCTGTCAGCAGGCTCCAACACCTACTGCTGCACACACACCCACACACCCTTTAATGTCTGCAATAGCCCTGTTCATAAAGGTGCTCAGCATGAGAGGACTCTGGTTGTTAGTTTGTCTACCATTAAAAAGTAACAACAGCCATACTGTTTGCTTGTGAGATTGTACTCATTATAATAGCAAATGGCACGATAATGTGAATGAATCATCTTCATAATGGGATGATTTGTCCATGTTATAACTCAGGATATCCGTTTATGCAGTTATATTTTAGTACTGGCCCCTGGATTCAACATTATGAATAAATAGTAATATCCAAGTCTGAAGTCATAAAAATGTGGCAACATTGCATGCTTGCATGTATGTCTGTAGCCTAAAAATTTAAAAACACAAAAGTGGATTTTATTGTATTCCATCTTGTATCATCAAATATCTATTACTGAAAAGCCACAGATCTCTTCCACACATCATATGTAACCTACTATGGGTCATGAATCTTTTCTGCTTAGGCTGTTTTATGTATGTTTTATGTCTGTGAAAATAGAATAGCATAACTTATATTGCAATTAAGAAGACAAGAATGTGTGACTATCTTGGCAGCTGGAAATAAATAGCTAAATTAATATACAGCATTACAGCTCATGAATAAAAATTCACTTTCTACTGGTAAACTAGTCAATCTTTCAACAGATGTATAAAAGAACAATGTGTGCCAGTGTTGTCCAGTACAGTCACTCTACACACAGAATAAGCCTGGTAAATGCAGAACAAAGCCTTGTTTGTGTCTTTTGACCTCAGCTCTCCTAGACAACACATTCTTGGTGGGACAGAGGGGAAACATTCAAACGGGTTCACCACAGTTTTTTTTCCCCGCTATTTATCCAATAAGATCCCCTTTAAAAGACAAGCTGTGTGCGTGCGTGTTAAGGGTAGGGGCTACTCTAAACAAACACTAAATACTAAAGCAATAATGCCATGTAAACCTGATGGTTTATGTTTTTGGCAAATCATCCACAGCATACTTTGTTTTCTCGACTGAAGTAGTTCTTTGTCAACTCGTCATTGGATTTCTTATGTTGATCTATAACTTGATTACTTGTCAAAATGTTTTTACAACATTATTGTCTCTAAAAAGGTTGCCCTAAATTCCAGTGATTACTAAAGACTCATTTCTAATTTTCCATAAAAATAGACAAAATTGTCTTAATTGAGTGAAACCCTAATGACTAATGGACGGTGGGGGTTTGACATCTCTATCAACCACTGACAGGGATTTTAAATTACATACTACATCAGAGCAGAATATGATGAGTATAAAGAGGTAAACAGAATAAATGTCTTTATCCATTACTAACACCTGTAACCACAGCAAAGTTAGTTAGGGTTGGGCCAATGTAAAAATTTTCAAGCCGGTTTGATATTAAGCCAAATACCGGACTGGTAATACTGAATTTTACCATTAAATGAGTGGAACATAATGAGCCCATGAATGAGAGTGTAACGGCACCACAATCAGGACAATGAGTGACAAACTGTGTTTTTATTTCTCACGACAACCATTCAACTTTTCTTTTTTATAAAGTTTAACATCAAAATAATAAATGAAATAATGTGGTAACTACCTCGGTGCACTCCTTCCATCTAGCACCGTCTCGTTTGTATTTCGAGCCCTTGGTAAACCGACCCGACCCTAACATTAGTACAGATCAGAAATGTTGGCTCCACCAGCTTTATGAACAGTTTTTTTTTTTTTTCAGCATGGGGCGATTGCTCAAACAACCAAAGGTGTGATTTTATCCATTAGCTAGTGATAAAGCGTCAGTGACTTCATGTGCTTTGCCCCCCGACAGATTTAGTACCTTCAAGGAAATTGCTTGGTGTAAAGTGCAGCATTTGGTCCCAGACCACAAAATGGTCCATGATGGGAGCAACTTCAGAGTAAAGGTGGCTTCTTTGTTGAAAATGTGAGGATGTTACATCTTTATCACAATGAGTAGCCAAGGTGGCATTTTTCATAAAAAAATATGCTTCTCACACCTCAAAGAGGATGCAGAAGAGTGTAAAAAAAAACACACTATAACTATGATCATGCTGACTTCTAGTAGTCCCATGTGATTTTTGCTACACATTGCATAAATCAACCATGTATATAGCCTACACACTGAAATTTGGCTTGATATTTCAAGCAGTCACTTCTTTCACTTCATCAATTCACTTCTTTCTCAGAACATGGTGATCATGCTCTTTAACTGAACTGTATGTGAACTTCAAATTTAGAGTAACAACCATATTTAGCTGCAGTGTGAACATACCCTAAGTGTGTGTTTTCTCCATCAGCTGGCACCCACTTCCCTGCTCGAGGTATAAGCTTTTGCGATATGGAGCTTTTCAGGTCCAAAATAGCCCTCCCACTCATATGTACCCCTGCTAGCCACAGGCAAAGATAACATTTTTTCCATTTTGTACATACTGTATTTGATAAGTAGTCCACCTGAACACGCAAATAAGTTCCCCCCCCCCCCCTCCCTAAACACAAAAGTATGCATTGCATTCAGAAATAGCACACTCGAGCACCCAAAATCCTTATGCGTTAGTCCTTTTACCTCATCCTCTGGCTATCTCGCTGCAAATAAACAAACACTTGAAAAATTCAACAAGCTCCTCTAAATTAATACTACAGGGGGCGGCTGAAGCAGCATCAGTGATTCCATCTCTGCTCTCGCTCCCTAATTAAGGTTATAGTGAAGCCCACTTGTAATATCTGAGGTATATGTATGAACGGAACAAATGTACAATATTAAAAATGTCCTTTAAGTTGGACCACAGCAGGGATATCCTCTAATAACAAAAACACATTCATGGCACAAGTTCTCTGTTATTATCCATTGCTTATTTCCACTGGGATGTGATTGTGGTCCTATGTACAAACAATGCATCAGGCAGAGATAAGCTTCTCCAGAGTCAATAAAAATGGTTTTAGTTGAACCCCATCAGGGACCAGGTATGATTATAAACACAAGTAGTGGAGCTGGAAAAATAACATCATAGCATGTTGATCCAATATAAATGCATGCTTCCCTTGCCTCCCACCAGGTTTTACAGACTGGGAGATCTGAAGGAGGACAGGGCTGAAATAACATGCTCAATCTTCTCTATCCATGGCTCTGTTTCTCTGCAGTCTGCACAACATTCTTTACATGCTTCATTTTATTCAAATGGTTTTCTGCCTGTTCAGCTTTCCTCCTTTGTCTTACAGCTACAAATGTACAAGTAAATCACAAGCATAGACCCACAAATACAAAAATAATTTGTGATTAAAATAAAACTGCAAAGCCAGTCTAGCAGTTCAAATCGCCTTTGCAGAAAAAAAAAAAACTTTGATTAGTGATTCCGAATCCACAAAATCCCTCATCTGATAATAATGACCTCAGTTCAAGATGTGCTGCTGTAATATGTTTTGTGCTCCAAGTGTTAATCCTTCAGGCAGTTCACGCATCGCACCCTGATCTTTCATAGACACATTCAGGGGGGTATTATGATTCAGTGTAACTCCTGCTGTACGCGCTCTCAATTTCTACTTTAGCAGAAGACAATTGGTCAAACAGTGTAAAAAAGTAATGACTTCAATGAAAAAAGAAAACCGAAGAATAAAGTTGCCTCCTAGGTTTGATTCAAAGCCCAGCTCCTTAATAAGCCCAATTCATTTTCCCTCTGGATCTGGCTCCCTCTATCACTAGTGACAGGCGTGAAAGGTCAATAACCTTGGCTCATAGCCCTCATATGGTTAGCAATGCCATAAATTAATGGTTGAGGCCGTTATTCCAAACTCTTCAAGTCAGCTGGAGGAAGCTTATCTTCTACAAAGGTCACAGTGCTTAAAACACTTAGTGTAAGAGTGAAGGGTTGACAGAGGACCTGTAGGAGATTGAGTGTATTGCAATAAGGTGGACTGAGATGTAGGTAGGTGGGATTGCTGCAAAGCATCTGGAAACTTACGTTACCGTTGCCTAGGTTACAAACGGAGTGCGCACTGCGTTTGAGATAAAACACATCAATCAATAGGCAGGACTTTGACATTTCTGTCAATTTTCAGAATAAAATGTTATTTTTGTTCGGTATTTTTGATATCAGTATTAAGTTTTGTTTACTTTTTCTCCTCCAAACACCAGGAGACTAGACCCTCGAGGCAGCAGGGATTTTTGGGTAGTCTTAATCTTTTTTTTTTTCTTTTTTTTTTGGTGTTACCCTCCAGAGTTGCAACTTTGATTTGCTTGCTATATGTTTTTGACTGTCATCATTACTGACTGTGCATAAAGATGGATGACATGTCTCCACTTCCTGCTACAATACAAAGTGAAGCCAAAACATCTCCTTTCCAGGAGCTGCCATCTTGCTTGTGTGACATCATTTGGAGCCAGAGTCTGCGCAGTAGAGTTGGGCAGCGAGATGATGGCCTGTGGGACACGCCCCCCTCAGCCGTCCTGCCACTTGACGGAGGTTTGAGAGCAGCTGTCACAGCTGTCAATTATGATATCACACCCCCTTTTTATATTGTCAAATAACTAATTAAAAACAAACTTATCAGAAAAATTAGCATTTAGACAAACATCAACGTGAGAAGAACTACCTAAAATGACAGAATCCATCTGTGGGAAAATGTATTTAACATGTACTTTGATTTTTTAGTTTGACTCATGTCCCATCCACTAACATGGAGGGGGCAGGACTTATAACCTATACTGCAGCCAGCCACCAGGGACTGATCAAGATATATTGGCTTCATTTTTGGTGAGTTGCCATGAAGTTTATATTTATATACAGTCAATAGTCCTCATCCGTTGGCTAGAAAAGTGCCATGAAACAGAATTTGGCCTTTATTCTGGTCCAAACATATTTTTTTTGTCAGAACTGATGCTGGATACATTTGATTTCTCTTCCTCACCAACACCAGCCAGATTTCCTTTTTGCTGGCTCATTTGATTTAAATTTGCAATTTAGTTAGACTTTAGCTGTGTTTAGCCTTATACGACTTATCTCCTACTAATCTAAATCATTGTCACCTACGGATGAGATTGCATACAATTATGAATTTAAGTATTGATTTTAATGCAATTAAATGAGCAGCCCTAATGGGCAGCTGCTCTGAGATCACAACCTCACACAGGCAGACTCCACATGCCCAGCACAAAATGGCTGAGAGCCAAAGAAAACAAGTGACTAGTGAGAAAAATTAAACATCTAGCAAGGCAAAGAGACAGATATTTTATTATACAGATAATGGAACAAACTAGGGATTTAACAAAACAGAGAATATTGGACATACAGCGTGAAGGAGGACTCCGTTGGGTTGTTTCAACTTTTGCTAGATGTAGGCTATATAAAATTTTAGCTAAGATGCAATTAGAGCAGACCTAGTATAAATGTACAAAAATTGTTTTGATTTGTTTGTTTTGAATCTATCTGACCCTAAACACTCCACAATTTCATTTATAATGCTCACAACTTGAGACAGAACATAATTTACAATGACAGAAATCAGAAAATAACATGCCTTTATCTTAGCCACCTCAATGGCACATACCACACGAGTTATTTTATGCAAGTCAGACTCAACGTGTTTGTTGAAATTAGCAGATGTTCAGCTTGTAGCAGCAGTTACACCCTTCACTAAGAATCTACCCCCCTGCAGCCCCTGTCCTGCTGAGCAGGCAGTGCCACAGGAAATAAAGTGGTGACATGCTGCACGCTCTTTAATGCCTCAGTAAATATCGACAGAGGCAGAGATAATATAAACTCAGACAACTCGGGCTGCGGAGCGATATGTTGCTCGCTGCCATAGTGTACGCTCAAATGGAGACTAGAAATTGCTGCAGGTCAATCATAATATCCGTGTTGTGATAGCAGACACTGGTGTCAGCAAGGCCTGGTAACAGTAGATCACTAGAGACTAGTATTATGGTGGGTTACATATGCTCATATGCTGAGCCGACAGTTTGGGAAGGGTAATGTTCACGATCACCAATCCAATCAAGATTAAACAAAAATATGTTTTTGCTATAAATAAAAGTAACGACGTTCTTTATTTTGTAAGACAAACAAAACATCCCACATGTCCCTGTGATGATATGATCGATCTATAGTGAATGTGAATCAGGTTTATTCATATCCTGCCTTCCAACAGGCTCAGACACACAGCACTATTTAGTGTAAAAAAAAAGAACACTTGCTGTAAGGAACTACCAAAAAAAACCCACTAGCTTCACAAAATCTCAAACAGCCATCTATCAAAAATATTACCAACACCACTAAAATTGGACATCACACTCATGACTGAAGCCATGAAGCAAGCAAGGTCACCCTAAGAAACAAACTCAGTTGTAGAATAAAGGACTAAATGCTTCAGTACTGTCCTTGCATTACTCAATTAAGTCACATCAATCACTGTAAAGACTAGAGCCAGGGGAGCTCCTCCATCTTAAAACGTGTGGCGGGGGAAGGGAAGGGAAGGGAGTGGTAGATAAAAGGAGGATGCATGGAGAATGTCACGAGACACAACCTAGCGAGTCATCAGAGGCTAGTGTCCAGAGACGCGCTGGTGCGTTGAAATTGATGCCTCTGCCGGAACACAATAGTTGGCGTGGCCCGCAGGAGGTAGTCGCCTCTTCTCGGGCAGGATATTGGCCTTTGTGAACATGGTTACAGTATCTGGGTCAATTAATGTGTCCCTGCTTCAAATTTCTCTTTTGTTGTCAGAGAAATAATAGTGAGCCAATTCATGTAGCCTCTTGAACACAGCGTGAGGTTTGAAAATGTGAGCTATGTGTGTCACCCGCATACAGAAAAAGGTTGAACACAGGGCTAGTCCTTTTTTTTTTCCTATTTTCTACATTTGTGCAAACTCTCTCATTAATATATTCATTTGAGTATTAGCTTCCCTGTTTGACCCTGCAGACAAAGACACTGTGCCTGCCTGCTGTCTGACATTTATAGATAAATGAGTCAGGTAATGCTGTTGAATCTACATCTGGGCAGCCGGTGAAAGCACTCTTGTCCCAAAGCGACAAAGCTGAAGCTAAAACGTGTTGCCTTACGAACAAAAGATTTAACGAGACAAAAAGTAGTGGGGAATGGGAGTGGCTTCCCTTCACATGCTTGCCAATGGAAAACGTGAGGACAAGGCTCTGTATACTCTCAACTAGCTTGACATAATGAGAAAAACAAGTACGGCAGAGAGAGAGAAACTGAGGGCAAAATCGAACGGGGGTATTGCACAATGAACAGCTGGGGCAACACGGCGAACAGAGCGTTCTTTGTAGAGACAGGATCTGTGAAAGAGATATGGAGTTGTTTGCTCTACCAGCCAAAAAAAGGCTGGAAGAAAAGCGGCAGTGAAATCCACAAATCAGTCCCTTGAAGAGTAAACAATTAAATCCATAGCGCTGATGTATTGTCTTCTAGGTGCGAACGGGCGTTTTGTTTTCCACAATTTTTCTAGTATTTCACTGGTGAAAAATAACACTAGCCTAGTTATATGAAGGCATATATGCAGAAAGTCAGGTCAATACAGCTATTTATACACGGCCTCATTACATAGCGGGGTCATCTCATGCACTTCCTGGGTGTTCTTCACATTAAAATACAACCCACGGTGAAGAATGATTTCCAGCTCCTTCTCATGTCATGACCGACCGCAAAAAAGGATTGTTTTTAGTGGAATAAATAAATCTTTACTCTTTTGACAGTCTTTTTGATGGAAGCGCACGCATCAATTTTAAAACCTTTGCAATACGGTGTCACGGCTGGTGGGGCCCAGGTGTGATCTCAAACCAAATAACATATAAACCGCCCTACCCCCCCATAACCTTCACATGACTGTGCAAAAGGAGCAATTCAATGAAAGGCCTGCTTCTCAACTCTGTATATCAAATTATAATAAACAATGAAATTTTGATTTGGCAAATGTAGTTATATGCAACCTTGTGAGAGACAAACGACAATCTGTGTTTAACCAGACAGATAATACAGCATTGTTCTCACTGCTGATTTTCAGTCAAATGTTCAACCTTGTGTTGATCGAGGTGATCTAGGTCAAATAGCCTTTACCAACCCCCCAGTCATAGAAGTCACTATTTCTGCCACCTACCCCTCTAGACCACCACCAAGAACTGACTGGGTTGAACAAGCTAATTATATGTCAAGGACAAACCCCCACATTCTCAAAGGCATGAGAGAAGCCTCTGTTATACAGAGATCCTGCAATATTGACGTAAAGAAGACTCATCATTATGCTGGCTTTGCTTTTTTACACGGAACCAAACAAAGCCGGCATAATGCCGCCCTCGTGTGTGATTTTAGATAGTATGCCGGCGTTCCGGAACCAGAGGCGTGACGTGTAACACAACAGTGTCGGCGTCCAGTGTGTGTAGTCCCGCCACGCTGGCTGTCCCGTTATACACAGATGTAAATCCAGCAATGTGACTACAACAAGCCCCCCCCCCCCATTTCGTGTTTGTACCCTTTATACAGAACGGCGAGGTGGAATAAAAGTGCAACATTCCCACCTTGAACAAGCTGTGTAAAACGGGCTAGAGGGACACATTAACTACTGCCCAATGTCAGAGGCACACTGTTAGGTGCCAATAGCAGAGGGCAGGGCCTGTAGCTGATAAGAGTGATATGAACAGAGGTGATGAAAAGCCATCAAGGCAATGTCAGCCCTCTACAAAATACTTTATCAGTATTAAGGCATAGTCTGCCACCAAATATGGAGGGAATATTTTCAGACTACCTTTGGTTAAGTGAGAATTTGGAGCATAAAAAGGTCAGAAATAAATAAAATATGTCCTATCCTGTCATGCCACCTAGCAGGCTCAGAAAGCACACCCACAAATTAGCCACAGATGGCTGCACTGCCTTTAATACGCTAACATTATTATCATTTCATCTTTACAATATTGCCTTAGGACTGCAATGGAGCTGTGATCATCTGTGGAGCTGTGGTGGGCCTACCACTAGCACTTGACTAGAGCTTCCTTCTCTGCTTCCTTGTTATATTGTAAGCAAACTGCATCAAAGGTTACTTTCCAAAACCATATACTGCCAAGATTCAATCTGCCGTCACAATATGTGGTGGTTATCTAGGCCATGGTGCTCCCAGGGAAAAAAAAAAAAAAGACATAGTGAAGGGAGCTGAAAATAAATTTATGCAGGCTGATAACAATAAAGAATAAAACAAATTCAAACCCAACCCACCAGTGATGCTTTAGCTGGGAATTGGAGCGCAGCCTTCATTACAACATATTGATCACTGCAAACAAAGACCCTGAATTTATTGATCCACTTCCAGACCAAAAAAAAAGAAGGGGGTTGGGGCAATGAACTGCTGTTACAAACAAACTTACAGTAAAACTGCCGCCTGTGTCTACACAAATGAAGAAGAGCTGAGGTTGGACCCCAGAAGGAGAAGGATAGTCGGTCATGGGGTTGCTTTTGATGTCCCATAATAACAAAGAAAATATGTCAAACATGCAGCAGCCACTATGCTATTAAAAAGGAAGAGCCTCATTGTGTCTCATGTTGCTCTTCATGTTACTCATCTGCTGCATGATGGCTCCTCTGTGCTTATGGATCTCATCTCGAACAGGGATTTGAGTGTTAAGAAAGTCATGTTTGACTATTGAATTATTCAGCATTGGAACAGACATCGATGTGGACCTCATGCACCTCAAACACAAAGATCTCAACAGCAGACTCCTTTTCTGACACTGTGGGCTTCACAAAATACTCTTCCAGGCTATTCCTCAAAGTCATCAACCTGTAATGAATATTTTAATAAACAACAGAGCTCCATCATAGATTGAAAAAAAAAAAACCTATATAAAATTTACATTCAGCAGTGTTCCAGAGATAGGCCCTTATAGTCCTTGGCCCATACCACAAGGGCCATAATAATTATTTACTATCCATCATGCAGTTGGACGACAAACACTGATTTATAATTTATAATTTGCTATCCAGACTGCCTGCAAACCCCAGGTTTTTAAATCTCGCTGCGTCTCTAAGTGATAAACAATCAACTTCGTAGGTCAGAACAACATTAGGTAGGGGTGCCATGCATTTGGGGCCTCCCTGGTGAAGGGTCAGGACCTTGTTGCCTGGTCTTCTATTCATCTAGACCTTACCAGGAAACCCCACTAACCTGATCCCCAGCCTATGAGCAGGAGAAAAGGGTTGAATATGTTGCTGAGCACTTGGCCCAGTTTACAAGAGAGGGTCGAGCAGGGTCACATCTCACCAAACACTGGGGCCCCTTAAACACATCTGAGTGGCCCCAGCTGTACCCTGGGCCATCAGAATCTCAACAGAGCGCAGAGAACCAGAACAACATAAAAATGGGCTCAGTCAGTGCAAAATTGAGGATTTTGCATATATGATGTTTTTCTTGTCAAAAGGGTGAAATTTCGGTTTGTTTAAATGGTTTGCTTTAAGTAAGCACAGCAAAGAGAGGTAATTACACCTAATGATAGATTAACAGAAAATTCTCATATATTTAGCCCGTGAGAGCTTTCCAGTTCATGTTCCCACTGCTGACGTTGACGCTAATTGTTTCAATCACATTACTAAGCTGGTCAACTGTAAATCCCTCCCCCCCAACTCATCTGTGGAGCTGGCTCACTGGACCCTCTTGACACGCTCACATTCAAAGCACTTGAACCCCGGCTAAGGAAGACTATAAACATACATCTCTTTCATCGCCAGAGCTTGCATAATTGTCAAGAAAAGAAGTAAAACACAGAGCTGAGGGGTGGAGGAAAGAAAAATGAAAGCAGAATAGATGGTTGGGGGTAGGGATGGCAGAACAGCAGCATAAAAGAGTGTATTAAGCTCAATTAGGCTTTTGGGCTTTTCATTAACCCAGTTTTTAGGGAGGGAAACCTCTGCTGAATAATGCTCCGACTGACTCACATCGCAACCCTGCTTTAAAGGCCTCATCTGGAAAAAGCGGCACAATGTGTGTCAGCTCTCCAAAGCCACTAGAATTCCATTACCCAGAGGCAAACCACCCGCAGCCTACCTGAAATTAAATGCAATTTAGTAAAACAAGTCGCTTTATCAAGCAACTAAACAAGATAGGAGAAAAAAAACTGCACAAATGTTTAAAGATTTAAGCTGCATGATGGTCTGATAATAAATAACTACGTCTCGTCATTTCTCGCCACTCACTATCAGGCCAGAGCAAATATTCCAGCCTTAAAAAACAAGGTCATATGGGCCCCAGAGGATAGACAGTGAGTAGCCTCCTAATCTTGATGTGGTTTTGTATCTGCAAACAATGAAGGCAACCTCCCTTCAATGGATCATTGGAGAGGAGTTCTCATAGAAGAATAATTGTCCTTCCTGGCTTTTCTCTTTGCTGCTCTGCCAAGCAACTTTGAAGAAATGCATTTTAACAATTCTATTGAAAATCAATGGGGCATCACTTGGCCAGCTAACAGTTAAAGTCTAGTAGACGCCCCCAGGAATGTGATTAAATCTTACAATCAAATAGCTATGTTAACTGACGCCCCCAGGATTGTGATTAAATCTTACAATCAAATAGCTATGTTAACTGGCTGGCCACAATTGCCATCGTCAAATCCACAGGATGTCTTCAATTTAGCGCATACAATGTCAGCTGTTTACATGTGAACTGCCGTCATTTCAAGGTTTTACAGACCTAAGGGTGTGTATTCTCTTAATCAATAACAAAGAAGAGACTGCAATTAGATGCGACAAAGATATCTAACAGCACACCCCTGCTGCATCTCATGCATACGTGGGGTCAACAGCAATACAATATGTGCAAAAGAGTCATGTTACTGACACCTAACAAAGCATACTGATAGTATTACACTGATATTCAAGCAGATCCCATTTCAAACAAGCAAAGCACCAAAACAGAAAACTTAAGAAGTTGTTTATGCACAGTGGAATTAGCTGACTAAGTTATTTTTAAGACAACAAGGCCTATGCGTTCTGTTGTAGCGTGCCAGAAGCTCTCGGGGTTGTTTAATAAAAATGCCTCCAAACAACAACTGCTCAATGCTTTTCCATTCATTACTTAAGGCCTTTCAGGTCACAATTGACAAAGTTAATGAAATGCAAGGAAATATAAAGCATTAGCCTGCTACATGCGGCTATAGAAGAAAAAAACCCTCAGCTCCAGGTCAAGAACAATATTGCAAACCAGCATGGTGAAAGCAAAGTTGAAAAACTTGGCCCTACTCTCCACACTGTGGGGGCTTTGTCTTTCAGAACATGCCACAGGAGCTTTTCATTAGAGAATGCAGTTTCATTAACATCATCCCACGCTGGTGAGCCCTGCTGCATTACAATGACACAGGAGTGCCCCTCTCTGTCAAGGAAATCTCCACAGAGCAACAACTCGCTGGGGGAGGGGGAAGGCAGAGAAAATAGGAGAGGGGGTTGTGCGGAGGGGGGGGAGGGGGGCAAACAAAAGGGAACCTGATTACCCCCGGTCACGGCTCATCCACAAACCAAAAGAAGGAAATCCATCACCTGCAGGATCAAACGGAAACTTGTGTACAAGGTAAAGCCCAGTGAAAGCTGTACCCACCCATCTAAGCACTCTCTTCTCTCTCTCCTTTCCTCTCTCGTCATTGCCACCTCTCCCTCCACCTCTCTGACTCACACCGACGGCAGCATGCAAGTTTTAGGCATACACTGTGAAATCCTACACAAGTGAGAATGTTTTCTGGTCCAAATGACCTCCAGGCTCTAACCTGCCTAATGACACACTGGTGATATATTCCAGTTTTTATTACAGTCTGTAGACCTACACTACGTACCGTTTCACGGTAGCTGCATCCTCATTTTTCCAATATTAAACTCCAAAGAGGCAGTATTGGTCATGCCTTCTGCAATGTAATGGACTACTGAAAAAAAATCATTATTTTTTCACTTTCTTGTTTGCACCAGGTTATATGTATATTGAGGAGAAAAATCTAAACTTACTAGGGCTGAATTCGTGACAGAAGGACTATTGCTGTAACAAACAATTTGAAAGATACTTAAATTACTGTTATTACCGCCATTGAGTGGGCTTAGCAGTATAACACTGCAGTTGGACACATTACCATATGATTCAAGCAGGAACCTTGAGGCGTAAAAGTGTTTAAAGTAACAGACAAAATATTCACTGCATGCAGTTTAAATCTGCACTGAGGTGCTGTTTAATTAGGACAAGACAAATGCAAAATAATGGCAGATGATAATTAAAATAATTCAAAGCACCAGCACAAGGCATGGGATGTTTAATAGCTAGGTTATTTGTTTGATTAATGTTGCAAAAGTATTCAAATCTGTATGTAATTGATTTTTATTCACTGCAACAAGAAGTGTCCCCAGTGAAATCTACAAAGTTTTCCCACTTTTAATAACAAAGCCAGCAGTTAAAAACCGTCTCAGGAAAATGCAAAAAAATGCAAATTGCAAAAACTGTCTGGCCACAAAGTATGATCTAGCATTTAAGTTACGATCCATATACGTGTGCGTCTCCTCTCAAAGAAAAAGCTGCATGTAAGCAAAATGGATAGGAGCCATATAAAGTTGAACCACATTTGAGCTGGTTTACAAGGCAAACTACAAGACTTGCAGTACCACACAACTACACCGAAGCTAATTGTTTAAATATGTCAGGCTCATTCTGATCCTCCCTGAAATGTAACACATGGAGGCAAACACGCACAATTGATGCTCATGCCGAGACACACACACACACACACACACACACACACTCAATCAAAGACAGACATAACAAGCATCCAGCACGGAACAGCACTAGGAAAATTTCACCACTCACCGTTGAAAAGGGGCTGTCCTTTCTCTGTGATATCTGGCACCACAACCTTGTATACATCTTCAGAGAAGCCTGGCCTGCATGGTGGGGTGCCCCTGCACTCTGCTGCAATCTGTGATGGAGGGGTGAGAGAGCAACAGAGGAGGGGGGTGAGCAAAAATGAGTCATAAATCAACCTTCAAAAATGCACTCTGTTGCCCCCAAAACCTCTTGGTCACGTTCTGGAGTCCCCACAGTTGTACAAAAGCATCTGTTGTTTTTATAGCAGGAACCGCAATTAGGATAATGAGGCCAAAAGGGTTAAGCATTAGCCAAAAAGCATGGCTAGGCAAGAACAAGCTCCATTTGTCCCCCTGGAGGGGCCCAGGCACAGCGTAGGGTTATAGCCAATGCTCTCGGTCGGCCCCTCTGATCAGCACACAACTCTGGACAAACACTCCACTTTGAAGTACAAGAACAAGGGAATGAAAAGTAAATGCTAACGACCCACTGTTGTGGGAATAAACATGTATGTGCAACTGTCTGAATAAACCAGAAATAACAACAGCTGATTCTCAAGAAACTGAGAGCCTATAACTGTGATCAATAGCCCTTTTTTTTACTGGATTTTAAAAAGGAAAACTCTGTGCTTAGGCTGCCAACACAAAATATGTCAGATATCTGGGTTTATGGGGAATTTGGAAGGAAATAAAATATCTGAGAATCGCTGGGACTGGCGTTTCTGAAAAGTATGAATTTCGCAAGAAGGAAATAAATCACAAAAGGTTAAAAAACAAGTCTCTGGTGTCCAAGCGTGTCCAAATATACTCCATCACACAACCTCAGCATTGATTCAGCTCCTAGACTAGAAGGCCTGGCTTCTATTTCTTTACATGCACTCTCTAAAGAATGTAAAACGAGAGGAGTCCTGCTGAAAAAGAGCATTGTGGTATCCGTGCCACTTGCCATTCTTAATCAGAGGAATTTAAACGGAAAATGCTTGCAGAGGGATAGGGGGGGAGGAGGGGAGCAGAGCTGGATTTCTAGCACATTACAACAACGGCACCAGGATGTGAAATTCTGGATGTAACACTGTGGTGTTAAACACAGACGCCAGTGCTTTGCAACAACTATTTCAACTGCCAAAAAACTGCATTGTTTAGCTATGTGACGACTGCTCTTCTCTGTTGCCCAGGGGACTCAATTTTGTCAAAGTGGCCACATAGTAAAGAAAACAAATTCCCACTAAAACACCCAATTACACCGACACTCTCTAGCAATCATTATCCCATCACTGTTGCGTGTAGCTAGGCTATACATAATGTACTTCCATTAAATTTTACAGGAGGCTACTTTTCATTGTTGCTCATAACGGCTTTTACCAGAGAGGCAATTAACTCGCCGGGGGGACAGGGACACGCTGCAGCAATCTACATAAATATTAAACCTAAACTAAATATAACCTAGCGAAAACTAGGTTAATGTGGGCCTGTGTCGCCCCAACTTCCAGACAATAAAGATTCAGCAGATATGAACTCTTGAATTAAGCTACGTCATTGCGAATTTGAATTATTTTAACTCAAATACGCCAAATTAATTTAAAGGTTCGTAGTTTTTCAAATGACACATCACCTCGTGAGCATACAATAAAGATGACCGTTAGCCGGTAATTACAGCGCGAGCTAGACCTACTTTATGGTGAATTTTATGCTATGTACACAGCATTGTTTTACAAACTACACGCCAGGCGAAGTGCTTGCTGTGAGGCCAGCTGCTCCGCCGGGCTCGTAACTCAACAAACAGTATCGCTTCTGAAAAACAAGCACCTAAACTGTCCGGTGTAACTCCGCTAGAAACCGCTCCGAGACTACATTACCTGCAGTCCTGCCAAGACCGCCAGCAGAAGCAGACCGCTGCCCTCGTGTAGTGAGTACATTTGTGCGCTCGTGACTGCCTTATTTCCACTTCGGAATCCGTGTAAAAAAATAAGAAGAAATTAGAAAAATTGAAAAAAAAGAATATCCCTCTGGCTCAAAATGTAGCCGCGGTGAAAAAAGTCCCTCTACGACAAAGGCAGGAGCAGCAGCAGCAGGAGCGGTGGTGGCGGCGGCATGTAGCAGCCTCCTCCTCTGTCTATCCAGTCAGTAGTGAGAGACAGCAGTGCCTGGTACTGAGGCTGCTGCTCCCTCCCATCCAGTCCAACACAAAAACAAAAAGAGCCCCGGCCACTAGACTATAAACCGCCCATCTCACTGTCTCTCCCTGCTGGTCACGAAGCCAATTTCACTGTTGGGACGGACGGAGCGGGGTCTCCCGTGTTAACCACCACCCCAAATGACAGGGTGAAGGTCTATTATAATATTCACATACAGCCTAATAGTTGTGATCATTCACAGCGTGTGGAAGTCATTGGCGAGTATGGTGGCTTTAGCTTACATTATTGTAAATGTATTCTTTTTTTTCTGTTAAAGCCTACATTTTGAATCTGTTCTCAAAGTGAGGTCCGGGGACCCCCCAGGGGTCTTTTAGGGGGTTCCAGGGGGTCCCCAGCAAAAAGGGGAGCAATTTATTTTCACTATAATTCCATCCATAAGTAACACAATGGCAGAATGTGTGACTATTTTGGTCATGGGTTTCATACACTTTCTGTAATAAAACATGTAAAAA
Organism: Thunnus maccoyii; assembly: GCF_910596095.1. Lineage (NCBI taxonomy): Eukaryota > Metazoa > Chordata > Actinopteri > Scombriformes > Scombridae > Thunnus > Thunnus maccoyii. The sequence continues at coordinate 16,726,080 of NC_056544.1, forward strand.
CAAACATCTTATCAAATGGGGGACCCCTGGACAAAATCAAACAGGGATCTGTGGTATAATTTGTGTCAGTTTAGGGGTCCTTGGTGTGAAAAGGTTTGGGAACCACTTTGTTAGGCTGAGTAAAATGTGGCTGTGATAGGATACTTAAAAACATTATGTCTGTAGTTAATTTTCTTTAGAACTGCCAACCTTAAGGAAGGTAAATGCAAAACTGCTGATAAGGCTTTCATATCCTTTGAACTATTCAAAATACCAACCAATTATAATATGGCTCTTCTTGATACCACCAAGCTGACCTTTCTGTTCAAATTATTGCACTCATACCCTGAAAGACAATACCTTACCATTTCAGGCTACAACACCCTACAGTAGTTCAACAACAAGGTCAATTTGAGGTCACTTTTTATTTGCTTACTGGCTAGTTTCACTCACTCATGCACATTATATTTATATTTGACTCTCACTTGGAACAGATAGTGCTGTAAAGTGAATATCTGACAACTTATAATATAATAATATAATATCTAAATATAAAACCTAGAATCAGGTGAAATCAGGGAAGGCAGTGCGATAAAAGTACATTTTCAGCTCAGATTTAAAAGAAGCCAGTGACTCAGCCTGCCTTATTTCCTTCTTTATCTTTATGTATGAAGTTTTTCCTACCATCACAGAGGATGGTCGTTCTTTTAGTGTAACATTTTTAAAGTTAACTTATTAACTGGTGGTGGAATATTTTTGCCATTGGATGGTACGTGTGTCTATATATTTTTAAATTCCTAGGCTTATTAGCGACAAACTCATCTGAGACACATGTTTCAAGGTTGTTTCTCAACCTGCTTAAAAAGTAGCCCAGAATCTATTGATCATTAGGTGGTAGATTTTGATCACATTGCCCCTAGATAATTGCTGTTTACTGCACATTTGATCTTAAGGATTATTAATTGTCAATGCTTTGGTGCTAAATCTGTGTGTGTGTGTGTGTGTGTGTATTCCTCGCTTTTCCTTCCCTCTCTCTCTCTCTCACACACACACACACACACACACACCGTCTCCCCCATATCTGCCTAATAAGCTCACTGTTTCACAAATGACTCGATCACTATGGAATTTTGAATTTTGCATTCTATCTAAGTAAAGCTTTTTTCATGTTCCGCTAAAATATGCAATGAATAATTCCCTTACATTATCTTCTCATGTGGTACAGCCTGATGAAGGTTAAATTACCTCGGTTGTGCTGCTGACACCTAATTAACTATCAAGAGGTGACTCTATGGAATAGATTGCATCTGTGACACAGAGATGTTTCAGTTTGGTAGAGGAGTAAATACTTATTCCATCTCCAAATAATAAACAAAGTCTGACTTTTGGTTCACCTACTCTAGGGTAATCTGTTGTTTTCCAAGTTATTGGCATTTTGAGGTACATGGGAGTATGTGATGGGAGTAATTCCTGCTCTTCTCCTCCCACAAATCAAACCATCCGCTCCTGAGAGTGTGTTGTAATCCTAAACAAACAGTAAGCACTATCACGTCCTACTTACAGTCAGCACACACACTCACAGGCACAGGAACTGAGAGCTGGATAGTTTTTCAAAGTGTTCACTTCTTGTAATAAATGACACATGACACTTCACACTCTTGTCAGTGATTGACATGCCTGATCATGTATGTTTTAAGGAAGTTAGTGTTTCTTTGGTGGGAATGAATGCATTTGAAAGCAGAAATAAAGTGCAACAAAAGTAAGATAATTCACTTAGCATATTAGAGGAAGACTATTGTGGCCGTAGTTCCCACAGCCAGTTTTACTCACACTATTAATAAACATGACAAAGTCACATTTTTTTCCAAAGGCAGTCATATTCAGTGTGCAGTTCCTCTTTTTTTTTGCTGTGGCAGATTTGGGCAAGAGATCAAACTGAATGACCTGTTGATAATTGATATCACGTTTTGTACAAATTGTTAAATTTATGTAATCTAATCTAATTGAGAGTGGGATCAAAATGCTCCATCTCTTTGATTAATGCAGAGGCGGTTATCTTTCATCAGTACTTGTCTAGGCAGGGAGGGGAGGAGGCGTTAGTGGGAATCCAATTTGGTCTTGGTGCATTCAATCAAACAATATCATGTTGCATGTTTCATAAAACTGATTTGGGACCCCGGGAACTCTGTGTGCAGCAAATACCTGAATTTGGCATGGTATAAAATGTGCAATCAAAGGAGAAATATACCATCAAGGTCGCTGTGCAGTCTATGTTTAATATATTCTCAGGCCTGTGCTGTCTGTGTGTAGACAGATAACGTTGTTTCCCAGGCATCTTTGAGGCAGCTGTATGATGCATGTTGGTCGTGGTGCTGACACTGCGGTTGACTCTCATAAGTGTAGGTGTCCGAGGGCTGGTGGCCTGGAGGGGCCCCTGATTCCACACTTTTTACTCTGCACAATTGGATGCAGCGTGGAGCATTGCAGCACAGTGGCCTTGATGGCACTGGAAGAAAAATGGACGAGGTCAGCAGCACTTTCACGTCCGCGGCACTTCTTCATGCTGACTTTGTGTTGATACAGGAATATCACACGGTTCACCCTCCACTCCCACATGGTGTAATGCAGAGCTCAGTCATTTCTACTGGAAGCCAAATATAGATAAACTTCTGTAACACGCATACACACATCCTCTTTTTTTTAAATGTACTGGCTGCTTATGTAAATTGACAGAGACACAGATGCAGTGTTTTGAGATGACACTATGCTTAAGCTTTCAGTCAGTAAGGGAGAATGTATTCTCTTTTGGTATAAACACACATATTTTGACCCCTCTCTGCAGTTGGCTAATTACCTATTGGCAATCCCATGCATGTCAAAGGTTGCTTTGGAACAAATTAGTGAGTGGAAAGGAGCAACCTAGTCCTCAAAGCCATTATCAATTCCAATCAAGCTTCATTGTTATGCATTCAATAAAGGATCTCTAAGGACCACAGTAATGCTCTGATTATTCTCCTGTCGTGCCAAATCGTCTCATTCAATCTTTTATGCCATTTGAACAATGGAGCCAAATAGAGCTGTGCATGTATTAGGGGGAACATTCGCACGTACGTGTAAAATTATTGTGGCATTCTGCACTTTGTGTGTGTGTGTGTGTCTTGGCTTTTTGAAGCTGTTTCTGGCTTTCAAAAGTATTTTATAGCAAGGTCACAGCATGTCAAGCTCCACGAATATAATTCATGACATGTGTTTAAGAGAAAAAATATAGCGCAATTTCTTCACTATTTGTACTCTTAAAAAAGATCTGCTTTTATTGTATTGTATGCAAAGTGACAAACAGCGTCAGGGACATGCACACACATTTCCACTGAGTGTTTTCTCTGTAATTTTTTGTGAAAAGACATGTCAGTAAAGCAGCTTGGTGCCACCCCCTTGTCGACAAATAAAGGCAAAATGCTGCTTTGCGAGCTCTGGCAGCTCTGAGTCACAGCGCTCATACAAGTGTGTGTCTGCCCCAATTTAGGGATTGTAGATTTTGCTAGGGGCCACATCTGCCTGTTGTGTGCTAGTGTGGCACACAGATCTAATAATGATTGATTGCCTGATTAAGGCAAATTGTGTTGAACTCCAGAGCAACCGAAAGAGAGAAGAAAGCATCTTTAGTTAGTGATTCAAAAAGTGCAGCTATTGATTTATATTGGCACAATGTGCAAAAAGGCAGTTGTCTCAATTATTTATTACTCACTTTATTTTCTTTCAATCAAACTATGTTATATTGCATGTTAATTATTTCTTGTTCATTTGTTTATAATTTCAATGGCAGAGTGTATAAATAATATTGATTATTATTATCAATTAATTATTTTTTGTTAAAAAATCTCTGAATTTGTTAGAACAAAAACAGCATGTTACAGTTTATTCAGCTGGACAAAGTATGTACCGACATACTAAAAAAGAGAAATTATATGGCAGTGTGCGCTAAAAGAACTGAAGCTGTTTTGTCTTAACAAGACTGAGAGTCTATCCCTTCCTGTGGTTCTGTGAGGCTGTATTTTGGCACAGCTGTGCTTTAAGCTAAATGCTAATGTCAGCATGCTAACATGCTCACAATGAAAATGCTATTACGCTGATGTTTAGCCGGTATAATGTTCACCACCATTTTAGTTTAGAGTGTTAGCATGCTAACATTTGCTAAATAGCACTAAGCACAATGTTGGTGATGGGAATGTCATTAGTTTTGCAGGTATTTGGTCAAAAACCAAGGTAAATGTAAAATTTGAGACACTAAAGTGATTGCAATTCATCCCGAGGAAGGTATGAATGTCCACACCAATATTTTTAGCAATCCACCTGATATTTCAAGACCTTTTACTTAAAACCAAAAATGTCAACCTCATGGTGGCTCTGGAGGAAAAGTCAGGGAATCACTAAAGTCATAGGATGCATTGTGTGTGTACAAAATATAATAAAAATCCATCCAAGAGTTGTTGAGATATTTCTGTCTGGCCCAATGTGGTGAACTGACCAACAGACATACATTGCCATCCATGAAGCCACGCCTTTAGCATGACTAAAAAGGTTTACCATATCAGTTACTATGACTTTAAAGATACGAAAGACATGAGAGAAAAGCATCTGAGCATATTTTTTTCCACTCTTCAGCACAGAATGAGAAAATAATAAATGGCTGTGATGTTGTTATCTAAGGTTTTGGTTTAATAGATAGTTTTATCTTCTATACATGACAGGTCAGTGAGTCAATTGCTTGCACAAACACACACATACGTCAGTTGCACTTACTAGGACACAAGTAAACATTTAAGAATTAGTTTTTTATCACTTGCTTTGAGTCAAAACCATATTCCATATTACATAAAACAAGAACAACAAAATAATGTGCATAAGAAGACAGCCTCGCCTTAATGACAAGCTCATCTCATGCAGGGAGACAATCATTTTCAAAGTGACGCATTACAGTTTGTTTCAGTCTCCCCTTGCTGTTATCCTCAGCATGAACAAAATTGACCAAATCATCATCACAGCTTCCTGTGTGTAAATATCCCAACTATAGCATTCAAAAATTCAGTAAACATGCCTAGCTTTAGAGTGCGTCTTTGGTGTCTTTGGTTTTTCCAGCTTGAAATTTATTTCCCCTTATCACTATTGATCTGCAAGGAGACAAGGTCTCTGGTCGTGACAGCCTGGTCTGCCTGATTTAGGAGTGGACCAACAGCCTGTCTGAGCACAGGAGCCTGGATGGATTTATATGATGACTTTTGCTGCAGCTGATCCACCTCTGTGCTTGCCTCTGTCTCACACTGGGCTTTCTTATCAAGACCTTAATTTTAGAGGCAGTCGGGGGAGTGAGACACTGTTTTTTGTAATCACAGAGGTAATGAGATTAGACGTTACTTCAATAAATGTGTGCGTGATTTTTTTTTTTTTTTTGTTATCTTAATGTTTTCAGCTGGGAGAGTTTAGTTTTCACATTTTTTAGATTGCTTTCATGCAAATGGCAAAGAAGCCTGATTACAAAAATGAGTTAATAATTACTGTGGGCTTAAGAAGGTGGCAAAGGGCTGGCTTGCTCTCTAAGTTCGTCAGATTGCATAAAGAGCTACAGTGTGTTCATTAAAAGGATTAAAATCATGATGAAACATATGATAAAAAGCAAACTAGTTAATATGCCACCATAATAAACATAACAGGGAGTATTAAGACGCCTTATTATTGTAAGTTCCCTTCGTCGTGGTGGCATATAGCCAGTTTATGTGAAATATATGAAATTACAATACAACATTTAAATACTGTAGATGAAAAGCTCCTAATAGACAACACATAAATTAAGAACATTATGCTTTTTACAGTAGACAGTATCACTGATTTGACACAATATATTGTGTTTTAATGAGATTAAAACATGATCCTAATTCATCTTTATTGCCATGGTACCTATTCCAACACACTTAGCCTGTGGGTATTAGTATCTATTTTTTTCCTGTCAATGTGAACAGGATTATTATCTGGTGCATAATGCTATCTCCACAGCTCATTAGCAGTCAGCAGGTTATCAAGTGCTTAAGATGCATTTTTTTCTTTCATTAATTCAGAAAATAATTTCATCATTTTTCATCTGAATCAGATAGCTGCTGAAAAATAAAACACCACAGTAATTTACAGTGCATTGTTGCCTTTTGTAGTGATCCTGTCTGCATTGCACTCGGAGTTAGACTTTCCACTGCTGACTTGTCTTCACGTTCGGTAATTAGTAGTAAAGCAAGGTCCTGCCATCCAGTAGAATTAAAAAAAAAAGATGGATTATTTGTAATAAGCATGTTTTATTTGAAGTTTTTTTATCCTTGTTCCACAAACAATGGTTTGAACCAATGAGCAGACAGGATTTATACAACTTAGAAGGGCATTTGCGGCCAAAGCAGCAGATGTTAGTGGCAGGTTGCTCAGAGCGAAGGGTGCCTCATTTGGCTCGCTCAGGAGGTGATCATGAGACATATTGCTTTTACTCTCGCCCTCCACACACCCTCCACCCGCTGCGGAATTCAGCAAGACTGGAATATCAAAGGGTCAGTTGACACAGGCAAAAAAAATCTGAAGAGAATAGTTTCTAGTTACAACATTTTAGGTATTTCCCATTTAGGTTTTTTTGATTTTAATGAAAACTGAAAAGTTCCTCATATGATGCAGAGCTTTATTTGGTTAAAGTTGAACAGAATGATGCATAAATGTGACTCACACTGTCCACACTTCTCCAAAGCATGCCCCGTTCAATACCTTAGAAACACCCACATATCATGAGTCATCTGATTTGTCTTTTTTGATATCAGGTTCAGCACAGTCAAACATAAAAAAGCACTCACATATGTCAGTTTGGCAAAGATGTTTAATTTACTCTCAGGTATTTTCACAAAACAGTCTTGAGGATCACTTTTTTTTGTCTCAGTCTGCGCTTTTTTAGCTGCTCAGTTCCTCTCTCACCTTTCTTGGTGTCTAATTGGGTTTCATTGATTTACTCCTTCATGATGCTGGCTTGGCCAAGTCTCTGCTGACCCTGCAGAAAAATATCAGCCGGGCCGTCTAACAGGCACTGTTCCTGCTACACACACACACACACACACACACACGCACACACACACACACGCATCCAGCACTCCCAATACAAGCAGTGAATGATTGTGTCAGTGAGCTGGAAGTGAGTCAACCTGCCGCTCCTGTGGCTCTCACAGCAGAACCATAGATTAGCGTCTCACTGAAACAACAAAAGGTTCTGGGGGGGTGTGTGTGTACCCACTGCTCAGGGACTCTTAGGGGAAAAAGTGAGGGGGCCAACTGGCGGTCATCAAAAAGCCCGGGGACACAGCCACTCATCTGTGCCTGAGCAACCATGTGTCACCTTGAGCTCTCTGGAGGAGGTGTCCGGACACAAACCTGCTGGGCCAGACGGGGTGTGAAGAAGGAGGCAGGATGAAGGGAGACAGGAAGTAGAGCTGGCTATCCAGCTTTCCATATGTGACAACTGTGACTCAGTGGATGAGCTAAGCAATAACTTGAAGGAAATCCGAGCGGAGAGTGAAAATTAAAAAAAAAAAAAAACCCTCACCTTTTCAATTCTCTGTACAGCAATAGAGAGGATAAGAAGAAAAGGATATAATACAGACGGAGCTTTGATACCAACTGTGTCCTCATTTCCTCCTCTCGACTCTTGTCCCCCTTCTGCCATGCATTATAAACGGCTGATTATGACAGTGACAGCTCCTCAGGTGTGCAGTATGCTAGATTTGTTATTCAGCTCACAGGCATTGCTGTCCCTCCCTCTTACCACCTGCACAGGCACACAAACACGCAGCCACACACACACACACACAGACACACACACACACACACACACACACCCACGCACGTACGTATTGCTCACAGCTGCTGTGTCAGCGGGACTCTGGAGCCAGAGAGAGGGGGATATTACATGAATCAGCCTCACACAACTGTTGTGTTCACAGTGCTATGATCCAAACTCAAAATTTAAATTGGGCTTTTATTGTTTGATTTATATTTTCATGGCCCACTGGTGTTTTGGACGTGGATTTGTTTGATTTGAGATATATTATTACATTTTAGTGGACAAAATGGGCAGATTTTCATTTCTGGAGCACATTACAAAAATAGCCAAATACCAAAGAGTTTATAGCAATAACCTTTTCATCCATAAGAGCACCAAGGCACCACAAGGCAAGTCAAGTGACTTAATTCACTCCAGGATGATTTAAATGGCAAAATTTCCTCATACCATCATATTCCGCTTTTAAGAAAATTTGTGAATATGCACTCAGTATAACATCTTGCATACATCACATGCAAGGTATCATTTGACTAAAGCTGCACCAATGAGTATTTTTGTATGGATCAAATGCCTATGTGTAATGTGAAAGAGGTCTTTTGTAGTGATGAACCCGGCTGTGTAGTTTCCCCTCAGCTCTATGGAATGTTTTAACATCTTTCAGCTTATTGTTTGGGCCTGCAACTTAACTATTTTGGTTCACTCTCACTGCATTCATCAACCTTGTGTCCAGCCTGAACAAGTTGGGGAAAGCCGGTATGAAAGTAACATGGGATGAAACATGAAACAAACAACATACAAGTCTGATATATCTAACTGTATCAGCACATACAGCACACAACACTTACCAGAACCTCGAAAAATCACGTGGATACATCATGATATCGTGGAGTTTGACCCAAAAAGCTGTTTTCAACCGCTGTAAGTAAATTTCACTCAAGTGGTAAATTTTTTTGAATGACAAGTTGTGTTTATTGTTTCATTCATCATAGTCATGATCATTTGACATATTATTCAGTACTTCAACACACCCTGAAGTTTGCCTCGTCAGTTTTTCAATACAGAAGCAAGTCAGGTTTAACTGTCAGGAGTCATTGTTGGGATGACTTTAACAGTTGTTTCTTTCGTCCCATCACTAATGCTGTCACTCTGTATGTGTTACAGCAGGCTCCACTCTAATCAAACCACTGTACCTACAGTTTCCCAGGACAAGGATGAGGAATGTCATGTGTGTGGGGAGACATTCAGCTCATCCTTGCCTGGGGAAGTGTGAGTGCAGTGTCTCTTTTGTCTGTACTGGTCCCACGAGGCATGTACTGAGAGTGCAGAGCACTATATCTGTCACAACTGTGACAAGGAATAAAAAAAGAGAATTTATGTTGGTAATACAGCAAACGAAATGTGTTATTTTTACACTGTTATACTGTTAAATTTTCTTTAAAAGTTATACTGTTCTTATTGTCGTCATAAAACATTGATTGATTGATGAAATTAAAATTTGAAATTGAAAAATAAAATTTAATAATTTTTTATTAAGATAAAGGACATAATATGTTTGCAATTACATATTAACAAGGACATGCCAGACATTTTTGATAAAAACAAGAATAATGTAAACAATTCAAGTTCATACTGTTGTGTTACTTTTGACCCGCCTGTGTATTACTCACGTCCTGACTGATGGGGTCGAAAGTAACAATGCACAAACCTCCACACAAAGTCAAATTATACTGAAGTTGTTCCACATTTGTAGAAAATAGCATCTGGTATTGATAGATCACACACATGAGTTGCTGATCACAATGAAAATTAGTTTCTGTCTGTAATGTTATCTTTTAAAATGACATTCTGAAAAGTGTTACTTTCATCTCCTAACTATTTACAATGAAAAACCTCTCATACACTATCTGTCCAGCACCAAATGGCTTCCAGACAAAGTTAGCAACTAGTTGGTGAACATAGTGGAGCATTTAGTATCTAAGTGCCACATATTTCCCTCTTGAGTTGGTGGAGACCAAACCAGAGGTAAAAGCAGAGTGAATATTTGACAATATGTTCATCAGGTGGCAAGAGACATGACTCTAAAGGAATGCTAATATTCCTTTGTCTTTTCTGGATGTGTCCTAATAATAATAATAATAATAATAATAATAATAATAATAATAATAATAATAATAATAATAATAATAATAATAATAATAATAATAATAATGCTTTAAGCTGAACTATTTATGGTCAAAGGAAAATCCACCCAAAAATGCAGTTTCTGGGACTATCACTTGGTGTTGTATTTGTGTTATTGTGGACAACTGCCCAACTATAAACAATGAAGTGAGTGAGCTGACCTTGAGAATTCAGAATGGGCACATTTTTTGGTAGTGGAAATGCATCATAGCAGAAATTCCTCATTAAAAACATCACTGGGAAACATTTTGCTGTCAGACCTTCCAAATGAGAAAGCGTAGATATCTGGACATTTTTGGTCTACTGAGAGTGAAGATGGTGAAAAGATGTGGCATAAAACAAACATTATTTCAGGGCATGTTATGAAAAAAAATTACTTTCCTGAGGTGTTGATTTTGAGAAGTCTCCTCACTTGGCATTTCTTGAAGTGCCTGTTATTTCTGCAGAGCCCACGGCTGAGCTCTCTAATTTGCTCCAGCTCTGGCTTCACTCTACCATGTAAATGCAATCAAGTTGCTGACAAAGTATTTCTGTTGGCAGAGCTGCCGTCTGCCTTCTACATAAAAAAAGTAATAAATAAGTAGGAAACTGATCTAAAATTAGAAAGATTAACCACTTTGCCAGGCCTGACTGTGGGAAGCAGTAAGTTACAGAGGGTTATGGCTTCACCTTTTAAAGTCCCATCAATTTCATTGAGGAGTTGGTTATATTTGTGTTGCTGTATTTGCCACAAGTATTTTAACCTAATCTAACTTGACAAGGTTAATTTTGTGAGGCCCGGTGTATAGTAAGACGGACTGCTGACCTTTCGACATACAGATTCGTAGTCAACTTTTATTTAGGTTCCATGCTCAGTTCATTACTTTGCTTTTCTAATGCAGGCAGATTGCAAATGGCAGATGTATTAGATGTGATGTAACCTGAGTAGGTTAACTGAGCATTGCACCCCTTGCATTAATGCTGATTGCCCAACCTTACACGTGAAAAGGTTACATCAACCTTCAATTAAAAACCCGCTTCACATTTCTCATACTATGAGGAGAACAGTAATGTAAATGTTAGTATAATGGTGGCAAGGTCAAGAGCTGAAATGTTAATGCCCTTGTGCTTAATTTACTTTGTTTCCTTGAGGGCCAGAAATTACGTCTTATAAATGCATCATTACACCTTTATTTCTGTTCTGCCTTTAGGGCCAAATTAGACAGACGTCACCTTGATTAGAGGTTGCTGTTTCAGCTCCATAGGCCATTAATACTTGTAGCAGGAATAAATGTGCTATTATATTGCATGTGCTGATGTATATAAATGATCCTAATTCTATAAGCACCACTCTCAACATATGCAAAAGAAACACTGACGGTATTTGTTTCAAAATGACGTCTTACATCAGGGACAAACCCTAAACATACATAGGAAATGTAGATGTTATGTTATGGATATGACCAGCTGTTAGTCTGGACCAGGGGCACTCTTGGCTTACTCAATGGCAATGAACCTCGGGGACATTCCTTGAGCATCTGTTGGTGAGAATGCCAGGGCTCAGACCCTTTTACAATCAGACTGAAATTGATACTGACAGAAAAGCTCTTATGAATGTCACGGGCTCCTGAATGTGATGACAAATTGTATTGTGGGTAGAGTTTAGGATTCTGGTGACAAAGTGTCATCTTGCATTAGCTTGCCGAAGATTGGCGGATCAGGCTAAACAAGGTGGCAGTGAGGTGGAGAGAGGCAATCAGCAGATGAGACTGTTCACTCCTGACATGGCTTACACTATTCAAGCACAGAGAGGAAGAACCTGGTGTAGCGGAGTGATTTTAAAGTCTCAGGGGTTTTTTTTGCACTGCTCAGTATGAAATATATGATTTCCCATTTCGCAAGTGCCTTTTTTTTTAGTTTTTTATAGATACAAACTGTCAAATGCTTTTAAAATCCAAAAACATGTTCTTAAACTAACTCAGAGTGCCTTTATGTCACACAGAAACAATCAGATGAAAGTGAACTGCTCCTGGGCTTACCGAACCTCCCTATCCACAGTATAAACTTGGAACAGGTCTAATATCCAGTCTCCCCCAGGCATCATGTTAGAATCACAAAATGTAGTGGTAGAATAGAGAAAGGGACCCAGCTGAGATTTACTACTTCCCATTACCTGCATTTTATTTTTAGCAATTTCTTTGATCAATTCTGGATCCAGGAAAGCAAGGTGACTATGTTTTCACACTTTTTGCACCTAAATTGTGGAATCTCCATATGGTCTATTCCATTTTGTGCCAGCTTTTATGGAATTGACAGCCAACGTACATCTAAAATTGCATTATTTAGAAATACTTCTTAAGTATACTGCAATTTATCTTCTGAGCTGAGTAAATTGCATTTGATTACATTTTATTTTTAGTTCATTTTATGCTATTCAGTTTTATTCCACTGAAATGCTGTTCTATATACTCTTAATTACCTTGTTACGACCTGTATTATTATTTACAGGATTAAAATGATATTTTTCAAAGGCATGTTATTTCTGATGCCTAATCCACTGAAAGCTATTTCTATGGTTTACTGTTGCACTACAATTATGAGATGACGCCTCTCACTCAGACAGGCAGAGCAGCAACTATGTGCCTCCCAGTCCTCATCTGGCTACTGCCAAAGCTTTGATCTGAAAAGCTGGACATCTTTATTGGGAGTTTGGACAAAGTAGTCCAAAAAATGTGGCTGTCAATTTGCTGAATCTATTGTGAAAATCCACTTTATTCAATATGTAATACTGTGCCTCTTCAACTTCTCAAACGCATCATCAGAGATGTGTTCAGCTGTAAGCATTGACTTCAACTCTGCCTCCGGGTAAAAACAACAAATGCTATGAATAGGATGCTGAAAATTGTCCTTGCAATATTATGATGTTAATTTAATTTGTATTCCCACTTTAGGATTTGAAAGGACAATGTGACATCTCCCTGCATGCAAAGTAGGAAAAAAATGTGTTATCTTATAACAGCTAATTAGATTTCCTATGTGTATACTGACATGTTAAACAGGCTTCTCCTACCAGTGTCCTTCATGGGGCATACTCATGTTTATGATTATCATTAATCCTGCTAACAGAATGGAAACATCTCGCTGTCTTCATATTGCCATAGAGCTCCAAAATGATATCAAAAGTAATTTGTTGTGTTGACAGATCTATTGATGTTGAGCATTTGGGTGGAAGTTATTTACCAGTGAAGACTGATTTTCTTTCTTCCAGTAGCAGACAGAGCTGTTTGTTAAACTAGAAACTATTAGTAAATGTCTATTGGTATTAAATATTGTCCATATACAGCACCATTAATTAACAGTTTCCCATTGTCATGGAGGGTTAATTATTTATTTAAGAACTGTACAATAATATAAATGTTAGTAAACTGCAGGATCTCACTGTTGCACTTCTTTAAAGTCTGTCTTTAAACGTACAGATTTTTGTAGGAATCCTGCCTCTAATCTCCATTAACCAGCATTTCATCATAAGATAAATCTTCCATAGCCATCACTGCCAAAAGTCTGAGCACAGAGTGACAGAACGTATGAGGCAAACTGAAAAATTTGTTGTCAGCAGTATTGATTTGTCGACATCTCTGGAATCGACCCACAGCCTAGTCCATGCACTTCCTCTTAACTTATGCAATTATTGTTTTTCAGGGTTGCAGGTTGCAGCAAGAACATACATTTTATAGGCAAATTAATGTGTCCTTGTTAGTAGAAATGTGACTCACATGCTATCAACATCCTGTTGATCTGTTGATGATCCTGTCCAGTGGGAGCACACTCACAGTTTGTGGTTGTTTTTTTTTTTTTTAATTTTATTTTGCGCCTCCCTACCGCTTTGTTAAATGGGATATCTCTAATGCTGGCACAATAACACATTACCCGGTCAATTTGCATACTGTAGTTGCAGCTAACATCACTGCTTCCAATAATCACCCATGATTTGCGAATGGACCTCTATTATAGCATCTCTTCATATTTTCGCAATTATTTGTGGTCATTGGATTGAGACATTATGAAAGCATAATTGACAGGCACACAATCAATTTGCTTAATCTATTTATTTGATGAAAATTCACACAGTCATGACGCCTACAATATGTTTGTTTTTTTAAACTGAAAGTGAGAAATAATACAAATGTTTGTTTATGAATGACTTTAACCTCTGCTGGATATGACTCACCAGCAGAATTTTTTCTGCATGCTGCAAACAGAGAAAGTAGGTTGCCCAATGCCCAGCCTCTTTTAGCCCACACGACTGCCCTAAGATGGAGCATTACTGTTAACTGCGCAGCAAACTTCCAGGTGATTATTTCCTAGTTGGGAATAATAATAGCCAGGCTCAGACTTCACAGGCTATTAGCAATCAAACAAATTAAACACTGCATAGCAATATTTTCCATTCTTTTGTTCAAATGGAAAGTTGAAAAGACCGCTTACGCTATAATAGACTAGAAGTGGAAGATAAGCATATAAATAGAGATACCGTAAGCACATTCCTTTGTCGCATTACTGTTCTGCAGTTGCATTCACAAGTTCCAGATGTCAATAGCTGATAAAAGTCTCACATTGCCCTTTGTTTCCCTGAAATGGTGGCGCTTTCGGGTATATGTAATAAAACAAACATCTCAGTAAGTACACTGAGTAGTCAGATAGGTTGAATAAATACTTGACACATTCAACACCTTACTGGCCTAACTTTGTTGAGATTTCTCTCAAGTTCCGCCCGAAACTACTTCAGTGACTGTGAGACTTCTCTGTGGAGTTGGCAGTGCTTCAGTTTCACCCAGAGATACAGTATCTCTACAGGCCTTGACCTGAGTGCCTTTACTGAAAATGCCTTGGACCAGCAGTGACGCATCCTCCCTGACCTGGCACAACCCCTGCTAACAGTCACATGTGTTTTAGCTCAGCGTGATGACAGTAGGGGAGTGCAAACAAGATAAATAAGCAGTCAAAGTACAGTAATACAGCTCAGAATGCATTAAAAGAGTAAAGGAGACTCGTTTATCTTTAAATGATGGATTAACACAAGTGATGTTCTTTGGAAAAATATTCAGAAATTACATTCTTTTTAGATAGCTAATGTTCAAACCATTAGGACAAAAAGCAGATGTTTAACAAGGTGTACGTGCCAAGACTCATCCAAATGAAGTCTGTGCCTCCCAAAAATAATTAATCACTAGAGTGAAAAATTGGTACCTAAGCATCATGTATTAAAAAAAAAAAAACAACAAAAAAAAAAAACACTTAATGCACATTTTCAATGCATAAAATTATCAATTAATTATTTGGGGCGGAACTCCAGATTGGCAGATTTGTCAGCTGGGATGATACATGTAATTAATGTGACAGGAAGTGGAACACATGAAATATGTGCCAAAATTAACTAGCGAGCAAATATCAAAATTGACATTAGAAAATGGTTTCTTGCGAACAAAAGTGAGTACACCCAGTGTACAGAAACCAGGCAGCAGGAGTAAATTCAGGCTGAAGCAAGTGCAACAAGTGAGGACATTCAGCCAGGGTCAGAGACAGACACCTCTCCCCGCAAAGCTAAAACCTCACAAGGTGGCGTCGGTTAAGTGCAGCCCGTTAGCCCCCTCTGCAATAAATGCTAGATTGGATCAGACGGAGGGACGCAAGTGTAGTTAGGGTTAAGGTTAAAGTTAAGGTTAGTGTACAAATCTCACGAGAGTTTTACAAATTGTCCCTCTGGCTGCTCCAATCTAGCACCAAGCTTCCTCAATATTTGGTGCTAGATTGAATCAAATGGAGGGACAATTTGTGAAACTCTCACAAGATTTTAACCCTAACCTTGCAAGAGTTCGTTCCTCCGGTTGATCCAACCTAGCATCCTCAATCCCTGCGGGCTACCTCAGCTGCTTTACTGGGACTGCTGCCTGCCATCACAGGTATTGGATGATTTGGGGACCAATAAACCCAAACTAAGTTTATTCATAGCGTTAACCAACACCTTTATGCAAAGGCAGATAGCGTTGAGAGATTTGTGAAAGCATAAGGATAGAGACACTTTATAACAGTTTAAGGGAGATACTACATATTGTTTTCTTTGCCCTCACTATATTTTCTACATTAAAGAACATTTTCACCAAACACTGATGCACACTCAAGAAGGAGCAGATATAGTGGCCTTATGGAGAGCCTTGCTGGCCTTGAAGAGAGACTTTAACTGCCAAGTGCACTAATGACTGGATGGATATTTATCCTGAACATTTCAACACCGACCAGCGCACTCTTCATTTTATGCTAATGGTGAGTAAAAGTTTGTTTTTCCACTTCAATTATTGTGCATTTGGTATGTTTTCTCAACATTGTTGCTTCTCCATGGTGGTGACAGGTGTGTCAGGTATGCACAGTGTCCTCTTCTCTGTTGTGTACTCTTGCTCGATTTCATTGTGTATTCACTAATGTTAGTGCTGGTTTGGTCTTATTGACTTTGAACGCACCGCTGTTATAATTTCTGCTTGTTTAACAGTCTTCTTGCAGCTCATGCAGTTGTTTTATGCGTTACACCTGATACTGTACCTGTGTGGTGTATTTCTACAGACCATAACCCATAACCTTAACAAAAGATTAATGTCAATTCAAATGTATTTATTAACCACCGCTGGAATATCTATAGACAATATTTTACATAATCATGAGAAACTGGAACCTCACCTGGAACTCTGCTGCAGCAATTAGTCGATTTATTGATTTGTTGCCAACTATTCAATTAATCACCAACTATTTTGATAATCAATTAATCGTTTTGAGTCATTTTTTTAAAGGAGAAAATTTCCAAATTCTCTGATTCCAGCTTCTCAAAAAATGCTTTTCTGGTTTCTTCGGTTTTCTATGATAGTAAACTGAATATCTTTGGGTTGTGGACTGTTGGTCTGGACAAAAGAGGACATTTGAGGACTCACTCTGCACTTTGGGAACCAGTGATTGACATTTTTCACAAATTTATGACATTTTATAGACCAAACAACTGATTAATTAAATAAGAAAATAGTCAACAGATTAATCAATAATAAAAATAATCAGAATAAGAATCATGCTACAGATTATAGTAATCTGATAGATAATGTAGTACCAACATTGGACTATTCAAATGATGTAACCAACGTTACACCTCAGAATAGATGAAATAGTAAACATCAAAAACCCTATGTAAAATACTGTATTTATATAATCAAAGCAGCAATGGTTTAAAAAAACAACATAAAATCCAATATACAGGCAGTCGTGTTTTCTGAAGAATTTTCCATTTAAGGATTACATGAAAATGCCTTACTTCTGTTCTCACGCTGAACATTATCCTCATTACCCTCAAATGACAACAAAACAACTAGAAGAAACTAATTAACAAATCCGTAGAGTTTTGCATTTGATCCCTTGTATTAATTTTTATGCTGCAATGGGGATCATGACCTCTCATTTCTCAGGGTAAAGATTATGTTTAAATACAGTTTTCACAAAGAGTTGACTGGGGTTAATAAAATGTCACAGTACTCGTAATGGATTAGACCTAAAATGAATGCTGGCCACCCTTGGATACAAGATATATACAAGACACCTCCAGCTTATTGCAGTTAATGGGAGCAGCAAAACATTTTGATGCCTAAATTTAGTTGAGCATGATTATCATCAAAGCCATTCTGATATTGGAAACAAAAAACAATAGAGTGATTGTAGATAAGGACTTTTTGATAAGAAAAACAAAGCGTCTTTTGGTGTCAAACTGTCACTGAACAGCCCTGATTAAGGTGTTACAAAAAAAAAACGATGTCCTCAAACTAAAATGTGGATACCGGTGGTGTTGTCATATGCAATGACAGTTGGAATCTAGAGGGAGCTTTCATGAAAAGGATATTGTTGTTCAACTGACATGGGAAGTGTACTCACCTAATAAACGATGTGATTAAATTTACTAAAAGAAGATGCATTCAATCAAGAAATGCATTTCTAGGAAATAAAGGTTCCCACTAACCTCTCCAAAACAATGAACAATAAGTTTCTGTCTCATCAAAAAGGTGGAGCTGCATTTTGCAGGTATTTAACATTTAGCAGATGGCAGATAAAGGCGGATTAATCTGGACTGCTTTGTTTTTGTGCAAAAAAAAAAAAAAAAAAAATTGTTATAACACTAAAAGGATGGTAGGCATTTTACTTTTTTTCACCCGGGGATAAAATGGGGCACAAGAGTGAAAATTGTGCTTTAGATGCTATTGTTTTTCTGCTGATAGATTTAGATGAATTTACCCTGAAATATAACATAATTAGCCCACAAGGGTTTTTGCAAATTCATTGCAGTCAGGGTGTTTCTCTCTGTAGGGACACTAACTGTGCATCATTTACCACTTATTGTATCTGTGTGTTAAGACCACTGAAATCAGATATTATAATGGTACTGTGCAGGAGGCCAGGGAGGTTTTTTAGACTGCTGTTGCAGAATTAAGTACAGTAATTGCATAGACAAATCACTTGAGCTTATCCTTACTGTGGGAAGTTGGAAAACCAGTTTGAACACATTAAAGGATTCAGAGTTTCAGTAGAAATGTTGCATGTAAATATCTCAGCTAGATAAAGTGCTGTTGGAGAATATGCTATGGTATTATAAGATATTATAGATGTTTATTTAATTAATCAATTCTGTATGTCTCTGGTAGCTTAATGATTTATTTGTATGGTGCAGTAAAATATGTGGACAACTGTCATGTAGGACATTTTTTTACTCTGTACTGTCCTTCAACTAATATATGCATCACATTCATTAGAGCATAATCAACTTGGACACTTTTCTCATATTCAAACACAAGTACAGCTGTGAGCGTCACTTCGTTCTTGAACAGAGAGAAAGAGCCAAGAGGTTGAAAAGAATGATGTGCATTCTCTTTGGTATGCAACAACACAGCCAGCAATAGCTTTTGAATACTGTATTTTACAATGTTTGGTTAAATCGAGCAATTTCACGGTAAATTGGCTGTAAAAACACTAAAATCAAGGGGTTAATCAGACAGCAGGCCAGTGTAAACCACAGTACTCAAAGCTGCTTTAAAGACAGTGCAGGATTCCCCCGCTTGAAATAGCATTAGCCTAAATTATCCTACTCAATCATTACCTATGGACCCCCTGGCACTTTGTTTCAGTTTGTGGGTCTGTGGAGACCCTGCACTCCGCCAATACTTTTTCCTTATTTTCTTCTTATTACCCCCACCAAGGACGCCATTTTATCAGTCCTATTTGTTTGTTTGTGAGAGAGATATTTTAAAAACTTGTCAACAGATTTCAATGACATTTTGTGAATTTTCTATTATTAAAATACATTTTGTACAGGATTATGCAGCCTTGAGAAAATTTGTGCTCTTTGAGTGCTTTTTGGTTATTATTGTTATTATTTCAGGATTTTCAGGACATTTCTGCAACACTTGCAACCAATGCCACTACTTATGAAAGAAAATGTGCAACACTTTTTTTGAAGCAAGGTTAAATTTTGACTAAGGCTTTCCATGTTTTATGGTAAGCCTGTACCTCTCACCAAAATATGAGATAACCTGAATAATAGGTTGGTAAAATCCTTCACTCAAAATATTTTTGTAAAGCTTTGTGGTTTCTCCTTCTTTTTCATGTCTTGGATATTCATCATCCTTTTTGTGTAACTCAACTGACATTTGAAGCTAAAACACGGAATTATACAGTGAAGACATAAAGCAGCTATAATCAACGTTTTTGTAATAATGTATCAAATGACAATGTGTAATGTCAGAGGTGTCGGTCTTAGAGATGAACCTACAGAAAATTATTACCTGTGTCTGCACCTCCCCTCGGCTTTACAGAGCTTTATAACAAGTTTTAGCTGTTTTAGTTCACTCTCATCGTTCTCATAGCATCGAGCCATTATATGAGACATGACAGGCCATAAGATACTTTACAAAAACTGACCAAAATTATGTCAAAATATGAGGTTTAGGAGAATTTCATTAAAAAATACCTCACTTGGACTATATGTTTATGAAACTGGGCACAACCACAAAGTCAATCCTTGGTTCATCCTTGGGCAGAGGGTTTCCATTGTTGCCAGTCGATGTGTCCTGGAAGATTTGAATGTCCCAGACAAATGGGAGAAATTATCTGTGTTTATTGAGCTTAAAAACAATTGATAGGCAGGCTATATAAAGAATCACACCATCAAGGCATGTAGATTTATAATAATTTTTTATTGAAAAGTAGGCTACTTTTGTTTATACATTATATTCTAAATAAAATAAGCCCGGCAATAGACTCACACGTATAACGCTATTTTAAAAATAAATAAATAAATATTATGCTAGCCTACATTTGTTGGGGCAACAAGCAAATACAAAGAATTCCCTTCAGCCTTAGGCCTATTTATTCTCAGATAAAATAAAATAGAATAAAAACTGTTTGCAAACAAACAAAAAAATAAATGTTGGTCTATCTGGCTCATAAGATTTTAATCACGCTGTGCCGCTACCAACTTGAAATTCACTGGAATCCCTGATGAGGACTTCACAGGCTGTTGGGAAATTCAAGCCTCCATAACTGCGGAGCGCTGTCACTGGACATTATGACCAAAGAGATTTAAATGTGTCGGACTTCAATAGATTTTCCCGTTAAAAATGGTTATTACTGGATAACGGAAACCCAGTTTGGACAGAAAACAGATTTGGCTGGGGCCGAATAATTTTTGCAGTTTTGGTGTCCAGAGGCACAATCCTGACACAGCACGGCAATAGTGAAAAGGGGGCTGTAGCCGGATGATGCTTATAAGCAGGGACAGGTGGTTCATTAAGGACGCTGGGGCACCACCACTCCTGCAATTCCAATTATGAAATAAATACAGTATTTTAATGAAAAAGCGTTTTTGTTATTGTTGTGTTGTGTGTGTGTATAAATTTCAGTTGTTACTCTCACATAAATCATACATAATCATCATATAATCATACAGAAACGTGCAATGACTAATGAAAAAGCATTGCCTACAATCTTTGTCTGTGTGCCGAAGGGTGTACTTTTCTCCACCTGACGTTGGTATGTGTCTAATATATTCAGCTTTTCTTGGTGGCCCCTGATTGGTTGACATTGCATGCTCAAAATAACTAGATCTGGGGCAGAAAATCTTATGCCAAAGAAATGTTACCAGATTGGGCGATTTTCTGCCCAATTGCTGCTTCCTTATTAGATAACATTTACCCCCCTGAAGGCAGGCAAAACATGCACGGATCATTGTGGTACTGTGGTGATAAATGTAAAGTGAAAGCAGTTGCTAATTGGCCACCAAAAGATACTTTTTTAAACTTTAGAAACTGTTAACCTAGCTGCTAGCTGCTAGCAACTGGCACTCTGCTACATCGTATGACACATGCTCACAACCAAAATACACAGAGCTAACTAGGGCCAAAGCCCCACCTAATGGAAAAAACACACCACGCCACTGCTTATTAGACAGAATACATCAAGAGTTAGAGCTGGACTGTGTTTCAGTAATAGCCATTAAAACCAGCTCCTCTCAAATCCTTCACAATCAGCTGAGAGTAGTCTTGTCTGGGAGATGCAGACTCCCAAAGTACAAAGAGCCCCAAATATGACTTTATAGCATCTCAAAATATGTTACCTAGGGCAAATGAACATCATGGACACATGAGTTCTGCTCTTTGCAAGGTAATTCTCTGTGTTTGGAAAGAAGCTATTTATTGCAGCACTGGTGGCACTGGTTCCATTTGTTATGCTAGTGGAAACCTATCAAGCAAATCACTCACTACAGTGAAATATAAAGGGAAACTTCATCTTACCCTGACATAATGCATAGGAGGTTAACTGAACTGTGCATGTGTGATTGACAGGCAGTAAGCAGTTCTGTCCAAGGAGGCGTGCAGTTCTAATGTCAAGAGAATTTCACCAGATATTTTAAATAAGGAGGATAGACATTTCCAGGACCCCTATTAAATGCATAGTGCTGAGACGTGTTTCAGTTTATGCATTTTTGGGCTTGATTTCCTATGAAATTACCTTTACAATGAACAGAAGGCTTGTACATTATAGATCAAATACAAGAATTAGAGGTCATGACATTTGTCAATTGAAAGCAGCTATATAAGGTGGACTAAAATTACTACAATTTACTAAATTACATACTTTACCTCCTACTGCTAAATTGACATTTACATGAATTGAAAAAGGAGTAAATCTTGGTAAGTAGAAGAAACAGCAGCATCTTACATTACAAAATGTTACCTTATTGTTGTAGCAGTGTGTTGATATTTTTATTCTTTTTTACTGTAGGATTGTAGATTTTTTGCTCCGCACTGTACACTCATGGTAAAAATTGATGATAAATTTTTTATATGGCTCGGAGAGTTCAGCCAATATGTCCTTGCTGTTCAAGAACCTTGGTTTATCGTTTGAAGTATGGCGCACCATCAGCAAATACCTCACTGAAATTCAAATGTGGTGAAATGCAGTTATCTTTTTATGGGGATTTGGATGGAGCTGTTTGGAGTTGGGGCTTCCTATTCATTTATTCTGTCACCATCGAGCCATTCAGCTGTATTACTGGATTGATGCAGTGCGACAGTCTTAAGCTATTTTTATCTGCTTTCTCCATCGTGTTGAGAAATTACAGCTGATATACTGTAGAAAAGTCATGGATTTCCAACCGACACCGAACTTGATATAGCTCATAACACCATCTAAGCCTGCGTATTGAGTTTTGTTCCTCTGTGACCTGTAGATCAAAGTAATGGACTATTGGAGGCTATGCACTCAAAACTACAGAGGCTTGAGCTACTGAGCAGTTTAATGGTTTTGGGCAGGTTCTTAATTATAGGACACTTTTCCCCTGAGTGATCCCTCTCTTATGTCGGAGCGAGGCAATTGTGCATTTTCAACTGATCAATACAATGAGGATGTTTAATAAAAGGTACATGAACAGGCTCTATCAAATCAATTAAGACACAATTATTCAGACAGGCAGCAGTGCTATACATTAGCTTAATATGAAAGTACCGATAAAACACAGTCGACTGATAAAACTATTCAATCCAGAGCTGAATTTTTTAAAACTTGCAGTGATTCTCCTCTGACATGAGCGTAATTGTTGTCACTTTTTCAATACAATTGCCTTCTAATTAAATTACATGTATTATCCTTGCTATCACATTACAATATATAACGATATTAAGAGGTCAGTGTTCTTAGCTGGCTGCCAGCAACATTTCTTTAGTTCCAAGTGTAGTCTGTGTCCTCAACTAGCAACTTTTGAAGGTCTGTCCTTGTTCTCTCTGCTGTTGTGGGCATCTCGCACGAATGCCCCGATAATGGTCTGATGACTTTTTGTTCCAACAAGTTCAGCAGGTCAGACGTGTCATCCATTTTACTTTGGTCAGTGCTGGTATTGATCTCTCCTAAGTGTAGCTTCTTTTTCTCTCTTAGCAGGGATTTCTGTAGCAGTGAGGGGAAAATACTACTCTCCTTACGTATCTGGGCCACACTTGCCACACATCTTACAAGCAGACAAGCTGTAAACATTGATATGTTACAGCAGAAGGGTGAAAAGCTGATGCATTGCAAGTAAATGTTTTTGCAGCATGGTACCACAGTGAAATAACATCGCCTGTATTTCATAATTCAAAGGTGAATTGCTAAAAATTACTGTCTTTTCAAAAGCCATACATTTCTTGCTCTTGCAGTCACTGTGGAGTTATGAGATCTTAAAGAATACTATTATTATTTATAACTACTAGTAGTAGTAGTAGTAGTAGTAGTAGTAGTAGTGGAATTGCATATTTACATAAAAATATGAATAAAATGACAATGAATGTATCTTATGTTGTCAAGACCATAGATATTATTACTTGGGTATTGTTTACAATCGCTACTATTGGCAGCAACTATGGATGTTGGCTGTGCAGCACATAACTGTTTTACCAAAAGGACCAAAGAGACCAGGGATGCTGGCTATATCAGTGATCAATTGCTCCCACTGGCTACCATTTTTTGGAGTCACACTCTCTTGGCAGCATGGTGGGCTATGAGCAATGAGCAATTTCTCAGTCCTTCACGGCCTCTAATCATTATGTACACAGTGTTTTGTGTCCTCTTTTGAATACCTATTTCTTTCTCACACTTTCAGGCGCACATTTTTCCAAAACAGAATGAATAATTTAGTTCTTAAGTGGGACTGCCCTAAAATCAAAGAGCGAGCTTGTCTGCGGTGTTGAAGTGACTTCTGTATGACCATGTTACAACAGCTTTCTGTCAAGTATGGTGTAGTGTGCTTAAAAGTCATTTTGCAAGCGTTTCATCAGTCATGCATAACTTTTCTTTGATGCACATGGCTGACAACGGTGAGTAGTGTTAGCCTGAATTTAATGTCGGATCACTGAGTGGGTCGCAAGGTTTTTCTTAGCCTGCAGACACCTCAGGTAGACAGCCTTCTAGCTTTTGAATTGCCTTATTATTATTTTTTTATTTTTTATTTTTTTTGTACCATGTCCTCCAGTTTATCTTATCATATTTTGACTGTTAAATGAGAAGAGACATGAGTAAGATAAATAAATAAAATAGGAGCAAAGATACGTCTTTACATGTAGATGGCACATTGCTTGAATCTGTTTTTTTGCTCCCTGAATGCGTTTGATATGTTAAATTCAAGCATATCATTATGTTAAGCAAGAACTTCAAGCATTTTCAGTACCATGGGAAGAAAAGATATGTTGCTGTCACCACGCTCAGAGGTGAGCTAGTTGAGACAGTCAGCTCACTCTATGACTTTGTGAAGTTCTACAAGACCTCATCCAGTCACGCTCTGGACTAAGCTGGATGTGAACGATTCGAGGCAGACAGAGATATCATCCATCAGCCACTTCACCTGGGCCTAATGGTTTGCCGCAGACAGGCATGTTTGACTGTGTGTTTGATGTGTGCATACAACATACCCACCTACTCTTTTTATGTCAGAATATCAGCAGGCAGCACAGTGTCGGGGCTCACAAATGGATTTTCTAATCCACTTGTTTGCTAGAAGTTCTTTCAACCCCCGGTTTTGAAGCCCAAGCCAAAAATGTACTTAAACACAAGCATTCCGTTAGACTCCTGTCTGTCTCAACCCCCTCCCCCCTCCCCCCCAGCTGTCATTGTGTGTTTTGACTGACTAAAACATTTCCGTGGCAGGGAGAAAGAGATGCATGCAGGAAAGGCGAAGGACATCAGGAAAGCTCAAATAATGAGATGTCAAGCAGGGCAGACCATAATTGTTAATTACATTTATTCCAGTGCTTTTGGAATGCCGCCACGATGCTTTCAGGAATATAAAGTGGTGTCCTCAACATGTTCCAGGTTCAGCCTCTGAGTGATCAGTCTTGAAATTCAATAAATAGAGCCCTATTCCAATCTACAGGCAGGCCACACGTGGTCATATAAGCAACAAAGACAGATGTTTAAAAGCAAGATTGATATAGTCTCAACAGCATTACACTAAGTGAAACACCGGCTTAGTTAAAATGGCTGCTGACCTGCCAATGTGCTATTTGTCTACTCTCACATACACAAATATGTTTCTCTGTCAGAAAAGAATTTGAGATCCATGGCTCAACAGAACAGGGTGTAAAAGTTTGACATAGTGTACATCAGACTAAACAGCTCTATGTAAACTGGAAATCACTCCCAGGATGTTTGGTTTGACTAAGCCATGTTTGCTTGTTCTTCTCTTTAATTGACAGATTAAGTGACCTTTAAGGAACTTTTTACCTCCACTTGAACTTGTGCTGCAGGCAGCGACGGTCACTTTCCACAGCATCTGACAGCAATTAGAGATACGGTGGACAAGACCAGTTTGCGAAGTTTACTCTAAAGTTCATGAGTATCCCATCCTGTTGGCAGTCTGTGATTCTGTAATGTCTCTTCTCTCATCTCCTATCTGAATAATAGAATAGGGTTTCGTGTTTGAGCTGGATGAACATCCTGCCAGCCCAGTTCCGAGAAGCTGTCAGTCATTCTACTTTCCTGTCACTTCCATGCATTGTTGTTGCAATAAAGACACAAGAGAAGAACAAGTAAGACTCTGTTTGGAATCTTTTTGCACACATGCACAAGCACAGCCTCTGACGTACATATACCTTCCCGGTTTTACTTGCCACCCCCAAACCATCTGCTGTCAGACATTGGTAATTGGTTTTATGGTGTTCTTGGCAGCCAGAGTATGGCTTCACGATAATTACCCTTTTATTGTTTGGTATTCTGTTGTTAATGTTGTTGTTGTTTCGTGGCTTGTCCTAATTAAAAGTTTGGAGCTTCGCAGAATTAACACAGCCTGCCCTTTTTGTCCTTCTAAATTGCTTATCCTTCAAAGCTAACATTAAAGGATATGATGGATTGACCGAGTGACTAGAGCAGATATGGTGTGGGACAGTAAGGCATCTCGAATACAATAGACTAAATCCTCTGGACTACAATGCACAAGAGTTTCTTTTACCACAAGCTATATAAGGTTTCCAGGTTGCTGGCACTTTTCTCTCAGAGTAGAAACGATCATTACTATTTTTCTCCAAAAGTCTTGTCTTACAACTCACCAAAGTAATTCATTTGGTGGGAACAACCGGTGTCTCCCGTCTTCAGATTTCTTTGACATTGCTCTATTTCCTTCATCTCTGCCATCCCCTGCGGATAGTACAAGTCAATATTCTCCCTGCATCTCTCACCGCGCTGTTTGTTTTAATGGCTTTTAAGTTGACAGTTGGTCAGAGCTGGCTTTCTCAGGGGCCTAAAATGCGTTGTTTGAGTGGTCTCCGGTGCTGAAGTTTCGTCATCGTCGCAGCCGAATCCACTTACACACAACCCAATAAGCTCTCACATTCAACAGTGCGCATTAACCTGAAATAAAAGCTCTCTAGATCAAATGGAAGACTTGACTGAGAGAGGAAAAACTGACTCCATCTGCCATCAACAGACATCAGACCCATCTTGATCCTTTTTGAAATACAAAACTTCATTGTTCATACAGATTTAATCAGTCAAATGTATAAGTTTTACATTTCTCTTTGGCGTTACATTGTGAGAATGTTCGAGATAATGTGGTTACATTGTTTCTAATAGTGAGGCACCGTGCAAGAACTGTTTATGTTTGGGTTTGGGATAACCTTGTTTAATTTAAAGCAGTGATGATGTTTACTTCTAACTTATATTGATTACATTTTCTTTTTCTGCAGAAGTGGAAGAATGATTTTACATTGTACAACACAGTATGTCACTGAGAAGCATTTGCCAGAACTGTATTTTTCCTTGATTATTATATCATAGAATCCAGAGAAACGTTATTTCTGTTTTGCTCTCAGCCTTTCTTTTTTACAATTGCATGCTATCAGCAGTATGCTGTGAAGCAGTAAGGGGTATGTGTGATACAGCCTGAATGGATGATTACTAGATCTTTTTAGTCTCAGTTTAAACAGAAGTTTGTAAAAGCAATCACAACATTTTTTAAAGTTTTCATTTCTTTCTATCTCCCTCCCATTGTTCTGTAATTTTTTCTGTGGAGCTGAGTGAAAGTTTATTCTTTAGACTGCATATGAACCATGCAACAACATGTCTATAACAAAAAATGCAATTTTCTCTGATGTAAAAAGGACAGAATGGTTTATTGTATGTACATATGATGTGCAGGAAATATTAAAGCTCTATCTTTACTCAGATATACAGCCCTGTCCTCTAGAAATTACGTTTATGTACTACTAATTTGTTTTTCCCAGTACGCGGAAATGTAATTGCCGCCATGGATTATGTTCCCTGGCAATGTTTTTAGTACCGAAGGAACCGCTACATTTATGTACCACATGAGAGTCGCAGGGACGTGACTTTAAAACCAGAGACTTGTGTGGTTCACATTCTGACTCCTGCATGTGGTTATGTTTAGCCAACTAAAGCATTTCGGTAAAGGTTAAGAAAAGGTTGTGGTTTCTCTTAAATGTTAATAAAGTAAGCATGTTATGTCACTAACTTAATGTCACTTTTGTCTTTTTTAATATTTAACCAAGACCACAGCCATTTCCTTACTTTAACCAAATATACTTTTTAATCAACAACGTTTCCTCATGTTATTAGAAAACATGATCCAGGCAGCATTGTATTTCTTTTAAAACTCATTTGCTGCTGCAGATTTTGAGGAGACAGGGTGAAAACACTTCATCATTTTTTTCTTTATGAATTTTTTGCGATCCATGTTTTTTTAACCATGACATCCAGTACATGATCGAGGCAGTCAGCTGTCACTTATACTTACATCTGAATGCCAGGACAACTGTGGTGATCCTGCTGGCATTAAAATATTTATCTTTTTAAAAAAGTGTCCTCCCCATTTTAGTTTCTAAAATATTTAAATGAATAATGCATACTTAAAGTAGCTATAGGGGTGTATACCAATGTATGAATAGCAACTACATACAAATGTCCAGTGAAAAACCACAAAGTATACAATAAATGTTATAACTGATTACTGACCATGGTCCATTATCTAAATAATTAACTACATACTGTGAATCCTGATTGACCCTCTGTGAATTTGATTATGCATTGCAGATCCTTAATACAGATTTATTAGAAAGATGGTTATTTCTAAAGGTTATTACTGAATTTGGTTTGACTCTTCTCTCTCTATTGAACAGGAACATATAAAGTTATTTGATCATTTTCATTTAATCTCCCCACATTTCTCTTTTGTCCTCATTACCCGAGTTTAGGTTTTCTTTTTCATTGCCCCTTATTTCTTATCCTTAATGTCACAGCATTACATATTTATACTGGCTAATGACCTGTACTGACAAGAGAGAGGTGGCATCTCTTTATTTAACACACGGAGAGTAATGATTTGCACTCAGAGGGGGTTCTGGTGAGGGCCGGACATCTCAGTCCGTGTCCTTTAATGGGGCCTGTCTCTAGTGATTAGGGATTGTTGACAGGGGAAGTTGTAGTGCCTAGCACCAGACGGAGCGCTCAGTTTCTTTTTCCCATTTATTACCACCTGCCCTATCTCTGCCTGTACTAGAAAGAAAGTACCAGCCTGCACACACATGCACAAATGGAAACACACACACACACACACATACTTCTGCTCATTATGTCAAATATCAGATGGTGAAACAAACCTTGTCAAGTCATGGGGGAGAGCTCGGCCGCCTTTCCGCCCACCCTTTCCGAAAACTTCTGGGTCTCAGGGCCACACTGGCAATCACACTCCAGCTCTCTCATCATTATAGTCTGGTTCATAGCACTGCATCAGTACTTTCTATCCTGAACCAGGCTTGAACCAAACTAATTAGCCTGTCATCTCATTTCTCTTGTCTTTGAGGCTGCTGTATTTTCTGTGATAGTTTGTTCTATGTCATTTCTAAAATGGCTCATAGGCCGCAAACTCTTTTCTGTCTAAATTAATCAACAGTGTCCTTTCTTCCACTGGTAAAAAAGGCCAGACCTTGAGCTAATTTGTAAAGGGATGGCTCTGTCTCAAAGTCTTTCCTACCAATAGACAAAGAGGCCTAAGTCCTTTTTTTGGAGCACTTGCCTGTCTCTGACAGTCAGTTCCTCTTTTCCAGTCTTCCTTGCGCCACTAGAGATCAAACCTAGGTTCACCAAAGTCTTATAACA
Organism: Thunnus maccoyii; assembly: GCF_910596095.1. Classification (NCBI taxonomy): domain Eukaryota; kingdom Metazoa; phylum Chordata; class Actinopteri; order Scombriformes; family Scombridae; genus Thunnus; species Thunnus maccoyii. Next base: position 16,755,778 of record NC_056544.1, read on the forward strand.
CTTGACCACCGGAGGCTATAATTGATCTACACCTTTGACATGTGCTTGAACACAAACTGTACAATCATACTATATCAGGCAATGCATACTGAGTGGCTATGTCTCTGTCTGGGTGCTGAAGGCTAAATTAATTTGTATGAAAGTCAAGGATAACTAATGGACAGTCTGGACAAATAATACAATAAGATCCCTCTTATTCCACAGTAATTCAAACACACAAGGCCTATTTGATTATATATTCCCTCCAAATGCATACTCATCCCCATATGCAAAAGGGGACCTAATGGCATACTAATGGACAGTGTTAGCCATTATGCACGAACCGTTTCAGCCTAAGCTACCATGAAAGCCAATCAAACCATAGCCCTCCAAATTCCACAGTGTGCCTCATTTTTCAGAACAGTATATTCTTCTGAAATCAGCAATTAATTGCATAGACTTAATTGCAGAATGAACTGCAGATGACCTCTACTGCTCTGCTGCTGCAGTGTTTATACCCTGAGTGTAATAAGTGCATGTGGGGATGCGCTCAGAGAATTAGTCGAGGATCTCTTGTGGCAACTAGAGCTGGCATGTGATTTTGACGAGAACACCTGACCAAAATAAAGAAAAGCTACCAAAAACATATTCCGAAGCTACATTTGTCAGTATGGACAGAAGTTAAGCCTTACTCTTCAAAGTCATTCTAAGCTCTGGAAATTTGACCCAGCTTTGTCACTATCCATCATACATGGTCATTAACCTGTGACACATGGCAACCATCTACCAATCATCTCTCGTCATAAATCACGTCGTCCCATGAAACAATACCATTTCTACACCTTACAATGCAATCCCACCCGGGAGCAAAGAAACTAAAGCAGGCGGTCACATTGCCCTGTGAAAAGGGCCAAAGAACTGCTGCTCGTCACATGTGATGATGGTTGCATAGCCAGCTCCAGTGTTTGAGCCCACATTACTTGATATGGGCTGTCCACGTGCGTGCAAGCTCCGGCCTTAATCGGCTATGATTATAACTAATGGCTATAATGATGTACATTTTCTCCCCAGCAGGACAGTGCAATTAGGATCAAGCGAATTCAGTATCTCCTCAGGCAGTCCCCAAACCCTCTTTCTCTCACAGTCTATTTGGTCAAGCCAGTGCACGTGGGCGCATGTATGTGTATGTGTGTGAGAGAGAGTCTTTATCACAATGTGTCAGACATAACATGCTAGCTTAACATGGAAGGGTATCTTGGGGAATCTTGTGTTTTGTTTCAAATCAGATTCTTGGTGTGCGATTCAGAATAGATTCTTGATTCAAGACTAATTTTTGTTTAGGGCACTGGATTCAGTTACAATGTTAAGTTACAATATGAGACATACTGTAACTGGTAACTAAATGAACTGGTCTTTATTAAAGTCACTGTCTGACAAACAGAAAAGAGCACAGAGAATTGTTGTGCAGTCTTCATCTCTTTTCTCTATGAGAATAATGAAATGCAAGTGTGATTTATAAGTGTAATTTCCTGTCCAACACAACTAAATATGTTTTGGAAAAACAGAAGCTGGTATGTGTTTTGGAGAAAGGGGAAAAAAACAGGCTTTGCTGTGTTGTATCTAATTTTCTGTCTCAGCCAGTAGAGAGTATCTTCACTGCTGCATGAAACCCATCGTTATCCACATCTCTGTTCAAGCCCATGAGATGAAACAAACTGTCAACTGAGTTTTTGCTTCATCCTAAAGTTCTGTAGTTTTAACAAAGTGCTTCACTTTTGTCTCTAATAAATTAATTAAGTTATTAAATTAAAAAAATGTGCCCAACTTCACGTCTTCTTTGAAGATGAAGTACAAATAACTCTCTTAATGACAAACATACAAAAATCCATATTGGGAACCGGAATCGATTCAGAGTTGTAGGACATAAGAATCGCAATTCTTAGGAGAATTGATTCTTTTTCCCAACTCTATAACTTAACAACTTGAAAAAAACAAATTTGCCACTACCAACATTTATACCAGCTTTTTATCAGTATTGATTGATTGATTCAACTCTGTGGTAATTGTTTGAGGTTATTATGTTTTTGTATTGGATTAATATTTTTCTTACATTTCGTTTCCCCATTTTTGAAAATGGTGGTGGACAACATTTCAGAAACACTTTTGAACTAGCACATATAGCCCTATCATATTAACATCACGCATGAGAAACATCTGTCAACAGAATCTTTTGCTTGTTGATCATAGATGACTGAATTATTCAACAAACAAGACTTGCCTCAGGTAAAATTCTACACCCTGCAGCTTTTCAAGTTGTTATTTTTGTTTGTAAAAAAAAAAAAAAGCACTGAAAACCTCTATTACTTAAAATCACATCTGACTTTCCAGACACTATATATCGCCCTGGGCAATACAATCTGATTTAAATTGTGTTTAATTTCAATCAATGGTTTTGGTAAATACTTTAACAAGACAAGCTTCACGTTGCCTTCAACATGAAAAATATATGGATTTGTCTCTTATGCATCTGGTTGCCATGTCCTAACGTCTTCATTGAGGATGTGCATTTTAATTTAAGAAAAGGTCTTGGGTTTTACTTTCAGCTGTATATCTTTTGTAATACAGACTTCTGTGCAAATCAAAGTGTGCTCACACACACACACACACACGCACACACACAAACACGTTCTCACATGCACACATTGTGCTCGTCAAATCAAGCCACGTCTCCATGGAAACTAGAGTTGAATAAAGAGATTGCCTTAATCACATGATAAGTAGTACAAACTCTGCTCTCATCTGGCTGAAAACATTCACTTTCCCATTTGGTCTCAAGTTCAGTATGTAAAATATGTGGGGACATTTCTTCCTATTACCCAGAGTTATACATGGTGACATGGGACAGCTCTCCAATATGCTGTACTTGAGGTTAATTAAAAATGTAATGGTCAAGTCTATATTTCTAATAGAGCTGACAGGAGGTCATAATTCATTTAGACTGATTAGTTATTAAACCAGGGTCTGGATTACCAATAGTTAGAGATGACTATATGGAACAATCATTCCTGATTCAGTGCTGATAATGCCCAGTGCTCTGATTGAGACATGGATGGAAATCTAAGAACAGGAGCTTGTTGAATCCTCAACTCTTATTCATTATTCACTCTTCGACCACAGTGGCACAGATTTTTCTTTCTTTGTGATCAGTGTAGTGGATGACTTATTGTCTGACTGGCAGTGTGTGTGTTTGCAGCACATAATTAGTGCATTATTGTCTGATTCACCTTTTACCTACTAAATGAGTGTGCAAGTGTTCTTTTATATAGTATGTAATATAATATATAATATAGATATCTATCTTCTAAACCTTAATACGGAGGTTTCACTTGAGAAAATAAAAGACACTGCAAGCTGTTACGGGTGAAGTTCTAAGTTATAATAAAGGCTGAACAAGAAAGAATATGTAATTGTGATTTATCTGAACAATACTTGCAAGTTAAAGTGCAATTATTTTCTTTATTTGTGTCTACATGGTGATCAACAAGATACTATTGCACCAAGCACTACCACAAGGTCATCTTGTTTCTACATGATAGCAATAATACAGAAACAAGAACATCAGTTGCTAGGGCTGTCTGTAATGATCAATTTGAATTCACAATACACAGTTTATAAGCACAACACATTATTTCTTGTACTCTAGCAGGGGGCATTTGTAAAATGCACTGTACTTTTGAGCCATTGCCTGCCTCTTGCCTGATCGTTAAACAAGGCTTGTGGTTCTCAACACCAATGCAGAAATTGAGAAAACTAGCAAGCAAGTTTTCCTTTGAAAAAACACAAGACAGAAACCAAAAGGAGAAATATATATATATATATACATATACATATATATATATATATATATATATATATATATATATATATATATATATATATATATATATATATATATATATATATATATTTGGTTTCATGAAGGCACCCCCTACTTTTGCATTAATTCAACAGAATACTATTAGTTCTCCTTCTACGTAGATGGAGAACTGGTTTCCATACAGCCAATCAAATCTTTGCATAAAGCAGTAATGTCATCTGTCAATCATATGCAGAGCAGACCAGCATCCAGACAGCAGCCTGCTACATAACACAAATATGAACACACGTCTTGTCCTGCACCTTAGCTCATTGAACAAGCCACCAAATAAACCAGCAAGAAGTGTACTGCTAAAGTCAAGTTTGCAGGTTAGGTAGCTAATTAGCTCCTCAGCTGGAGCATATTAAACAGCATGTAAAGATGCATGTGTGGTCCTTACTCTTTAATGCCACTGCTAACAACACATTGTTTGCACATGACAAGTAGGCTACAGTAGTTTGTAATAATATAATTATGGTAATATACGTATCAAATTAAAAAGTACTGTTTATTGATTACAACTAAGTTGGACAGTTATGGTAGTAATGAAAAACTGTTGTTGGGTTAAGTCACATCTAATAATATCTTTATATCAGACTGATGACCCCTAATCACACTGCTGGCAGCTCTGCTCTGCAGCTGCTTAAGATAACGTTTGCTTCACAGACTGACAAGACAGACTACTCCACAGCCCTGAATAACAATTGCACTCTTTCAAGATAATTTAACGAGTTATTGAATTTACATTGTACTGTTATAATACTGCTAATTGCTCTCTGCAATTAGAGAAAAATATTACATTTCCAAATACTTACTGTGAAAAATCACCACTTAGACACTGGTGATCTTTTCCTTAATATTGTTAGTATACAAGCATGGAATCTGTCTCTCATGGGAAGGTAACAAATGTGATTTACTGCTTTATATTGGTGCACAAAAAAAACAAGCCATGATTGATGTGCCAGCTTTCTACCCATCTCTAAAAGAACTACACAGGCTCTATCTGTGTTTCCCATCCACGTCCCCTGAGGCAGCGCTCTGATGTGGATGAAGTGAAGAATTATCACTGTGGGAAGAGATGGGCACCTGCCTACTGTACCTGGATTTCATTGCATTTCTTTTTTTTTTATTCTGGTAGTTTATCTGCATTAAAAGAGCAAAAAAAGAACAGTTAGAAATAGAAGATTTTTTTTCTCACTTGAACCGAGCTCTCATAGCCTTGTAAGAAATGGATAAAGAGGTTGACACAAACTTAGCACCAATCCAACAGACACACAACAGCTCACATGAAGGCTTAGATTATTCTGGTTAAGCTTAGATGATATGGTTTCACACTTGTTCTCCTTTATTAGTTATAACACATTTGAAACTTGAATGCAAATATGTAGCATACAGCATCCATTTTACTTACTGTATTTTGTGTGTAAATTACAATACATTCTTAAGCACATTTTCTTACATTCTAATTGTGCTGTGAAAAGGTTGTTCATCATGGGTTACTTCAATCAGACCATCAGGCTACTATTAATTCTCCTCTAAAGATTAAGATTTCTTTTCTTAAAGGTAAATGAGAAAAGATCATTTGTGTCACGTAAACACCGCTGAACACATTTCCCTCTGTGTCACAATAAGTTAGTCATGGAGGCTGAACACTCTAAATGAGTGAATTCTGTTGCTACTAAGCCATCTTCAGTCAAATCTAACTTTGGTGAAAAGGATCATTTCCCACAGTCCAATCCTTGGAATCAAAGAGAGAAAAATATCAGAGATAAACATGTAAGCAACCTTAGTTAACCCATATCTAATGACAATGAGGTTACAGTGCTGTAGCCCCTCGGTCATTGGTCTTGAGGGGAGCTCCTTAAAAAACACACACACACACATTTTACATCATTTTCTACCAGTAAAAACACAGTTAGGAGTGGACAAATGTGGCGACAGACATGGCAGTTTCCGAGAAATTAAAATAAAAGCTGTCATTCAATCAAGAACTGAAATACATCTGCAGCACTTGAGTTGTAAATGCTGATATCTGAAGAAGACAGAAGAGGAAGCACTCCTGCCAATTTGCTGTATCTTATGAATAACAAATTAATACAGGAAATAAATTATGCAAATAAATGAATCCGCCTGTCTTCATCTAGAGACATGACATGAGAACATCAGAAAGAAAAAAGATCTGATTTTCAGCTAAAAAGCTTAAGAGGTGATACTTTTGGCTTATGGAAAGTCTTATTGTCGTGAATAAATTAATGCACTAATGAATAAATTCATTAATTAAAGCAGGGATTATATGCTATTCTGTCTTTTTCAACAATCTGCCCAGTGCTGTATTTTATGCAACCCTGCACAACATCTTGCTTGTTTTTTCTCTCTGCATTGTTGTTTGTTTGACTAAGTTATTTGCTGCATCCAATGATATTAATGGAACAGAACATTTTGAATGCAGTTTTGTGATGGATGACTTTTAACAGTCCACATACTGTACTGTGTGTTTTACTGCCACACACTACTAGATCAGGTTTATACATGTTGATGAAGGAAGGTGAATTAGAGTGTTGCCGTTATATAAACATTTCTCCTGGCGGTCTTAGACTGAATTAGATTCAACTTTAACAATCCCTGCAGGGAAATTGAGAGTATGTTGCATAATGTGACCTAAATACTAATTTGTAGGATGAATAAAGAAACTGTTGATGGTGTAAGTGTTTTTCTCACTTTGATATACACACACACAAACACACACAATTACTTATATTGTGATTAAGGGAAATTAAATTGTAACACACTCTAATTGCAAATAATTTACAAAAGATACTTTTCTCTGTTGAAACTAAAGTAGTCAGATATATTAAGAAGATACACAGCTGGATTTTGAAGTCTAAAAGAATAAATGTGTTTTTATTTTAGTTGTAAAGATAATCATTCCTAATTAAACAATAATAATATAATTCATAAAGATTGATTTATTAAGATAACAAGATATTGTTAAGTAGTTTGTTTCACTTTAATTGTCCCTTAATAGGAAACTTATCTTACACCATTAAGCAACAAAACTGCACTTCCATAACACAAAAGACACACTGCATAACCTGTTGCTGGTCACTACAGGAGCAGCAACCCCAGCATTAAGAGCCCAAGATAACCAGATGAAAAATATATGAGCCAACCACAGCGTATCTGGGTATCCAAGAGATAATTGATCGTTGAACTTGTGTCAGTTCCCCCAAGAAAAAACACAACATATCTAATGTTACTAAAAATATAATCCACTCCCAGAGGCTTTTCAAGGTCTGAAACGCACTCTGAAGATTTTAAGAGCGTTTTTGGATATTTTTGCTTGTCTAAAAATACAAGCAAATGCAGTCAACTGACGGATGTTTTTCTCCACACATTAAGAAAAAACACTTGAAATGTGAAGGTCAGCAAAAACAAGCTTTTCAGAACACAGCTGTAATATTTATATTTTATACTCATGTTTACTTATTTATTATGTCAATAACCAAAACTCCTAAAATTTGTACAATTTTGATATAGAACGTTCTCTCTGTTGTATCACAGCATAACTCACTATAGTATCTGATAAATGCTTAAATCCAGAGCACACGTCAGCAGCATGAGAAATCACATTTTAGTGAGTGGCCACCAAACTGCCACAGAGTCACTGTAGAAGCGTCAGGCACATAAATGTGGCTCTAGGTGCTATGATGTTCCCATACAGTCAGGTTTTTAAATGTATCAAATGTGTAATAAACAGAAAAGCATGTAATGGAGAATACATTATATCTTGTCTTTTCTCTTGCAAGTGTGTAGTGGGCAGAATAATTGTTATGAAACACAATTAATAGAATATTTTAAAAGAGATGGGAATTATGCAAGCCTCAAGGCACACACACAAGGGCTTTAATACCTCTCTTGTTTCTCTTGTTTCACCCATATATGTTTTCATACCCAACGTGTCAAGATAATTACAATAAGTACATGAAACATTAACGTATTACACTGTTATTTGTGCAATATGCGCTGTATAATAATGGTCAACATCCTTGTAATGAAGAGTATAACATATCCTGCACTAGTGTATATGGAGGTAGAATTTTTACATGCTTAGATGCTTATTCATGTCAGAGTTGCCTGAATATTGTACATGTTCTGAAGCCTTCCAGTTACTTGTATCTGTATGCAATTTTGATATGCAGCTGTCTTGAGGGTCTTTCCCCCAAACCGCTCTCTCTGCATTGCCTTGAGCAGAGATGGGTTTGACATTTCCCTCAGCAAGTTGAGAGGCAGGAAATATAAAATAATATTTTAATAGTTTATCTGTATGTTAGTGCATTACAGACCTCTTGATACACAGCCCTGCACCAACCTGTGCAGAATGTGTGAATGTGTGTTGTTCATCAACAAAAGCCACTGCTGTGAAGTGATAGGAAAACATTTTATTAACCTCCTTGACAAATGTAATGACATAAACCTGGCTACCATTAACCTGAACTCCTTGGCAGCCTTGTCTGAATACCTTTATTCTGTGGAATTTCAGTCAAATTCAGTCTCCTTAGTAGGCCACAACAACGCCTAGAGACTGAGGTTATACGTCAACTCGACAATTGGTTGTTTTGATTGGTATTAGTCCAACAGCGCTGTCAGGCTCAAAGATATAAAAGAGAATCAGAAATCATAATCCCACTCTTACAAGAGTTTAAGTTGTTGAAAGTCCTAGTGATTCTATAAACTTTCCTCACATGCAGACACCTCTGTGGATGCGGAATGTGCTGGGCCTCTAGAGCACTCACCACAGGGCTTTAACAGCCTGTGCTTTGATGTGTGGTTAGACGGGTAGACATAGACAGAGGGGAGAAAGAGACGGAGAGAAAAAGACAGAGAGAATGAGTATTAGGTTCAAGGCCAAGTTAGTTTGAATTTCCACTCGAGAGCAACATTTCAAAGAACAACACTGAAGAAAAGGCATTGAATATTACATCTGTATTGAGAAGGTCCAATCACGCCAAAGGTCGTTTTTATAAACCTTCAATTATTGATGTTTAGTAAGTAACACTGAACACAATGAAAACAATGCCAGTCTCATGGTTATTGCAAATGTAAATCACACAAGGAGGTTCTTGTCAGTGTTTTGTTGGGATGTTTGTGACAGTATATTGATAGAGTTTCATGTTGTGGAAGACATCAAAAAGCAGTAGTAGAAATCTTTATTTTAAAAAAGTCATGAGCAAATGAATATATCTTCCATGCATCTACTTAAAAACATAAATAGTAAAAGTAAATTGGACAGTAGGCAGTGCGAGATATTCTCTAGTACTTCAGCCATATTTTGAGAACAAAATGTAGTCTGTAATAGAAATATGGTTAGATATAAAATAGTTTTTATTACCACAAACATATGGTATATACACACATATACCATTAAGAGATACTGCATGAGCAATGTAGACAGCAACCAATGCCTTCCCTACTTTGCAAAAAGTGAGACATATGTTCCACTCACTCACATTTGTAGCAATATGTCACTACTAGCAGAAGGACGGAGCTTGCCAAGCTCCCCAGATAGGAAATATGAGGAGGGTGATTTTATTTAACAGCTCATTTAGCATTCATGTATAGTACCTTTAGCCCAGGTTCCTAATGGCCTGTATCCCCCAAAATTTGTCAGAAGATGTATGAAAATGCAAATATATCAGCAGGAAGTGCACCCAGCTCTCTCGGCATGAAGACAGATTTCATAGAATGGCAGTAAAAATTCTGACTCAAGTGGGAGTCTTGAGCTGGTTTTTAACAGTGAACCGTTGGGTAACACTCGACTTAAAGAGGCGTGCATAAGGCTGCCACAACACTGTCGTCACTGTGTCATTAAAAGCGACATCATCATTAATTAAACTTATTCATGAAGTGCTATTTGTCTCTTTCGATGAAAAGTTAATACTGCTCTGAGACAGATCAGTGATAACAGTTTAACATTAGTTGAGAAGGCGTAGTCTGTCATGGCAGGTTTTACCAGTAACATGCTATTAAACGGTCGAACGTGGTTATGATGGTGTCTGTAACATTGTGTCATTGAATTAATGTAAAAAGGTAAATTTTTAAAGCTTTATAAAGCAATACTAACATGTCACTGGTCTGTATTAGCATCACTAATATAGTCTAATGTAATCCAGAAATACCTGAAATAACTCACCACTGCGAATTTAGGCCCCAATATTGAAATATTAATTGATTTATACAGGTGTGGTTTTAATACATTTTTGTTTACACTTAGCCACATGCTTCTCCTTTCATTTAGACAGTTTACAAATCTGACTGCATCCATCTTGGTTTTCCTGGGCCACATGCAAATCCTACCAGTCCAGAGAGTGGCGGTAATGTACCTGAAGCAACTTGTGTACTTTATTAGTTTTGTTATCAATAACAGTTTAGCTAGGAAGCCTCCTGCTGTCTATGAATATTCATAAAGTAACACAAACATGTGTATGAACTATGAGTGAGACAAACATTTTGTTCGCTTTCACAGGTTCCCACTCACTTACAGCCACTGTACATACTTACACCAATTTCAATCTGTCTCTAAGGGCTGGGTTATGCTTGAAAAGGGGTAGTTCGTATGATGTGTCGTCCAACCTCGTTAGAAATCAAATGTGTTTGTAGTTGTTCCAAACAGCTGCACTCAATGGCATAGAGATGGAGAAAGACGTGATATCGCTAAAATACGGGGATGACGGCACACGTTCTCAAACTGTCACTCCTGGAATGCATTCATGGTGTTATGTAAAGAATGAAGTGCTTGAGACAGAAGTTCAAACTCTGGCTTCTTTCTCGCCTTGGCACACCTGGCCAATTGCAATGTTCAGTAGGTATGAATGTTGGATCATCAGTTTCGGAAAGACATTGACGGACACAGCTCCCCCTAATCTGACATCAGAAAGGTGTGGTGGGAGGTGGTTTAACTTTCCAGCAAGGTTTTCTGACGGAGTATATGCTAGCCTTAATGCTTCCTGTTTGCATTTACATATATTTTTTTAATATCAGATAGCTATTTGTTACGCCCAAGACACATGAAGTGGTTAAGTGTAAATATGGTATTAAATACACACTGATGTTGCGGTTACTACATTCCTGTTGCTTTTTCCAAACTTGTCAATTGGCTCTTTGAAGTCCACTGTATGGCTACTTACTTAACTTGTCATCATTGTGCAAGAATTGACAGAAATTGAATTTTTTTCTTTCATTTTCTTGAGATTAAAGTGCATGTTTGTGTATATTTTCATGGAAAGTCACATTGTACCTTTTTCCCAGAGAACTTTTAATCACAGATTATTGTATCATCCTTTCAGAGTCAATAAATCCCCGAACCTATGCATAAGCGCATGTATTAACACATGCACAGCCGCATCCTCCCCATTCAGAGGCAGTCAATAAATCAACAAACCTGAACATACATTGTTCCCTCCTTCACTTTTTTGCATCCACAGCACTCCACTTAATTACATCTCTGCCCCCGTAATGTCCTTTCTGTCACCTGGCTGTGTATTTGAAGGAGTAAAGCTTCATGGCTATCCTTCGCCTGTGTAGTGTTGGCTGCGCACATACAACTGAACACACACACACACACACACACACACACACACACACACACACATGCTCACACACAGGTGGAAGAGAAAACTCAGCCAATCCCATTAGGAGTGAACTCCTCCAGGGCACTGCCCCTCAATCAGACAATTAGTTACCAATGGCTCCTAATGGATTTACAACAATGTATTGCCTGGCACCATCCTATTCTAGTTACCCTCTCCAGCTCTCCTCAGAAATAACACAAACCACACCGGTTTATTCTGGGCAGCTAACACTGAGGGAGGAAAACACTCCTGGACTTTTATCATCTGCTGTAACGTGCCATCAGTAAGTGTTGGTGCGTAATGTGTGGAAGTCCACTGTCAGCTCCAGTCTCCTTGTCAGCAGATGTCAGCTGGATCACTGCCAAGCAGACCTCCGACAAGTGTTTTTCCATTTCATTGTAACGTCACTGTACAGAGCAGCACTGCTATATGGTATGTGTGCTCGTACTTATAGGCTAAGCTTCCACTTTTGACAATTCCACCTGTATAATCGTATTTGTTTAAGGCCTGTTGTACATACCACTTCTGGCAGGATGACAGTTTCCAATGTCATGTTAGCATTAGTATCTCTCCTGCCACTGCCCTTGACCAAAGCACAGGCCTCAGGACTGGAATTGGTGCAACGTGTCTGCCCGCTGCCCCTAAATAGTTGGTTCAAATATGATAGTTCAAATGCAGAGGAACAATTTTCTCAAAGGGATTAATATGTTGCAGTTCAGTCACATTGCAAATTACAAATTCTCACAGCCAAGTAAATTTTTTTGACACAGTTCGAAATGCAAAAAGCATCTACATAGCACTTGACGGAATTGGTGAGGTTCCCACGGTTCTCACTAGCTGTCTGATAAATGAAAGCACACTGTGGGAGGTATATTAATCACTAAAGCTTTGTATTGTAGTGGCAATACCGGCACACAAAATCCTCTTTTGCTTTTATACTGAGCCCACCTGGTTAGTTTTTATAAGACTAAGGGTCAGTCCTTGGTAACACAAGGAGTTTCATTGCTGCTGTGCACAAAGGATGTGTGTATATATGTGTGTGTGTGTGTGTACGTGCTTCTGTTTGTGTAAAGTTCAGGCTGTGCCTCAGCATCAGGAGTTGAAACTTCTCTCTTCTTGTGCACTGAGAAGCAAAATCTCTAGATATATAAACACCTTCCTTCCTGACAGACCACACATTTTGTATCGTGCCCTCAGTTCTTAAAGTGAAAGCTACTAAGAAGAGATGAAAAGTGTGATGATGTTTAACAGCTCATTTAGCATTCGTGTAAAAGACAGTTTATGTTGAAGTTTAGCTGCCTCACGGACAGAACAGAACCACCCCCGGCCAACACTTTAACATTTGAGCAGAACTCTGCTGGAAGTAGTCCGATGTTAACAAGGCAATTTAACTTCTCACCACAGAAACTAATCTCCACATCTTGTATGATTCCAAATATGGTTATGATTGCTCAGATGTAGATCCCAGCAGGGTCAAAACTGACAACTTTTGGTTGCTGCATAAAACGTTCACAGCTGTATAGGCTGTTCTAAAAATAACCCATCTGCTTCTTTTTTTCTGTTTCTTTTTTCCCCCCTCTCCTCCACTTGTTTTGTCAAGTGGGAGGACCTTTACTTTTTTTTCCAATGCCTGAGCTTGGCCTCTAAGTTGGGAGCTTGCTCAACTTGATCCGCTTTTTTCATTCCCACTGCTTGCCAATTTTCCTGACAACTGAAGCAGAATGCAGACAGAGAGGGAGAAAGGCGGGGGGGGTTTAAGGCTGACGCAAAAGCATGACAGTCCGTTTCTGCCCTTTGTAATGGCTGTGCTCACCCTTTAAGTGCCCCCCCTAGTCCCCACCCCCTCCTCTACCCATACCCCCCAGCCTTACCAGAACAGGGTTTATCATCTGTGATAAAGTACCCATAGTCTGGGAGGAATCAGCCCTGGATGTTTATTACATTAGGTCAGCATGTACTAATGGAGAAACTCCTACAGACCATGTCATCGCCACAGGGCAACAGAGTAGCGGATACAAAACAGTATTACTCCTTCCTCCTTTCTCTTTCTCTCTCTCTCTCTTTCTCTCTCTCTGTTGCTCTTTTCTTTTTCATGCAGACAAAAACACACCCACACAGGAAAGGTCATACTTGATTAGAAAGCTTATTATAGTCTTTAGCATATGCAATTTATTTGACTCTATGTAATTTGAAAATAAATAAGCAATTATACATTTTCCCGTCTGCTCGTGTAAAGAGCTCTGTCAGATTCCATTTATTTGTCAGAAAGAAATCAGTTGACAAAATGGTTTCAAATGGTGTTCAGTTTATGTTGTGTGTATGTGTGCGCCATGAAGACACACCTGCATATGTGGATTTAGCATATGAAATTCCTATACACCATATGCCTTTAGTGTAACATATTGTAGGTACAAACATTTTGTCACAGTCTGCTGTCACACAGTTATTTTTAAAATCTGACCGTAAAATTTTATTCACTTTTTATCACTTCATGTCCACACTTGGCCTGAAAATTACTACAGTGTATGTACTGTTGTTGTTGTTTTTTTTTTTTGCCTTGATTGTGTTTCACTCTCTCCCTTTTAATATTTATTTCAATACACTGCGGCAGTCGGCTGAAAATATTCACTATAACAAGACATTTGAGAGCCATTGAGAAATTAGTTTGAAGACTTGTTTTCAGTATAAAACAAAAACAAAAAAAGGTGAAAATATACTCTATATGGCATATAATTCCACCAGAATCAAGACCATGTTAATCCATGGAGGGATGTACTCAGATAAATAAAATGATATCACCCCACTGACACCTTTTTCAATTAATAGTGAACACTCAACGGGAGATAAAATGAGCTGTCAAAATGAATATTTTTGCAGGTTCGTGACAGGTGTAACCATGGTTACACACTGATAAGACGTACAGAAACTGTGATGGTTTCTGACACACTCATCTGCTTTAAGATTACATGATGTTCAAATCATAAATAAGTAAGCTCCATTTTCCATTCAGCTGTAGACTGGTTTAAGTTTGCATTTGAAGCTGGTGAGTTCTACTCCAACACACTGATGATGACTTCACTCTGACACGTGCTGTTCAGGTGTCTGAGAAAGCATCAGCTGCCAACTCACCTGAGGCCCACAATTAGCGTTGAGCAGCTGCTAAGCTTTCTGTGCCATAACTATTCACACTCTATGGACACAGACTGTCAGCGATGCAAGATCAGCCACATGGTGATAAGCCTGTCTTCTTTCCTTCTCCATTTCAGCTGTTCACACTTTGTCCTGGATTTGTGAATGTATGCAAAGAGGCAATACACCTTCCTTTTTGAAGCAAGCCAGACATTAAAGTGATGCTCATTCATTTTCATCAGTGTGGATTGAAACAGTACTTCAATTTCAACTGCTTATTGACCCCCTGCGGAAAGCAGGCAGGCAACTGGCCCATAGGTAACCCCAGCCAGTGCAACATCAGTGGCTGTGGTGGCAACATTAATGAGAGACACTAGCTGTGTGTGATGTGAATCACAGGCAGTTCTGTAGCGTTCCCATGCTGTGCCGGGTACACTGTGTTTTATTGATTATTAGGAGAGTCAGAGAAGGCATGGACAACAAATGGTTTCTCTTGAGGCGTTCCCTGTTACAAGCAACTGTCACGAGTGGAACCAATTACGTTATATTATCTACTCTACTCTAACCGCCCCAAAATTGTCATCATTATAAAAATGCAGAATGGCGGATAGGAAAGGTAGATAAATGTTTCTCTTGCTGAATTCAACTTTAGCTTTTATGATATCTGACATTCATCTGAGAAGTGTGGATCCATTTAGAAAGCATTCGGCTTAGCTACTGGGGTCACTACTGCTACGACTCAAGTCAGATAATTGACTGTCCCTATTAGCATCCTGTTATGCCCTTTCTAAATCCAGTATTAGTAATATTCTACTATTAATATATTGTTAATAAATCCATTTGTATGGTGGAAAAGCACATTTATAATGGTTTGAGATGCTCTTCATACTCTGCTATTGAGAAATGTTGATCAGTTTCTTTGGCTGTGCCTGTCTTGGTTGACAATGACAATGAAGTCTAATCATAACAGCTAGTACACTAGAAGTGACACCTTTCCAACCATGTTTGTATTCTCTTGCATCAAAATAAGCTGCATGACGCCAGTAATAACATACTTTGCTAACTGGTGCATTTTTCTTTCTTTCTTTCTTTCTTTCTTTCTTTCTTTTTTTCTTGCCATGGCTGATTTAAATAAACAGGAGGCTTCCACACAACCATCCAAAACAAGTAGAGCTCAACAATTCAAACATTATTTTAATTACCTGTCATCACAGGAGAATGTGTTGAGCATGGATTTAAGCTCATACCCTGCTTTATTTTTGCATGCGTTTTTGCAAGTGTAGTGCACCAAATATACACATATATACACATCGATATACTGTGTGAACATGGATGCAGACATGAATGAACATAAGGGACATGCAGGTATACACTCAAATCCATGTACAACATAGTCAGTCACATCCTGAATGCACGTGCAAATACACCACATACACAATGTAATAACCTCCAGTCCCGCGGTCTTAGCTTCTTAGCTCCTAGGATGTGCAGGTATAGTCGTATTTTGTGTTTGTGCTGTATAATCATACAGCAGGTGTTACAGTACGAATCAATGTTCACATAAATGAAGGTGGGAAAATGCCTTCAAAGCAGAGCTGACAAAGGAGCACCAAAGGTGTTATGTACTGTATCTGCCAGTGAAAAATCCTTCCTGGAAGCAGTGCTGCTACCTGCTTCAGCGCCTCTCTTCTTCTCTTTCTGTGAAAATGTTTTTCTTTCGAGGGAGTGAAGGTGCGTATCTGCTCAGAAAAAGAAACATGTTGCTACTGTACCAAAACAAACAGGATAAATCTCACCAGCAGAGGCAGTGGTGCAGAGACAAGCCTGACAACAGCCGCAGGGCCCAGCAACTACTGCACTCTGCCTAATCAAGCAGCCTTTTGAAAACAATGGGCCTCATGCAAGAACATTTTCACATTTTTATCCTAAAACTCTCTGACTTTTCTGTGAGGTTTGCTTGTACAAGTGTTCCAAGTCAGATTCAACAAACTCTCTTAACTGCCCAGACGTGTCCTAAATCGCTCGTTTCAGCCTGAATGCCACCTGCTCCCGAGGAGATGCGCATTTGTGAGATGTGATCATTAGCATAATCCACGCCCCTAAAATTGCCATACAGGGCTCCATGTTCTGCTCCGTTTGTGGGCGAGTAAGAAATCAGAAGATAAACACATAACAAATTTAGGAATGACAGTAGCGACCCAAAACAATAATAAAAAAATATGAATCCAGCTGCTGTGTCATCAGAGCAGCTCTGCACTGTGACAGAATTAAAAAGAGGGAATGCTTTGACATTGAAGTTAGATGCTAAAAAACATTTTTCTAAAGCAAAGTGCTCCATGTTGGAAGGCAGTCAGAGGATGTGACAGTCACATATATATTAGAGGAGAATATTATAGTCTACAGGTGATGTTACACTGTCAGCTGCTAAACAAGATGATACTGGACAGACACCTGCAGATGTTTCCAACAATTACTCAAATGTAGAGGTTGCTGCTCCAAAATATGGCCATAAAAATCATAAAATCTAAAAAAAAACCTTTCAGTGAATTGGCAGCCATAATGATGAAAATACGGTAAATGGAATGTAATTTTTTCATTAAGTCTGTTTTACCAAGACATTAATTTTTTTGTTAATTTTGGTATCATATATAAACTCAGAATTCATTCAAATTAGGACATTATAAGTCAAACAAGTGTTTCTCCCCAGTGAAGAAAGGCAGAGATGATCTATTCATTCAATCCAATTTCATTGTACCTAAGAGAAATCATCAATCAAATCTCAGCAAAAAGAGGAGGGTGAAAGTAGGGGTTTCAGGTGGCATTTGAAACAACGGGAAGACAAAAGAGGAGTAAGATTTATTTCTATGCTTTTTTTTGAGTAGCCATTCTTCAGGTGTTGTGGAAAAGCATGTGGAAGAGGAACAAAATACATCAGAGCAGGGTGCGTAGGAAGCCGGGGTACAGGCTGTCTTACAGGATTTGAATCATCGCTATGACCATCTAAGCAACCGCTAAGTGATGCAAGGTGAACGCTGACTGTTTTCACTTTGTCAGAACCTTTATTTAGATTTTTTTATAAATGTTTTCTACTGAACATGGCCATGTTGGCACTGAACAGGCAATAAACAGTGGCTCTGTCTGACCTTGGAAAGGAAAAACACTTCACTGAGGAGCTCAGTTATGATGGACTCATCACCACTCGACCCTCCGTGTAAAATCGAACTGGTGAGAAATCAGCAACAAGTATTATGTGAAAATTCAAAGCAAACTTGGGTGGCCAAATATCTGACAAATCTGACATGTTTTTATTTTCACCAAACAATACCTTGTAATTATGATCTTTTAAATCAAAGCAGAACTTCTTATGATCATGGTCAGACATTCCTTTCTCCTCTCTGCAAACAAGAAAAAAGATTAAACCTTCCAACCAGACTACATAAATCCTCATCCTCAACATAAGAAAATATTTTACCATTACTTTCTCTCATCTGATCTCATCCCAACTTGTTGAAATGATATCATTGCTAATTACCAAACTCGTACGTGCACTTGAGCTCATTTTCACCACTTGAATTCTACTTCTTTCTCATCCTCAAAGCCATCAGTATCCATAATCCATACTCAAAAATCTTGAGAGCCTCTTTTTAAGTAATGATCCTTAAGATTTTAGTTGTGTTTGATTTAGCCATACCTGTGGTTACCATGGTAACAGCAAGTGCAGTTTAATATTACAGGTCCCAGAGTTCTAGAGGCAGCAAACACATCTTGAGCAGCTTCTTTGTCAGAAATACAACAGGAGAGAAAGCACTGTCTGTTTACTGTGCAGCCAAACAAACTTGTGCTTTATAAAGAAGTCAGTCAGATGGTTATTGCAACCAGGATCTGATTTCATGCTGCACACGGTGCGAGTAGTTTTGTTCCCCAGATGAAAAAAGTTCTGTAGACTCTCTTTTGATAAACAACTGTGGTTTGCGCAAATGCATTGCTTTTTCTGTGGCTTCTTCACAATACCCACCCCATGTTTTGCCAGTGTAACTCTCAATGTGAGACAGCAGCTGTAGGAAATGTCAGTAACTTAATACTTTCTAATATGGTTTAAAGAGAGCGAACAGTAAACAATGAGGCAGATATCAATGAGATAAAATTGAGCTGGATTACATGCATGCATCATTTCCTGTGAATGCCTCGTGCGTGTAAAGGCAATTTTAATCCAGCACATCCAGACTGTTTGTCTGGATAACTGTTTGTTATTCAGACTGCCACGAGTGAAACTGCCACTAACAATGAAAACTGTAATTACTGAATGTAAACACACTGAATTGCTCTTGCAGAAAAAATGCAGTCCATACAGTATAGTATCAAAAATTGGGTTTGATACTATGGCTTGGCACACAAATATCAAACCATAAACAAGGAAATAAGGCAGGCTGAGTCTAAGCTTAAAACTTATTTTTATTTATTTACCTTCCATGATTTTATTTGTTTGATTCTCTTTTATGGGTTTTACTATTTGTATTTATTGTCAGGTTGAGTTTTTTATGTTGGTTTAGCACTTTTATTCTTTTGTTGCTGTGTGTCTTTATGTGATTCTATGTGAAGCACTTTGTAACTTTGCTTTGACAAATGCTATGTAAATAGAGATATTATCATTATATTACTATATAAAGTTATTCAATTGTATGACGTTTATCCACTCTCCAGTCAGCCACACCAAAAGCATATACCAAAACTGTGTTAACCTAAAAGGATTCCTGTTTAACATAAAACATATAATGTAAAATATACTTTAACTATTACTATCCTGAACTTTTTAAATTAATCACGTTACTTTGTTAGACCTTCATTCATGCAAAACATTTATTCTGTTAGCTTTGGAGGAGGTGATGGTGGTAAGGCAGCGAAAGTGAATGACCTACTATTTCTGTTCCTTTTTTTCACTCTATCCATTTAAGGGCTTTGTGATTACTGGCACTGCATTTCAATGACCCTCTTTCAAAATAACTCTAGGTTCAAGGTTAAGAATTTATTATAAATAATTAAATTAAAACCATTTCTATGAAAAGTTTTTTTCGTGATTACATTAACAAAGAGGTCTTTTGCTGAGAGTATTCAAACAACTTGATAAGAGTAGGAACTTTGGCAGTTTGGCAATGTTCAGTGCCAAACTGAACATTTGACTGAATTTGGACAACTATATTTTAAGGCCTTTACACACCAAGGATGAAATAAAAACACTAAATTTTCACCTTCAAACTTTTCACTCCAAAAGTGACATGAATGATCGTGCTCCATCCATTCCACCGAAAATTCACACCGTCACAAAATCATTGATTCATCGTTGTCATCAACTCTTCAAGCAGCACTAAAAAGAAGAGAATCATTGGCTACACCTATTATTACAGGAGAGAAAGGAAAGTGGGAGTGTCATTGCCTGGTACAGGAGCTGAAAGTGTACCATGGGTGCTTCAGGGGCTACTTTAGGATGACTGAAGGGCAATTTGAAACAGAAGACCAACTACAGAGAACCAATAAATCCTAAACAATTTCTAGCACTGTGTTTGAGGTGAGTTATGGTATCGTTGGCGAGGATGTTTGACATGATAACAGACATTGACTAGCTATCATGAGTAGCAAGAGCGCTCTCTCATCGCCAACATGACAATAACATACCCAAAGCAATAAAACATTCCAGTTGTTTCACTTATTTCAGTGAACATGCAGTTCGATACATTAAACATGCAATTTCCTTTCTCATGTTGATGTCCTGCTAGCCCCATTGCTGCATGACAGATTGACAACAACAACATCAGCTGAAGTATTTAGGAACCAGTCATAATTAAAATCAACGTCACAACATGGGCACAGTGGCCCAACCTACTGGAATAGGATGTATTCCAAACATTTATTTGCACTCATTTGCTGTTGGGTGTACTCCAGCTATTCCATTTTGCAAAATCCAAGAGGACATTAGCTATCTAGCTGATGAAAGCTAGCTAGCTAGCTAGCATCAGTCATGCTTTACCATCTGTCAAGACCATTGCTTTGATAGCAATATTACAGTCAAATTGTCATTCTGTTATTTGATCACACACTTTATGTAGTTAGTGTATTTTTCACATTTGTATGTGAAATACAGTTTCTAACAGTTTGGCTCTGTAAACATACTACCACAGTTTACTAGTGCAATCAGATGATCCCACCCAGTGCCCAATCAGGGAGCAGCCATATTAAGAATCCATCAAAACTGTAGCCTCCTAAGGGCTTGGGGGTCAGGTGGACCCTGTGAAAATGTCCCTGTGTTTATGGCAGAAGCTGTTTGCCTTATTCCCAAAGTTATTTTAAAGCATACTGAATACATGTAAAATAACATTTACTAACATAAAGTTTACCTGTATTTGTTCCCTATAGGTTTCTCAGCATGGGTGATTCTTTTCCACTATGGCTGTAAATTACCACCTGGGAATTTCCACTGTTGCGGGCATTGTGACTGAGATATGCAATGCCATTTGGCCCTGTCTAAAGGAGGCATACATGCCTCAACCAAATGAGGAAGTTTGGCGAAGTGTTGCCAAAGCATTCCAGGAAAGATGAAACTTCCCTAACTGTCTGGGTGCACTAGACAGCAAACACATTGTCCTACAGGCTCCAGCAAACTGGGTCACAATTCTTTAATTACAAAGGATCACTCTCTGTACTCCTGGCCCTTGTGGATGCCGACTACCGCTTCCTAGCGATTGATGTGGGAAGCTATGGAAGAATCTTTGCAAATTCAGCTCTTGCCAAGGCCCTATGTGATGAATCACTCAACATCTCACCACCAGCAGGGTTCCCTGGTGCGCCAGAGTTGGGAAAGATCAATTATGTGTGTATATATATATATATATATATTATATGTTGTAGCAGATGAGGCCTTCCACATGAAGCCATAGCTGCTATGACCCTACCCAGGATGACACCCACCAGAGGACCAGAGGGTCTTTAATTACTGACTCTCCAGAGCATGCACAATTATGGAGAAAAGCTTTGGGATCCTGAGTCAACAGCGGCGAGTTTTTCACCCCTATCTGCAGGTTAGCCCATCTGTTGCAGATGTTGTATTCAAAGCTGCCTGCATTCTCTGCAACTATCTAAGATCATCTGGAGCAGAGGCACAGCAAAGGAAGCTAGACCACACTGAAGATGGTTGTGACCTCGAATGCCCTTTTCAACCAATCAGGAATCTGCGGGGAAATCAAGCATCTGTAGAGGCTCTACAGATAAGGAAGACCTTTAAAACATACTTCAGCTCTGCCACTGGCCAAGTAGCATGGCAGCATGGACACATTAACTGTGGTCTGTTGTAGTATGAGTTGTCATTAACATGTATGGAGCATTTTAATGTGGCAGAACTAAATAGAACCACTTTATATATTGCTGGGTCATTAAACCTTTCACAATGTATCACATTAAATGAACCTCTATGCTTTTATCTGAGAAGTAACTGGTAACTGTAACCATTAGATAAATCTAATTTAGAGAAAAAGGTACAATATTTTTGCCTTATTGCTGAATGTTGTAGAGTAAAAGTAGAAAGTTGCACACAATGGAAATACTAAAGTTAACTATAAGTACCTCCAAATTAAATTAATTTTGTTTAATTATTTTTGATCCTTCAAATGACACATGCTAATAAATGTTTTATTAATCAAAATGTTTAATAATTTATCAGAAATGAGAATATCACTAATAACATACAGCTACAGCTACATCCGCCTGTACATCTACATTTGGCTGTAGAGTTCTTGCAAAAAGCCTGTGCCTGCGGCTGGTTGAGGCCAGGAAGCCTGATTGAATTCAGCTTGATACAAGATCTCTTGAAATTTAATTTTAAAAAAGGCCTGCTTCTGTGGATGCAGCCTTCTTAATGCAGGAGCCAAACTGCTCAGGTAGGTGGAAACGTTTAACTCCCTCCTCTCCTGCCCACATTGTGCCCTCTCCAGCTCTCTGGCCTCCTTTCGCTCCACGTACGCTTCCAAACTTTCAACATGCACATGCACATGCTCTGTCTTCATCTTTTTTTCTCTTCCTCGTCCAAGTTACTGCATGTCCTGTTGTAAGACATATGACAATGTTTGGACATTAACAGGTTTCCCCTTGACTATTTTTGGATATTGTTTTATTAGTTTTTACATGAATACACACTGCAGGAAAATGAATAGTCATACTGGATTCCTCTATTATGCCGTGATACTTTAATTCACCACTAGTGGAGGACTGGCACGCACTAATTATTTGATTGATATGAAAGAGCGCAAGAAGAAGAAATGGAGCAAAAGAAGACAATGTGTGTGTGTGTGTGTGTGTGTGTGTTTGTGTTGACTATGGATGTATAAAGAAAACTGGATTCAGTGCTGAAGGCGGGGCCCCGTTCATTCCTATGAAAGTTGCTCAGTGGCGCATGAAGCAAAAAAAATTCGACCTCTGGGTATAAAATTACCCAGATCTTCCGGAATTGTGTGGGCCATAGAGCATGCACACCAGAGACTTCCGCCAGCTGCGCTGGCACACTTTCAATTTAGCCCTCCGCTAACTTGAATGGGGTTAAAATAATTCAATCGTGCAGCTCTATTGGACTGAATGGATCAAATACTGATAGCGAAATGAGTCAAAAAAATGTATCTGCTGATTTATAGACATCTCTGACAACATTAGTCTATGGGAAAAAGTCTTTTTGGGCCAGTGTGCATCACGTGATGGATGTGGAAGTCGTAGAAACATACTTTGGCCACTATGTCACTATGGCTTCAAAGGCCAACGCTGTTCCTGGGGGCTTGGTGTTGACACTGCAGTGAATGAATTAGTGTAGCGGTGGAATAAGCAAAAAGTTACAAATTGCAGTGGCCTGTAAAAAAAAAAAAAAAAAAAGATAAATACATATATATATATATATATATATATATATATATATATATATATATATATAATAAACCCACAATCAACTTTATTATTTCAAGTGTGCAACGGTTTTCACAATTCATAACTGGACTGAACAGAGAGGGTTAGTATATGTTTGCATTTAGAGTATAAATCGAAATGTGTTCATCATGTGTATGCATTTATTAGATGTGATACATGGTTGGTCAGTTTATAATGGTCAGCTTATAATACCTCCGGGGTTTGGTGGATTTTTCAAGGAGAGACAGTGAGCTCATATGCTTCCACTCTTTCTTTGGCTTTCCTCCTGCCTGTCCACTCTTTGTTTCTTTGTTCTCCTTCCTCCTCTTTATGTCCTGGAGGTTTTTCCACCTTTTCTGGACCTCTTCCACTAAACAGTAAAGCAGACCAAGGCACACATATTACATTGAAACTAACTATCTTGCTTACAGCACCAGGCACCAGACCCTGAACAGAGATAATTGATAATTGATGTATCACATTTCCTATATGGTCAGGTTTTATAGTATAATTTTCACAATGACAATGTAATTTCTGACACGTATAATGTCCATAGCATAACATTTGCTAATGTACTTGGAAATTAATGGTTTTCTATATATGTTCCTTTGACAACGGAGTACGTTAGCTCTCTTTCATAAGCTACTCATCATCACAATGAAGTTCGGCTGTAATACTCCCCCAGATGTTCTTTTTATATTAGTTGTCTTTATACTCTTTGCATTGCTTATCACAGAGGGCACTATGCTGCCAGACCAAATGTATCAAGTGATCGATATCCATTTCTATTGTTCTGTGACAGTGTGGGACAGTCCAGGACAGTATGGGAATTATGACGTTGGCTGCTATGCCAGTGTTCGAGAAAATCTATTGATCACATGAGCAAAAGTCATTATTTTATTGTTTTGCTTGTTTTTATCAGCATCTGAAGTCAAATCAGCTGCATAAAAAAATTAATTCTCACCGCAATATACAAAAGTTTCGGATTCGGTGTGGATAGGCTCATAGAGATAAATGGGTTTAAATTTTTTAATTGATGTGTGATTTATTTGCACTAATTGTTCATGTTTGGTCTGAAAAGAATATTACCAGGATGCATCAGTGGCTTCTTTTAAATCTAAGCTCAAAACGTCACCGTCTTCCCTGATTTCACCTGATTCTAGTTTGTATTCTGTTTTATGAGTTTTTTAATTTTTATGCTGCTCTTTTAGTACTTTTATTATATTATTGCTGTGTTTTTATTTGTTTTTTATGTGAAGCATTTTGTAACTTTGTTTTGATAAGTGCTGTATAAATAAGGATATCACAGTATATCTGCTTTACATCATATTTGAGTGTGTATGTGTGGAGGATATTTAAGTATTTGCTTTGGCTCTGCCATGGAACATATAAAATAACAGCCTAACAAACAACTTTTGTCTATTCCTGCCTGTGTATTGTGCCAGTGTTTCTCTCTAACAATATGGAAAATATTGAGGGCACAGTACCTCAAACCACATGTTCCCCCAGTTCAAAAACAATCATTGAACCATTTTAATCAAGATGTCATTCCCCTTGCTATAACATTAGTGACCCAAATCTTGCATCATAATATAAACCATCAGCTCCGTGAAATGTTACAAAAAAAAGCAGGCAACATGCCACCTTTTTAGCAGCTAAAACAAAATGCAAGGCTAATCTACTCCACATTGTACTCATACACGAAGGCTCATTGCCAAATTATCTACTGAAGAGATGATATATTATAAGGTTTTCTATTATGATTTTCTCTCTGACACAATTTTAATTCAGGACATATTCTACGTGGGGTTAAATTATCTATTTGTCAGTGATATTGTATATTTCCATTCATTTTCAACCTCCTTTTTGCAATGTGTCCTTGTGCAAAATGAAAAGAAAATTACTTTAAATAGCTATTAGCAGTCATCAGCAATCAGCTAGTAAGTAATCCAAAGGAAACACTTCTGTTAGAATAACAGTGATTTTGAGGGAAAGTCTGACATGTGTAGGTGAGTTCGCCAAAGCTGAGGACTTAATGGGGGCCGTGTTTATAGTTCCCAGCCTCTAGTCTCTGCGGTATCAATGTCTTAATCAGTACAGGGAGGCTGAAGGAGAGACCGGTGAACCTTGTATGCCTCTCCACCCAAATCCTTCAATCTCAGCAGGCTTTCTAAGGCAAATTAAACAATGTTCAAATTTAGCCTCTCCTCCCTCCAGCAAAAGAAAGTTGACTTTTCTTCTTTCCCATCAGTGCAAAATGTAGAGTAACAAACTTGCTGTAAAAATAAAAATAAGGTTCGTGTGAGGAGATGAAAGAAAAACTTTGGAACATCTGGCAAGCAGACGCTGGCAGGTTAAGGTAAACAGAGTGTCCTTTTATGGTAGTACTCCTACCCTCCACAGAATCAGAGGTATGATGTGGAACACCTTCAAAGGAGCGAGGGGCCAGCACATCTTGTTTCAATTTATCCTCTCACTGGCAGACATGCTCTCTGGCCATAATATACTCCCACAAAGAAGATACTCGGCACATGATTGTACAATCATGTATTGATTGTGAGCCATGTTCGGAAATGAACGCATTCTCAGACACAAAAGATTTTGTGAAAATATGTTTTTTCATACCATGCAGACTTATATACACACTTATACACATAATCAAACATTCAGATATTCACGGACTCACATATTTTCAGTGTGACCTTCTGTGAAACCAGGGTGGGAGTAGATTAATTAGTTCACGGCCAGCCCTGAAAACTAGCCTCATGCCAGACCTGCATGTCAGCCTGTACAACATCTGGCAGCGGGCATCTGGTGCCATACATCAAACTAGCTCCTCCGCCTTCCACCCACCACACACTGAATGTTGTGCCTGATCAAACTAACTTCTAAAACTAACATTTGCTTTACAGGGGGAAAAAGGGCAGTGCGAGGTCCAGAGGCAGAGCAGGTTCTTGTACCTGTTTGTCAAAAGGTCACTGCCAGTCCACAAAATGTAACCGTACATATTTTTTGATTTTAGAGGAAACACAGAAAGAGAGGAGGAGAGAGACTGTGCGTAGGAATTCATCCTTTTTTTTGTGTGTGTGTGTATGCCAATTTCAACCTTAGGCTCTTACCCCCAGCTGCTTCATGCATCCCCCCTTGCCAAAGCCTTTGATGTGACTAGCTGAAATGTCACGAACCTACAAGCGCTCCAACCGCTTAGAAAGCTCTAATGAACAAGATAAAAACACAACCCCTAAATCAATGAGCAGGCAGCAGCAACCCTGTAGCTGTCACACTGATATCAGAGCGGGTCTGCCCTCCGTGCTGAAGCTGCAGGAGAAAAACAGGCTTCCCCTGTGTGATAATAGGTAGCAGGCTTTAGGCTGTTAAACTGGGTCACTTAGTTGTGCATGTATCTGTGTAGCTCCCTAAATTTCATTTCCTCTCCTCTCCTCTCCTCTCCTCTCCTCTCCTCTCCTCTCCTCTCCTCTACTCTCCCAGCCTCCAACAGAGCACCACCGCCCTGAGTCCTCCTCTCTCGTCCTGCCACCCACTATCCCCCACCCCTGATAACAGTAACTACATTCCTCTCCAGTGATACCACCAAGTATTACTGCTGCTGGTTATATGGCACATTGTCAGTGTGCCGAGTTTTCATGGTCATAAAGCAGCATGGCAGCCCTCTTTTGAATAGAGCTACCTATCTGTCTGCATATGAGTAGTATTTCATTGTCATGTTTCATTGAGTTCCTGCTCTCTCTTTCTGTAATGAGAAAAAAGAGATTGTTACCTTTGCTGGCTCTCTCTCTGTCCATGGTATCAGACTCAGTGGTGGAGTATAATTGAATGATTTTGTGAGGGATCAATGAGATTAGGGATTGTGTTTATTCCTCTGTCGCTCTGGATTAGTGGTCTTTTTATATCTGCCTTGGGGAATAGCAAATACAGTACGTATACACACATCATGGTGGATACAGAGACAAACATGCTGAAAAACAGCAAGATGGTAAGAATGTACCAGCAAAGTCTTTCAATTTTAAAAGGAATTACTGTAAATTATGAGTCATCTTCATGTATACACCCATATTTTGTTTGCATCTTAAAGTATGTGTGCTTTTGTGCATGCTACGTTATCCTGCTTGTGTGTATCTTTCTGTACATGTGTGTTAGCCTTCGCTTAGGTACCTTCAGAGAAGATCGCTAGAGGGATTTTTCTCATGGACCATATTCCAAAAGTGGGGGTAGGCACAGACATTTGTAATGTAGGGAAAGCCCACAGGCCTGCCTATCTGCTGTTATGCGGGTAAAAGGAGAGTTTGCTATTATTAACCTTGCTTTGAATCCCGTCCTTCTACCAATCCACCAGTAATCCTAATAATCCAAGCTTGCGCTCCCATCCCTCTGTAATAGGTGCCAGATGCTGATAGTACAGATAAACAGCAAACCTGTGTTTTTATCCAAGAAAAATAAAGCAGAGAGGCCCACTGGAATCCACACGCTGTGATGAAAGAATGTGAAAACAGTGGTACACACAGAGAAAATCTCTCATCAAGGAGAGAGACAATGGACCTCATGCAAAAACCACCAATATGAACAGATCCGTTCTTTGTTTAGTTTTAGTTTATTTATTTGCACAGGCAGAAAACACCAAGATACATAATACATAACTGACAGGGATTGTACTGGTGGGATTAAAAACCTGCATGGGCTTGTGAATGCATCTCACCAAAAAGAGAAAAAAAGGACAGAAGAAAAAGGTGTCATGTAAAAGTGATTTTAGAGAATCTGTGGCATTCACCGATTTTCTCTTATTCTCATAGGTGTGAATGAAATTCACGAGTTGTCCAGGCCTGTCGCAGGAGTCCTGAACAGATACTCTTCCTTTTCCTACAGTGAAGACAACTATTGTTCGACTTAAGAATCATAATGCCTTAATGAATTTGGAGTTTGAATATGGTAACGCAATCAATTGAAATAAAATATCTAACTAAAATAAACTTCATACAAAATTAATATTCTGTCCATATCAATGTCATCATGGCTTTGCCAATTTAGGGGTAGGTTTGAGTATTTTTTTAAAACAAGGATTTAATTGGCATATTTTAACAAGAATTCGGTGGTCGGATATGATACTGAAATCAACTGAAATAAAATATTTAACCAAAATAAACTTAATCCAAAATTAATATTCTGTTCACCATATCAATATGCCATATCATTGCTTGCCAATTTACTGGAAGGTTTGAGATTTTAGTTTTAATAATCTTACTGGCATATTTTGGCACAGCAAATTATACAGTTCAGTATTTGCTAGGAAAATCTTCTCACTCCAACAGCTGCCTCAGGGTCTTCCATTTCATGTAAGTCATGCACTACTTTAAAAAGACATTTTTTAAGCATCAAATATCCTGTCAAATCATTCCTTCTTTATCTCTGTCACAGCATTGCACAGCTCTGATGACTCATGATGTCTGCAGCCATGCTATTGCTGTTTTCTAATTGTTTCGGGTCCGCTAATATGACTACAGACACCGTTAAATTTGTCTGCTGATTTCTACAGCAGCACTTGAAGCTCTGTGTAATGAACTTTTACTTTTGGGTATTGGTTTTGTGACATTTATTTAACATTTTTCTCTCTTTTTCACAAATGCTCACCTACACATGAACAAGTGCTGTTCACCAAGTCAAAAACGAGCGATTTACAACAGTAAAGAGAGTTTGGTAAATCTGCATTGGAACATGACAAAAAAAGTAAGAGAGGTTAAGGATAAGAACATGGTAATGTTCTTGCATGAGGCCCAATGACAATCACAAAAACCTTCCTATTTTTGAATGAGATAAAGAAGCTACTTGAACATAGCTAAAACATTTTTCGAATGCATGTAGATGTACCACAAAGCTACACAGAAGCAAAAATCACACACAAAACACAAAATACAATGATGTGCAGAACTTTTTTTTCTGACAGTTCAAGGGTATTGCTTTTGGGCTGCTGTATAACATAAAGACTCATACATCCACACCCAAAGCTCCCCGGGTCTCACCAAAGAGCTTTGGGTGTGAGAAGCAGTGGAGCATTGTTCAGACTGATATCCTCGGGTCTTTTGGGCTGCACAGATTTCTTTCACCATTCCTCAGAGGCAGACCAATGGTACTGGAAGTCCAAAGAGCTCCTGCACAGAGGGGATCATAAGCAGAGGGTTAGAGCCAAGATATAAGGCATTTATCTGTTCACATAACCCACCAAGATTGAGTGACTCATCGTGCCAAGCCCTATTTGATGCACTCCCAGCAGATGATAAAGAGAGGTTGGGCTTAAATATGAAAGCAAAGCAATTCCTTCACTTTTGATTGAGGCAACAATGAAAGATGATAGCAGGAATTAATAAGTGAATTGTAACGTTGGGTACTTTTATAAGAGACCTAAAATCAGGTGATGCTATTCAAGCCACCAGGCTAATTAAAAGTGATTCTCAGAAGCGTCACATGTGCGTCTCAATAGATGTTTCGGAATTGTTCCTTTTGTCACTTCTGACGGTGATTCATTTTCATGGTGAGTCTTGGTAGGGTGAGTCTGCCTGAGTCAAGTTGTAGGAATGCTTTGTTTCCCTTTTCTTTTCAGCTGAATAATATGCTGGCCTTGACTAATACTCCCTCACAATACCTTGCCTTCAATGTTTTTACATGGCCCTTGCTCTGGCATTATTCAGTGCTGTAGTCTTATCTGTGAGACATACCAACGGTAAGTTGCAGCAGTTTTTTTTTTATCCTTTTGTGAATTCAAGGTCCAGCTGTGCGTAAGAAGAGAGGTGACATTTTTAAACTGTAGAAAATACAGCACAGTATAGAGAGATTTGCATAAAAAATAAATGTATTTCACTGAGGATATTTCAACATGAGCTGAGGATGACTTTGATGGTAATGATGAAGAGGGTAATAACGATAGTCATGACAGCACTGATGTCGATGAAGATTAAACGGAGACACCATAATGGTTCCTTGCTGTCCTTATGGCAAATGTATCTTTTACCCAACAGAGTGCTAAGCAGCAGTCCTCGGCTGATAATGCATTTGAGCAGCAACTGCTTCTTTTTTTTACCACCTCCCACCCTATCAGCACCTTTTCCTACAGACAGGAAAACAAGAGAACCAATACCAAGGAGGAATCGATCATAGTAATGGTTTTTCCCTGTGGAGAGTGAAGCCAGGGCAGGTGATATATCCCCCCATCATATACAGCACAGCACTCCATCACCTCTGTCAGCCCGAACTGCAAATTCTTCATTCTATCCAATCTAGTGGTCCTTTACCTTATCTCTCTGACCAATCAGTTTACTCCTGATCCTATCCTCTGCAACCAATTTAAATTCTGGAGCTTCACTTTAACCAGTCAGAGTCCTATGCCCTTTTATCATCCCAACTGGTCAAATTAATAGCCCCTTACCTTTATATGTAACATCAGAGGGTTCAGCAAGGCAAGAGGAACAAAGATGTGCTTTCTGCTGCTTTGCTTTGATACCCTTATGAAAACTAGCTAGACCACTTGACTTCGTGTCTGGAGCAGTGACAAAAATGTGAAAAATCTTTTTTTTCTTCATAAACCTAAGCTTCACATTATGTTCATTAAAACTGTAATAATAATAATACATTTAATTTGTACCACACTTTCATTCATAGTGAAACTCAAAGTGCTACAGTATTAATCACATAGAACACACAAATTAAAGAAAATAGTAATAAGAGTTAAGATGAAAAAGCCTTCCTCAATAGAAAGGTTTGCAGGCCTTTTTTTAAAAGAGTCTAGGGTCTGTGCTGCCCTCAGATGGTTAGGCAGGCTGTTCCACAAGCGTGGCGCAGCAGAGCAGAAGGCTTGATCCCCCACGGTGCGGAGCTTAGTACCGGGGGCCCGGAGGAGTGAGCCGCTGGCAGATCTGAAGGTGCAGGTGGAGGTTTGTGGTATGATCGGTTCCTGCAGGTAGGGAGGCGCATGCCTGTTGATGGATTTGTATGTGAGTAGCAGGAGTTTGTAGCCAATTCTGAAGGATACAGGGAGCCAGTGCGATGAAAACAGAACTGGTGTTATATGTTTGGGTTTTCGCACTCTCATCAGGATCCTGGCAGCGCTGTTCTGAATGTACTGGAGCTTCTGGATGCTTCTGCCAGGGATTCCTGTGAAGAGCGCATTGCAGTAGTCCAGTCTTGAGGCGATAAAGGTATGAAGTTTCTCTGCATCTGACAGAGATGAATCAGTAGTTCATCCCTTTTTTTACACATGCACAGTTGCTCGGTGCCACATAGATAGATAGATAGATAGATAGATAGATAGATAGATAGATTAAAATGGTGCCCTGCAAATACACAACTGAAACAAGACATATAACAAAAGTGTAAAACCAACAATCTTATACCAAACATAAATACAACACAAACACAAGAAATTATCTTAAAATGTTCTAGTGTTTAAAAAATGTCAAGGGAGTCCTGAAGCTTATTCCACCTATGAGGAGCATAGCATGGTGAATGCAGTTTTTCCCAGTTCTGTATTCATATAAGGGATATCCAAGGAAATGCATTCTTGTGAACAGGTGAGGTATCCCATATTTCAAAGTCTTAAATGGAATGACAAATAAAATGGTAGCTTATTTAGGATCTATAAATTTAAAAAAAAAAATACACACAAGTGAGCAAGCAACAGGCTGAAATGAACAGAATTAGAATTGCAGCTGTGCACTTAATTCAAGTCAAATTTGCTCCATTCCATCAGATAAGAAAATGAAAAACCGGCTGGATTTTTACACCTCCTGTCACTGTAAGATTATACGCTTGATGATTTTAAATTAAGTAACTAAATAATAACAAAATTCTAATCACTAGAGAAGGTACAGGTAAATTACAACTTATTTTATTCTCTCAGCCATTTTAACCCCAGAATTCTTTTAGAAATGTAACACACCCAAATCGTCATGGTACACATTATTTTTTCAATGTTAAACCCTGAAACAAACCTATTTTCCTCTGAACATTTTTTATTTCTAAATAAAGACATGTTGGGCAAGATTTCCTGATAAAAGTGACTGAACATGACCAAACCTTGTATCACTTGTTCAGAAGATGACAGTGGGAATGACTTGTCCATATGGAATCTCAAATGCCAACACTGTCCCCTCTGTCTCACCCTTCTTTTCATGTCACATAATGGTGGCCCCCATTAGGCAGAGATGTGTAATTGTATGACTCAGGAAGACTAACAGCTTCCTTTTTGTCTCTCTTTGTCAGTCTGCATGTCACACTGCTGAACACAGGACAGGGCATTCTGCCAGCTCCAACTCTAAAGTCCTGATTTTCTTCATCCAGTGCATGTTTGTGTGTCTCTATAATTGTCTGTCATTTCATGCCCATTTCTTATTTATTGATTTCTTTGTCTCATTATTTGTCTATTTGTCTTCAGTCCATTACTGCATTATTACCATGATTGCCCTTTGGAATAAATCATGCAGAAGGCTGTTAAGCAATCAGCCCACATACTGTACAATGAAGCATATCTCCGATACATATTGACTAAATTTTGATGGTTTATTAACACAATAAAGGTAACTGTTATCGGTAATTAACCAAATAGATACTTCTAAATAGGTTCAAATTGCCTCATAAAGACCTGAGGCATGCTAAGATTATTCCTGTAAGCAGCAGTTTCAATGACTTTTCAGTGGGAAAACAAATGAGCTCATTTGTACTTGAAAGCCTCTTTTCAATATTACAAATTACTTGAGTAAGAATAGTACTTATTAGTGCATTTGTCCCTCATGGACTTTAAATATTATTTCACAAACCTTTTCCAAACAGCATATAAGTGGTTGAGCATCGCTGCATAGTTTAGCAATTTAAACAATCTTGCATTAATTTCAATAAAATGTAATCAGGCACCATATAGTGGAAACAATTAGAGTGAATATCATTAGGCGCTCATAGACAGTTGCAATATGAAATTTTGCAATGCAAATCATATTATGCACCATTACATAGAGATATTTTCCATTTGCTAAACATCATTACTGCATATTTGTTTTTTTCTCTGAACAAAACTCGCTAAAGACCAAGTGCTACGCTGGTCCTCTCTTTTCTCGATATGTGAGTGACCCTGCGATCAATATCCTGACAACGTGAATAGTAATCGAGGTCAGCTAAAGGCAAAAAGTTTTTACATCCAAAGAATTTTTTTCTATCACAATTAATCACAAGTGAAGTAAAGAAGTAGCCTGCACACCTGCCTGGGGGCTCAGTAGTTTTCTGCCGATACAAACAGATGTAAACAACATTGGGATCAGATATGGTCAATGTTAATATTCTCTTTCAAAATCTCTTGTGGTCTTCAGTATATCATGTTACGTAAGTGTTTGTCTCTCAGCAGGTTATAAAACTAGAAGAGTCATTTTTTACAAACTCAGACACTCATTAGGAGTCATTACCTCCTCGTACAAATCACTTTCTCCTGTGATGTTCTGTTCTCACCTCCCACTCCCCCACTAATATACCGAATGCCACCATTATTCCCTCAACTCTCACAGTGAGGACGGGTCTGACTGAAGTCCCATGCAGTTGGGAAATGACAGTCCCTCAGCTGAAATAAAAAAACATTGCTCTGTTGTTGCGTATAAATTATTCATGTGACAGCGTTTCTCACTTTTGTCTTGTTTCTCTCCTTTTTTTGGGCATAATTAAAATCTCAGGAGCCCTCTGACTGTGCTCGGGATTAATCTCCCACGGCACATCTCCATCTGCAGCCTGGATCATCAACCATCCCTCTCTGCATTAGCCCCCAGCTGTGCAACTGTCTGCCCAACCCAGGCTTAGCATGCTGTATAGGGGCGCACTTGGGAAAGGAGTGTGAGGAGAGAGAGAGAAACGAGAAAGCAACGAAAGAAAGGGGTGTGTGGGGGGGGGGGGTGACTGAAGAGCAGCGATAAATCTTAATATTTCACATCAATTTTATTTTGCTGAGCTGATTTGAGCTTCATTTTCTCTCAAATGGCCTTCTCTGCTGAGATCTGATTGATGCTAATAGCTTCTACAGCAGTTACATTTAGGGAGGGTAAGAGTCTTTTTTTATTGGTGCAGACAGTTGTTAGTGTGGCACCAAGAGAGATTGTAAATTTGGCTCTTT
This sequence comes from Thunnus maccoyii, assembly GCF_910596095.1. Lineage (NCBI taxonomy): Eukaryota > Metazoa > Chordata > Actinopteri > Scombriformes > Scombridae > Thunnus > Thunnus maccoyii. The sequence goes on from NC_056544.1 coordinate 16,790,513, forward strand.
CATGTAATGTGACTCTTGAGGGTGGTTAGACTGAGAGCTTTTGATACATCACCACTGTCCATCTACACTTGCCATGTGGATGTCCGATACTAACCAGATGAGTAATTTCTTAAATTCCATAAAAAGACACAAAATGCGACTAATTTTGCTTGTACGGCCAGCTTTATTTGAGAAAGAATCTGTGTCACATGTTGCCAAGAAAGGGTTTCCCATGAATTAGAATGTTGTCATTTTGTCATTCTCATCAATTATTCTGGCATGTAAATTTGATAAAACCAAGTTTGATGACAGTCACAGTGACAGTAGGCTGAGTGTAGGTTTGATACGTGTAGGTCTAAGACTTCTCAGGTGTGATCTGCAAACAAACAGCATACCTAAAATGAGAAAAGCTACATGACAGCAGTCAGTCACAGACACCCACAGTTTTATAACTCTCCCAGGCTTTGGATTTGAGACTGTCCCACCAACTTAACAGCCAAGTATTTGGCTTCCTTGTAGTCCAGGCGATTTAACGGACCCTGGGCTCCAGCATGCAAGATATGGTAGATCCAATTTAGGCCATGCTCAATCAACCTAATTCTACTGGGGACATGGAGGCGGGGTACTGCAGTGTGTGCAAGAATGGATTGCTCAACAAAGCAGCTTTTAAAGGTCATGTTTTTGCTGCCTCCATGCCTACAAGATCCTTATAGAGGGCACAGTTTGCAAACTGAGTATGTAAATTCATCACAAACCTCCAACTCAATAGTGATTTATGCTGCGAACCTGAGGAGCTTCAGTGTGGACTTAAAATGGGACTGTAAAGTGCAACGTGCCGCGTCTAAGGTCTGCACTCTGCAATCTGAGAAGTTGAGAGGCCTCTTAAAATGACATACGAGTATCTCAAGTTTGGAGTTAATGAGTACAATCTACACTGTTCTTTCAATGTTTACTCTCACTTCCTTTTTGTTGTAGACACACAGTAATTACTTGCAAACACTGTAACTTTCTCTGATGTATGCATGTGTGCGCATCAACAAGGCTTTCCTACTCCTTTTGACTATCCTCATCTTTCTCATGGGGCGTACGGTGCCATGTTTTTGCCTCTGCCATACAAGGAGCCAATTATATTATCAGCATGGGACCTCTGCTTGACATCGCATGTCCTGATGGTATAATGAAATAAAAGAGGTTTCACACACATACTCCCACTGTGTCCTTGACGTTTGGAAATGTCTACTTTGCAATTTCTGTAATTTGGGTGAGAGGTATATTTTCAAAGATACCACGGTGTTGAGCGTTCTCCACAGGGGATACGCAAGCCTGTCTTCCATTTCAACGGATGACTCTGTTCGGGGATAGGAGAGAATGTTCCAACGAGATATACCACATTGTGAAACTTGCTTTTGGGTTTCCCTGAATATCAGTTAAAGCTCTATTAGGCCATATTCTCAATGTTCATGTTGAATTAAAAGACTGAAAAGATTAATGTGAGAGGGACGCCCACTGATAAAGGATAATTCCTTTTCATTACAACTTGGGTCTAATTTTCGGCGTTTTAACCATCCTTCCTGATTCATTCGCTCAGTAATAATAACATTGTACTCGCTGAGATCTGGGAATGTAGCAACATCGTTAGCAGCACTATACATAATTTTACAACTCCCCATGTGATCATCCATCACAGTTTGATCTACTACAAGCAGTTTGGGGGATTACTACTGACATTTTGAGCGCACTTTTACTTTTGGTTTTAGGCACCAATAAAATGATTTAGATCATCTTTTGGTTTGGTTACAACCCATGTGATTGTCTGACTGCTTGTGTTTCTTGTTCTCTTCTCAGCTGTGGCAATGACACCATGTTCTCAGATCTCAACAATTAGTTTTTGAGTAGAATATTATCATAACCGAATAAAATAATGGCCAAAGTGCCGATCTGAAGGAAACCACAATTATCCTTTAACAACTAACTTCACCTTTTGTCAGCTTTTAGCCGCTTCAAGCTCATTGTTCTGGTTCACTGTTCCATATGACAGTCAGTTTAAATGATGCTGGAGCTTCTTTGCACATTTTAATTGTAACTGTGAGAGATTTAGAGACAAGTTGCAGTTTCTAACACTAAGCTCCCCGAAGGCGATAGCTTAGGTGTGCTTAAGAAAAGGTTGTTTATTTGAAATTGAGTTAAGCAGTAGATTTATCAATGAGTTGAACAAACGAACTGCAAAGATTTTGATCATTGATACATAATAAGTCATCTATTAAGCAATAATATGATTTTCTTTTTGTTCCAGTTTTGCTAATGAGAGGATTTTCTGCTTGTCTCTGTTTTATATTATTGTAAATTAAATATCTTGGTTTTGGACTGTTGGTTGGAGAAAACGGGCAATTTAAAGACATTAGCTTGGGTTCTGTCTGACAATTTATGGACTTAACAATTGGATTGAAATGAAATAATAATCAGTCCTAGTTTATTTAGGTAGTGTGTCACATGATGGATTTCAGCCTCATGCCCTCACAAAAATATTCTGTTTTATACATTCAAATCAAAAAATAATTGTATTTAAGATTAAGCCATTGATAACTGAGGAAAGGTTGACCTGGAAACTCAAATGTAATCGAAAACTGTTGGAAGTCATCAAGTCCAATATGCCAACTTTTACAGCAGTCAGGAATGTTTGTTGTAAATGCTCAACATGGTGCAATAAAAATGTGCCAAGCAGCGCTTGACGCTGAGGTTTAAAACAGGCTTTTTTATAATGAGATCTCCCACCAACTAACAGATGTGGTGAACCAGCATTCTGTGAAGTTAACATATGTAGATAATTGGATGGTGTAGCTATTGTGGAAAACACGTTGTGGGCCCCTGTTTCTCAGTGAGAAGTCATTATCAATGTTTATGTTAATAGCTTTGACATACCGAGCTGCATGTGTTCTTGGACTGTGAAGGGGATTTGGCTGACTGTTTGCGCTTTTCCACTTGGTGGTCATGGTTGCAGTGTTATTTGGATTTTCAGAAGTCTTGTTCCTGCAGTTGTCAGTAAAAATTGGTGTAATTTTGCTGGGTGCCTGCTTCTATAGAAACTCATTTTGAAATCATATAAACCCATGCCAACAATGTGTTATTAGAAAGGTCTTGATACATAATTTTTGCCCCACTTATACTTTTTTGTTTGCTTGCAAAGAGAAATATTTGAATGTTATCTAACAATATAAATGAGAATTTCACAAGGCGCTAGGGTTTGACGATTTCTTCTATGGAGGACTGCCTGATGAAACATGGATAATTTGGTGGGATATGGTGTTCCTTCTATGTTTGATACCCACAGATGCCCTGCTCCTATTAAGTATTCTCTGAAAACTGAATAATATAAAACCTCATTTGAATGAAGATGCTTTCTCTCTCTCTCTCTGTCTCTCTCTCTGTCTCTCTCTCTCTCTCTCTGTGTCCCCGGCAAGGTTTTTTATTGATTGCAATTTCATATTCACATTCAGTCTCTTGGCAAATTCAATACATCATTTATACATTTGAAAATGTTTGTGTTTACTGAGCTTTGAATGGAGGTAATTTAACATCTCAAGCAATAAAAATTACTTGAACAGATGAAGGTTACAGTGAGCTACCATTTGTTTTTTAGGCTCTTTCCCAAAATGAACAGCTCACTCCTCCAGTCAGATAAATAAGCACCAGCATAAAGCATGCAGACAGGTTTGGGTTGTGTATTAACTGCTTGTCTAAAATTGTTAAAATGGGCAAGATGTGATGTACTGTAAGATGTTCAAAACTGCCTCCAGCATCTCAGAAACCCATGGGATTTTTGTGCATTAGTGCTTCTAGAGTTTACAGAGAAAGAGACATTAAACCAAAAACATCTATTCAGTAGCAGCCCTGCTTTATTTTAACAGAGGGGGACAGCAAGAGCCATTCAAGCTAAAATACAAGCCAGAATGTTATCTTATGACATATTACTCACTACACTACCAGTTGTAGCCTGAAAATCAGACTGAATTGCCATTTTGTTTCACTTCATATATTCAGCCTGACATTGTTTTGCCCCGACCAATCAGTAGCAACTGACATATCCACACAAAAAAGCTCACACTGAGAATGCTAAAGCAGTCCCTAAGAGCACTTAACCTAACATTTTTCATGACTATCAAAAACACCGATTTCCGAGAGGTTATTTCTGTAAGTTGATTTACAACAACCTGTTCAACTGCATGGATTTCATCCATCTGTTTGTTTTTCTGTGGATAGCTAGCAGTAAATAACGTCTCCATTCTCTATCCCACCTACAAAGCTCTGATTTGTCAGAGGGAAAACCGCTGTCAATAAACACCAGGTTTAGTCCACCTTTTGTCAAATGGAAATGTTAGTATAAAGTGCTACATCATGAAACAAGCATCATCTATACAATTTCAGGACCATGGTAAGGAAATTTGATTACTCCCACATACTGATGCAGTCACTTACTGAAGTGCAGTTGAATGGCGACACAGTTAGAAAGAAAGGAAATAAAATACACTGTCAGTGACTACGAATGTTTGAACAGAAGTGAATGAAACAATTCGAGTCAGCAAAATGAGTCGTAATCAACACCAATTAATGAGGTCAAGGAAGAAAGAGAAGCATCCCTCCAAGTCCCCTGTGCACCAGTCAGAGCATTGCACATAGAAGAGTGTGCTTTTAGGTTACTTTAAACCTTGTGAAATAAGGGGGAAAATAGTGCTAATTTAGGATAGTGCCACCACCACAACACAACATTAAAGGCACATCACACACATCCAGAAGTGCCTTTGGAGTGACCGAGGGGAAATTCACGGATTTATATTAAATATAGTGTTATTTAATGTGAATTTCCCCCTAGTGAGTCCAGGTGCAGTTGTGTCACGGGGTGACTGTGTGTGCATGTGTGTGTATGTGTGTCTGTGTGTGTGTGCCTTTAATGTTGTAATGTTGTTTTAAATGCCAACAATTAACACCAAAGCACTAAAATTTTCATTACTAACACAAGACATGTTTACAAAGGAAAGTGCCTAAGAGAAGTTGTTAAAATGATTCCCAGTTCCATTTTAATATCACAAGAAACATTAAAAAAAAAGAAGACACGTTTGCATCACTATTCATTAGTGTGCTACATACATGATCGACAGGCTCAGGTTCAAGTGATAAGAATAGGTATTTGACCAGGTTTGAAGTAAATTTTTACTGCATTGACATCTCTTTTTTTATCGTTTCTATGATATTGAGTTGGCTTGGCAGGTTCAGACACACAGCAAGATAACAAATTGATGAGGTCACTGCTAATCAAAAAGTCCTGTCCTTGTCTGAATGTATTAGCGGGATCATGCGACATGTGTTCAGAATCACAAGAGTTAATGAAGGCTGCTAAATCAGAGGAACGAATACCAGACAGGCAGCAGGTCAGAGGGTCAAAGGTCAAACAGGAGACAGACCAGACGCTACAAGTAATGAAATTATTTTATTGTTTACTCAAATTGATCATTCTGAGAGAATTCTGAAGCGTACATCCTCATCTATATACAGCACATCTACATATTTCGATATAGAGTTTTAGATGTATAATGTAATATATTGTGGTAATAGTCTTTCTGGGTGCCTCAAAAACCGCTACAGACCACTTTGAAATTGATATTAAGACAAACCACTGTGTTTTCATTAACAATTTGGAATGAATTATGTTTCAACCTGCCGTGACACCCATGAAGCTCTCCCCCCCAAATTGTTTATCCATCTCAACATAACTGATGTTGATTGAAGTAGCTGATGCTATAATTATCTCCTACTGACTTATGCTGATAAGAAAAGAAAAAAAAATGCCGTGTCTCAAAAATGTTAATCCGGGTATTAGACAAGAAGGAAGATTCATGTCTCAGTGCAGACTGAGTTTTCAAACACTTTCATTAGAGCCCTGGTATTGAAATAACTTCTGTGTCTGAAAAAGTTTTGCCAGGCTTTCTCTTTGCTTTAATAACAAATGACTGGGCAGTGTTTGTACTGTAACTGCGTAGTGGCTGGAATTGTTCAGACTGCAAATGGAAAGTGTGGCTCAGGCGTTGGTAACATTGAGATATCTGAGAAAATGTGTTGTTATCTGTGAAAGCTTTTAAGCTTTTGTCTAAAGGCAGAATTAAATGGTCAAAATGGAACTGGAAGCACTAATCCACTGATTTTAATTTTTCTAAATAATACCACAACAACCCTTTTGTGCTGCACTATCACTATTTATAATGTTACAGTAATTTGAAGAATGTGAATGAGGCAGCGCAAAGTGATTTCTCCAAACAAAGAAATAAAACACTGGTTAACCTTAAGTACACACAAGCACTCACACTGCAGAAATATGATTCTATTTCCACTCAAAACTATTTAATTTCCTCTCAATGCAGTTTTTTATCACCTCACTAAGAACTTTTCTGCAATTAAAAAAATGTAAATATGTATGAATATGTTCGTGTGTATTTTCATTAAATTAGGTTTATTTGTTTTTTTAGTAAAAGATATGCTACACACATTGTTGTTGAGAAACTTTTTATCCATAACGCTTGTTTTTACAGAAGACTTTTTGACATGTCAAAGTATGAAAAGCATGGAAATGGAAATAAAATTATTGAATTCTATTCAGCTGTTTCGGTTTCAGGGTCTTCATATTTTGCATGCTGGCTCACTGTGATGCTGTTGTGGCATACTGGGACACCAAATCATCATTAATATTATTAGTAACACCTGTGTTTTCCTACTGTGAAAAGTCAAAATGTCTTTGCTGATTTTCATGATTTAACTAAAATCAAAGGTTTACACAGTCTTGTTTTGCATGTAGTGGACCATAGCCATACATGACTACCAAGCTAAAATCAAGAATTTTTTTTTATGGCCCAGTAATACCACAAATTGGCACAGCAAAATTTATCTGTGTCTTAATAATAATTAAAATATGTGGTAATAGGTTGGTAACAAAGTGGCTAGTTGGTAAACTACTGTACCTGGTGAGCTAGCACCAGTCAGTCACAGCAGCTCCCCTAGCTTCTTTCAGTTTTGTCTGTACTGAACCATCTTTTCCCTTGTTAGCAACTTCACAACTCTATAAACTACAATGGTTCCATTTATTTTGGACACTCCGGCTTTCTGCTCCCTCTAAGGTCATCAGTACTGTCGAGATGGATTGCTATTGGTCAACAGCGCAACTTTCCGTGTAAAAGTTCACCTCCTGAAAACCTGAAAAAATTGTGCAGATTTACCTCACAAGGACTCCATTGAAATGAATGAATTTTGACGAGAAATGTCACAGTTTTAAATATGGATTTGACCATATCTTTAGTATCTGGAAAATTGACACTTCTAAGGTACAAGATTTTACCCAGCAAAGGTGGGTCCCGGTGTTAATCAAATGACTGGTTCAGATGTGGTTATGTGGTGACAGAATTATCTCCCATACCTACCTGCCACTGCTGGTGATGACACAGTACTCTGACATGATTGTGTGCTGCACTGAGTTTGCCAGAGCACACGTAAATACCAGTACATTCTACCTGGTCAGGGGTTGACCTACTCACCCAGCAGTGAAGCTTTGACCCTTGACTCTCTCTCTGAACAGCACCTCAGGCACCTCTTGAACTTGTCAACAGCTTTCCCATGTCTGTTGGCTGGGCAGCAGTGATTTATTCTCTGTGCCCTCGCTACAAGGAGCACCACGGGGTTGAAAGATGATTGTCCTCCTGAGCAGGGGAATAAACCGTAGCATGATGGTGTCAGGAACCCAAGCTGGAGCCGGGAGCAAACTATCACAGGCACAAAGGAAAGAGTTGACCTTTAATCACAGCAAAGCTATACATATTGCTGCTGTCACATGAAAACTCAAATTTTGCACAGAGCAACATACTCAAATGTGTTTGTCTGAGCTCTGTCTATTGTTTCTTCCATCATTGATATTAATCTGATATAACGCTGGCAATTTGTTTTTTAACTAGATAATGAATACATTGTTATAAAACAGAAATATTTCAACAAGCACAGGTTTACCTCATGAAACTTTTCATCTGTTTTCAACATTCTAATTGTATTGTATGACATTTTTCATGAGTTATTACATAAACATGTTTGGTGTTGTTTCATGTCAAATTCTTTGGCAAAATGCAAAACTGTACTCATTCAGTAATGTACTTTAATGTACTTGTCTGAGCTCTGTCTTTTGTTTATTCCATCTTTGACATTAATTTGATAATTACACATTAATTTGATAAAACTAATTAAAAACATGAATTTGATAATAACTCATATGCTGTGATAAACATTGTACAATACAATTAGAGTGCTGACAACAGATGAAAAGTTCCATGAGATCAGCCTGTGCTTGTAGAAAGATTATTTGTTTTATCTCAGTGTATTCAATATCTTTGCCTACACTGACATTTTTACTAAAGCAAACCAAATGTAAAAATAATTACAGAATCTAAGTTAAATAACAAATTACCAGTGTTTTATCAGATTAATGTCAATGATGGAAGAAACAAAAGACAGAGCTAAGACAAACACATTCAAGTACATTGCTCTGTGTACGATTTTGCATACATTCAAGTCAAGTCAGTTTTATTTAGATAGCACCAAATCACAACAGAAGTTATCTCAGGGCTATGTGGTTTGTCCCGTTTGTCCTAGAGGTGTTGCCGTACCTAGCTGTCCAAGATGGCAGAACCACTCAACCAATTACATTTAGGGATACTATGGTTCTTTGTTGTCCACTTACTGCCAAATAGAAAGAGCACTTGCGGGTGAGCAGGGGTAAGTTTTGCGAGCAGGAGAGCTATGATAGTAGCTGTGCGCTCGGGGATAACACTCAGGGTAAATAACTGCGGATTCTGTGCATGCTCAAAGTATGGTTTTCTTCTTGCAGACTACAATATTGCTCGCACAAATAGAGATATTCTGTGCACATGTGCTGTGAGAGTGCTCGCAAAAACAATGTTTGATTTGCGGACTTTGACACTGATGTGCCGTCATACAGGAGAACTTTCTTTTCTTGGTTACAGAAAGGCTGACATTTTGTTGAAAGAACATTAAAAGTCTTTGTGAACTGAGACAAACTGAGGAAATTGTAGGAAAAAAAAAATTTAGACATCATCAAAAATCAATTCTTTGTCTCAGTTTTTTTCTCAAAAATAAAACCATCTTAACCAGAACAAACTGACAAAGAAAAAGAAACAAAAGTTTGCACAATAGCAGAAGTCTGTGGCTCTATATTAAAAACCCCTTTAGAAAGATTCTTCAAGGACTCACAAGGAGCTGAAAGGTACTAAAAGCATTCCAAAACCAAAAATAAAGACTAGTTCAGGAGGAAAGAGCTATAATCTTATGCTGACTTAAACTAGACGTATATAGTTTTGTACCAACAGCACTGCCATCGTGTCTCATTGCGGTGAAGCCTCAGTGTGTAGTAAATCATGTCCACCCACACACACTACATCAACTCACCCACGCCCACCGCCCACTGACGAATCTGTCACGGCTATCAGTGATGGTCCCTTCGCTACCATGGAGGAGCAGATATGTGTGTGCAGCAAGAAAGGCAATAAGCATGCATTTGTATTTATCTGTATGTGTGTGTGTGTGTGTGTGTGTGCCCACAAGAAAGAGCTATAAATCTGTGTTAAATCCTCTGCTATTTTGATTGCTTGTATTTAATCTCTCATTTTCCAAATACGGGCCAGTTGATAAAATTAAAAGAGTAGGGAGGAACTCAAAGAAGAATATGTTTGCAACTAAAGTCTATTATACTTCAATGTACCCCATTTTAAGTGTTTTGAGTCTTTTCCGTCGTCTGCTTTTGAAGAATCAGAAGAGCCCATTGGGGTACCACAAACCGCCGTACACTTGAAGATGAAGTCATTATCTACTGATGTCTATTTTAAATGCTTCTGTCCTACTGATGTGTACTCAACCCACACTATCTCTCCCCCACTCACCCCAACCCTCCAGTACTACCACTTCTCTCTATCTCTTCCTTGACTTAATGCTGATAAATGAGTCCGTTCTTACCCACAGCATTTCTCATTCTGAGTGGCCCAGCTGGATTCACTGGTGTTTCACAGTATCTTTCTCCTTCTTTCTTTATGGAATTGGTCTCAAGGACAAAAAGGTTCTGATGTTCTGAGACCATTCGACACACCACTACAGACACTTGACAAGAATATAAATAAAGAGAGAGTGTGTCATTGGAGTTCACAAACCCAAAAGGTGGCACTTACATTCACTCACAATCAGAAAGAACAAAACATTTGGAGATATTTTTATTTCAAGTAAACTGTGTGTAGTGATCTGTAGAAAACCCTCTGAAGTGTTAGGAAATATACTGAAGCTGTTTATTGCATTTAGAGAGGAACACAGAAGCACTAATTTCTACCTAGGAGACTTAAACTCTTTAAAGCAATGCCATTGATGTAAATGAACACTATTATTCTCCCAAAGGTTTTCCAGAACATTACTATAATTACCATAATTATACAGTGTAAAAAAAAAAAAAGCACATTTGCTAAACAACTGGAGCAATATCTCCACTGCTTCACTGTTTAGTGTACGCTCGCACATTTTTCTTCAGAGTCTCTTAGCAAACTTCTCATTCCCCTTGAGAGCTTTTTGTGTGGCTGTGTACTTTTTTTTTTTTTTTTAAAAAAAGAGAAAAGGGGAATGTGAAAGGAAAGAAATGTGTGCAAGTGTGAGGAAGAAGTTGAGTTTTACTGATATTGCTGACTGCTGTGTGTGACACTGGGATGCCATATCTGGGTCAGGCCTCCCAGCCTGGTTCAGGCATCATGTGAGATTCTACAGGGAGTACTCTTTAACATCAACATGGGTGAGAAGGAGACAGATTTTGAGAATATCTCGTTCTGCAGGTGTGGCATGATAGATAAAACGCTCCCCAGTAAGACAGCTGAGCAGAGATTCATCAGCAGCACAGTGGGTCTGGAACGTTCACAGACCAGCTGGTGCATTCTCACAGAATTAGCCTTGAAATCTCACCACTTGTGTCTACCTGTGTCTGTATTTTTCTGACACAAACCTGCAGTGAAAAGTGATGGCAAAAGGCAGCATTACACCCTTGACCCACTCCACTGCGCTGTGCCCCTGTGTTACCCAGGGCCTCTGGGGTGCAGGCCTGTTGATGTACATAGTTTAATCAAACTGGCAGGGCGGCCTCGGATTACAGGGTGTGTGATTTGGCCATCCCACTCTCTGCTGCTTTCCTTAACATGGGAGTCAGTGATCAGTACTACAATGACAGACTGGGTTTTTTTTTTTTGGGGGGGGGGGGGGGGTTCGTTCCAGTGCATCAATCCCAGCTAGCACACCACTCCTACGCTCCCATAGTCCAGAGCACACTGGATGGGCGTCCTTGTCACTGCACTTGGTCCAGGTGCTGGCACAGTGGGGAGTAGAAAAGTGGGAGATGGTGTGAACCTCTAATGTTTTATGCAGTCCTGGTGCATTTCTTTCTCTGGCAGGTGAAAGGAAACGGCTGGCAACACCAAATGTCATGGAGGAGGCACATGTCTGTCTGTAGCTCTGCCGAGGCCAAGTGACAACTCAGTGAATAGGGGACTGGACATGCCACACTGGGAGAAAACTTGTAAAAATCCAAGAAACTAGTAGAATTTTTAAATGATAATCTTTGCTTGTTTCTTCACTAAATTCTGTGGTCTGGCATGCCATGTTCACTCATTGCAGAACCTTGACAAACAAGAAATAGAAAGAAAAGAAAATTATCTTGGAACTCTTGGAACGTGAGAGAACAACATTTTATTACTTTTTGCCTTTTGAATCGAGGAATGTGTGTGGGAATCATTTTCAGTAGGGGTCTTTTTCATTGTGTAGTCTGGTCTGTCTTGGTGTGTATCTGACCCTTTGAATCTGCACTCCATGAATATAACAAAAGGCTGGCCAACAGGTTGGGTTGGACTTGTACAATTCTGTGCAGTGTAACCATGTTGGTTTGTTGGAGGATTTAGAGATACAGACAAGTTTCTCCTCTTCCTTTTAAGATGTAACAGCAACCTGCACAATGAAAAGGATGCTACGATCGCTAACAGTTAATGCTCTTTTCCAAATCACTATTGTGGCGATATAACAAGGGGGAGGACTAGCGAGCGAGGAGTAATTAGAACACTTTACAACTACGCCACCTAGGGAATTTCACCCTAGGAATAATCAAGGTGGTGAAACAACCCACAAAGCACAGAGGTTCATTTGCTGAATAGATAGACAGGACGTGGTTCCAGTTAAAATATATTATTTATTTATTATAACAATTAAAAACTATACAAAAAAAGGGGGAACCTGATCAGTGCTGAGGCTTACCAGTAGGGGGACGTGAGTCAGGAGTGAGAGGAATCCAGGGAAAACAAAATCACCCCGATCATATGTGAAAAACTAAAAAAAAAAAAAAAAAAAAAAAAAAAAAGGGGGCACACAACACACACTCAAAAGGGGAAACCACCACCAGGACACCGGGGACCACCACCGGCAGCTCTCAGCAACTGAAAAGGGAGACGACAAATTAGCAGGGTTACCACAAAAGAAACCCAAATAAACAAAAAAAAATACTGTTGGCAGCCAAGTAAATGTACACAACAAAACCCTAAGCTGCCAAAACATTAAACTAAGGAAAAAGAAAACAAGTTAATTCTAATCTAACTAAAGTAGAATGAAACCAAAAATAAGCTAACCAAGAAAAAGCATTATACAATGAAACAAGGTAAATCCAAAAACACATGAAACAAAATACAAAAAAATAAATAAATAGCCATCACCAAATTCCGCTTAAACTAAACAATGGATGTATACAAATTAGCAGAATCACAATTACATAAAACAACTAATGCAAAATAAACCACAAACCATACCAAACTAAATAGGAAATCAAAAGAAAAGATAACTCAACCCAAAGTTGATCAAATTAAATTAAGTTAACCCCACAATTGGGACCCAGACTCTGGCTGCCAGCAAGCCGACAAAGAGACCCAGGACAGCCGCACCGTGCAGCACCACACCAGACCAGGCAGAGCAGATGGAGCCTGAGGCTATGGTTAGCCGTGATGGCTAACCGTACCTATGGTAAACAGAGCCCTGTTAACACAGGCAGGCTAAAAAGTGGCTTGAGGAGACAGAGCATGAAGCATACTGTTAACGAGCGTTAACGATGCATCAAACATCGGGTTCTGGCAGACCGGGGGGAGTCAGCAAAGAGTCTGCAATGATGAAAATCATGAAGCGCCAACCAAACAGTCTACACCAACGCAAACTGTGCAGCCAACACACATTTACCTGCAATAGGTGAGCTACCATCAGCCGGAAGCGCAGGAGCCGGAAGTGGGCGTGCCCTCCAATGAGTGAGACACAAAGAGATGGACACCTCTCCACTTTATAGATTGGCCTCCCTCTTGATTGGGCCAGGGGAACCAATGGAACGGCCGCAATCACCCAAGCTGGGAAAATATCTATCCTGCTACACTATAATAAATCATGTTTGGAACTGACACTTTCATAATAAAAACAGTAATAAACACTGATACTATTGATGATGTCTTAAACATTTGTGCACTGAATACACTAAAATAATTTTAATGTTGTGATTTTAATAGAGTCCAAACCTTGCAGACTTTTTTATTGATAACCTGTAAAATAGTAGTTTAGTAGTAATTAGTAGTTGCACTTTGATAACACGCCACTGCTGCAATGAAAAAAATATGTCATTATTATCATTTATTTTAATATCTACTAATATCAATATCTAAACAATCGTATCTTTTTTGTGCTTTTTGTATGTGCATGTGCAGCAGCCAAATATAGATATCTTCGTGCTGGCTACTCATTTCGGGTGCTCCGCAGAGGTGCCCTCCTTTTTGGGATCACGCTGGTGGCTATTCTGGAGCTCTATAGATGAGCTTCTGCTCATCTTTCTATTTTAAGACCACCCTTTACTGTTGTGCAGTTTGGTGGCCTCTGATAAACAGTCTTCTTTGGCTGGACTATTAGTTCTGCTCTGAGCTTTAAGTTAGTTTTAACTTGTTTCTTCCTGTTTAGATCATGAGTCACAAGGCCTGATCAATGAAACCACATACAGAGTAGAGTACAATCATTCCAATCAGAGTCAGGGCTGGTGGGTTGAGTACAAAGAAGAAAATCAGCACACCACCACCCACTATGGTCACCCTGCCTGGATAGCCTCTGGATACTGGTAAATGGGCATGAGCATGGTCATCCACATGGTGAGTCAGTCTAATAAGCTTTGCAAGTGAGTAGGCAGCAGTCAGGTCATCACAGCAGGATTTGACGGAAATAAACATGTAGCAAAGTCAGAAGGTCTCATTTCTTTGGCTCTACATTCTGGTACCTTTTATCTATGTGCCTCTATAGGGACACTGACAGTACCGCGTCATCTGAAAGTTTAACACTTTGTTAGTGTCAACTGTGAGAGATTATGAATGGCAGGTGAGAGGTGCAGAGCATACTTGTGTGAGGGCAAAAAAAAGTGAAAAGAGAGGAAAACATGTATTTGTTTTGCATTGTCTAGTCTAGAAAACTATTTGAAAAGAAAAATTTGAATCAATTGTCAGGAGATTTTTTTTCTAATATAAGTAATTTCAGAGGTTATATACTGGAATCAATACTTAATCTCAATCACTAAATAACAAGCACGTCTTTATTGCAATCTCCCCTGCTTGTTTTCTTTCCTCTTTTTCTCTCCTTGTTTTCCTCCACTTGCCCACATGTATAGAAATGCACACATGCATGCTTGCTTGCTCATCCCTGTTCTCCAGGACTAATTACTTTAAATGAAAAAAGCTCTCCTTTGGGGCACCAATTTCACCCAGTGTCTGATGAGCAGAAATTACATGTCTAATGGAATGGAATAGTTGCGCAAATTGAAGAAATGAAACACACTTTTTTATCTTGGTGCCACCTTAAATTAGATTTTAATTTGGACCACACTCACACATAATGGAGTGCAGTAAGCCTTCTTTGGCACCTTTCCTAATTGCCTGTGGCTTTCTTATTTCTGCAGGTCGCCTGCTGTATCCATTATCAACTCCGCTGACCGCCATTTTAAGCAGGATTCCTCGTGAGGCTGGAACATAATGTCAAGACAGCCACTGTTAGTGTCAAATCTGAAGCACTTCTTAAGTCCAAACCCTTTTTAGAAATGGAACTTGAACTATATAACTGTAAAAGCATGAATCTTCATGCCCTGTTGCCTTGACCAGGTAGAGCATGCTTGCATGGCAGAAATATTTCTCACACACCAACCGGTTAAAATTCCCTAATATAAACATGAATATAAATATTGCCCTGCCTCTGGTTGAAGATTGTGCCTACCAGGTAGGGAAGTATAGTCCTGCCTCTTGACAACCACACAGAAACAAACTAGTGAGAGTGTAGACTTGTAGTAATTTTTAAACTTCATTTATTGTATGCTATATTGACAACCTTTTTGTTGATCTCAACTGAACCCCTGATTCCAACCCATGTATGCCATATTACCTTCGGTCTACAAGAGGCAAACGTCAACAGTATTTTGTGACTCATGAGTTAAGGGTGCAGGTGCCTCAAACAGAGTGCATCCCTCCAACATTGGAAATGAGGGTTTACATCAGACCATTTTTGTAATTTTTTGAAACCAACAATTCAACGAGCACGTCCTCAGAGGTGCAGAGGTGAAAAAGTATACAGGATTTGAATTTTTGTCTCAAGCTTTTTCCTTTCTTTACACAACTACTTCACTTTTCATGTGTATAAATGAGTGCAACACCATGAATGCCTTCAGGGACTGACTGTACAACAGTGTATGCCATTAACACAGTTGAAATGATTATCATGTCTAAGACATTTGGAAGAACTATAAAAATGTTTGCCTGCATATATACTAGTTTGTTTCAAGCATACACCGGCCTGATGCTAGTTGAGCAGAAAACAGCGCTGTTCATATTATACATTTACATACATTCTATTCCACCTCTCCACCTTTTCTTGTAACCACCACCATCAGTACTACACACTTTTGTGTATTTTTGGAGGAGAAGTGGAATAAGTTGAGGAATGTTTGCTTTGCCCCCTCCATCTGAGCCTATCTGAACACATGTCTGAGTTGCGAAAAAGAGCAAAAGAACAAGACAAGATACAGCTGCTGGAGTTATAAATAAACAGAAACAGAGTACTTATGGGAAGAGAGTGTGTAAGAGCTTTAGAGGCTGCTTTAAGAGGCCAACCTAATAGCCCACAGGTCGCAGTACTTTGTATGTGTGAGAGAGAGTGAAAGAGAGAGAGACAGTGAGAGTTGATGTGAAGTCTCAGAGAAATGTGCAAATGCTGAACAAACTTTTCAAATACAAAAGGCTACAGAAAAAATGAAATAATAATGGAATTAGATGTGACATAAAATGTGTGACATTGTTAAGATACACACTCTCCACAATAAAACACATTACATTAATCCAATTTACCTTATACTGTATGTGAAAAAATGGTGAACGTGGAAATATTAAGCTTGTATGCTTGTAAAAACAGCATTCATTCATTTATTTTATCTGCTTATTCTTATTCAGGATTGTGCGGGACGAGTCCAAGCATATCAAATAAGATTCAATGATAAATGAAAAATGTCTTGATGTAGTCTTATTAGGATTCAGCTGCAGCTCAATAAGTGCTGATGTAAACCAAAAAAAAAAGCTTTCATATCATACATGAGGGAATTCTGGCAGCTGTCAAGATACTCCTCTGATAATGCAAGAGACAAGGCAGATACAGTATGTTGAAAGAATTGCAGTAAGAATAGTAACTTATCACCAGCACCAGCCTCCTGTTCTTTGACTGCAGCCAAGGCTGAGTCACTGTCCCTGTGCTCCCTGCTTTACCTCTTCCAGCTTAAGAAACCTGAACTTATCCAGACTTGGTGTAGTGGTGTGTGTGTGTGAGTAAATTACAGAATGTTCTGAATGACTTACAGTGCAGTCTGTCAGTATTAAGACAGTAATATGTTGTTTATTGTTTATGCTCTACTCTAGCACACTGGATTTCAAATGAAAAATTAACTATGAGATTAATGTGCTGACTTTAAGTAGCTTTAAAAATGTTTAGAGGTGTTCACATCCTTATTAGTTGAACATTGAAGGACCCAAAAGTGCTTTTTAAAGGGAGCATATTATGCTTTTTGAGATTTGTGGTTATTTTTATACTGTTAAGCTCCAAAACTTGAGGTGAACATATGTAAAAATACTGACTGAAAGTCAAAAGCCAGGGCTTCATCCTGCTCTGAACGCTTTGTTTGCAAAGTTACCTCTGCTTCTTCCTGTCTGATGACATCAGATTGTTCGTACATGCCCAAAAAATGGCCATCTGTACCATAGTCTTAATTGCTAAGGTTGTTGCTAAGGTTATATGCATCGCTTGCATATTTTAGATCAGATTTGTGCTCACCCATGCCATGTACAGTTGTATTTGAGAAGTTTCCATTTCAAGTAAAGAAGAAGGAGAAAGAAATGAAATCCTACTGTTTGTTTGCACAGCCTCCAGAAACCTGGAGCTGGCCAATCAGAACAGAGTGGGCTCAGAGAGGGGCCTTAAAGAGACAGGAGCCAAAATGGCCTGTTTCAGACAGAGGCTGAACTAAGGGGCTACATAAAGGGTCAGTATAAGATAAGATGTAAATCATGCAAAGATATTCCAGTAGAGCCCCAGAATATAAATATAGACCTGTTAATGTGCATAATACATCCCCTTTAACATTGGGGCTATGTATAATAAGGGATAACATTGCTATATGATTGATTGGATGTGAATGTAAACAGGCTCAAATTAAAGCTGAAAAAAAGTATTTAAACCTCAGTTTCATTTCAGATCCACTATGCTGCAGAATAGACCCAACAAAAAACTGCCTTGTCTCTTCAGATATCAATGGTGACTTCAACCCTCAAAACATTCCATAAAATGTTAGTGTTAAATGCATGAGAGGCAGTTTATGAGTGAAGCAGAGCAAAGGTGATTGCTTAGTATTATGTACTGTTAACCTCTATTCGTTATTCATATTTCACAAAAAATTGCATAACTGTCTGCATTCAATATTACCTCTTTACCCTACAACAAACTACTTTGTGCGAGATAATATTCAAAGCTTAACCCTGAAAAAATTCACCATCGTCTAAGAATTCATCCTGTAATAAGGGATTATACCACAGCTTACTCTACAGGATTTTTTAAAGCCATAAGCTGGAATGGCACAAAGTTCTCTGAATAGAGGAATTACTATGGTGTAATATAAGTGTTGATGTATAGATATTTTAACTACTCCTCTACCAGCAATCATCTCATTGTGATCACAGCTTAGAGGGGGCAAATAAATAAATGGTATTGAAATATTGTTTCAGTCTTTCCCAACAGAGCTGAGACAAGACACTTAAATTAGCTCTTGAAAAAAGGTTTGCTTCAGTTGCTGGAGATGATTTCTATGTGGGCTTTAGCGTAAGAGTTTTATTTCTCGATTTACCAACATTGCCTGTTAGGCCAATTAACCTGTACCCCCTTTTGCCTGCCTGCACAATTTTCCCAGCACACTGAGAAACCGCTGACATTTACAGAGATACAGTGTTTGCAGAATGAATGCCGGTGCTACTCTTAACTAGGTGGTCAAGGGACAAAAGAAGAAATGCATTACATTTACCGATATAGCGCCGAGTTTGTTGCATAGAGAATTACCTGCAATAAATGAAAGCACAGGCAGGAGACGGAGAGATAAAGTCAGTGGGTAAAAATAGAGGAATGTGCCCACCGTTTGCAGATTTGTTGTGTGAAATAGCTGGCCATTATCTGGACAGCCAGGAAGGTTGAGCACAGTGTGAGGAATGCTAAGGTGTGTCTCGGCGTGTAATTAACAGATAAAACTGTTGGTTCATTAAATGCATATGCAGTGTCATGCATTCAGTATGCTAGTATTGATCGTCCAGACATCTCCACGCACCTCCCTGCTCACCGGACTTCTGACACACTACATCCATCACACCACCTACCTCCACCATATTTATAGAATTTTAATTAGCTCTGAGCGCAAGCCAACATCATTAGCTTTTCTCTCGTTTTTCTTTTTTTTTTTCTTCAGCAAACAGCCATGCATGGTAATAATGGTGTTCTCAGACAGAAGCAGTGGGTACTTATATCAAGGACACAGCAAGAGAATAAGAGAGAGAGAAAGAGTGCAGGACTAAAGGTTGACAGTTTAAAATGACAATGAAAAATGGAAGCAGTGGAAGAAAAAAACAGCATAACATGTGGAATGCAGGCAGTAATGTCACCTTGGAATAATTTCAGTATGATTAAATGAATAGCTCCAGCCATTCCTCTGTGATGACAGTATCTGAAAACAGTCAATACAACTGAATCCCAAGTAGGTGGGTGTGAAGTTTTAGTCTCCTCAACATATAAGACAAAGACGATAAAGTTTAGCCTTCAAACATGATCAGACTTATATAAATATTGCTTTTACCGAATACATTTTCTAAATAAAAATTATGCCTGTTCTGTAGTACTAGTGTGTATGTAGTAGAGTTGCAATGATAAGTCAATCAAAATTAAATGAATCAACAACTTTTTTGACGATCGAGTAATCTTCTTGGTCATTTTTCATGCAAAAATGCCAAATTTATATGGTTCCAGCTTCCCAAATGTTATTATTTATTTGCAGTTCTTCTTTGTTACATATGACATTAATGGAAATATCTGAAGGTTTTGGACTGTTAGTCAGACCATCCAGTCAAATTGAAGACATCACCATGCGCTCTGTGAAATTGCGAATGCCCTTTTTTCACTATTTTTTATCATTTCATTGACTGAATGAAGTCCCCCTTCACTCAAAATGTGTTTTTCTTCTTATTCCTACAATTTGATGTTTGAGCTTCACTGTGCAGAATGATGTATGTGCAGAGTTTGACACTTGAAGGCTGTTTTCACATTCATCTGTTGAAAGTGGAAATTTTCTCTGTGCTAATTGAAAGTTCAATTTTTGGGGAGTGGGCCTATGAGCAGGATTTGTGACATTACAACTAGCTTGGAAGCCAATCCTGGTCCAATACTCAATATTCAATATTCTTACATACGTGTGATGTGGAAACACATACACTGAGAATGGACTACAGTGTGTAGGAGTGTGTCTTAACTATAATGATCACAACTTGTAGTGGCATTTAAAAAGTTTTAATGAACAGAGGAAGTTACATGTTACAGCACTTGTAACTGTCAGCTATGCTATCCCTTAGCTAGCCTATCCGTCTCAGTCAGGATGCTAACCTTACTTCCGTTAATGAACAATGGTAGTTGTAGTTCTCTAACTAACTACTGTATGTACTATGTAGTCACGTCAAGTCCTACATTTCCCCCTTTCTTTAACTAAGACCCTAAATCAAGATAAAGTCATGGAGTCTAGCAGGTAGTCTTTCAGGAGCTTGTCATGGTGCCCTTGCTTGTGGCACATCTTCATGAGCTACTTCTTGTCTCCGTTCTTGAAGGTTCTGCGCTTGACCTGGATCATGGTCAGATGGTTGTGGAAAGAACACCTCAGCATCCATTTCCTCTTCAGCAGGCTGGTTGGTACAAAACAGTTCTTAAGTTCCAGGTGGTTGTGTATCTGCCATGTCGAGTGATGATCTTATTAGGGCCAGACAAACTGTTCCTCAACTTGCGTCCTCTCAGTGGTCGTTTTACCCAGAGACAATCTCCAACTTGCAGTGAGGGATCCTCCTTGACGTGGTTTCTTTTGTCATAGTACTTCTTTTGAGCATCCTGGTGTTTCTGCACTTCTTTTTGTAGCTTTATGTCATCAGGTGGTTTGTCAGCTGTGAAGGGTGGATGGAGTGTGTCCAGAGGGATTCTCAAGGTTCTTCCAATCATGAGCTCTGCAGATGTCTCCCCAGTCACCTTGTGAGGCATTGATTTGTAGAACAGGTGGTTCTGCTATCGCATATTTCAGTTTGGTGAAGGCTTGTTCTTGTACGGATGTCCATTTCCATTCTGTCTACTGGCGTAGCAACAGACTCAGGGGTTCTATCATCATTTGTCATCCCTAAGAAGGTCTGAAGCTCTTTCACAGACTGGCATGTTGGACTGGCATGGCTTCACTCCAGCAGCACTCACATTGTAGCTAAGAAACTCAACTGCATCGGTGCTGAGGACACATTTCTCTCTGTTCAACGTCTTTGCAGTCTGAGGACTGTGATATTGTCAAGATAATGTGGCACTCCTTCAGGTCAGTCAGCACGATGTCCATGATTTTTTGAAATGCTCTTTGTGCATACACTAATCAAAAGGGTATGCGTTTGTACTGGAACATGCCCTCATGTGTGATTTAATGTGGTGAGGTGATGAGACTCAGGGGCGAGCGGAATTTGGTGATATCAACTCCTCAAGTCTAGTTTTGCGAAAACTGAGGCTCTGGCAAATTCAGGAAGGAAGTGGGTGTTTTCCCGCTATAATCGCCTTGTTGACGTCTTGTAAGTCACAGCAAGTATGAATTTCTCCTGATTTCTTCCTGCCAGTTGTCATGTTCAAAACCCATTCTGGTGTGTTCATCAGTTCGATTATGTCCTCCTGTTGCAATCTGTCTCAGGTCCGCTACTACCTCTTCCCTGACAGACAATGGAAGTCGTCTCAGCGGTTGCAACCTCGATATTGCCTAGAGCAGTGAAGAGCTGTACATGTTCTTTTACACACACTGGTTCTGATTTTATAGCAATCTGAAGAGCAGGCTGTGTGGGTGCAACAGTTGGGTCCCCCTTTCAGTGCCCGAAGGAGAGGTCGTCCCATCAGACAGTCACCTTTGCGTCCAACATACAGCTTAGCTTGGACTGTCTGGCCTTTGTGAGACACTGGCACAATGATAAATCCATCAACAGGCACACTAGATCCATCAGATTTTAACATCCAGTGGCTGTGGAGGAAACTTCTGTGCTAGCTTTTGATAAACATCAGAGTTGAGTAAAAGACACCTGTGGCCAGATGCATAAAACTCTGTGTAGATTCCTGACTAAAACTATGTATATGCACAAAGCCAGAAATATGCATACTCATTCTTTTCATCAGATTTATTAAGCCATGCATACACATGGTTCTGTTTTATAAGTCTCTGTCATTGAGGAATTGGGCACACATGCACAAGCCTCATTTCCACCCCAACAATGAGCCATAAATGGATGAAGACACGCCCTGAACCTGTTTTCATATCAATTCGCTGCCTGCTCCACCAGTCTGTACACCTGTCAATGAAACAAACGGGAAAGAACAAGTGCCATTTCAATGATTGTGTTGCACTGTCTCCAACAGCAGAACAGCTGTCATTACGTGTGACCACTAGCTACACATGGCTGTGTAGCTCTTTTTACGGTCCATATCATTCAATCATCACATGGACCTGTAAACCATTGTTGGCAGTAATATCTCAGAAATGTAATCAATCATTAGCTAGTTTGTAGCTCTCATATCTACACCGACTTTACAAAGTGTAATCACACAAAAGTAATTAATCAATGTTACATTTATAAATGTGCCTTTGATTGGCATTTTACAAATCTCTTTGTAGACACAAAAAAACAAAACAAAACCTACAATCAGTGTAGCTGGTTATCAACCTAAACAAGCAATGTTTTACTAAAAGATTCCATCTCTCACCTTATATTTCAACTCCATCTCATCACATCACCCTCAAATTGCTTTAGAAAACATGTGTATACCTGGTCTGAAGAATGTGTGAGGTGCGCACCGCACATTCTGTGTTTATGAATGAACAGTTTATGTGCGGGAAATGGTGTGTGCATGGTTTTTGTGCATATGCATTGTTTATGCCTCTGGCCCCTGGGCTCCAGTGTCCAGTGTCATATTCACCTGTATGCCACCAACAATAAACTGATGAGAGAGAAAATCCTCTGTAACTTTCATGTGAGTACTGCATACCATTACAGTGGTAATTTTCTCATCTTCATCATCCATTTTCTTTGTAACAGCTACGACAACTGACTGTGCAGCATTTGCTGAATGGCACGTTTTATGAAATGTCCAAATTTGCTACATTAATTGTATCTTTTTCGTTAAGCTGGGCAGTTTTCAGCTTTTTACTTATGACCCATTCTTCTACAGTTATGACATTTCACATTTGAGCCTTTTTCTTTCTCTGTACCATCTCAGAGACTGTCTTCGGTTTTTCCATTGTGAATTACCCCTACGATTTTGTGAGTAATTAATTCTCTGCACATCAGCTTTGCACTAGCCTGTGCTGACCCTGCAGGACTTTCACTTCCTCTCTTGTCCATGGTTTTGGATATTTCAACAGCTTTAGCCAGGGTAATGTCTCCCTCATTAAGCAAATGTCCCCTCAACTGGCTGCTTGTGTTCTTGTAGATCAATTGATCTTTTATCAACTGCTCTGCAAGCTATCCCCATTCTCAAGTACTTGCTAGCTGCCTTAGCTCTGCTACATACATTGCTGCAGATTCTCCCTGTAGTTGTGCTCTTCTGTAGAATTTAGCACATTCAATAGTCACATTAATTTTGGGCAGAAAATCCAGGCGCACAATAGTGTGCTCAATTTCAGTGACTTCAACCACACCCTTTGCCAACTGTTGTTCCTTCGGGGCCTTGGTTGATTCAGCAGTTAGCAGGTAAGTTTCAAAGTGTTTTTCCATATTTTCCATTGCAGAGGAGAATCGCCAGGCTTGGCTTGATCTAGCTCTTCTACCATAGCCGCTTGCTGTAGCGTGCTAACTGTATCAGCCCCTGGTTTTCTTCTGCAGAATCAAACCTCCACGTGCAGTTTGAAAAATCCCCATTGCCACATGTAGGGGTGTGTCTTAACTATAATGATCACAACTTGTAGTGCCGTTTAACAAGTTTTACTGAACAGAAGGAGTTACATGTTACAGCTCAACATCTGTCAGTTATGCTGTCCCTTAGCTAGTATATCCGTCTCAGTCTGGATATTAACCTTACTTCCATTAATGAACAATGGTAGCTGTAGTTCTCTAACTAATTATGTAGTCACATCAGGTCTCACACAGTGAAGTAGTAGACATCTTGTGTTCACCAGTTAAACTTCTGAAATTAAATATATTTGCATATTCACAGAATCTGGAATTTTTATTGAGGGAGAGGAGTACATGTACTTTTAATGGCTTTAAAGTGGTAGTTACACTTTTTTGTGGAAAAACCAAATCAGACACACATTATTGTTTCAAGCAGAGTATTTTTATATGTCTTAATACATGTCCAGAGGGGATTAATCAAGAAAGTAATCACAGATTAATAGATAATAAAAATAATTGTTAGTTGCAGACCCAGTATGTAGTCTATGCAAATGCCCTTTTTACAAATAATGGATGAGAAAACCTCAAAAAAATCTGGATACGTTTGCAGATACTAGTGAGTGGTGCTATTACAAAAGAAAGCAGGATGTTGCTTGTCAACTTTTATCTTGGTATCTGATGACTGTTATCTACACAGACTGTTCAACACAAGTCATACAGGAGGTAGTCATAAAAACAAACAATATGATGATAAGCTCTCATCTTCCATTATTGGTGATATGATGAAAAAGTCAAATCCACAACACTGCATGACAATGCGTCAGTGTCTCAGCAGCCATAAACTAAAGTGGCTTCATGCTCAGCCGCTGAGATAATGTAATCAGTAGGGCCTATAGAAATGTCAGAAAGTGACTGGGACGTTTAGGAGACAAAAACACGCCTGTGAAGACAACACAGTGATAAAAAACCTGCATAACCAGGGTGCTCTATCCCCCAAAAAGACAAAAAATGGATTTGACTCATAACCAGAAGTGCACATGAAAACATTGCATAAGTATGTTTTGCAAAATGTGCTCTCAGCTGTGTGGAGAGGCACTTTTCAGCAGCCTACTGTATATTCATCCTGATCTTGTGACTCATGGACGTGACCCTCTGGTCTGTTGGGAGATAGTCTTCACACACACACATTCAATCATGGACGTACACACGCACACAATCACACAATACTCACTTAAGGGTGACCTAATTAAGCCTGAGGGTAGGTGTAATTACATGCAACCTTCATCTGCCCTATTGTCTATTGTTATGGCTACTTGCTGCCTATGGACTGTGTGCCTATGCTGCTGTCGCCCAGGGACTCTATTATTTCAAACCATTAGCTGTATAATCCCATAGAGACACAAATATCATTTATAAAGTTCCAAAGACTTATATTTAGGCTGGCAAGCTGCCTTAATGTTCCATTTACTATTTTATGGAATTTATGTATATAAGATCACATTAGGGCCTCTTCACTTGGTTTGATAATGGCAAGTTATAAAATAATTATTTAGATGAATAATTAAGGTTGACTTGTGTTTTTTAGATGAGAAACATTTTCAAGTGTGACTATCTAGAGACTGTGTTTGTACATTGAGTGCTCTTCTAATTAAAACCACTGAAACATTGTATTCAGGTATATAATATAAGTGTGCTCGGTATGGTATCTGAGGGCTGAAAGCAGTGGAGCTCTACAAGGCTTTATTTATTTTCTGCTGGCAACAACCTTGGCCATTATTCTTCAGGTTCTTAATGGAAAATGCTTTGCCACATAAATATACAGTTTGCAGCTGGGATTTAATGTAATATTTTTCATATGTAACCCTTGAGTTGTATTAATAGACACAGTTTACACTTTAATGTTGATGATAAACAAGCTTCACTTCTTTGGTAAGCCAAAATATGATCAAGATGACGACTTAAAATGGTTTTCTAGATATTTTAAGCTCTTTTTCTACACTGAATTAGATAGAGATAATTTATATGAGTCATGTTTAGCTTCAGTTATGATGGAGTTATCGATGGTAGACAGCTCAAATTAGCTTGAACACGATCTCCTGATTATTTTGAGCGCTTTGTTTTAATATGGATTTTGGTTCACATGTTTTGTTGGTTGCATTACCTTTCCTCAGCTCCACTGAGCTGCCAGTGACTCTGTCATTCAAAATAAATATTGTTGTAGACAAACTTTCTTCAAAGCCACAGAGCATCATTTTGAATTCTAGTGAAGATTCCGGAGTTTCCAGAGATACCGAAGATGTCAAACTAAGATTGTACACATGACATCTAGAGTATTTTTGATTGTCCTCACCAGAAATGCAACCATACAGTTTCAAACAGATTAACACATCTGTGTTGACATTTGTTGCCAAAGTAGAAAGAAATGTAATATTCTTATAGTGATTGTTGTAATGTTGGTTTTACTTTAAAGGTGCAATCGATGACACTGTGCCTCACTGGATGTCAGCAAACAACTATTTGCTATGTAAAGATATAGTGGAGTAATGGCAACCTGAGCAGTGAATGAACTCACACTCCCTCTGTGTGTGTTGTTATCTGAGCTTCTCTGTTCTTTATTTTCGTAGCCACATCGGCCGCGTGTGCATGTTAGTGCATGTGAGCGTGCATGTTAGTGCATGTGAGTCCCTCTATGTCTTCTACATCCATTACCATGATGGGTCTGCATCACAAACTTTCTCAAATTACAGCTAAATAGTACACTCAAATATATTTCTGAAAACATTTGAGGCCAGAAATAGGCAATGCCGTAACAGTATCTTGATCCATATTTGATTAGCACTGCCGAGTTTGACAGTTTGATCTGAGTTTGGTGAGTTGTTGGCTTTCCTTTTTTTCCAATTTTATTGAGTAAACGACACACACGTTTGTATTGGTCTGAGATGTTGGTGCTATGGTGCGACATCAAGTGGCTGAATGTCGTGTGTTGCGACTTTAAACCTGCATCAACTGAATTTTTTGGCCACTTGGGAGCAGCGGAAACAAGTTGTGAACACAACATTGACATATCACCTTTTAAGTTGATGTTTAATTTGTTACAAACGGCTGCTTATTTATACATCCAGCAATTACAGAGCATCATTATCATTCATATGGAGTCATGTCTCATGTTTCTGTCCACCTGATGAATGTACTATAAGTCCAATATTCACTCTCCTTCAGCTCTCTATCAACTCCTGAGGGAAACATCTGGCTCTTTAGCTGCTAAACGCACCACTATGTTTACCAGTTAGTTGCTAACTGTGTCTGTGTGCTTGGTGTTTGGTGCTGAGCAGGTGGTGTAGAGTGGGTTTTTAGAGCTTTTTCTCTGAAAACAGCTGCCTGCTGGCGCCGAAAACAACACCATGAGAGCAGTAAGTGAACCAAAATAGTTGCAGCTGGAAAGCTAAACAATGAACTGAAACACGCTACTAAACTCCGTAAAGCTGAGAGGAGCTGCAGATTCAGGTGATTATTCTCTGTAGGTTCATCACAATAGTCAGGTTTCCATCCAAATCTAAAGCAAATTTTAACCGAAATTTCAAAAAATCGATCAAAGAAAATGCAAAGTAATGTGCATTTCCATCCACTACTGTTTTGCGAATATTAATAGTTGAGCACATCGAAATAAACAGTTGGTGGTGCTGATTCTCCTGAATTGAAAAAGCGCATAAAAAAGGGTGGATGGAAACCCACCTATTGAGCGATGCTTCTTACATTACACATTGTTATTGAATACATTGTTATTATAAAAAAATATAGATTATAGTCGCTTTAACCATGATGGCAATCTTTTAATGAACTTAACCAAGTCTGTCGACATCAGCTATACCACAACAATATTTCGTCATGGTCACAATCTTTTCTAAATCTTAAACAAGTAGTATTATTTTTCTGCACTTCATAATACTTAAGAATAGGGAAGATCAATAAAATGTTCATGGGATGTTTTAAAATACACTACTAACCTACTTTGCTGCTCAGGTATAAGGAAGGCCTTAGAATATTTTCAAGTGAATGTAATGATGCAGCCATGAAAACAGGGCATGTTATATTATTTTATATAAAATGTTATGTTTCATGTGAATTAAGGGACTATTTAAGAAGAAAATCAGTATCTTAACAAAAATCTGTGACCATACACCATGTTTACATTTGTTTTGTTTATTCTTTTAATACTCATCCTTCCTTAGCCTCTACCCTATAACACTGTTTAATGTGCACTAAAAATAAAGATTGCAGTTTTCTCATTGATTCAATCATTTGGCAACAGTGGCTCCATTAATACCTTCCATGAAGGAAGGTCTAAATCGGGGCTGTGTGAGTTATGGAAGGGGTATGATGGAGGTCACTGATAAGAAATGTTATCACACAAGCTGTCATCTGTGGCAGCAATTTGCTGTAGGCCCTGTTAGTAATTAATCACAGGCACCCGGTAATACATTCATTCGATCTAAGAGGGATTCATCGTGCAGGACAGTGGCCCTTGAAAGGTCAAACTCCCCAAGTGTTGGTCATTCTTGGAGACCTGTATTTGCAGGGTGCATGGGGGGGGTCCTTTAGTCAATACCACTTAATCACTATGTACATATTAAATGAGTCACTGCCAAGTTTAAATTTAAATGTCCAGTGTCCAGATATAATTTTACCATAGTAATTTACTGACAGGAAATACACCACACCACACTACTGAAAGAGTAGTGGAAATACTGGAAGTGCCTCCTAAAAACAGAAAACTCTACATAAGGCTACATGTCCAGTTCCTGCATATTGTCTAGACACATTTCATACTGTTGACTAGGTTTGCAAAAACATGCAACAATTCATTCCACAGTATTGGAATCGCTGATGATGGGGCTTTGATTCGACCTCTTGGTGGAGAAGATGAAAGGTCAGAGGAAAGGAATGACTGCCAAATGTACTCACATCGATTTGTCCTCCCCTGTCATTCCCTTACCTGCCACTCACAATAGATGGAGTGATTTCTGAGATGTCGGGGTGGCAATCAATGAGAAAAGCGGAAAAGGTACCTCGCCTTTATTTAAAGGAAAAAAGCCTAGCGTGAAGTTTGTCACAGGCTGAATATCGCACACAACAAGTTGGGGGAACAGCAGGGGAACAGGTGATCCTGCATGTAAAGCAAATGGGTCAAGGTTGCCTGTGTGCTGAATGAGGTGTGTGTTCTAAGCAGGTGTAAAAAATGACACAATATGGCAACACTGTGACATTGTGGGTAAGGCCGTGTTCAGATTGACAATAACACTGCAACAGTCTTTTCATGTAGTTCATTGAAAACCATAGAACGAATCCTGACATGGAGGGCTACATATAACAAAAAATGCATGGTTGCCAGCAAAAAGGTTGAACCTGTCTCAACCATTGCTGCAACACAACAGTGAACAACAATGAACTACATTGTCCAATTATATATGTTCAAGCACACACTCATGTAACACTTGCAACAGAGGAAAAAATGACTAATCTAGACTTCGTGGATTGGATTTTATCTTCTTACCATTACCAATGCCCACACGATGTATCTTTAAATTTTTAACACCAACCAAAATTGATCAATTTCTCTGCTTTTTTTCCATTTCAATATCGATGGAGGTCTTAACAAAAACATCCTTAAAATGCCAGTATGGACACATCTTTTTCATGCCTAAACAGCGTTTTCAGATTTATATGGCTCAGCATCCGCGTATCCTAAATCCTTGCTTAGGAGCTTGGATTGATCTCCATTTTGAAATGATATGAAATGCTTACCAAATTAATTTTGTTGGTGGATGTCACACCTTTCAATATGGAACGCAATATAGATCTGTAAGAGTGCATTGTACTACTGTGATTCATTTTTTGTATTGATAATCCAACTTACTAACGCAATTGAATCGAGTCTTCACTGACATCTATCACTTGGCTGCCAATAGTTTGGGAATGCAATCCAAGTGAATTCAATGGAGCACATCAGATTTGTGTGATTCTCCTTCCTTTGAGCCAGCTGCATGAGTTACGGGGTCAACCCCTCTGTTTTCCACAGTACACATCATCATTTGCTGGTCTATTTGTGCTCTGCTTGGTGTCCACCGGCTGTGTTGTTGTGTACCGAGCTTCCTGATAGGACTATGTTGATCCGAGCCTGACAGCAAATCAATAAATTGTATTCCCTTAGCATCAGTGTTGGTGGATATAAAAAATGTCTTTTGAGCTCAGTCTTAGAACATGAAAGGGATCGACACGTAAAGGGTTTCGGTGTGCTTTAACTTTCTCCAGACTTTGGTATTAAATAAACAACAAAGTGGTCACAGGGCTTAGTAAGAGATTTACTGCTGTGCAGTATTGGATTTTTGCTACCACCGTGGATACATTTATTCAAAGATAATGAGGTTGTATTCTTATGTGCACTCCTACACATGCAATGTGTGCATTTTTTTACATATTGTTTCCCACTGGGACCTGCTGGTACAGATCCTCACTGACTGATATACAACTCTGCTTTGCTATTTTGCAGAATGTATGGAATAAGTACATCTTTGTCCAAAAATACAGCAGAAGTGATTATGTTTACATATAGTTCAATAATCCCCCTTCCTTTTTTATTTCAACAGTTACTCATAGCTTAAAAACCTCCCAAATACCCACATCAGTATGCAAATGTTTTTTGTTATGGCCGTCGAGCTCAGAGGACTGAGGGGGCTAAGATTTGGTTACGTGCTGTGTATCTACAGCTTCAACCTTTAGCTCTACTTGTTTTGACACCTAAAGTGTCAAAACATTCCCTGAAGTCAAATGTGCAGTGGGCCAATTAAATTCCACACTAAGACTGGGTGGTTATCAGGGCATAACCCCTGTATGAGACTGTGTTTTGCAGTCTACTGAAGTCTCTCTCTACACCCAGCCAAGAGCCTGGCAGTGAGGCAGAAGCAGCAGCTCACACAGAAGGTGGTCTGATCACCCCTATAGATCTTCACTGCAGGGGGTTACACACTAAGAGAGCCAGAGTGAGCCTCCGTCTTTGCGCTGACTTAATGCCCAACATCAGTCCCTAAAATCAACTCACAAGCACGTGAAAATTGTCTCACCTCTTTCTGTATTTATGTCAAGCTGTGTGCCTCTCTTCTTTACGTGCTTAATCTACCTGTTTACCCTCCCCCCCCACCCCTCAGCCTGCCTAACCCCATCTATCTCTTTCTTTCTACTCAGGCGACTCGCACTCTGCTGATCCTTGCGTGTTCAGCTGTTAAATCCTAGCAGTTCGGCTGTTAAATTCTAGCAATTGGTGAAACATGACAGTAAGATATAACAGAGGGCTCACTTTGATTATGATGACTACAGAGGAAAACGGGTTGTCAGGTCCCCTTTTTCCATTTCTGTCAGATGAATGTAACAGGGTCACTGTGTTAATATGTGGTGCTTCTGATGAGCAACAACGTCACACTGAGGCTCTTAGTCACACAACTACTCTTAACTTCTCTGAAGGCTTCTGAGCTCGCCACTGTCTGTAATCTTTTTGTTTGCGGCAGGTTTTTTTCTTTAAACAGATTATGCTGTGCTGTATTTTTTATACGCAGAAGTTGTAAAAGTGATGTACCTTTCAACCTCACACCAGCAAGGCCAAGCTGTGAAGGTCTCTCAGAACATTGTTCAAAGCCTCACCACCCGAAACCCAGAGCGTGATCTGTAGTGTAAGCCTCAGCTGGATGAACAATAATGAACAGGAACTGTACTTTATGATTTCTGCCTGTGTTATGTCCTCTGCTGCACCCTGACCTGTAGTTTATTGCACTTCAGAGGTTCTGTTCACCAGAGACAAATGCAAGCAGCTATCTCATCCACACACCTCAACAGTCTTTTGATGTGGTTCTGGGATGCGACTTTGGAGATGAATGGCCACATTAGTGGTCAACCACAGCCGTTCATTCGATACAGTAATGACTCTGAGGCCTTTCCTTCATCCAGCTGTTACTGTGGTGGACACTTGATGGTAAGGCACATGTTTGATGAATGCAGCGGCTTGGTCCTCCGAGTTACATTCTCATTAGGAGAAATAAGATACAAGTCAAGCTTTCATCTTGCTATGTTGGTTACTTACCTATGTTTTTTTTTGCCTTTAGCTGATTGGAAAGAAAAGAGGTCAATACAAAAATGATGAATGTAACTGTAATTTCAAAACAATTCACCAGAAGGTTTATCCTGTTATTTCCCCGTCGATGCTTAACCATGTGTTTCAAACTACTACAAGCCTCAGTTTGGTAATATTTGTGTGAAATAATCGTTTTAATCCAGAGAAATGACAGGGTCAGTCCACTCATTGGTCTTTTGGAGATATAATGGTATGTATGATCTATGAGATAATGATCATGCAGAAAAATTACTAACATCTGCTCAGCTGTAAAATCATGACTTTAGAAAGCAGTTAAACAGATTATTATTAATAATAATAATAATAATAATAAAAACTGTGTCTGTATCTCACACAAAATAAATGAGATACACATTTAGAATGTATAGGTATTCCGTTGTTAATAATTATGGGTTGAATTTAATGAATTCATTTAGATATTTATACCCATATCCTTTAGACTGTTGATCACTTGAATCCTTTTTTGACTAATTAAGACCCAGATGGTTTTCTGCTGCTAAACAGATTCATCTAATTAATATGTAGGCTGCACATTTCGATTGAGTGTGAATTATATGGACGGCAACTCAAGGAAGAAGTCTCAAACAAATGAGGTAACAACAAGTAATTTAAGGTCTTATGCATATTAATGTACAAGAAGTTTGAGAATAATGTACAATATGTGGTGTCAAAAGGTACTGTAGCTGTAGGTGTTATAATTATGTTCTTTTAATTATGTTCTGTCTTTAGTAATAGTTGATATAGTTACCAGAAATTCCATAAATCCTCTACAATACAAAAATTGAGATTAAATTAGATTTTCTTATTAGGTGTCTAGTGTTGTGTTGCTGTAAATAAAACACTGTCCCATTAAAATGACAAAACATTGTACTTTGTTGAGTGTTCTTGAGCATTTGTTTTGATTAAATTGTTGGGAAATGTACATTTTAGAAATATTCTTATCATTACATGTGTGAGTTTAAAATAAACCATCATTGCTCTTGACAGTTTCCACCACTGTGTAGGCACACCATCCTATAGAGAGGTGGTGGTCAGCACCAAGCTCACTGTAGCTGTAATGAGCAAGCAGGTGAGATACACATGCAATGAGGAGCCTGATCTTGTTAGATAAGTGACACCAAATATCAGTGAAGGAGACTAAGTGCATGTGGTAACTGTACAATCTGGCATATGCCACATCAAAGCATGATGAGGCTCCTGCCACAACTTGTCACATCACTTCATTGTAACTGCGCTGTCGTCACTTCACAGCTTAATTAAAGTGATTTCAGGTGTTTGGTTACACATCTGAGAGACCGAGAAAGTGTCTTGACTGAAATCAGCTGCCTTCTATAAATATTCCCCTTGCAGCCACCTCCACAGCCAGCGTTCAGCTCAGATGAGAAGTAAGTGTGACACCCAGTGGCACTGACAGTAATAACATCTTGTATTTATGACGGTCCTCGCATGAGGAAAAGTGCAAATGAATCATACATGATTAGTGACACGTGAATGATTTGAAATCATTTGAAACAATACATGATTGCAGTCTCTTTCCTGAATACATCACACTCATTTGAATGCAGCCTGTTGCGTGCAGATTCAGTGATTAAATTATTCACAAACCAACCTAAATTCCATATATACATGACCTGGTTTGTAATTTCCCAAGGCAGGCCATGAAGAAATGACTTTGTCATGTGCATTGATGGCAACTAAAATATCTTACACACGTCATGTAAAACTATAAATCCTCAGGCCAAAGTCAACAGGGGGTCAACAAAGTTTTTGTGCTCCACGTTCCTGGCAGCTGAAGGCACCGCTTCACATTGAGCTCAGATGGAGACAAATGTTGTCAGACTCTGTGGTGGAGGGTAAAAACATCCTATCTGGAGAGAATGTTTTCACATTATGCCGAAAACTAATTACAAGCAATAAATTAATTTCACGCTACTGCTTTAGAATTAATTGCATCTTTACAGAAGTGACTGGAAGTGATGGCTCAAGCAGCTCTGATAAGGGTGGACACACAAAGTGGTCTATTGAATTATGGGGCTTATCAGTACCATTGCCTTATATAGGGACACACTTGATAATCCTTAAAGAAATTATCTAAAATTTGCGTTTCTTGTGAGTTTTAATTGCTGCATGCCATATGTTAATACAGCTGAGCATGTTGTTTCTTGCAGTAATCCTTTACAGGAATGTTCCTCTTACAATCAAGCTTTGTTTTTGAATGCAACTGTGTAAAAATGCATGTCAGCACAGTAAAAGAGTGAGGATTAATGAGGTATCTTATCATAAAATATC
Source organism: Thunnus maccoyii (assembly GCF_910596095.1). NCBI lineage: Eukaryota > Metazoa > Chordata > Actinopteri > Scombriformes > Scombridae > Thunnus > Thunnus maccoyii. Next base: position 16,824,803 of record NC_056544.1, read on the forward strand.
TGCCACCATCATCACCAAACTCCTACACGGTGTTCAGTTTGAACTGACATGATACATTTCACACCCACTGAATGGTAAGACTCTATAAATAAACTTTGTCACAAAAGATTTTTTGCTGATCAAGTAACATTCATTCACTCCTAGGTCTTAATCCTAGGTCATCACTGTGAGCAGTTTGTTTGTCAGAAATTCGTAACAACACAACCTGAAACCCGCATGTTAAATATCTGACCCCCTAGTAAATATGTATGTAATTCCTCAGAAATGTATGGGTGTATCCAAAAATTTAAATCATTGCAGTTTTGCATTTCAGATGATTACCAGTCACTCACAAAGCATTTACAGTATTTCTGCAGAGAATAGTAATTAAAAAGAAAAGAAAGACTGTTTATTGGTAAAATACAGGTAATAGAGATGCTCTCTGTGCTTAGAGTGCCTTCTTTAGATATTTAGGTTAACTGATTATTTTCATTATTTCAAGTTAAGTGACTTTTCAACATTCTCTTAATTGGCCCCAGTGGGATTTTGAGTAAAAACCCCTTGATGTCCACATCTCGTTCACATCCTTACATCCCAAAGTTGTGACAGTATTATTGTAATCTCTGCAGATGATATTGTTGTATTTTTAACAAGAACAGTGTTTTAACAGTGTTTGATCACAGCAAGAGACCAGTTTCATTCCAAGATCTAATACTCCCCCCACCCTTTTCTCCGATTCTCTGCTGTCATCTTTGATACTCGTCACCACAGTCACATGACTGATGGTCCTTTCAGGACCCTGTAATTACATTTCCAGCTTCAGATTTGTAATTCATCACATTGACACATCATCTGCATGTCATCTACACAAAAGTTGGTGAATTGTTTACAAGTGTCAATGCTTTTTTTTAAATATATTATCTATAGATTATAATTATAAGTAAAGTATAGTAAGATTGAGAATTTGTGGGAGGTTTTAATTTGGATTTCAACACATTTGTTATAATTTATTGAGGCCTGTGCATGCTACCGCTGAGCTTGTTTTCTACAGAATCTCACCATTTTAAATGTTTTTAATCATTTAAAAGTGATGATGGGATGTTGACTGGACCCTACAGTGAATTTTCTTTTACTTTTTAAAAAGTTAATAGCTTCTCAAATGTTTCACTGTTTAAAAATAGATAGCAATGATTAAAGAGCTAAGTGTTGGGGCAACTGTTACAGTATACTGTTGGCACGATATGTGCACTAACTTGATCTGTAAAAGGCCAGAGGTAAAGATTAGACACAGGGTTGGGAGTTCGGCAGAAAGTGTCCTATTGTAGCCTTGAGATTGTGCAAGCTCAGAGTGCCGCACCCAGTAAATCATTCACCAGTGTGTAAACAGTGAGCACAATGAGCCACTATTTGAAGTCTTATCTTCTGTTCTATCTTCCTGCTAAAGTATAGAGTCAAAATAGTGCAAGAAATACTTTATTTTTAATTCACAAGTTTATGTTTATTAAAAAAAACATACTGTAACAAGGAATCCAAGCTGCAAGCAAAGTTACAGTTAACTTGAAAATGCTTTGAAAAAATATTTTGAATTATGCTTCCTTTTAATTAAGCCGGAGACTTATATAACAATACCGCTGCTACAGAAGCACAAAACATTCTTTAACGACCATGCAAAAATTGCAATTTCAACAACTTTATTTGAAGATATGGGAATGTCAGATTTCCCTTAATGTGTAGCTTCAGTGGCATTTTCCTTTTCTGAACCATTTAGTGTGTCTAATATCTGGTCACTCTTGTATTGAGACGGTTGCAGGCGGTGCCGGTTAACACCTCAATCCTGGCATTCACGCCCTTGTGCTGACTTTCACAGGATTACTGTCAGAATGTTGCAATAACCTCAGTGACACCCAAAGACGGTCAAGAGCCGCACTGGAATGTGTAAGCACAGATTATTACTGTATGAATTGGGAAACCAGTGGAAGTCAGAACATATATAGTTTTTTAAATGATAAATAGTTTTAAGCATGTAATTTGAAAAGGAGCATTTTCATGTAAAATATTACCAAGGCAATTGTAATCTTGTCTTATTTCATTTAGGTATTTATTTCTTTTAAAAAATATATCAAAACTATTCAAATTTAGAACAATTTAAAAGCAACCACATAAATGCAAAACTGTATCATTTACAGTGAACACAGATTTTTAGTGACACCCAAAATACCCAAAGTTGTTACTAATTGATAAAAAAAAAAACCTTGCAGCACATCACTGCATATATCAATACATCAGCTAATATTAACCAGCAACACTTTGAATGACACAAATACACTAAGTAATATATGTACAACTGATTGCATCTGCATAGTTTTCAGTGCAAAAGACTTTTACCACAAAAGCAGCAAAGAGAAGAAACAGAAGCAACACCAAGCTCACACTGACAGCTTGTTCTTTTTCTCATTTCATTCATGATCAGGGGCAAACCAAGCATTCAGATCCCAGGCCTCTCTACATCCTGTACGATGATAAGTAAACATTATTTTTCAGCTGCGTTGCTCATGTCTTTGTACAGACGCCTGCTAGAGTTTTGAACTTTGGTCCGAGTGTGTTTAGGAAGTCAAGGTTATCGTTGTCGCCAACGTCACTGCAGCATCCCACAGAGCCAGCTGCAGAGCCCACTCCCTCAAACCCATAGGAGTGGATGATGTCGTCCGCGTACCGTCCATCCTCCTCTGTTCCCAGATAGGCCAGTTTCTGAAAGACAAGACCGGAAGGGAGAGGAAGCGTTTTATTACTTCATATGGACTAAGCCTGGGTGATGGGAGAGGAGATACTACACCGTGCTCAGGATATGATTGGCAGTCAAGATATTACACAGCAAACAAACAATTCACCAGCAAGTTAGAGAAATAATATTTCTCACCAAGAAGTTGAGAAATATTAAAGTTTACACAGGATACTATCACGGCTTAGAGAACAAGATTATATATTACACATGAGAGTTACCTAAGCTCTTACAGATAAAAAAGAAGTTATTAAACCTCAGAGAATGAAAGGCGAATGAATCTGGACACATTTAATTGTGCCGCTTTTACGTTGTGCCAACTTCCACACTTATTTTTTGTTGTACTATATATATATATATATATATATATATATATATATATATAAAAATCTTAACATTTATTTAATCATAAAACAACATTACCTCATGTATGTAGCGGCCATTTGTTTGCCAGGTGTGGAGAAATGCTGAGTCCTGCATGAGGTGTCTGTTGTCAAAGCCCATGCCGCTAACGAATTGACCTCCACTGTACTGTTGAGCACCATACTGGCTATCATACTGGCCGGAAGAATAGTGCTCTTGCATATCAGTCGTAACAACACCGGACTTATACTGCCCAGCCCCGTGTGTGCTTAGGGCTCCGATCGTGCTGGAACTCTTGTTCCCCGGCCATCCTGCATTCGTCAGAGAACCCTTAACTGAGCCCTTCACTGCTGGTTCAACAACCGTAGTGGGGACAGTGATGAGACTTGAATCCTGCAGAGCAAAACAACAATAGATTTTAAAAAAGCAACAATTACATAAAGGAAGCAAAGCAAAAAAAACAAACAAAAAAAAAGGTTAAGATGAAAATAAGGTTCCTTTACAAAAACATAAGCCCTGGCAATGGTTTCATTATTCTGTCCTCACCACTTGTTCCCCTGGGGCTTCAGTGTTTGATGCAAGCAGGATTCCACCACTGTCTCCTGCATCATCAAGTTCCATCTTCTCGTGCTTTGTCACACAGAAAAAGGCAATCAACATGCCTGCAAAAACATAGCAAGTATGTTAGAAATAAGTGCAGAAGGAGGGCATTTTTATAATAAACAATGTTCCATGTGTGGTAGGCCTCACAAGCATAATGACATTATAGACCGTATAATTCCATCACATATTGCTCGGTTCCCAATATACAATGCATAATTCAGTGACAGACCCAGAACTTTTTTTTTTTATCATTCTTCCTACACATTTACACATGCATGAGCACAAAAATCTGGTTTCATTATCTACACAGTATAGCCTGCACAATTCTGCTGGCATGATTTTGCAGTGGGGGACTCACAGAGCAGTAGGAGGAGGGCCAGAGGCAACAGCATAGCCAGTAAAGCCAGTGGCCCTAATGACACAGAGCTTTGCTTGGCCAAGCAGGCTCCATTCCTGCACTGGCAGATCCTCACTTTCACCGTCTGTGTTTTACCAAAGCCCTGCAGATCTCTAACGTCCATGGGAACTGTGTGTATTCCTGTAGGAAGGGGTTTGATCTGCTGCAACGTAGCTGCCGTATCTAAGGAGGAAAGACATGTAAAATTATGAACAGCCTCAAGTTTCTCAAAGAAATAGTAACAAAATGCTGTGCAAAATGCTTTAACCTTTAAAATGAATGTTTCACAACAGATCAGAATACTGTTATCATTATGATGATTTACTTTTTTATACCCAAAAACGTTATTTTGTATCAACATATTCACCCTCCATAATCTGGTGTGTCGAACAGAGCTTACAGAAAGTGGTTGCCATCACACATAGAATGAATTTGTTTGTAAACCCAATTAAACAACAGCAAAATAATATCAAAACATGCAGGATTATATACCCTGTATGTCCCAAACACATACTAGAGCCCAACCTATAAATCTAAAGTTCAATTCGCATCAGCCAATATTAGCTAATCACTTTTACAAATGCAAAAGTGGTGTTTATATGATTTTGGAAACAATGTCACTATTGCATAGTTTGGCCACCAGAATAATGTCTCAATCAGTACATGTCTTGATAACGGGTTAGATCGGCCAATATATCATCAGATTTTCTTTTTACTTTTACTATTGGAATCAGTATCCACTCAAAAAATCAATTATTAGTCAAGCTCTAAAACTCTAACTTCTACAAAACCTGGACTAAAATCTGGTTAGACTTGGTGTCAGTGGTTTATTTGGATAGCTTTTACTAAAATACACGTGTCTGGGGGATAATGAATATTTGATTAACCGAGAATCATATGTTCACTGCTGTAAGTAGTAGAAATGCTTTTTGAGTTTTTACATAAGTTTTGATATTGTTTTGCTGTTTAACAGGCTACGTTGTATAATTGATGTAGAACAAAAGTATTTAACTGTCCGATTAGACTACTTCTCTGAAATAAAACTACTGTAATTTTCTTATTTTGTTTAAAAGACACTCTTTGACAGAGAAATAGGTAAGAATACAAAGACATACCATTAAATTTTGTCACAGACCATTTGTCATCGTGGCCGCCTGGCAAACTAAAGGTGAAGGGGCTAGAATAGGGAGATTGGTCTAAGTCTTCAGCCACAACCAGCACAGAGCCAAGTTCTCCTTCCTTCTCACACAACACCAAATCGCTGGTGGGGACCACTGGCATGTTGTCGTTGTCATCCTCCACCTGAATGATGACTGTTCCTGTGCCTGTCTTGGCGCCTGAAATACATGAGTATTCTGTTAGTATTCATGCAAGACAAAAAAAACTGGGCATGTCGGTGCCCAAAACAAACTGTATACACCTCGTTGGCTGCATTCTGACATCACATGGGTGCCAGTTATCTGGAAATTTGAAATTCTCAAAAAGCATCTGAGGGAGGAACCCAATTTTCATCACCACACCAGAAAACTGTGAGTCACTATAAATGACTAATCGCATCACGTTTCGTCAATAGGTGTTTTCACGTGGGACATTGTCCGGGCAAAGCTGTTTGTACAGATACTGGCGAGGGTGGGTATAACTAATACCACCTACAGGCATAACAGTACCATGGCAATATGTCATATGTGGCAGGACTTGACTTGATATCAAACTCAATGGAGATAACAAGTTTATGAAGGAGGTAAAAAAATATGAGTAAAGAATCAAAAGTGCAGTGTCGAAGGCTGTGATTTCTTATGTAATCTTGTGCTGATAAGCTTCAGCTGAAACAATGGAGGAACAAGAGATACACTTGAGCTTATGCTAGTATCTCAATTCTGTATGGAGTCCGTTGTTCATATATATATATATATATATATATATATATATATATATATATATATATATATATATATATATATATATATATATATATATATATATATATATATATATATATATGTGTGTGTGTGTGTGTGTGTGTGTATATGTATGTATGTATGTATGTATATATATAGCATTAAAAGCAACGTACTTGCATCCACAGCCTTCATGGTGATGTTGTAAATTCCATCTTGAACAAACTCTGACTCTCTGTCAATTGTGTTTGCAACCCTCAGCTCGCCGGTATTTTTGTCAACATTGATCCAGGAGCCTGGGTCCATGGTCTTGTAATAACTGAGAGACAATGGAAACAGTACTTTTGTATTAGTACCACATTTAGTTCAGCAGTGAAAGTCTGCCCTCAAGTGTTCAAGAGAGGTAACGTAAAGTTGTATTGGAGTCTTAAAAAGGAGCTACGATTGTGTCTGTTATGAGCCACACTGTACTACGTAAGTAGTAAATAAAGTAATGATGCTTACGTGATGCCCTTGCTGCTCTTGGTCTCAGGATCTACAGCTGTGTAAGCTCCTATCAGCGTGCCGTTCGGTGTGTTCTCTTTGACGATGAAGCGGACAGTAGGTGCTGTGAATTCTGGACCTTCGTCAACATTGCTGACAGTCAAATCCACAGGAATGGACAGCCACTGGGCAGTGGTGCCACTCAGCTCAGCTTCATTACGTGCCATAACCTCAAGCTTTATATTTTTGGTCTTTTCATAATCTAAGGGCTGGAAAAAACAGAAGATGTAAGTCTGTGATATTAATATTACTGCCACAACTACAACTACTTCCAATTCAACTAATAATTATAATTATAATAACAACTTAATAACAGCTGCAATATAAAATCCTACTCACCTTAGAGATGTACAGAAGTCCCTCATTTGTTTTGGGGTCTCTATCGATTCTGAAATTTCCATTTTCATTTCCTTTGGTGATGACAAATTTAGAAACCCAGTTTGGTGTGTTTATTAAATCCTTATCTTCAACGGGAATTCGGAGGACAAGTTTTCCACTTTCGTTTTCCCTGACAGTGACTTCATACTAAAGGAAATTTAAAAAAGTGTCACTTACATTAGACAACACCGCTTTAACCTCCAAAGATGCGCCTGTTATCGACAGTTCTTTTTTTTTTTTTTTTGTTTTTAGTAATTGCTAATCACTTACAGATGTTTTTGTGAAGGTCGGTGGGTTGTCGTTGATATCAGCCAGATTAATGGTTGCTGTGCCTGTATTGGACAAACCATTTACTGCACCATCCATGTCTTTGATTTGTACTGTCACCATATGCTTGTCTTGCACCTAAAGAAGAAATATGGCAAAATGATACAAGAAAAAGGTAAATATTGTGTTGTGATGAGGAACAAGACCCAGATAAAGCATTTGAATCATCTAATATCTATGTCTGAGTAAATTAATAACACAATGATGTCGGTGCTCACCTCTCTGTCCAGGGTGTTAGTTACTGTGCTGATGACACCTGTCGCTGGGTCGATGAAAAACAGGTCTAATCCAGTCAAGAGACTATACCTGATCTTGACATGGAGAGTTCCGCTTTTGTCTCTGTCTGTAGCGTTCACCTTCCCCACCACTGTCCCTGTGGTGTAAAATATAATCACTGAGTTTATCATCATCCACACAGAAGGTCAAACACTCAAATATGATGTGTATTTCATGTTCCTCACCTGCTTTGCTTTGCTCAGGAACAGTCAACTGCAGTGGCATTTGGAACTGCGGCGCATTGTCATTCACGTCATCTACATCCACTCGGATGTCCAAAGGTAAGTCTGTCTGAGCATGTGTTTTGATGTTGTAAACTGTGGTAACTAACTGAAAAAGGAAAAAAAGTCCATTTTACAAGGTCCACACACTCTATATGAACTATATGAAGTGTAAAGCATGTCATGTGGTTTCATTTCCTTTCTACGTCAGAGATGTACTTTAGTGACAAATATTAATGATTCCACTTAAGGGTCAAATGAAGATAATTAACATTATGGTTTCACACTAGAGCTTTATTTGACTAATTCAGTTGATTGTGAGGACTGTTGGATGGTCAAAACAAGCACCTTGGGGTTTAGGAAACTGTGACTTTATAAAAATAATAATAATGAGAAATTTTATTTATAGAGCGCTTTTCTAGATACTCAAAGAGGCTTAATCAGATTTGTTGATAAGGAAAATAATCCTTAGTTGCGGCATTATTTCACACTCACTGTAAAAGAGTCATACATCTCACGGTCAACTGACTGGAGCAGAGACAACATTCCGCTTGTCTTGTTAAAACCGAACACTCCAATAGGGGCCTTATTGTAACCAGGGCCACTGAGCTCGTAGTACACATTGAACTTGGCTGCCGAATCGGATACAATCTGCAACAGAAAGCGAACACATACAGGTAAAAACAAACACTATAATTTTGTTATACATAAACCATCTATCATATAGGCAACCCTCTTTCTGCATGCAATACTTTTAAATGAATCAAGGAAAAAAAAAAACATGTGACTCCATGAGACCCTTAGGCAATCTGATGTACAGGCATAAAAATAACAAAGCAATCAGAAGAAAGTTATACAATAATAGGTGTGTTTCGGTGTGTGAATCAGATAATCCAGGGACAAGAACATGGGAGGAAAGAAAGGGCACCAAGAGGAAAATTAAGATAATTAGTTTATTTGTTTTGTTAATAAAGACTTCATAGTATTTATAAGATTACCATGTCAATGTCTTTTGGAAAAGGCCCCTTATCATTCTCTAATATGTTGAAGGGAGGAGGACTCCACCGCCTTTTGGATCTCTTCAGGAAGCCTTTTTGCTGTGAAATACAAACAGGTCAGAATTTGCTTTTTAAAAAAAAGCCTCATTAACAATATGACTTGCATGTACCAGGCATAATATAACCTCACCTCTCTTTCGCTCTCTTGCATTGTACTGTGAACAAGGTGAACTTCCATCTCACTTTCCGGTCCACTATTGTCCTGAGCCCACACAGAAAATGTCCGCCCTCTGGTTGACACTAATACAGGACTAACAGCTACTACTGCTCCATTACTCCTGATGGTAAAACTTGGGTCTCTTACAGTAAAGTGCAATGATTTGGTGTTACAGTCGGACACCTCAACTAAAAAAAAAATACACAGAGAGTAAAGAAACGGTGAAAGGGGCTTTAAAACAACAATAAAAGCCGGTATACGGACTTTAATGGGTTTCACGGTGTTGAAGAATAAAGATAATGAATTAATGAGCTAATAATCAGTCATAAATACCTTTTGTGATCTCGTATCCGGCCGGAATCATTTGTGGCACAAGTACGTAGTGAGAGCTCGGGATAATACAGGACTCAACGCAGGACAGGACCTGAAGTTTCAAACAGGAGTTCAAATCACTAATTTGTTAAGTTTCCCATATAGGTAGTTACACTGGTACAATATAACTTTATATCTGCTGAATATTTACATGGTCGTTACATTTAGAACAATAAAGACAGTTGGTTTAGAGGATATCATTTTTTTTTTAAAAAACGAAAACGAAAACTGGAAGTACTTACCATCAGCAGGCAGATGTCGAAAATTAAAACATTCGCCATTTTTTTAACTTTGTCCAGTGGCCGTAGCACTCCGCTGCCAGTTGTCCGGAGAGTGGCAGATAATTCGTATCGGTGAGCTATAAACTCAAAAGGAGAAAGTCGTCTCTCTCCTACACTTGTCCTCTCATTCACACAAGACAGACTTCGCTCTGGGCGAGTCGTCTGTCTGTCAGTTGCTGGTTGTGAGTCAGTAGTCAAGACACACCTTGGCTGCCCCACCCAGACTGTGATCCTCCTTATACGACGAGCAAGCAAAGCACCTTAAGGCTTCGGACTGTGTTTGTGTGCAACTGTACTTAATGCTGAACACGTAAACTTCCTTAAACTTTGCAAACATGTTTTTTCTTTCTGCCAGCAGGGGGAAACATTTACTAAATCTTCTGCCAGCTGAAGTCATGGTAAATTTTAGAATGTTGCAAGACATCAAAACATAACTAGAGACCATACCATTTCTCGTGGAAGAGTTATAGTTGCACCATGTGAGATACAACCGCCATAAAGCTGTAAATGAACTTTATATTAACTTTTATTAATGCTGAGCAGGTGCCCTTGAAGTTGTGTATGCCACAGAAGAAAAGTTAACAGTGTCCATGTTTCAGAAATCTTTTTTTTTTTTTTTTAGGCTATTTACCCTTTGGACAATAATTTGTCTTTCATCTTGTTTTTCAAGAGCATCTGGTCCGAGAAACCTCTCCCATGTCCACACAAAGATTGACCCCTGCATGCCTCTTCTCGCTCTCCACTGAAGCATTCTGGTAGGAGGAACAGAATCGGGCTCCTCAGTTAACACCACAGGAATGTGAGCTGAATGGAGGCTGGTGTGTGTGGGAAGGGGAGGGGAGGGGGGGGGCTCTGCTCCCACAGCCAGGCGCTCACTATCTCTATAAACTGCTGATAAAAGTGAGAGTGATCAGAGCCAGAAACACTGGGCCTTTGTCGTTTGGACATGTCTTTTTTGCATCTACTGTAAAAAGAGTAAACCTTGCTTAAAAGTGCATTGGGAAGTCCCATTACATGGGGCTGCACATACAGGAAAGGTGAGAAAAGAAAGACTGTGAGTCACTGGCGAGGACATTGTGAAAAGGCTCAGCGGCTGGGAGCCTTAACAGAAAATTCAAAACAGACTCAGCAAAACACCCCCCTTTGTCACTCCCTAGCTGAAATGGAAGGGATTTATTGTTGTGTTCAGGCTGCAAAGTGCATGCATAGTACACAGTAAAAGTATGTTTGAATAGTTAAATCCGCTATGTTTCTGTTTATTCTCTTGGTGACACGACATCTGACCTCTCCCTCCTACACTGTTAATGGCGTTACTTTTCTGCTGAGTACAGTACAGTTTGAGGTCAGCCAAAGATGATTAATTTTTACAGGAAAAGTCTTGGGCCATAATACGAAGTAATACACAAATTGTCTTGAGTCATTATCGCATGACTTCAGTTTGGTATAGTTCAATTACTATTACTATTAGGATAGGTATATGAACGTGTTATTGTGAAATCTAGTTTGAGAACTAGTCAACAACAAGGCATGTTTACTGCCAGGATGCATCATACATGCCGGAAGACTAATGGCAGATGTCTCAAACAACACATTTAAAAGATGTAAAAGCAAATGCAAATATAATTGTTCAATTGATGACAGCGACATAAGTCCCTGAGGTAAGAAAGTTTTCAGAGTGCACCTAATGCAACTACTCCACGCCCTTTGGCCGAGTGCCAGCGAAATGCAGGGTGGAGCATTTGCGTCATGTGTGAAGTTTTAGTATTTGGGTGAGACAAGTTGCTTGGTGGCGTCTTTATAGAGTATGATGTGACTAATAGTTATCTCATTGCAATGCATGAACTGTTGCAATCAAACATTAGAAAATACAGGCTTTATCTTACTGAAACTCACACATTGTTATACAGTAAGCCCTGCAATGAATCCTTCTTTCATGAAGGTAATCTTGTTCAGTTTTTGTTGAAACTGTATTTTAGAGACGTGTTAATTCAACTTCGTGGTCATTTATGCAGTTGAATTCTATTGTGATATAATGAGAAGTGTTTAATATTTACACTACCCTTATTAATATAAATGGGGTGAGAAAAATATTAGAAACAACTGTAAGTATAACAATTCAACAGCACTTCAATCTACAGCCTTAAAAATTACCATAAAGTTAAATCAACTAAGGCTCCAACTAACAATTATTTTCATTATTGATGAATCTTGCAATTATTCTCTAGCTTAATCGATTAGTTGTTCGGTCCATAAAATGTCAGAAAATGGTGAAAAATGTCAATCACTGTTTCCCAGAGCACAAGAGGCATCCTCAGAGGCATGTCTTGTTTTCTCCGACAAACAGCCCACAACCCAAAGATATTCTATATATACTGTACATATACTATCACAGATGACTAAAGAAACCAGAAAATATTCACAGTTAAGAAGCTGGAACCAGAGAATTTTGGCATTTTTCTTTTTAAAAAAAATGACTCAAAATGATTAATCGATTACAAAAATAGTTGGCAATTAATTTTCCGTTGACGACTAATCATTGCAGCTCTAAAATCGACATATCTCTCAAACAGTTTAACAAAAATTTAACATTATGACCTTCATGAAGGATTTGTTAGTTTTAGCTAAGTGTACAAAATAAACTGAGAGAAAATTAAATCATACAGAAATAATTCCATATTATTTATTCTTGATCTGGATAGTCTACATGAATTATTTGTGAAAAACAGCTCCAGAGAAAATATACTTCAAGTGGTTATACCTTACCGCTTTAATAAGAAACTAGGTACTTTATTTGACTAGTACATTGCATTAATGCAATTCATAAAATAACTACCCTGCCAATATACTGTACCTACACCCCAGCATATACATTTATTTGTCAGTCAAAATAGTCATTACATGCACATCAACACTATGGTGGATTCTGAGGTCATGTTTGTTTCTCAGGACAGAGACATGTTGACAGAACATACATTCTTCAAAAGTGGTTTGGTCACTCAAACTGGACAGACTCATGCAACCTGACACACCTGGATCATGTTTCATATGTCATGAGTGGCTTACTCTGCTGCAGTTTCAGGTAGTGTGTGCTGACACAAATGATTCTGATTATCCAAACTTTTGTCTTGATCTTTCCTGTCAAATCTCTGTGAAAATAATGACTCTGACAGGATTGGTCTAGAGATGGTAACCCCATCCCTCCACTTTTATCTTTATCTGATGTGAGAATTTTTATTGTGTATTTGCCATGCATGATATGGTACCATGGAAACCACCCTCCCACCTTTGTGCTTGCATTGCTTTTAGTTTCTAAGAAACCTGATGAAGAATGAATAATTGCTGAACAAAAGAAATCACCCTCATTGTGGTAAGAAACTGGTGTGTTCTGTATTCCAGTGAAATGTATTGTCACATGATTATTCCATAATTCCTTTGAAGAAACTAATGTTGTACTCAGGCAAGATAAACCTGATACTCTATTTCTTCTTTCGCACACCTTTGACCATGGGGTGTAAACGTTATTTGTATCTTAGCAACACAAACGCCCAGTGCCAGTGCCCACCTTTTTCCTTATCTCTTTTTCTCTCTCCCTCTCTGTAAAACAAACACACCTAAGCCTACATGCGGCCACTCTCACTGTCAAACACACACACAGACACACACACACACACACACAAACACACACAATCCAGTGTGCAGCTGAGTGTTTATGAGTGGTGAACCCAGAAACAGAGGTGTACCTCTTGGGAATTTCACAGGCACATGTGAAGTTTTACAGATGAGTGATGAAGCATTGGTCTAAAGAGAGTCCAATATTTTTTTTTTTTAACTGGATATTAAAATCAATAATAGTAAATAAATAAATAGTAGTCTTTGCCACAATCTGCAAACTCAACCTGGGCATCTAATCTTATTATTGAGTATTGCTCTCAAACACAAAACAATTATTTCAGACACTGTCTCCAGATTCAAGCACGCCTGTTTGGTTTGGACACATTTTTTGGGGTCATTCTGGAGTAATTTCCTCTCAGTACGGTCCTTTTTTTTTCTTTTCTTTTTTTTCTCCCTCTCGCGGTCAAAGACAATAGGTTGCACACAAATATTACAGCTATGCTCAAAGTGGACACAGCCACCTCCTTTCCCCGCCTGTTATCAGCAGTGGCTTGTGAGCAATAGCAGAGAGGAACCGCCTATTGCAGTAAAAACTTCTTCCTCCCTTTGGAAAGGGTCAAAGTTTGTACGAAACCAACAACAGATCCAGGCAGAGACGCGATTTCACTTCAACAGCAGGATTTATCGAGCTTACATTCTTCAAGAAGATGGCTCCACTGCTGAAATGCAGTTTTTTAATCCTGTTGGCGTTCAACCTAACTGTAAGTAAAGACTTCAGTTTGTGTTCGTGGATGCGTATTTTTGTTGAATAACGGGTCTTTAACAGGTGTGGCTCGTCTCTGGTGCGTTAAATGAAGACTAGTCAAAGTTAAACGATCAGGTACAAGTAGCAAAAAGATACGACAGGAAAAGTAAATGCGTAGTCTTCATGTTTAGACTCACATATTGGGCTTGAAGGTCACGAATCAGCTCTATATTACAGTTTTTCATAACTGTCTTCCTTGATACCGGAATCTGGAAAAACCCTACATAGTTTTTGATGAAGTGCAATTATCATGTGAAAGTCATTATCAAATGTCGATTTCTCCAAATAAACCGTTTTTAAGCCTTAAGACAACTGTAGATTTTAATGTGAATGACGATTTTGGAGATGTTTTAAGTATGTTGTATATTTGATTATGGATTTTTTCCACCACCTAACAGAGAGGATGGTCATATTTTACTGGCAACAACTCCAAAAAGTCCCCAGTTGGTCTAATCTCTAGTGATCTAAAATAAAGACTTTATGCATAAACTAATGCCATTTGTGTTTGAGTCAGGGACAACAATACCATACGATTTTGTGATTATTACATATTAATAATGACCGTCTTTTTCCTCTCTCTTTGTTTACCTGCAGCCTGTTCCTGTGGGGGCAGAAGGAAATGGGCCAGTGTTACAGAGACAGAAAAGAGAGTGGATCATCGCTCCCAGAAAGCTATATGAAAACCATGATTACACCGGCTTGGAATATATTGCTAGAGTGTGTACTTTTTTGTTCAGTTTTGTTTTCTAAAGAATTCTATTAAAGCTGAATAAGAGTTATTTTTTTAAAAAAAATAAACATTTACTCAGTCATGCAGGTATTTAATGTTGCAACAGTTCATTCCTCTTCCACCTTACTGGTTTAATCCTAAAGCCACCTTTGTTTCTAAAGCACCTAGTTTAGTCTGAGATAACAACTGCGTGAGAGCAACTACCCAGACATTCATAATGAGTCAGTTCACACTCAGTACATGACGACGAATACAGCCTTATTCAGATGTTTAGAGACACACACACACACCTGTGTTTGATGTTCTAAAGCTTATCAAGTCTCACATATCAGCCAGAAGTTTTAGGATCAGAGCCAAGTTGTCATCATTAGATATGTTAATGAGTCATGTGCTAACAAACAATTGTGGCTTCTGTGTGTGTAATGGTTTTCATCAGAGCAAACATTAAGTAGAAAAGCAAATACTTTTGTTTAGCATACATGCCACGTCACATGCTTGCATTTACATGATCTGAATGGCCTTAATTTGAAATGATACCTCATACAATACAGTATATTAGTTTGTGATAAAAAAAAAACGTATTGTTACATTTTCCTTTGTAATTCAATAATCTTACATTTCATTCATTTTGTGTTTGTGTATTTGTGTTTCAGATTCGTTCTGATAAAGAGAATTTTACGAAGATATTCTATTCACTATCAGGGCCTGGTGCTACCCAGCCCCCTCAAAATGTATTTCGTGTCGACAGTAAGACAGGTTTTGTGAAAATCTACTCCGTATTGGACCGCGAGCAGATCTCTTCCTATCATGTAAGAGCACATAAAAATTCCTGTTTCTCAAATCAAAAGCATTTTGGAATCATATCCTCAAGTTGGACAGTGAGGAAATGGTAAAGCAGTTCTGATATCTCTTTTTGTAGCTAATAGGTAAAGCAGCATACGAAAACGGGAGCCCTGCAGAAAAGGATATTGACCTTAGAATTACTGTTCTGGATGAGAATGACTGTCCACCAGTCATTAAAGTACAGCAAGTCGGATCCGTCAATGAATCCAGTGCAGCAGGTATTTTACAGTAAGACATTTACAGTATGGTATATTTGTGGCACGGCTCAGGGAAACAAGCATATGTTCACTTTTATTTAACCGCTGTCAGCAGTTAACTGACTACAGATATATTATTTCATTCCCTTTGGTGATTTCTAGGTACTGTTGTCATGAAAGTGATAGCTACTGACGCTGATGAAGAGAACACACTCGCCTCCAAGATCTCCTACAGAATTGTGGAGCAGAGTAACATAGGTGGAATGTTCAACATCAACTCTGAAACCGGAACGGTCATGGTTCGACGGAGCACTCTGGATAGGGAGGTGAGGCACTTTACTGAGCCATTGTGCCTCTTCTCATCTAACTACAACTAATTCTATTTGTTGGAAACATTTTTTTCCCATATCAGTTATGTTATGTTGTCTTGCATGATGACACAAGCATCACCATGTTATGTAAACATGCTTTCTTTTTCATCATAAATTCCTACTACTTGTTGAATCACAGTTAACGGAGAAGAAAAAAACATTTTGTAATGTTTTTGCAATATTTAACCAAATATTAATATTGAATTATATTTATATATGTCAGTCAACATTTTTTTCTAGAATCTAAACTCTTGAATGCATTAATCAGTAAATTATATCTCTGCTGTATTTTTAAGACAAAAGATACATATAGGTTGACTATAGAAGCCTCTGACATGGGTGGACAATCGGGAGGAAACTTTGGAACTGGACAAGTTGAGATAAAAATTCTGGACATAAATGACAATATCCCCACCCTGGAGAAAGAATCGGTACGTGTGACATTTACCACCAACAATACATTCTGTTCTTCTTTAATTGGTTTCTTTAATCATGTGTGGCAGTAACCGTAGTTCTAAAGCAACTGTTGGTGTGCGTTTTACTGTATTTACAGTATGTTGGGAGTGTGGAGGAGAATACCATCAATGTGGAAGTGATGAGGATCAAAGCTATTGACCTGGATCTGATTCACACTGACAATTGGCTGGCGGTCTTCAAAATAATACAAGGGAATGAGGCTGGCTATTTCAGTATCACTACTGATTCTAAGACCAACGAGGGAATTATCATGATTCACAAGGTAAAGGAGTGTAATCTCATTTTGATGGACTATAGATATAGAATGTCGTTCCACTACAAAACCTAATTTGAACTGCATATCCTGTGCTTTATCTTTGAATTTGCAGGCTCTGGACTATGAGGAAATGAAGGAAATCAAATTGAAAGTGGCTGTTTCCAACAAAGCAGCGTATAATTTTGGCAGTGGAAGCATGACAGGTAGCGCAACCTCAAAATCCTACGACGTTAAAATCGATGTGATCAATCAGAAGGAAGGTCCCCGTTTCCAACCAAGTGTCAAAGTGGTGACCATCTCCGAGGACCAGACTTCCATTTCCTTAAACAAAGTCATTGTAACCTACGCCGCTATTGACAGTGACACGCTAAAGACTGCCACCAATGTAAGGTATGGTCACATACCTAACGTCCATTTATACATCTGCCTTCCCAAATTTAGTAGCAGCTGTATAGATGTGTCTCTTTGTGTCTCTGAATTGATGCAGTTTACTTGAATAGCAAGTATCATACATGGATTTTTGTTCTTTCAGATATGCTAAAATCCGTGATGAGGACAACTGGTTGATTATTAATGAAAAAACAGCAGAAATCAAACTGGCTAAACTGCCTGACAGAGAGTCCAAGTTCTTGATAAATGGAACATATTATGCTGAAATAATATGCATCACCACTGGTGAGTACTGCACCTACCGGTATGACCGTTTGTCTCCAGTGGACACATGTAGTGTGCAATATTTTAATGTTAATCTCTATTTTGATTGGCTTTCAGATGGCAGTTCAAAAACTGCCACAGGGACCATAGCCATTCAGGTGGAGGACTTTAATGATCACTGTCCGCAACTGACCACTACAACTCAGACTATGTGCCATGGGGATAAAGTGATCTACGTCACAGCCGTAGACAAAGATGAGTTCCCCAATTCAGCACCGTTTGAGTTCACTGTGATTCAAGGGAGCAACAGGGGGAAATGGACAGTGGACCATCTTAATGGTAAAGTTGTGTAAAGAGGACAATTAACGCTTGGCAAATTTCTGACGAATCAGTGTTATATAGGCATTCATCCTAAGTGCTCTTCTAAGTTTATGTTAAAGAAATACTTTGACATTTGGGAAATACACTACTTTGCATTCTCTGTGCAGCAGAGTTTATAATTTGGGTCTCATCTTTCTTCAGGAACCACAGCCATTCTGCGAGACGAAGCCAACTTGTGGCCAGGCATGTACAAAGTGGCAGTGGAGGTCAAGGACCAGCAAGGAAAGTCGTGTGCTGATGTTCAGATGATGGACGTAATTGTGTGCACTTGCCTTGAAAACACTAAAACTTGTGTGGCCCGCAGTACAAAGACTGCAGGTTTTGGAGCTGCGGGTGTTCTACTATTGCTCCTGGGACTGCTGCTGCTTCTTTGTGAGTAGACTGTTTTCTTTCCTCTTCCTGGTTGGTTATTTTGATTAGAAAAAAATAAATAAATAACTTTCCCCCCACAAGGTAGCCTAACCGG
The DNA here is from genome assembly GCF_910596095.1 of Thunnus maccoyii. NCBI lineage: Eukaryota > Metazoa > Chordata > Actinopteri > Scombriformes > Scombridae > Thunnus > Thunnus maccoyii. The sequence goes on from NC_056544.1 coordinate 16,843,227, forward strand.
ACATGTTGTAACATGCCTAGGAGATTTACTGTAAAAGAAAGGTTGTCATTGGCAATTTTTTAAAGAAACATATCATGGCTCTAGCATGAATTACACAATTATTTGGTATTTTTTCGCCTTGTGGCAAATCCCTTAGCAGAAGGAAACTAAGTCACTGATTGATAATTTAACTTGATTTGACATGACCTGTATACTCTTTTTAAGAATGGCTTTTGAAGTAGTATCAAATGTGTGTATTTTTCAGTGGTGCCCCTTCTGCTGATGTTTTGCTTGTGTGGAGGTGCAGCAGCTATGGGAAACTTCAAGGCCATTCCATTTGATACAAAACAGCAGCTGATCTCATATCACACTGAAGGACAAGGAGAAGACAAGGTACTTCCTTTAGTGTAGTGTTATTGATGTATATCGTACTATATTTAGATATTTTTAGTTTTGAAAATGTGTTAATCGAAGTCTCATTTCCTTAAAATGCTGTATCTCAGACGTCTCTCATATTTCTCTCACAGGACATTCCTCTCCTACATGTCCCAGTTGAAGTTGATGGCGAAGCAGTGAATGCCAAGGACATCAACACCTATCAGGGGAGGGGGTATCTAGGAGGACTGGCTGACTTTGGAGGAGCCTTAGGTGGAGGAGCCTTAGGTGGAGGAGCCTACGGCGGTGCCTTTAATACTTCCAACTTGACAGCTGAGAACATGCACATGTACAACCAATATAACAACACCAGTGGGCAAATGAACGTGGATACTGGAATGATGACAGGACAAGAACACCACTTCTCCCAATACGGAGCTGGGGTCTTTGATGGGATGGCTCTATCTGAACAATTCCTGGGGGAGTATTATTCAAGTGTGAGTATCTTGAAATATCATTGAAAACCAGAGTATAATCCAAGTTCAATGTTTTTTAACTAAAGCTCAGTATTTGGAATTTGAATAGTGATGAGTTTGTTTTCATAATGTCTCAGTGACGAGTCACTAATATATAATTATCATTAGGTTACACTGCTGGGATGAAAGTCAGGCTTAAAAAAGCTGGACCCCAGAATATATTTTACAAAATATAACTCATATAGAATCATTATACAGTATGTAAAGACAAGTTAAGGCAGTATCATGCTATCACAATAGAAATGTCAGCATTATTGCCTTGAGACTCATGCAGTATATTTTAATTCTATTTTTTTGCAGAAATCCAACCATGCTGCACAGCAATCCCATCAGAAGGATGGTCTGCTGATATATGACTATGAGGGTCAGGAGTCTCTGGCAGGTTCTGTTGGCTGCTGCAGCCTTCTTGATAACGATGATGACCTTGCGTTCCTGAATGACCTTGGGCCTAAATTCAAAACCCTGGCTGAAATTTGCCAAGGGTCTTCCGTGGTGACTGAGTCTGTTGGTGCAGGCATTTCTGTCTCTCCACCTAGACCAGTGTCTCCCATCAGGCCCTCCACCCACACACACGTCCATACACACACAGAAACAATCAGGGACAGGGACCGTGTCAACATCAACACCCTCAACACCTCCAATGTAGCGTCAGGATCGTCCACCATGGTCCAGGAGGAGCGAATCACTGAGAGAGCCCAGGGCTTAGCCACTGTTCCCAAGATACATGTCCAGGACAATGTTGTGATACCCAGTCAGACGCTGCTCGTACAACAGCCTGCTATGTACTATGCTGCCACACCCATGTATGTTGTCGACTCCAAGCCCCAAGTAGTGCTCGTGGCCGGTGGCGCCCAGCAGGCAGCAGGTCAAGTAGCTCAGGTCGGGCTAAGTCAAGGCCTGGTGCAAGTTGGAGGCCTGCAAGGTAGTCAGGGTGCGATACTTATAGATAGACAAGTAGGAATGGGTGGAGTGGCAGGGCAGGCTGCACAAGGCCTCTCACAAGGAACCCTCTCCAGACAAGTGTTGGTGGTGGAGAACGGGTCCTCAGGTGGAGGGCAAGGTGCACGCTTAGCACAGACATTTGTTCAGACAGGACAGGGATCTGCAGAGCAGGGCTTGGCGGTCAGAGGTGAAGGTATGCAATTTTCACTGGGATCAAATGAAGACTTTACCCAGACAGCCACACCCAAAGTGCAAGGGAGCCAGAGAGTAGTTGTGCAACGTAAGAAGGTCTCAGTCACTGAAAGAAATATTGAATCTAGTTCCAGAGCGTAAAGCAACCCTTTTGTTTAGCTTATCTACAAATGTCACACTTGTTTTGTTATACTGAAATATATTTCAGTACACTAAAAGATACAACAGTATATTCATGTATCTTTTCATACAATAGATAGATTAAATTGTGGTAAAACTACTAAAAGGATAGTTTTGTTTGCTTGACAAAAAATGCAATACTATATGTCCTCATCTTGTAATAGCACAATACAAGATGATGATAGTGCTCATAGTAGTTGACACATGGTACAGTATTGACCACATGACTACCATGACTATAAAAGGCATACTAATACTATTTAGTAAAATGACTTTGACATATGTTGTGCATTAATTTCTTGTATGCTACCTGTCAGAATGTGGCTCTGTCAAAATTAGTTCAAAGTGTATACTTTACAGTATTAGCTCAAATTGGGAGCAAACAACAGATTTGTAAGAGGCATTACATTGCTGAGGGAAACCTTGGCAGAATATGAGGTGTGACTTCCCTTTTTCTCTGGTTCCAAGAATCGCCAGTTAGGCACAGATAGCTCTAAAAGCACCGTATTTATTTCAAGTACAAAGTATGGCTTCAGGGTGGGAACAGCCAAAGTAAACAAAAGACAACTAAACCAGTCAGACCGACAGTGTATACTTACCCATAAAACAAAAATTATGAATGCCTTATCTCCTAACTTAAGAGACATACGCACAGCCTAGCCACACCTACACCCTGTAGGGCAGCTATAAGTAACTGCTCGGTAGATTATTTACAACATGATGATCCAAGTCTAACATGAGATCAGAGAGTTCCCTTCAGCTCCCAACCTGTCAGGCTGGTGTAGGCAGGGAACCACTGCATTTGGTTGCAGCTGGCCTTATATCCCTGAAAGCTGCATCACAGGCCTGGAATCACTTGCACAATCAAAATTAATCAAACCATCCAATTGTAGCACCCTAAATGTAGCTCAACGGACAAATCCTCACCCCAATAGGAAAGAGAGAGGAGAGAAAGAAAAGTTAAAACTTTACGTAGTGCTCTTCCTGATGAGAACAACACAGAACACGTCTGTATAGGATTATTTTCAGAACTTCTTATGAAATGATCTGAGTTTATAGAGTTCTGATCTTTTGTCCCTCATCCAAGCTCCCGTTAAAATTACTATAATCATACTGTAAATCATCCCCCTTGAGAAGCACACATTCATTTTGAGAGTGACTAAGGCAGAGGAAGAACAAAGTTTCCGTAGTTAGTATCGTTTTTCATTTATCCATTTAGGCTTCGAACATAAGACTCAGTGCTCTGAGAACTTCCTTTTTGTAGTGTTGTGTTATTCTAAAAATGCTTGGGTTGCATTTTGTACTGTTTTAACTTTCGCCATGCCATAAGCTGTTCTGCTGACCTTTAGATTGTTGAACTTAGATAAACTGTAACTAATCAGGAACTGCTGTATGGGTGGCCACTGCTTCCTTTGAAACTTGTGGAACATAAATGAATGCACTGTATAACTGTTGAAAGCACAGAAGAATTGCAGAAGAATCAAGGCCCAAATGTTTAAATGATTTAGGGTACCAAGGGAATAAACTGATTATTCAGTAGACAACATAGTGGCCACAGACTATAAAACCAAAGAAGAGAATTCTACACAAATTCTCTATTTTATTGTTGCACTCTTTTTATTATTTCTACTGATTATGTGTTGGTTGGTAGGTAAACCAAGTGCTAATTCAAAACATCTCAGTGTCAAAGCTGTACAAATTGTGTACAATATCATTATGACACTATTTTTTACAAATGTATATTGTGCCATAACTCCCATGATATGTTGTTTTCATTGTATGTAAGTGTGTGTGTGTGTAAAGATATCATGATTTGGGTATGTGGATGAGCAGATTAATCAAAGATCGCCTTGCCAAGCACTGAGAATATTTGATAGAGTGAAATTGTTTGATATTGCTGTTCTTGCTATTGATGTGTGTGTATTTTTCATCTCAACTGCAATCTCTAGTTTTTAACATTCTGTATGTATATAGCATAAGCAGCGGACATAATAATACAAGTCTTTGTTTTTTCAGGTTTTACAACTGTCATAATAAAATTGAATTAAAAGCAGGCTGTTGTATTGGCCTTTTTCTGGTTGTGCACTATTGCTACATTACAATACAGACAATGTTAAGTTTTGTGCATGCATCAGAAATCAAACACTTAACACGTTTCTGAAGATGCATTTGACCTCACCAGTCATTTCACTATTTATATTCATTAAATGAAATGCAGATTTAAGGTTACTCACTTCACTGAATGGAAAACATAAAATACAATTACTGTGCACACCTATATGTTGCAACAAGTATATGGAAAGGGTAGAGGCATCTGTGATACTGTGATACTGTCTTCATTTAAAGAGAGGTTTTTTTTTTACTGATGCAATGTTTCAGTCATCCAGCTTGCAACAGGAAGAACATCATTCAAATGTATTTGTTTGCACTGCAAATCAGGTGCAAATGAATAGATCGTTCCTCTTTCTAAAGGACTTTAATATGATGTTTTGAAATGCTATAATTGGAAATGGATCGTAATGTCTGTAATACAATTTCACCACTCACAGTCAACTTTGCTGCTTTAAATTAAATAATAGACTTGAATAATTCTGTTGCACAAATTCTGTAAAGTATTTGCATACCAGTATTCATCTAATATACCCTTTAAATTTATTATTGATTTAAGATTATTGGTCAGAGTTTTTTTAAGTGACAGCATAGTAATTTATTTAATTTTATAGTATGTTTTGGTGCGAAGATCTATCAAATGCACATACAGTACTTAAACGGTTTCAAACGCACTGACTGTGGAGTTTGCCAGATTAAAAACATAGAATCCATTCCCGACCCACAAACCTACAGCATATTTCCTTGTCAGTTAAAACATTCTCCATTCAGTGAGGTTAAAATGTCAAAAGGATGTCGCTCTAAGCATTTTCAAGTAGACAGTGGTATGACAATGTGGAATGGATACAACTGGTGTTTTTGTAGCTGACTGGAAAAGATTCAATCTTTCTTCTCATAAACAAAAGAGAGAAAGAAGAAAATTGAGGTTTCTTCATGGTTTAGCATATGAGTCCTTTGTAAAGTAAATAAAGTCCAAAAAGAGCCAAAGACTAAATGAAATGTTGATGGGCAAAAGTCTAGTTTTCAATTTACCGAATCCAAAGCTGACACTTAGCTCTTTGGCATACATATTCTGCATTCAAGAATGCAATCAATCAATACCACAAGTTCATGAGCATAGCAATGTGAGCTGCAGAGGAGAGACCCGTGAAAGTCCAAAACATGCTCTACCACTTTCTCAGATGTCAGAAAACTGGTCATGCCGTTAACAGATGGGGTTATTGTAGGGATTTTACATTCCACAAGAGTTCATTTGTGTTGTATGTAAAAAAGCAGTTGTTTTTTTTTTAGGAGAATCTTCTAGATGTCAAGAGTCTGATTCAACGTGATGTCTGCATTAAGAAAAATACCACTGTTGGAATGAATGTGAGAGTAAATCTATGTCACAGAGGCTGCTCAGTCACATAGAAATTCATCATAGTGGGTAAAAGAAGGTAGTTTGTTATCTCACTGTCCTAAGGTATGTATCCCCATGAGCAAAGAAAGAATCCATAGTCTTAGTTACAACAAGAATAAGTTTTCTGTTGAGCTGCGAAAAAGTTAATAGTGAATTTTTTTGCACCCAGCAGGGACTGGTTCTCAAGATGATTAGCAAACCATAAATCAACTATGATTACCTCCCCAGGGGAATGGATGATTCAAAGGTGGGATTTCTCTTTGTCAAGACAGTTACTCTTTGTCATATCATATTTTCCTTCAGTTCTTTAGAAAAACCCTCCCTACACTAACGCTGATGCAAATGAGACGGGTTATGACTTCCTGTATATGAAATAAGTCAGCTATCACAGATACCAGTGACTCAACCATGTAAATTTTCATGTTCTAGTCATGGCAGTACATACATTCTCATACAGTAGTTGTCCTTGCTTGTGTCGGAGTAAAATTCTTTTACTTCAAGTTTTCATACTCTTCAAATACCTTATTTGGCCTAGCCCATTTACTGTGTCTTCACTGTGCAAGTTTTTTTAAAAATGTTTTTCATAAGTATTTCATTAATTAATGTTTTTTTATGTTAAAATGCTATTATAAACATATTTTTTCACTTGCAGACAGAGTTCACTTTAAGACACAGCTGTCTGAAAGTGAACCAATCCAAAAGGGTTGGAGGAGGGTTAATGACATCATTTACTAATAATTTACTTCTAATGAGATACCAAAAAAGCCTGTTGTGGTGAGTACTTTTTTTTTACAAGAATTTGCACTTTTGGCCATCAGTCATCTCAAGGCAGATGTTTTCCATCAACTGTCAGATGAGAAATTCCTGCTTTGGCTGCCATGACTTGGGTGTGGCCAAAAGTGAGACATATTTTTAAACTTGTAATCTTTAGAGCGTAGTTCAACAGCCTGCCTCAACTGTCGTAATAACAATGTGTGCCTGAGTGTCTTTTCAAGAAGCCCGGGTATCATATTAGCAAGTGTCATCATGTCACTGTCATGGTGTTCACTGACAAAGGATTTAATCTGTTGAGATTGTCAGTGATTAATGATGAGCAACACAGAGAAACGCAAGAGATCATGATTTCACAACAAGCTTTCAGTGTTTCCAAACTCAAATCAAGCGTCTACCCTGGTTGTTCTACAATGAATCTGACATTAAAGGCTAAAATTAAACTAAAGACATGTTGTCCATAACAGAGCCAAATGTACTCTCATCACTCATCAGTATATTAAAGGGTAAGGCAGCCAAATACTGTCAACCAAACCCATAAATAGACTAAAACCAACAATGCCTTAGTCTATTTCTCAATACTTTCAGACTTCCACAACTTGTTGCTCTCAGACTGAAACCCTACTATTGAAGATATGAATCACTTTTTTTTTTTTTTAACGAAAACAGCTGACTGCACCTGTCTTCTTTAGCAAAAGCTCCTCAAACAGGAGTAAATCATGTATTTGTTGAGAACTATTTTTAGCTGTGAATTTTGTGCACTAGCGAGTATTTACAGCAGCAGGAAGGTTTATAGGGGATTGATTCAATCTGTATGTATTCATAAGAGTTGTGAAGAAACATGTTGGCCAGTGCAACTGTGTGACTCACTGATGTGTTTTTAATAGTATGGAGGTCCTTGGCACAGAGGATGAAGCTATATCAGGCTTTGCCTACACAGCCAATACTTGTAAGAAGGATCAATTCATTGCTGGTTTTGGTCTTTTCATAGGATTTGTTGACAATAAGAAAAACAGAATATTACTAGACACATCCCATAGAGAGGAGGTGTCTCATGCATATTGTCTACAGTTTTATGGCAAATCTATACACATAAGTCACAAATAATTCAAGGACCTATATTATAATAGAAATATTGTCCTTATGCACCTTTAAAAAACACAATGATACAAGTATTGACAGGACTTGATCTTTTATTCGAGACTTGAGACAGTGAATGCAAGTAAATGTTACAAAACTGTGTTAAGACAAGACTTGTTTTGACAGTGGCAAAGCATGACTTGGAAAACCAATTACTACTTGTGTATTTTAGGTTCTAACACCACTCATGATCTTTCTCAGTATGAGCCGTATCTATGTGCAATATACATTTTGTTAAAGAGTTTTATTTCATCATGATCTGCACACTGCAATGCGTAGCTAAACATTTGCATCTCTAGCTTACTTATTATCTCACTGCACTATCCAACAATAATTATTATTGTGAGGGACTAGTTCACTCAGAACAGCAACAGTCAGTGTTTCAAAATCAGTGGCGAACATCATGGCGGACTTCATCCTCATCCTCTATTTCATCCTCTTCGTACTCTCCTATCTCGTCAGCAGTGGCATCCTGATACTGCTGATACTCAGACACCAGGTCATTCATGTTGCTCTCGGCTTCAGTGAACTCCATCTCATCCATTCCCTCTCCAGTGTACCAGTGGAGGAAGGCCTTGCGGCGGAACATGGCCGTGAACTGCTCAGAGATCCTCCTGAAGAGCTCCTGGATGGCAGTGCTGTTGCCGATGAAGGTGGCGGACATCTTGAGGCCACGGGGCGGGATGTCGCAAACGGCGGTCTTGACATTGTTGGGAATCCATTCGACAAAGTAGCTGCTGTTCTTGTTCTGCACACTCAACATCTGCTCATCCACTTCTTTCATTGACATGCGGCCGCGGAAGATGGCTGCTACAGTAAGGTAGCGGCCGTGACGAGGGTCACAGGCCGCCATCATGTTCTTGGCGTCGAACATTTGCTGCGTGAGTTCTGGCACAGAGAGGGCACGATACTGCTGACTGCCCCTGCTTGTGAGGGGTGCAAAGCCAGGCATGAAGAAATGCAAGCGGGGGAAGGGCACCATGTTGACGGCCAGCTTACGGAGGTCAGCGTTAAGTTGGCCAGGGAAGCGGAGACAGGTGGTGACCCCACTCATGGTGGCCGATACCAGGTGGTTCAGGTCTCCGTACGTTGGTGTGGTCAGCTTCAGGGTGCGGAAGCAGATATCATACAGGGCCTCATTGTCAATGCTGAAGGTCTCATCCGTGTTTTCCACTAACTGGTGGACAGAGAGGGTGGCGTTGTAGGGCTCCACCACGGTGTCGGACACTTTTGGGGAAGGCATGACGCTGAAGGTGTTCATGATGCGGTCAGGGTACTCCTCGCGGATCTTGCTGATGAGCAGCGTGCCCATTCCTGAACCGGTACCCCCACCCAGTGAGTGGGTGAGCTGAAAGCCCTGGAGGCAGTCGCAGTTCTCCGACTCCTTCCTCACCACATCCAGTACCGAGTCCACCAGCTCAGCTCCCTCGGTGTAGTGACCCTTGGCCCAGTTATTTCCTGCTCCACTTTGACCTGCATAATGCATGGTATGTTTAAAGACATGTTATTTAGGACAAATAATGGTGCAACTTTCTAATAAATCATCATTTAAAAAGGTTTATAAGGTTTTTAATGACTTTATTAATTATTAATAAATGTTCTCTTACTGCTTTATAGATCAGTAATGAGCAATTCATAAGTACATAAGTTATGCTACAGTAGAGGACCATTTCCTGTGCACCAGTCAAATTAATTTTTCACATCCTAGAAACCCAGTGTTGTCTTACTAATGGCTTACTATTGATCTATAAAGCATTAATAAATAATATATTAACATTTATTAAGCAATTTTCCAGAACATATTCATTACAACCCCTTAAAAAGTATGCTGTATTAGAAAGAGTCACACAAATACGATTTATTATCAATGACAAAATCTAAAAAGAGAACACATGTAAGCTTCAGTGAAATGTACATTAGCTTTTGGCTCAGAATTGATTACATTATCAAAAAGCTTAAAAGCAGCTCTTTTGCTTGCATATTTCCTGATAATGAGAATTGTAGAGTCATCTTTGTGGCGGAGATTATTGGCCCTGTATCCTCACTTGCAATCAGCACTGCAGCAGAATCTTCAAGTAGATTTCTTTTTTCGCTGAGTCACCACGAGAGCTGTCTCAGTCTGACACAGCTGCACATGGACTATGCATCACACCACTGGCACATCGCTGAGAGGCTGCAGAAGCTTAGTGCTGGTTGCGAATATTCTGCTGCACAGCGCTTTTAGGTGAAACTATGCACATCTTTACAGGATATGACAGCAGTTGCTGCCATATGCATACTATATGTGCCGTTGGTTCAGGATGAGTGGTGACATCGTGATTTATTATCCACTCACCAAAGACAAAGTTGTCAGGCCTGAATAGCTGTCCAAATGGACCGGAGCGGACTGAGTCCATAGTTCCTGGCTCCAAGTCCACCAGAATGGCACGGGGGACAAATTTGCTGCCTTTGGATGAAAAAGAGCAGAGAACAGGGGGATACAGAAAGGAAGTGGATGGAAGGGTGGAGTAAGATACCGACAGTCTCAGTGTGCATGATGTCAGCTAAGGATTATAGTGAACCGTGACATAAACTTCTGACTGTATTTAAAAGCATTTCTCCAACTCTCTCATAGATATATAACTTTAAAAGAATATAAATGCACCAGCGCATTTGCAAATGTAATCTTTTAGGTAAATAGCATTTTTGTTTTGAAGGATACTACAGCTCATCCATCAAGCTGGGTATTTAAAGGCTGCCTGCTGCCTTTTGTTTTTTCTTGTGCTCCACTTTGCTCCTCCATCTCTGTCTGTAACCAAACTGCTGCAGCATGCTGCACTGCTTAATCTTAACCGGTGGGGCTTTCAAAGTGCTGAGCTCTGCAGTCCATTCAAACAGACGTGATCTTTCTTAAGTCCTAATGTTGCTTGATGCTATAAAAAAAAAAATCTGCTCATCTATTCTTTAAATTTTTAAAGGACAAATGAATCAGTAGAATCCTCAATCAATCCACATGTGATAGTGAGTTAGTAGGTGACACTGGTGCTAGCATGCAGCATGGAAACAAAGATCAATATTGCGTGCTGTTGGGGAGTAGCATAGGGGTTGACAGTTTTAGTGCTATGTTGGCCTTCCTGTGCGGGCTTGTCATCTAGCCAAAGTGGATGACTGGGCACTGTTTGTACATGGATTGAGATCTGCACTGACTTGTCTATCTGTGAAAGCATCAGTCTAAAGGCACCAGAGCTACTACTTCATAATTACTGCAACTTCATCTGGTGGGCACAGCTTGTTTAGTAGTTGTGTGTAAAAACACAGGATGCATTTTTCAACATGTCATGACAATACAATCAAACACTGAGATGATACCGAGGCACAGTGAGCTTGGGGTAGAGACTGCAGATACCTGTACTCCCTAGAGAGAGAGAAAGAGAGAGAGAGAGAGAAAGAGAGAGAGAGAGAGAGTCAGAGGAAGACAGAGAGAGAGAGAGAGACAGAGTGAGAGAGAGAGAGAGAGAGAGAGAGAGAGAGAGAGAGAGACATATTTTAGAAGGTTCACTGTCCTAATTTTTCCCTGCTCTCATGGTGGGACCTACTTTCCCCTTGCAGCTAAATTAGTGACATACTGTGGCATTCAAAGCAGGTCTTTGTAGCATTAAGGTCATGCAAGGATATGAGCAATGGGTACAAAGCTGCATGTAGTGGTCATTTATTCAGATGCAAATATGGAATTTATTTAGGGCAAAGTTTGATGTAGAGATCAGTAGACTTGATTTTTACCTGATGCCTCATTGTAGTAGACGTTTATCCTCTCCAGCTGCAGGTCACTGTCACCTTGGTAACTACCGGTGGGATCGATGCCATGTTCGTCACTTATCACCTCCCAGAACTAAAACGGGACAAACAGGGAGATACGAACTTCAGTTGTTGAGCTTATACCTTAATATCTTATAAACCATGGTTTTGGAAGTAGCTGAAGCCTGTGCCTTGCTCTCCATCATTTAGTTATTGCGCATCTGTTTGGTGACAAAATGTCACGCAGCAGCGGGGCCCACATCACTGCAGCCTCACAGCAAAACCCAGCCCGACTGGACCCCACCCTACTCATATAAACAACTAACAATCCATCTCAAACTTTTTAAAAATTCATTTTTAATCCATTCCCTCATCCGAGAGACGCTAAACTGATCGTTTAAATGACTCAAGTCAATCGTTGCAGAAAACCCTAAAAAAAAAAAAAAGAAAATAATAACACGTGAGATGTCTATTTTTCCGTTAATTTCTCCGCTTCCTAAATTAAATTATAATATTTATACCTTCGCCCCAATCTGATTTCCACATTGTCCAGCCTGGATGTGAACGATTTCCCTCATGGTGCGCTGCGGATGCGGGCAGAGAACGTCCTGTCTGGTCTTCACCGGTGTCTGGTCTTCAGTCTGTTGCCGCTGTGTTTCTCAAAATCAGCACTTGCCTCATTTCTAGGGCGAGTGTTGAGCCGGCGAGATAGATAAACGTGCTGCTGGTCAGATGACGTTACACACAGCGCAGCATCCCAGTATCCCTGTCAGCCAATAGGAGCGCACCGGTTTGATGCAGTGGACCAGCGGATCCTGCCGCATCATCCCCCTGTAGCCTGACATCACCCCCTGTCCCATGCAGATTAAATGTTGCCTTTTTTGTCGCTTGGCTGAGGTTGTTCCATAAAGTCCTGACGACTGCTTTCCCTGCCAGGGAATGTTAAACGTTATCGGTGTAAAACTAGTTCTACAAGTGCTGATTCGATCAGATCTGTGCTGTGTGAATATCATGTTCAGGATCAGCACCTACCAGGCTAGCTGCACAAAACAGCCTACTGTTTAGAAAAAACAGGCAAAAAGAAAGCTAGCTATAAACTCAGAGTTTTCATGTTTTAGTTTGAATGATGCAGAGACCCTTATGGGTTGACAAAATGCTACAACCAGAGCTGCATTAACCCACTGTGGGACCCTGGGTCAAAAATTAGCTGTGGGCACCTACTGAGCCTCGGCCTCCCATACACATGTTCCCCGGCCCAGTCTGCCCAGAGACCCAGAAACCAACCAGTATCTCCATGCTGCAATGCTATCCTGTTTGCTGTATTTCAGTTTGATTGTAATTATTTCATTGAATGTAAATATGTTGTATGTATGCATAACATAAACTGAAATATTAAAGACATTAAAGGAATAGTAACATCACTGTAGGGTACTGGAGAAATACAATTTACCGAGCTTTAAGAATTTTAGATTATTCTCAAATTTGTGCCTAGTTTATAAAATTTTAAATGGTTTGGCCCCTCCTCCACTATGTGACTTTGTGTACACAAGCTCAGTAAGTTCTATTAGATCCTCCAGAATATCCTCTATAAAAGATCATACCATACCATTTTGTCGCACTGCATTTGGGCAGTCAGCTTTCTCTGTGAAAGCCACAACTCAGTGGAATGCCCTACCTGATGATATGAAGAACTGTAGTCCTATCAATGCATTCAAGACCAGACTGAAACATGTACTAAAGACCAATCGAGTTTAGTTTACATTATTTCTAATTGACATTGTGGGTGTATGTGATGTGCTGTGTGTAGCTTTGTATTTTGTATTTTGTATGGTGTGTTCTGTGTGTTTTTTGTTTGTTTGTTTGTTTGTTATGGGGCTTTTGTTTTTGTTTTGTTTTGTTTTGGTTTTTTTTGCTTTTTACTGTTTGTTGTTGTGCTGTTGTATGTTTTTTGTCGGGGACTACAGATGCAAATTAGCTTCAAGCTAACTCTGGTGCAGTGCATCTTAAATGTTTCAAACTGCACACCGTCCCATTCAATAAATAAATCAGTCAATCATTTTGGGAAATATGCTTATTCATTTTCTTGACTGATACCACTCTCATATCTGTGCTTTAAATATGAAGCTACAGCCAGGACACAGTCAGCTTAGTTTAGCATTAAAGTCCAGATGAAATAGTACTCGAGAGTATCTAACTTCCGTATCATGACATACTTACAAATGAAACAGGACAGATAGGCGGGACATGACGTTGGGAAGAATTTGATTGGAACATTGAATAGTGGGCATGTCACAATGAATTTTAGCTCTGTTGCGCTAAAAATTGAAGATTGATTGATGGGTGGGTGTCATGATATTATTGGTTTAAGCCTACATATGCAAGCACACGCAATATTTTGTTTTACAGAAAGAAAATATGATTGGATTTTCATATAAGAACACAAAGAATTTGTATTTAAAATTTAAAATTTTGCATTTTTTGGCATATATTGTTAAATTGATGTACAATATGAGCGAGGATGTGATCTAAAAGGGTTAAAAAGGCATTTTTCATTTCATCTCGACTTTAAGATTGGAAACAGTCTTCCTGTGGTGACAAGTCATTCTGCCAGGACAAAACATAGTCCAGCAGATAACCCCCCCAGAACTGGCAAACTTTCTACACTCTGGTTTTTTGTTAAACAAACAGGGTATAACTTTGTAATTTGTGAGATTTAGAGGTGCTGGTGGGCAGATTTTTTTTTTTTTTTTTTACATTTAGCCAGAGCAAGGATAGCTAAGCCCCCGTTTCAAGTCCCTTTCAGTCCCTATTGGATAACTTAAATAGGTGTGAGAGGGAGAAAAAGAAAAAAGAGAGATGATTGTTTGTTCTTATTTTTTAGTTCTTAAAAAGTTTATTTCTTTAAGTAAGGCCAGCCAACAGTGAAAATATTTGAATGTCCATTTAAAATTTGATTAAAAAAAAAAAAAAAATCAATGAAATGTCATGATAAAATCAACGACTCAGCTAATCCACAGTTGATCAATAAATAGTGGTTTATTTTAACAACAGGTATGGCTTATATACAAGTGCATTATGTATGTTAAAACACATGAAACCAAACAATCGGAAATTATAAATGGTACAATCCATGGTTTTTACATTCATTCAAATCTCCCTTCAAGAGATTCTGAGTCGCATGGTTGAGAGAAGCAAAACCTGAAATGTGTACACTGGGGACTTCATGTCTCTGAGACTTTTTAGTTCAAAACATTTCACTAGTCCATGTTATGATCTATGATCCTTCATATCATTGACGCTGCGTGTTTCCTCACACTTATTTACAAAAGGCATAACTAGTGTAATGACAGCCTGATGTACTCTGTTTCATCAATCTTTTATTCTTTTTTTTCTTTTTTTTTGCTTTTTCATCAATAGCTGTCTGCTAGTCTACACTTTCGCTGGTGCTAATGTTGCTTTGGATTGTTTTTATTGATTTCTACCTTAATTCTGCTCCAAACCGAGTTAAACCAATTGCTTATTAAGAAGGATGCAATAGCTCCCATCTGCACCATGAAATAGCTGCATGGAAGTTGTGAAAGTGGAAGCAACAGATCTCAGAGAAGACATCGGTTGTATTGTGCTGTGTCATTGTCTTTACACTGGTGATGCATGGGGGCTTGGCGATACACAGTTTAAATTTCTGCAGCAATATACACACTGAGACAGAGACACCGACACTCACAGGCAAGGAGGAATCAGAGTAATGTGAAGCTACTGACCACTGCAGTCAAGCCACTCTCTACTGCAGATGCCATGAATTCCTTATTAAATCCAGTGTCAACCCTGTTCCACAAAGTAGATCATATATGGGTCTATTGCAAGAGTTACTAGTTATTCCTGTATTGTATCTAAATTTCAACTCCATTTTCCCTTTTTTTTTTTTTTTTTTTTTTTTTTTTTTGCTTTTACTGTCAAGACAGCCAAGCTCCACCAAATCTGACATCACATGATTACAGGGCATTGTGCTTTGAGGCGCAGCAGCATGGCATAGATATGTTAACACATCAAATGCTCATATGAATATTTCAATGAATGGAAGTTTGCTGACTTGATAACCTATTAAAAGATCACCCTGAATCAATCTAAAATAGAGCTTTCATACTTTGATTCAAGCTGCATTTGAGGATGTCATTCACAGGAAAACAACCACAAAGAAGGTTTGCTCAATCATTCAGATACCTAAAGATATGTAAGCCTTTGTCAGTGCACATTTGACTTGGATTAAAAGAAAGGTGAAGTTTGGTGAGTAAAGTACTTGTAAGGTTCATTACAAGTGTATCACAAGGTTGTGAGAATGACAAAGTCTTCTGTCATGTCTGGAGTTGTCTTCTGACTCCTGAATGACACGTTAATAGGTCACCAATACTCCCTGGATGAATTACTTGTAATATGATATATACTGTGAGAAGGTTTTTTGTTTTGTTTTTTTATCACATTTGAAATGACAAGACATCATTCAGTTGGCTCTAAGGTTTTACAGTACAGTGTAATTACTATTGTTATTTAGCATGATTTTTATGAGGATTTTTGTAAACAGTGGTATATCTGCAGTTATACATCTTTCTAAGACAAATATTACAACCTCCAACGCTTGTACTACAACTGTCAAGTTACACACGGATCGTAGTCAAGTATAATGCTGTCCACAGATGGACATGGGCTTTGGAAGAAAAAGTACCACCTCAGAGTCTGTCAATTTAAGAATGTGAATATGTCAAGATCTGTAAGTAAGAATTTGACCTGTATTTTCACAAAAATGTGAAGTATTGCATTTTTCTTTAAGGTAAACTTAGTTGTGTGCGTGTGACTGTATGAACAAAATGACATACAAAAACTAGTGTTAATGCCAGATAGTGATTTGGAGAAAAACACACTGAAGGTTAGCAATGCTGTGACTGTTGGCAATCACATCAAACATTTTGTCATCCACGGGTTCATTTCAAAAAATATCATTTGCGTCTTTTTATAAGGTTGCTCGTTTGTTTTGCTGACACGTTCACAATTATTTTTCATGCTTTGTCCCCACTGCAAAGAATAAGGTGCCACCACACTGAGGTGTCACGAATACTGCAAGAATGAAGTATAGCTTTGTACAGTAAGGGCATGCCATGGGAGATTATTCAAAATAATACTTTGAATTTAAAAAAAAAAACAAAACAAAACAAAAAAAAAACTGAATCAAGCTCAACAACTAATTATGCATTTACTTACAATATCACATTTACAAATAAAAGCATTTGCATACCAGAAATTTCATTGACTCAAACATTTGAAAAAATAAAACAGTTTTTCAGACCGACAAAATATGGGTCACTCTTTTCTCTGATGTTCATACAATGAACCACATATTGATGAAAGCAATTTGGTAATCTCATCTCTCAATTCGAATTGATCAAATGTTGATACAGCCATCAGGCTTTTATTACTTTGAGAAATAATTTAAGTCATATTTAGTATTTCTGAACTTTGAAATTGGATTCATCTGATTCACTTATGCACATACAGTCTATGGCAGGGGAATGCGTTCGACAGTATTTCCCCCAACAGGCAAATACTGTAATTATACTGATTTTTGGCACTATTTCGACATTTAATTTTGGTCAGAGTAGTTTTTGGCGCTGTATTTAGAAAATCCCTCCAATTATGATTGTTAACCTCTGTAATGGCAAAAAATACTATGTAACATTCAGATGTTTTTTGTCCATAAAGGTAAGGCGATATTTCTATACAAATATGTTAGATGGACATTTCATTTGAGCAGAAGTACCAGTGATTTGATTTTTTTTGTTTGTTTGTTTTTTTAGCATCATTGCATTTCTCACCAGCCCTGGTGACACATCTCAGTGATTGTGGGTAAGTTTTAAGTCTCTTTAAAATGACAGACAGTGATTTCCCATTCATTTACATCAAAGTAGTTTATAGGCTGGTGATTTCCAGTGACATTCAAAAAAAGAGCAGAAGATATTGTCACATTGTCACAAACCAGCCTCTGGCACTCTCTCACTTGTGTGGTGTCATTTATTGGCTAAATGTAGGAAGGGGGGGCATTAAGAAACATACAGCAGCTCTGTAAGATATGTCTACTCAACTCCAGGTGGGGACAGTCTTCATTAAGTGCCTGAAGTCTGAGCAGGACAGTTTGTGTGTCCCCCCCCCTCCTCTCCCCTCTGATTATTCATGTGGCGTGGGCTGTTTCCTGTTGCAACCGGAAAGCTTCCTCCTGCCTGCAACACTGGATCACGATGACGCCACTCCGTTGATGGTGTTGTTTTCTGTGCTGGCACTGTCCCTGATGGAAAGGACACCAGAGTCTATGGGGGAGGAGACGGTGCAGTCCATTACAGAGGGGGGAACTGCTTCTGTAGGGCCTGAATCCGTCACGGAAGTCGGTATTGAATCTACAACAATGGAAGCAGGTGAATCCTGTGTGGGCTGAACAATGTCTGTGACAGTCAGAGCGGTAGACTCTGGAGTGGGGGCGTGCACAATGTCTGTGACGGGGAGAATGGAAGGAGACGACGCAGTGGTGTTGACAGTATCTATGACAGGAGGAATGGAGGAGTCCGCTGAGGGCGTATGGCCTGAGTCAATGGTTGGGGGAGGAGTGGGTGAAGGGGAAAAAGTGGCTGGGCTAGGAGAGGTAGGGGAAGGAGGAGAAAGGTCATTAACACAGGGAGAGGTAGAGTCTAATTGTGGTGGTTGGGAGTCTATTACAGCCGGTATGGGTGAGTCTCTAGTGGAAGGAGTAGATGTAGATTCGTCTACTATTTCTAACTGGATGGGAATGTCAGAGTTTGCACTAATGGAAGGTGGAGGGTCAGTGGAAATGTTGCAGTCTGTCATAGGAACAGGAGAGGGAGCAGGTGATGGAGGGAGACTGTCATGCAAAGATGGAGACAGGGAGTCTGCTAAAGGGACATGAGTGGCCTCTAGCAAAGGTGGGTCGAATTCTGGGGTGATGCTGTCGATGTCATTGCCCAGCGGGTTCGGGGATTCTAATGTGGAGCTAGGCAGTGGCTCGATGATGGGTGTGGTGCAGATCAATAAGGAGGCAGGCACAGTTTGAGGGACAGAGTCCAGTGAAGATGGGAGAGGAGTAGCTGATTCGTTTGCAGGAGACGGACCAGAGTCATTCATCTCAGGAACAATAGGATCCGTCAATGGCTCAACAGAATCCAGGACTATTGCGGGAGGTTCTTCAGCACTGCCTAAAAGTGGGTCTGTGACACATGAGGCTTTGTGTAAAGGAGTGGAAGATAGCAGGTGCTCTTTACTGGCAAGCATGATGCCGTCTTTACCCAGGGCTGCGATGGGGGTCGTGGATAAGGACGAAACTGAGTGACCGTTTGGGTCTTTCTGCTCAGGGTTGACAGGCTGCATCTCCGTGAACGTGGGGGCAGACATATCCCCCACCGATGGAGCGGTCAAATCAACAGCCGAAGAGGCGGTGGAGTCCATGGTGGACACTGCTGTGGCGGCTGCCTCGTGGAGTGGCGTGTCATGCACCCTTGTGTAGTCCCTGCTGCTCTCAGATTGGGCCAGCAAGAGGCGCTGTTCTCCAGGTTTCCTCGGGGGAATAAGGGGTTGACGGGTGTAGGTTTCACCGTCAGCCAGGGTCTCAGGGAGGGGCTGGTAGCGCGTCTCAGGCAGCAGGAGAATGCAGATGATGCAGATGAGAGTGCAGCAGGCAAAGATAATGTGGTGAAGGAAATAGCCCTTCTGATTGTGGAGCTCCATGATGGGTGCAGTCAGCATGCCGAAGCCAGCACTGGCCAGGACCAGGCCAAGACCACCACCCCTATGGTGAGAGGGAAAATGTTATTACCTGGCATGATTTGGGGATTATCCCCTACACCTAAAATCCTCATAAACTACCCAAAGGAAAGATTAAATTCACTACAATAAAATAATGTTTATGTATAGATGTATATGTTGTATTGTAACTGCCACCTAAATCATTTAGAAAGGGGAAACTCTCATTTTTGTCATGTATGCTTCTGTTGACGTATCACTGCCATTTTATCAGACAGCAGCAGAGAGTGCTGCAGTACCACCAAACATCCCCTCGTTTACATGCAGTCCCATTCCTCTCCTATCATTGCCTATTTTATCCACCAGAGGGCGCCCTTACAGCACTTTAAGCAGAACAACACCCCTTACATAACCCCAGATAATGAACATCCAGTGCTGTGTCATATATTCTCAGAGGGGGGTGGCTAATTTGTACAAGATGTGGATTACATTTGACACTGAACTGTAAGAGTCTGTTGTTTCCAGCAGTTCAATAATTTCATACTCTCTTTTAACAAGAGGTGGAACAGCTAATCCATCTGTAGGAACATGTAATGTGGTCAAAGCAAACCTTATATCTTAAACCTCTGTACTGACTGAATTATCAGAGTGATCAGGATAATTAAACAGGTAGAAAAAGAAAAGATCAGCATTGTTTACACCATATGCATTTCTTGCAACCTGATGGCTGACATTTATAATTTAAGATACATTCAAACTACAAGAGCGAACACAAACACATCAGAGACTATTCACCCAATGGCAAAGCATGTGTTATGCATTAGAAAAACAGCTGTTTTACTCCTTCGAGGAGTAAATCTTATTTTTCCACATTTCCTCCTACTCCTCCTCCTCCTCGAAGCGCTCTGTTGGTACAGTCCCAGTGTTTCAGTGGGCTTACCTGATCACAGTGGGTGTGATCTCAGCACAGAAAAAGATGCTCAGGTTGCTGACTGCGTGGGAGGAGAACATGCCGATGATGGAAAAGGCGATGGAGAAGTTCTTATTTAGTGTACCTGAGTTTTCTGCAGACAAAACAGGAGACACACACATGTGGCAATTTGCACTCAGTAACCTGTGTAATCAGTAAAAGCTCAACAGTTCTGTACATGTAAATAAGGGTTGGGAGAAAAAAAATGTGCAAAGGGTGCTGTTTTTTTCCAAGAAGCACAGCATATTTTGAATTATTAGGAAAGTGACATTGGTGTGCTGGGAGAAGAGAATACCTTCTGATAATGATTTCAAAGGGTGTAAATTAAGGATATATGGAAGCAAAAACAGGCCATAATAATTAAAAAAATTTTATCAGCAACTGTTACCTAATTGTGGAATTTAACAACAACTGAATACTTAATATTGCAATTTAAATATCACTGAATGTATAAGCATTCAAATATTTTTAAAATCTGTTTGAATATATATGGTTTCATTTCCTATCTTCCATTCTCTACTGTTTAAGGTTTCCAGTCACTCATCTGACTCTTTCTGCCTTGAATCATGTGACTGACAGGGCGTAACCTTACAGAGCAGAGGTCTGATCAGTTCCTTCAGGCTCGATTAACTATCCTCGGTAGCCCAGATATTCAAGTTTGACTTTTTTTTATCTCAAATTTTGGTGCCTGAATGTAACCAATCTGATTTACAGCCTGACTTGAATTTTGACATCAGAATTCAATTAACTGAATTTGAGCAACTTACATGGAGATTTTTGAAGCTGAATGTGTGAACTCTTAAGAAACGCTGATATCAAGTTTGTGAGGTTGTAGAATTTAAGAGTAGCTTCTGGAAATTCCAAAGATGGGGAAATGAAACAGATAGATACTAGATATTTCAACAATGCTATAAAATCAGTGATATTTGAATTTCAACATTAAGTATTCAGTAGTGGTTACATTTCACAATTAGATATACAGTTGTTTATAAAAATTCAAATTACTATGGCCTCTTTTTGTTTCAGTATATCTTTAATTTACCGCATAAAGCCAGAAAGATGGATTCCAAAGTCGAATATTTCAATTTGAAATTAAGTATTCAATTGCTTGTAAAATTAAAATTATTATGTATCTCCTCAACCACAAGAGATGTTAGGGTTTCTTAAACTGGATCTTTCATGGCATTTCAGAGTGTATCATCACTAATTTCAAACTGCACACTGCGAAAACATTAATATAAAGTGCCAATAAACTCTGGTCAAATTAAACTGTTTTCCGGCACTGTTTATTTTGATGAATCACCAAGGATTAGGCCGGTACACAGAAAGCCCATTCACACCAAAGATGGTTTGTTTGTTTTTATGAATAAGACATGGTGAAGAAAGCATAAAGAGGATCAGAGGGAACTGCTCTATGATCAGTTCCTGCTTCCCACTGGGGGATTAGCGGGGAGAGAATAAAGAGATTGATAAACAGAGGAGAACAGTAGAGGAAGGCTGGTTGGGAGATTCACCGCTCCGTAACAAAGAGGCTCACCCTCTTCCACACAAAGGGGATAAATAAGTGAAATGCTAGCCTTAATTTCATCTAGGACTTCATTATGAGTCTATGCAGGGCTTGTATAGCCCTAGTGAAATACTGCAAGATATGCAGCACATATCTAAAAGCCCATCAAGATAGCGCAGCAACCTAAGTGATGTGGTAGGAGTCGTTCCATTCACACTTGAATGTGGAGCTGATAAAAATATGATCCACCTGACAAAGAGTAATCAATTATTGATTGATTCAAAGTTTATCTACACAACCAAAACACTGCAAGTACAAGACTTGAGAGGAGTACAAATAAGCAGATGATCCTACCTATATTCAGATGGCCACTGTATTTCCCCAGCACTAGAGGAGAATAAAAGAGATAAGATATGTATCAGTGAGAAACACAAAAAGGTTACATTTTCACATTCAGTCAGACAATAAATTAAATCCAGGGGTCAAACATTAAAAACAAAAACACGCACACACGTCGGGGAAAGCTTGTCAACACACAGTTACAACACAAACAACTTCAAAGGGGAACATGAATCATGAGCATAACCTTGATGTGTTGACTCTGGTTAAACATTAAGTCAGGCTCATTTGTAACTCAATAAACGGACTTGTGTACCGTTTTGATCATCCGGAGCACTTTTTAGTACACATTGACGACAACAGCAGTTTGTAAATCATGTTTGACTACTCCATTAAAAACAACTAAAGGTAATGAAGCTCTCACGTAGTACACTCAACACGCTGAGCATTAGCATCGATAGCACGTGTGCTGGAGACAGAATTTAGACTAGAAATGATCGAGATGTCTCAAATGTAAGGACTGTCAGTTTGTGTTACTATTAAATGGGTTTAAACTGCCACATTTGGCTGATATTTCCTCCGTATGAAACACTGGATAGAAGGGAGAAAGATGGCTGAAATCAGTATGATGATATAAATACTTTTTTCCAATATTGACATATATTGTAATACAATAAATATATTCACACACAAGTCATATATAAAAGAATCTCATTGATCTTTGATGCGATTAACTGTCCCACTGTTATGCATTACATCAGACAAAACTCTTTTAAAATCCAATTTGCCTAACCATAACTCTATCTGAGTCATTCATTTGGACAGATTTGTTTTAAAAACAAACTTGTACAAGACAATATAATTATATTATCATAATTAGATTAGACTGTATTTCAATATTGGCCAGTCATCTCCTCTATGATGAAGGTTTCTCTCTGACTATGATTCAAAAAAATCCTGTCTGCAAAACCTTTTCCACATATTGTGTATTCAGTTAATTTAAGTTTAAGTTATTTCAATCGTCAATTTACAGATTTATGGATAAAGCTGTCGTACATATATTTATTGTTGTCAACAAATCCCATAAAAAGACCAAAAGCAACAATACATTAGTTTGTCTTTAAATACTTGCCAACTTCTCTATCCTGGCACTCTTCCCCAAGCTCAATCGTTGATACTGAAGATGTAAATCTTTTTAAAGAGGCTAAAAAAAATACATAGTTTCATTTTTGAAATAGGCTTAAGTAGTTTCCTAAAACTGGCACTGCAGTTTTTAGCAAAAGTAGTAAATAGTGTATTTGTTTGGGACTATTTTCAGCCGCAGATTAATACCCATTTCGTGCACTAGTGAGTATTTGTGGCACTCAGGTTATTGACTTAAAATAAACTACAACGTCCGTGTTTACTGTACTGAAGGGACATATCACCAAATGCAACTGTGTGCCACCGTTATGTTTTTTAATAGTTTTGACAATAAGAAAATACAGATTAACACCATTTTTAAGGCCTAATTTTGAGAGAATTTTGTGCCCCCAGAGTTTCTTTGACACAGAGTACTGACACAGAATCCAGGATATCCGAAGCCAGTAAACTAGACGTAGGCGTAGACATAACTAGACAAGACCTGCCTCAAGAAAGAGTAGAATTTCACTTGTAAGTGGATGTGTGTTCTTGATGAAGTACTCACAGTTGAGCAGGCCCAGCTGCAACAGTGATGCCAGAGCAGTGATGATCATGAACATGAGAAGGCCACCCCGTCGTCCCATCAGGCCCACCGCCGGGCACAGCGCCAGGCAGGATGCCACAGCGATGCCTGCCATGGTGTAATAGTCTGCATAGAAGTTGTGGAACATGGTGGTTTCCTGGGCTTCGGGGTCCATCATGCTGCGGGCGAAACAGTGGTGGATCCCATAACCTGTTAGCCTGGATAAAGAACATACACAATGCAAAGTGGTGAGGTAGAAGGTAAAATAGAGGTATATCAGGCTACAATGGCTACATTAGGGGATGCTAGACAGAAGATGTTAGAGGAAGGTTGTGGGAACAAAGGGATAAAATGGTATATATAAAGTGAAAAGATAAACAAGAACAGATAGCATATATACACTCATGTCTAAAAGATGAAGAAGTTGGGAGGAGATGGGAGAGGAAGAGGCACAGTTTATTATGTTTTCTCTCATCTTGAAAAAAACTGCACAAATGTAAATACAGACCTATTGACACACACAAGCACACACACCCCACAAGCATACACAAAAAAGGCAAGCAAACACTCACACCCTTTCTCCTGCTTGTCTAATGTTTCATAAGGATACAGCTCATGTAAAATTTATGGTGACTCAGGGAGTCAGGGACACCATGCACTGAAGCAGAGCTAAAGCTGCATCTGCCTAGATAAAGCTGAGGTCTCAGATGGAGAGAAGAGGAGAGATCTCACTGGAGATGAAAAGGCAGAGAGGCACAAATATGGAAAGGTAGACTGTTTGGACAAAAAGCAGAGAGGGCCGCTGATGAATGCTGTATCGAGCCGCCAGGTCAATAATGGCATCTTGACAGCAAAATATGGCATGTCTGACTGGCATGGCCTCGCCCTACACACACACACACATCTACAAGCACTCGCACACATTTGCTTTTTTTTCCTCTCTTCTCTGGTTCAGATGCTCCCACACATATTAGCACCTCAATCACATAGATGTCCAAATTACTTTCTAAGCAGCAATACGCATATGACAAATACTTACGAGTTGACACACAGCACAACAATATTCTTCCACAGGTTCCTTGTCCCGACCATTTTCACAATGCATGTCTTTTTGGGTTTCTTTTGAAGAGCTCTCTGCAGTTCTGGAAACAAGCAAGCCAAGTTAATATGTGACTTTTGAGGCGGATAACAATATTTGAGAGTAAGAGTTATTTCAAGTTATGTCATAACTTGAAGTGTAGTATTGCAAGGGATAGCCATTTTGAATAGTCTAAAGTTCAGCAGTTTTTAATCACCTTAAGACTCTCATGGTCACTGTTCATAGTGTAAATGCATTAGTGTTGCTTCTTGGTTATTGTACTCTTGTATCTTTACGTGGGGGGAAAAGTCTATAAAACATTACACACAAATATCTAAAATAGATAATGAAATAAAAATTTGATGACAATATACCAATATTCATTTTATACACTAAAACTAACACAAAATCACCCATCTTTTGCTAATTATCCTGCAAATTGTCAATTATCTCTCATTATCACAGATCATTGTGACAAAGATGTGTACTGAGGAAGGATATTTACACCTGAACAATAAACCTTACAGTAAAAGTAATTTAATAGTAGATTCTGATAAACCAACTTCACTGGAAATTAAATAATCTCATATTGTAATTCTAAGTAAAATACGACAAAAATATTTCAAACTTTAAAAAATATAGAGAAAGAAAGAAAAATATGAGTCAAAACACGTAAAAATCAAGCATATAAAATATTTATGTGCTGTCCTGCAATTTCTGTTTTCGTATCTGCCTTCATATACACAAATACAAAAATATATTCGATAAGTAAAATACAACAAAAATATTTTAAACCTTTCAGAAAAATAAGAGTGAAAAAACTAAAATAGCCTATGTACTCCAAACATATACACAACACCAATATAATCGTGATATACTGACATCAACCTGCTAATATTAAAATCAGGCACCAGTCGATATAATCTTGTCAAATTGACTTTCAAAGGAAACTGTGACAGCACTATGTGTTCTCCAAAAAGTCAAACAAGGACACCCCTGATTTATCGCAACCAGATATTGCACATGTATTTTTAATGAGAACATTTCTTCCCACACGACCGATCTCCTGCTGCTTTGTGAGACAGGTATGACAACGCTCTGAGAGGGCAACACCCCTGAGCCACTGGTGTTACACGACCTGGCACACGGAGGATGTTTTGGTATCAGACGGCGGGTTGCCACAGGAACACTGCTTTGCGGTCAACTGTATGTGCATGTTGACTCAGGCATGTGACAGCATTCCACACCCCCGCCTCAAGGTTATCTCTGGCAGTATCACTCAGGCTTTCCAGTGATCCTCTGGCAAGGCTACAAACCTCTGAGTAAGACTATCACAGCCAAGATCTATGCACATCTTTCGGCTCACTTTACAATCAGTATCAATTTCTTATCAGTATTTATACATGGATCTGCTGTGTCTAAATGCTTGGACATGTTTCTCAACTAGTCTGCTATAGCAGCAGTAAATGAGAAAGTAGGAGATATTACTTTAAGGGTTGGTAACAGCCAGTTACTATAAAAACAAGAGAAGATAAGCTCATGTCTGTTACAATGTACTTTTCCAAATGCTGCATCAGCATGTAGTCTCAGAGTTCTAAAGAAGTGCAGTCAATTTCACACTGAGTGGTTCCTCTTTAAGCCTTTTTTCCCAGAAGAAGCACCATTTTTCCAAATGTATTGATAACTACAGTAAGCAATAGCAGGCCAAAAACGGAAGATATATACCAAGGTAAACAGCACTGTTAAAGCTTAATACAAACACAATCTGCTATGACATTTTGACAACACAATCCACTCTGCTCTTTGCCTCCTCTACTAGCAGGTCTTCTGAGTACAGACACTAACAGTTAACCCGGGGTCAAAGTGCCTAACCCGCGTCCATCTGCCGTCTGTACACCATCATGTCAGCTCATATCCACCCACCCGAGCTGTAATGAAATTAATGAAGTCCTAAAGTGTCATAATGCAACGTTCAACACCCACTGCTACCGTTTGAGTGGTCTGTTACTATGGTAACCAGACAGTCAATGGATATAACCTTGTCAATCTGCCTTATTTAGGAAAAGCACAGCTGGGGATACTACAACACACCCTGTGCTTGGAAAAAAAAGAAAAATAAGCTCAGAAGATAGCACTGTGGCAAACAAATAATGACACAATGGCTATTTTAGTGAAAAACAAATACAGTAACATATACATCCCATAATCATCATATCAAAATGTAAAATGTAGCCTATTTAGTGCTTATTTCTTTAATTAGTGTCAGTATATTCCTTACCTGTGAGGATGTTATCTGTATCGAGCTCCATGTTCACCCGGTTTTTCTTTGCTATGTGTCCCATGATCCACTTGGAGCGGCAGTACTGCTGAGTGGCCAACAGCCAACGCAGTGACTCAGGGAAGACCCTGTCAAAATAGACGGGGGATGTCCTTGTTAATAAGACATGAAAAATGAGTCAAAATGAAATGAATCCTCCTTTTAAAAAGGCTTATTGAGATCTCATTTAAGCAGGGTTAACAGTATTAAATGCATAAAGAAAACTGTACTGGAATGCCAATGTAGATAATAAATTGCTTTATTACATATATTACTTTCATCGTGGTTAACATCCTTAACGGGAAATCAGTCCATTGCATCTTCACACACACAAACCCTCACACACCATTTACAGGTATTCAAATTAGCTTAAACCTGAAGTCTGACGGAACAACAAATAAACATGATTGCAGTTGTTTTCCTATCATTGCTTTTATTTGCTACCTTCTATTATCTGGTATTTAGTTTTGTTGCCCACACATTCCTCTGAGTGGTCAGGCATCTGCTTGCAGAGATATGTTAATCTGAAGATAGCTGACTAAAACAATGCCAACATCCCTCAGTTGGTTGGATTTCTGTGAAACAGATGTCTATGCAAGTAAAAGTGCAGGTTTGCAGCACTGGTTTTGTTTTAAATTGTTTCTCTAAATCAGCAAACTTAGATCATCTGCAGTGTTGAACTGTTCAGCCCAATCAGCTGTATTGGTGAATTTGCAGAGTCAGCCATTTTATCGGTGATGAATTCAGTTGGTGCCCATAAATGCTGTCTAGCTTAATCAAGAAAAGTCACCATGGGGTCCATACTTTTCCCCAAATCCTCTTGTGAAGTTCGGCCGATGTATTTTCATATCTCAGTATCATATGCTATTTGGACGGCACTATAACATGTTTGAAATACCAGAAAGAGGGGGTTGCCAAAATGTGTAAGACAGCTTCACTATCCAATGCCCAGTTATATAAGAGAGAGAAAGATCAGTTTCACAACCTATTTTATGTCCTCTGTGGGATTTTTTTTTCAGCCAACAAGGCCATGATTGCATCAAAGCAGATGACAAACATGCTCCAGGCACCTCACACATCTTAGCCACCTAACCGCTCAGTGGTGAGGGACATATCTTTGCATGTGAAGTCCCTTTCATCATCAAATGTGAGGACAAGTCAACCTTTAAAAAAGAAGCTTCCACATTTTCCTTCTCTCACACATCCATTCACCATTGTAACAGTAACTACACTGCTGTCTGCCTGACCTCTGCACTGTATCATCCTCCTGCTGTGGAAATCCCCTTCGATCGGTTCCACTCTCTGTGTCCCACACTGATTGAAGTGCACTATATCACCGATATTGATATGTGATCACATTAGTGCTTTAAAGTACTATTTCTGAGGGAAAACCCCCTTTGTTCTTTGGGCACACCATGGAGGCATGCCAAGGTCTTTGACACTCGATAAAATCTATTTTCTTGGATTTTCTTCTGCTGACTTTGTACACATCAGGAGTTTTTTAAAGCCCTCTGTGCCATGGTAAAATAAATGAACACACATATGTTTACTGCTTGAGCTTTAGCAAAAGAAACTGAAGTCACAATAGAGGTCACTAGAAATAAGTTAATGAAAAGACTTTACATTTAATTCTGCTGGGAATTCAGTGCTGGAACATGTACTGTTTCCAATTTTATCATTGATGAACACTGTACATCTCTTGACTTAACAAGGTTTTATTTGGACTATACAAATGCTGGATGTTTACAATCTAAAACACAGAATTCCAATGGAAATGGCATCACAGATTGTAACAGTAGAAGAGTCTCATGTAGAATTCAAACTAAAGAAACACAAACAAAATAACGGAAATATAAGCCGAGTTTGCGCCAAAGTGCGGCAAATGCTTGGGTCTTTTTCCTTACCAGATGTATGACAGCATAAGCAGCAGAGGGCAGATGATGACAGCCTGGAGTACCTGCCAGTCGCGACAGAGGTATGCCACACCTGGCATCAGCAGCTGACCTCCCAACACCACAAAACTGGCCACCATGGTCATGGAAAAACGCCACCCTGGCAGGCACAGCTCGATCCCTGGCAGAGAGAAAAAAGAAGGGCAAGAGTGTTATTAGGTTTTCTGCAAAGGACAAAGACACAAAATGGGCGTGTGCTGTATGACATCAAAGCAAATAATACTTTTTCCAGATTTTCTACCCTCACCAGTTGAATTTATGTAAACAGAACATTAGATCTGATTTTTTCTTGCACTGACAGAAGCATTCACCTCTGATTATGTGAGGCAGACAGACCACAAAATGGATTGCGAGGGTGATGTCGTCCTCATGAAGCCAGTTTTACGTTCTGATGCGACACAGACGTTATTCCCAAGCCGTCATACATTATGACTACTACTGTATTTTTACTGTAATTTTTACCACAGCAAAACATCTGGGTTTACACTTTTTAAAAACTAAACCAGTGGAGCCAGTGCCACCCCAGTTAAAAAAAAAAAAAAAAAAAAATGTGTGTCAATCCTGCTGAAATAATTTGTTGATTGAGATTAAATTCATTCCTTATAATTTTGATAATCAATTAAACTTTTACGTCACTTATGCCAAACATTTACTGGTTCCAGCTTCTAGGAATTTTGAAGATGTCACTTTGGGGCTCAGCACAGAAATGTAAAAGGAATTTTTCACAATTTTTTGACATTTTACCAATTAAAATTAATCCAAAAAAAATAACTGATAGATTAAATCAGTGTCATAAACATGTGTAGTTCACTTTGGAGCTACAGTAAATGTATAATATTGTGACATTAAATAAAAGCGATGAATCATTGTCTACAGTTGTTGTTCAGAGACAGTAGACAGACCAAGACAGTAGCCTGCTGTGAGAGTGAACTAACTAGAAAGAGGTTCCTTGTGCTCATTTCTCCTCTATCAGAATGGCACTGATTCATTCACTCGGTCATTAGCATGCACACCACACTGGCAGCCAGCGACCACAGACAGTCAAGCCCTTTAGTTACTGCAGTGTGAGGACGGGTTCACATCAAACCACAGAAAGTGAACACTACTGTAATGCTGCTATTCTCCTACTGCCCCAATCATTTGTCCGGCTTCATTCATTCCTTTTTGTTACATGTCACTTTTTTTTCCCTAATTAGTCTTTTCTACTGCCCAGGAATGTGAACAGTCTCCAGATGGGCCTTTCAAGGTGACAGGGCCAACATAATACAGTGGGTGTCGGCAGCCCCGCTTCATTCCAGTGGAAAAGACCGGAATTTCAATTAGGACTTGCCCCCTTCTGAGGACATGAATAATGCTCTCTGTTCACAGACACTATCGCAGCTGGAATGACAAAGCCAATGAGTGGAGAACAGGGCGATGGGTGCAAGACCTGCTGAGTTTGAACCAACTAACCTTGAGTTTCCTTCTCTGTGTGCTGCTGGGAGAAAAGTGACGGTTCACTGGTTATGGACTGCATGGGATTTGAAATTCTTTAGTTATGTATAAGGCGTCATGTGCACCGAACAGGTCACTGCATTGTGACCAGAAAGTACATCCTGTGGTGTGCTATGGAAAAGTGCTCACACATGCAAACATACAGATGTATAATAGTACAAACAATATTATTAATATAACCTTGTGAATATATATAAAATATGCCAAATATTCTGTAGATCACAATGCAGAATGAGGACCAGAGGTTATGAAAAGGAAATTAGGCCTGAGCTCCTTACTCTTGTTGATCCTAATCCTCCACAACCCACTAGATCAGCATTCCCACAATGCCCTGCTGCAGTCTGTGCCCCACTGACATAAATCTACCACTAACTAATCTGATATCACACAAGAAACTCACAAAAGATGCTAACACATGGTCTCTGGGGTGACAAAGCAAGTGGGATATACACATTAATAAAAACAAAAATAGACTTTTAAACACATTTGGCCACAGACTGAACACCATGCGACAATGACGTCATCAACAATAGCCAATTAATAATGACAATAATCCGCAAAGAAGCTTTAGTTGGTTTTGCTGACTTTGGCAAAACAAGAAAATGAATCACAGCCTCTGGTACACGTCACGGCAGCTCACTAGCCTTCTATCCAGTACACAGCTCAGTCAAGGAGGCCCATTGTTTTACAACTGAAACAGATTGGTTGACCGCTATAGGCACAGTGCAGCCACTCCCTGAACCCACATGCTAAGGTCATGACCTTTTGCTGGTCATATGAGGTCCTTATGGCCCTATGCCATGATTTCACTGCCTGATCCCGGCCACTGAGTCAGTCAAGTTTATCTTATACAGCGAGTCTATGGTAATTCTCTACACTGAAAGGTATTGGATTTTTGCCCTGTGGGACTATTGGCACAGATGTTTGTTGTGATTAATTTTTATGGCATAATTATGATTTATTTTTAGTTGCATCAGCTGTGGCTGCAAAGGCTGGAGCTACAGGCCTTCTTGTAGGAGTCACGGATAAAAGCAGAGTACAGCTGTACTGCAGTTGCCATCCTTCATCTCCTCACACATCTTTTACCTGCACTGCTGTGAATTTCCATGCCTCACGGTAAATACTAGTCTGGCTCTAGACCTCTGAATCACCACCCCAATCCATTTATCAATTTATTGAGGGATTCAAACACGTCTGGCTGCTGTTGTGCTAATTAATGGCTCTAATCCCACCAATCAGAGCTTTGGCAGGATTAAGAATGGGGACGTCATCTTCCTAATTAGCTTGCTAGCTACCTAGCCACATACTGTACATTCATTGTTGGTTTGGCTTTACACGTGAGATTTGTTGAGAATAAGAAAAATCTAGAAAATCACCAGCCATGTCCTTTAAAAATAGTGACACAAAAATGGCTACAAAAATGGCAGCAAGCATGGATGGGATACAGCTGTGCAGGTTGTTGCAACTTTTAAATGGGCATATTTCTTCAGCCGTTGTGAAAAAGTTAACTGTTCCTTGCAATCACTACCATAGCTCCAGCGTCAATTGAAAAAGGCGCCCGCAGGACAAATGCTTCACTGGCTACTGATTGGCTGAGGCAAAACCAAACAATATACAGTAACCCCCCCCCCTGCAAACAGAAATTGGCTAACATGACAGGCTAAATGAATGTTTTTGTAGTGAGCGGTTGGTCTACTGGAAGATGTGGTGCCAGTGGCCAGCTGGCACCAAGCCTGCCAGGTCTTTGAGACTTAGTCATCTTCTATTTGGGTGACATGACCGAGCCCAAGCAGGTGTCAATGAGGAATGCAAGCTTACGTATTAGATGTAAGCTGGGTAAGGACCTCTTTGTGACCTTTTTTTATGATTGTAACGAAGTATAGACAGGTGACTAAATAAAGGAGAGCCCAAAATAAAAGGTCTTTGTAAGGTGTTAGGCCACCACAAGCTACCAGAACAGCTATGTTCTTTGGCATATTGTAGATTCTACAAGGAACTTTACTTGAAGTTAATACACAAATCTTCCAAAAGATATCCCCTCATTTTGTGTTTCAATGATGGCAGTAGGGAGTACTGACTCTCCACAATCCACAATCTCCTATAGGTGTACAGTTGGGTTAAGGTGATGGTGATTCTTAGACCATTCAGTGACTGCTTGTCCCCTGTATGGAAGCATCTGCATTTATTGTTTTCCCACTCATTTACTCCGTTTTTTTCTTTAATTTGTAGGAGAGCCAGGATGAGTGAACTGCCCACCTTCTAAGCCACAGATGTAAATTCTTTGTGAGACTAAACTCAATTTTAGCAAGTATAAAGCTGCTCATTAGTTTTTGGAGTGCTTCCTCTGAGTAAAAGGCCAGTGCAGCATTGTCAGCAAACAGCATTTCCTGACTAGGACCCAGTGAACCTTGGCCTTGGGCTTAAGTTACAACAGATCGAAGAGGTTTTTGTGTGAAGGCAAATTGCATCCTCAGTGGAGGCCATATAAAAAGCAGCAAGGAGGAGAAGATACCAAACTGTGTGGGGGCGAGTGCACAGCCCTGTTAAACCCAGAGTCAATCAGGAAAGTCTCTGAGAATAGGACACACCACTCTTAAGGTGTCCTTCACATGTTAATAGAACGTAATCATCCAAGAGGCTACATGGCAGATAGCCAATGCCCTGATGGAGTATGATTAGACTTCTTCTGCTGACAAAGTGAAGAACTTTGTCAGGTCAATTACAGGCAAAAATAGAGTGGTCTTCTTTTCTTGTGGCATTTGTTTTGAAGTTGTTGCAGTGAGCAGATCCTGCTGATGGTAGATCATTGAGATTCTGGGTACATATATGCAAGAACAAAGTACAAGTGGTTATTTGAAATTACTGTGGCAAATAAAGAACTCTCCGAAGGGATATTCCATAGTATTTTTCACTCTTCTTTGATTATATAGGCTATAGGGTGACTGTGTCAGCACACAAATATCCTGAGGTACCCTCCCTTCCTCTAAGCACTGAAAAGGGGCTATTGACCATGAATAAGATCATACTCATTGATTAGTCCCTTATCTGGAACTGCAAAGAATGCCAACCAGCCCAACTAGCCACAGGCACTTTCCTTTGATCTGTGTGCTGATATTCTCAGTAATCAAATCGTAAGTAAAACAATACCAGGAGAATATTTTCTTTTGGTAATGTTTGCATGTGAGTGTATTTGTATGTACTAACCCCCACCCGTTCCTCCCACACACAGAAAGATCAGCACAAAACTAAGCCATCAGCTCTCCAGGAGACACCAAATGGGAATACTGACTGATGAATAGCTTGTACTATGACACAAATACAACACTGAGAGCCAGACTGTCTAAACACAATAGATTCATTAGCCAGAACAAAGAATAATTGAAACAGCTTTTATTTCTTTTTCCACTTATCAAAAGAAAGTGCAAAGGTTGTCCATGCTGATTTGGCCAATCACTGGACTTCACTCAGGAATTGGTGGCGTGAGATAGCTTGAGGTTATGTCATGCACTGTCTTTCTGAAGAAATAAGGGTTAACCATGATTCCAGCTGTGGGTCAATTACAACACAACCAATAGGTCAGCCAGAGGGAAGCAGATTTACAGTAAAGACATAAAAAAATAAAAAACAGATGTAGCATGGAGCCTTAGTCTAAGCTGTGTTAAGGGAGGAAGTCTGCTGAGCAACAAAAAATGCAAACTCAGCACAAAAGGGACCTTTAACCCTTCACAGAGGGAAATAAACCTGCACCTGCACCTTAACCCATTTATCAGGAGACAGCTAGAGCAGATTGTGGGGAAGGATGAGAACAGGTCAACCTGTGTATCATGGAAAATACCTTCCTTTGGCTGAAAAACATTTGTGCCCTGTACAGTCAACAGTCTGCATCCCACCCTGCCTCTGTATATTTCATCAGCCTTTTCAGACAATTTTTAAAGGTCCTTCTATTGGCAGTACAATATCTCCGCAGTGGTGTGAGGCGGACCTGGCTGCTATCCTCAGGGAGGGATAGCCATATGGCGGGAAGTTAAAAGCTTCTCTTTTCAGAGTCCAGATCTGGACAATGTCTGGCATGCACTCCTCAGATCAGGCTAGATTGAGGAATATCCATTAAGGACATACACACAAACAGTAAGATCAAGACAGGTAAAGAAGGGAGGTAAGCAAACCAAAGATGCTGTCTGTCAGACTGTATCAACTAACAGGAATCTGACATTCAATTGACACAAAAGGAAGCCATATACACAGATAAATACACACAGAACCTCTGTCCTTCTGTGGTTCCTCTTGCGTCTCATCTGTGTGCAGAGAGATTAATGCCTGTGGTAAGAGGAGGGCACTGCTGAGAGAAAGCACTTCATTACAGACAACACAGAACAGTGAACAGAGGACAAGACTGGCCTGGCCTCACAAACCTGATAAAACACTATAGCACTGCAGCGGGGAGCATACATCACAGATCATCCATTTACTCCAGGATTAAAAAAGGAAGGAAACACAGACAGCCAGGGAACACACATGCCCATGTACTAAAAAAAAAGTCTCAATGTATTTTGGGCATTTCTGTCCTATATATCGTCCACTCATGACCACGACCTGTCTCTAAGCACAAGACAATCCATACAAGTATATGGCGCTCATTCAATCTACATTTATCCTTGCAACTACACCACTGACCACCTTTATTTCTATTTATGTGAATTTTAAATGTTTCTCTCAATATGCATCTACCTCAGGCTGCGCCCGAGGGGTTGAAAGCTCAGGAACAGTCTGGGTCAAGTTTGCTCGGAATTGTTCCAGAGCATGAGTGGAGCCAAACCACAAAACTGAAATGCATATTATTGTCGCGATAAATCCTCGAAACCTTGACTGAGCTGACGTAATAACAAACACACTAACACTAAGGTCAGTCAAATTATAATTTCAACACACTTCAGTACAATCTTAAAAACTAACCATTATGATTGACTGCATGCATTACAAAAGTACAACAGAGAATAGGTCACATATTTTGAAAAACTCACTTTTTCAGTGCTTGTGCAATTACATTTGGGTCTCTGATGTGCCAACTAACACACAACATGTGACAGTAGACAACCCTGTTGTATCCTTGATGCTTGAACTTGTTCGGGAGCCTCTTCTTGCTCAGGGTCTGACTCAAACACATATTGTTGCACCACTATGTTTTCTTTGGTAGCCATGTTTCTCCCAGAGTTCATGTTCAATAGTTGCCATGGTGGTGTGTATCCGTACTCATTTCGGCACACCCCATGTAAGAGGGAGGTGAGGTGAGCAGCAGCTCATTATTATTTAAAGGAGAAGGCACTCAAACCGGCCGTTCTGAACAGGGCTGTTTAGACAGGCTGAAAAGGCTGCTGTAGTGCTTGATCCTTGTACCCAAAGCATGTCAGAGACATTTTATTAAGACCCCAGGGAACTAAAATAAAGACAGTGTTTCCCCTATAATAGTACAGGCCTGGCAAGCCGCCAGGCCAACAAGAACCCCCACCAGGCCAAGAAAATATTTTTTAATGCCAAAAATAATGCCAAATATCCATTCATTCGGAAATCAATAGCATTTGGGAGCCTCTGTGCAGCATTGTTCCGAAACGTGAGTTAACCTCTGTGTCGTTGCCTAGGAAACCCTTGGTAGTGTAGCTCCTTTTAAGGAATACGGAAGTGTGTAAAATGTGGCATAGCAGGTGAGTGAGTGGTTGAGTAAGAGAGCGAGCAGCAGAAAAGT
Source organism: Thunnus maccoyii (assembly GCF_910596095.1). Taxonomy (NCBI): domain Eukaryota; kingdom Metazoa; phylum Chordata; class Actinopteri; order Scombriformes; family Scombridae; genus Thunnus; species Thunnus maccoyii. The sequence continues at coordinate 16,879,517 of NC_056544.1, forward strand.
GACAGTGGATGGGAGCGGAGCAGAGGCAAAGGTTAGCAGTAAAGTGTCAATCTGGCAGTAAATGTACAATACAGACTACAGTGTTTCAGTTAATAAATGCTGCAGCTTCTCAAGACCAAGAAAAGTCACGTCTGTTGTTTCCCAAACTGCTGGAAAAGTGAAGGGGGTTAGCAGCAATGGGTTAGCCTAACCTGCAGACACTAAACACAGAAATAGAGAACAGAGAATTATGTGGCTGCTGAGTCTCCCGCAACCTTTCACTCAGTTGGTTATACACAAACAAAAACTCAATAAATATTAAAAGTTAAAAAAAAGACACCAAGGAACTGTGTTAACTTACGGAAAAGGGGTAATATGTCACCTTTAATGGCATCATATCATCAACCTCTCTTCCCTGTGTTTCTAGTGAAATGTATGCATGTGTGTACTTGATCTTTTCCCATTCTAGTCCAGCACATGTACAAAAGGAGTGACAGCAAACTCTACCCACACAATCAATACAGTCTGACTGTCTGGGGCGTGTCAACAACAATGATAACAATAATAACTGACAGAAATTACACTTGCTACCCTACAGTAAGTCTAACAACCATGGACTTCTCTCTCTGTCTGTCCCTCTCTGTGTTGCATCTTCTCTTCCCCACATGACACAAGTCCATAAGAAGTGATCACCTACATAAAATTTAAGTATCTTGGGACAACAGAAATAAAGTATGCACTTGCACTTCAGCCTGGACTCAAAACAAAACCACAGCAGAAAAAACAAAACAGAAAACAAGGTCATCTCAGCGCAGGGTGTGTTTCCATTACTGGCATTTTGCGGCACATAGCGACAGGTGAAGTTTTCCAAATGAACTATTATATTAGATTAACTAAACGGCTACTCAACGCCAGAATTGGCTACTGTCACTTAACAAAGTGTGTTTCTTTTTGTTTTTTTGACCTGTTGAGGTCACAGTCATTATTTATGTAGCCACTATATTGTCTGGAAATGTGACTTTATATACTTTTCACAGTACATGTGCTGATAAATCTGACCATGATATTCAAGTTTCCTATAGCTGTAACTACCATAATGGCAACACCATTTCATGTCAACCTTGTCCATCCATAACAATATGAAAGATCTGAAAGAAATTTGTTTTTACTGGAAGACCAAAACATAAGATACAAGGAAATAGTGGCTAATTTAAAGATCCCCCCCAGACATGTTTTAAGACATAAAAATCCTTCTTGACGCTTTGACTAATAATTTTTTTTTTTTTTTTTTTGTTCTTTTTTTACAAAAAAAAGTTCAATTAACTTGTTAAAATGAATGAATATGCCCATTTCAAAACTTTAACTGCTGGACACAAGATGAAAAGTCCATCCTCAGAGTTGCACACTGGGCCACGATTGGCCTCCAGACTAGTTGTGATATCACAAATTATACTCAGAGGTACCTGCATTAAACTTAAATAGCACAGAGAAACTTTTCTCCTTCAATAGATTAATGCAAATTCAGTCTTCCAGTCTCAAACTCTGCACATACATCATGCTGCACAATGAAGCTCAAACATCCAGCTAAGAATGAGTGAAGGGGGACTTTAAGTAGTATCTTAGAAATATATCATGTGTTAATCAAGAGAGAATCAAACCTAAAAAGAATACCCCATCCCTTATTTTTTAAAAAGTATATGTGGTAAAAAAAAAAAAAATTAAAAAAAAAATTAAAAAAAAGCAGGCGAGTGTGTCTCACAACATTGAAAATAACTTTGTCCTCCTGGATTATGACACAGAGCCATAATGAGCATTTATGTTAAAGGTGACTGACAGAAAAGTCATTCGCTCTTTGTGATACATGACCCAAGACTGTGACAGAATCAAAAAAGACAGACAGGAAAAAGACTGTGGCCTTCTTCCTGTCTGTCTCCTCTGTATTTCTGACAACAAGTCACCTCTCACACACACACCCAGGACATGCATAGGCATGCAACCTCTGATTCAGACATGGAAAGTGAGCATGTTCTCTTCTTAAGATGAGTTTGGAGACATTTCCTCTTTACTGTAAGGCAATTATAGGGACTCCTCAAAGTAAATATCCTGCCTTTAAACAACACTTAATGGTTGCCTGTAGGAAATGAAAGGTATGATATGAAAAACATTTAGCCCATTCATACATACACATGTGATCACACACACACTTAAACTGGAAATTACTCTCCCTTCAGTCAGGATCATCTTTCACATGAAACATTTTTATAGAGAGAGACACAACTCTTTCACAAAGGGGGTTTGCTTTATGTGCTCTGTCTTTATGTGCACTGTAAACTGCTACACTTATATTTGGTGTAAATAAATACTTCAAGGGAAGGAAAAGAAAAAAAAAAACATCTCTCTCTCCTCTCTCCTAGAAAAGCAACTGACTTAAGCCCCAAATAACTGATGATAAAACATGATATAATACGTGTAAACAAAAAGCGAGCTCTGGCCCACTGCCCCAGAACACAATCACCTCATCTCAAGCTGATCACAAAATTCTCACACAAACAAACCCAGTGCAGCGAGCTAGCATGACTCAGCTAGTTGATGTGCAGTATGTGTGTGTGTGTGTGTTTGTATGTGAGGGGTGGGAGGTGAGGGTTTGTAGTGGTGGGAGTGGGGGGGTGGTGGGGGTGGGTGGGGGTGGGTGGAGGGGGCAGTGTGTTTACTGTAAAAATGCATTACTGAGCAGAACCATGAAGCTCAGCTATAGGCACTATGAACACTGCCTAGCCTGCCTGCTGCTTTGATGCTACAAAGGCTAGCACACACTGATGGAGCACTGTGGTATAAATAGCGGCGCTGCATCAGATGACTTTCTATAGCTATCGGCTTTGCTATTTGCTGTTTGACTTTGGAGCCAACATGCTGTAGATCAATGTAATAAAGAGATGCATTAGTTTGGTTTATGCGAGAGAGGGCTTAATGTTAACCTGCAGAAACACTTCATTTGCAGTGGTGGTGCGACTATATCACACTGCCTCTCAAGTCTAGAGCTCTTCAAGAATCAGAGGTAAAAAAAAATCTTGCTTTCTCCTTCCAGTGCCCACATTCTTCTCAGTCGTTATGTTAAGTTTTTTTTTTTTTCTCCTCATACTAGTTGCTGGTCCCCGTTCTCTTTTCCATTCTCTCTTTTCTCTTTATTTCTGTCTCTCTGTGTGGCAGTTAGCTTCAGGAGCCGTATTAAGTGTCACATCACATCAGCCATGTTGGGCCCCGTGGTGGGCCTGAGTACGACAGGATATTCTGGCGGAATGGATAGTAGCTGTGTGCAAATTGCTCTGCGCTCTTGAAAAAAGGCTCAAGCATTTCCTCACGACTCGATGGATTAGCTGCTTCTTGTCTCCAGGGTACAATGGGTTAATGAACAGGGGCGTCAGGGAGGTTGCTGCCCTTTAATTCCTATACCACCTTATTCAAAAGGATTTACAAAATTGTCCTGAAACACAAACAGATGACAGAAATTGTCATCATCGTATTGCTTCTTTCTATTTAAAATCATAGAATGAAATGGTGCCCAGCATTTAAAATGCAGGATGTAAGACTCGCAGTAATTGCACAAGGATTGATGAGAAAGGGGGGATTAGTGTTATGTCTCCAGTGCAAACACTCCAAGCTGGGATTTGGCTCCGATTTTCCTTTGTAAGCAGAGTCAAACAAAGCAAGCCACTAAAGAGGGTCATGTGGTTTTCTAATGTTACATGCAGAAATGTCATATGACTCACACACCGTCAAGACTACAACAAATATTAGCCTTTAGCTAAACTCTTAGCATATGGCCAACTTTAGTTTTCATGCGAATGCAATAAACACCCGAAACAGAATGCCTTGAAGTGGAAGGATTGATTCTCTCCAGTAATGTGTTATTGAACGACTGTGTTCCTACTCTCAGACCAGCTCTAGTGGAGTTTTGTCAATACAGAGTGGCTGCAGGGTAAATATCATGTGACAGAGGCCACGCATGATCAGAAATAAGGGCGGCAGTATAGGAACACAAAACCTATACAAATAAGCATGGCTCAAACAAACATCTGTCCAGCTAAGCCCTTCACGAGTTGAGTTTACTATATAGTACTGCAGCAGGCTTTTTTTCATAAGGACATGATTGTTTAGTAAAAACAATGGAGCAGCTTATGAGGGGGAATTAGTTTGATTATTATTTTATGAATATGTACCCAACTGAAATGGGAAATCCCTCAACAACAGCAATAAGGAAATATAATTGACTGATTGGATGACATGTCTGTAGCCGACTGCTTATTTTTATGCTTGTTAAATGAGGAACTGCAAGCCTGAATTATAATTACCCATTTCAGCCTGAAGCAAGAAACCGTGAAGAGCCTGTTTGCTGTTGATGCAAATGGATCCACATGAGTTATCTAACCACACTCCACAGTCCTGGTCCCAGGTACTACCTGTCAAGGGCATAGCTTTGGTTTTAACTTTGGTAGGGATATATTTTGTCAGACAGCCAAAATAACTGTGTATGTGTGCTTGCTCTCTATCACTATTTTCCCTTTCATAGGCACATGCACGCACACATGCAGACACAAAGAGCCTGACTCTGTAAAATGTTTACTGAATATGCATTTTGCTGAAAGCAGATTTGTATCATGATTTTTTTTCTGTTTTTTTACATATTATTTTATTGATAGACTACTTAACTATAAATCTGAGACCAAAGTTAATATTTAAAAATAACATATCATAGACTGTCACAATAAATGTATAGAAACCTGTAGGTAATGTGCTGCTCTGTAACTCACTGCTGTAAGGTTTTCAAACCTCACCCGAGATTCTGTCCTTTAAATTTGTGGATTTGGGCGACACAATTTAAGACTTTCATGACAGAGCCACTGCGATGCTCAAACCTATCTTTAAATCATCTCAAACATTTCTATTTGTATTATTTTTCATTCAACTCCTGAACTTACGGCTAGATCTTTCACTATGACGTCAGAGATCACCTGAGAGGCCGAAGTTCATCTGTCTGTGTGTCTGTGACATCAGAGATCACCTGAGAGGCCAAAGTTCACCTCAATGTATGTCTCTGTGCTGCTCAGGCTGCTGTTGACAGGATTTTTATGATGAAATGATGCCTCACAGTCACAAAAAAAAAAAATCAGTTGGACAAGCTGTGGCGAATTTAGCTCATAAATAATGCTCATGTCTTGTCTGTTTAATTAAAGAGCATGTCTGAGCAACAATCACAAATTAGCTAACAACACCTAACCCCTGAAACTAAATATAATATCAAATGATCTTAGTTTTGTCCGGTGAAGTCGTTTTCGATTCTGAGATGTTTGGAATGTTTAAACTATAAATACTAACCGCTTCAGATTCTTCACCTCACTGACTCCACTACTGCTGCTGCTGCCAGGCTGCCGCTAGTCAACAGTGTGTACAGCTTCAAGTTGAAGGTTGCCAGACCATGAGATTTGGTATCCCCCAAATCCTGCTCTTTCACTCTTTATCATAACAGCACTCTTTTTTGTAGAAAACACACAAACTTGTCATCTCTGCAGAGATCTTACTGTTAACGTTACATGGAGTTAAAGCAGATAGATTGTTTGAGATTGGTAAGAATATTGGTAGGGACAATCCAGCAACACCTTGATATTGGTAGGTACATGTCCCTACCGTCCATACCCAAATGTACACCCATGCTAACTGTAGTTACTTTTCCACAAAACTGCAGAAACTTTAACCCTAATACCAGAGATATTCTTGCCAACTTCTACCACTCTCAGACATTGCTTAGGTACTTGAATATGATTGCAGAGGGTAAGGTTACCTTTCATAAGGCCAGTCGCCTTATGAAATAAAGAAAAGAATGCCTATAAAATCACAGCAGGTTGTTTCGTGACCACTTCATTTACTCTGCAATCACTGCATTGCAGATTGCAGACAGTATTGTGGAATTGTAAATGCAGAGAATGTAAAACCAGGGTAGACAATGAGAAAGCAGGAGTGGGAGGCACAGAAGGTGAAAAGTAGGGACTGAGAGAGGTAGTGGAATAACAAAAGAGGTTAAAACCACAGAAAGAATTATAAGAAGAAAATAAGGAAAAGGAGATGTAAGAAAAAAAAGCATCATTCTTCACTCTGACTCACAATAATTGGACTCTGTAGACACAAATGTCGAGAAAATACATAGAAACACAGATAGATATATTAAGAACCACCTGAATCATACAATACTGCAGTCCTCCCTTGCGCTTGTCTTTTGTAACCTGTAATGTGAGGCTTACAATTTACTAATTCAAACATTTTGATTTTTCTGTTTTTGTTATTCCTTAATTTGACCCTAAGTGTCTCAGAGGATATTTGCAGCAAGAATGCTATTCTACTTGTCAAACAAGAGCCAGAAATTGGGGGAAAAAAATACATATGATAAATAAGTTTGTAGAAGAGGAACGTAAGATATGTTGAAAAATATTGACCCTTAGACAATTATCATGCAGACCCCCACCTTCTGAAGAGTGCCGCTGAGCTATTGAACCATAAACTGTAAGCTAATGTGAAAACAATGAACGCTGATGTCAAGTTCATTTAAATTTGATAAGATGCTGTACAGTTTAACTCCACCCTTTTGCCTTGCTCTGTCCCACCCTCCCTCCTTTGTCCTGGGAGCGGACTAAACGGTCCTTCTATTTTGGGAGCGCGGCGGAGCTTTTCAAGGTACAGAATATAGTGTGGAGTAAATTAGAATGACAAGGACACTGAGGGCCCCTTCCTTCATCATCTCGCCCTTGCTCCCTCCCTTCCACTTCTGCAACCTCCCTCTGCATTGGTCATTTACTGCGGCCAAAGAGGCTTTTAAGGATCCATCACGGAGACCAGAATGTGCATCAACTGCACAGCCAAATTGTCAGGATACAAACGTCCCTTCCTTCCCAATCTTTGCAATTAGTGTAATGTTCCCACTGCACTGATTATTTAAACCTTTTACTGTTAAAAGACAAAGTCCAATCAAAGAGGATTCATTACAGACTGCACAAGCTCTCCCTGCAGAGATGGGTAAAACAAGAGTCACCCAAATATCGCCCCCACCCCCTTCAGTCATTATCAGATTATTTATTAGCAGTAAGAAGGATTAAAATCTCAGGGAAAGACACATGGTTGTACACTTAAATGAAAATTAAAGAGTTCACTCCAAGGGTAAAGAGGCTGGCAGTTGCTCAATAATGAGAATTTATCCCGACAATGACACTCAGTTTAATAAATGTTAGAAGGTCACTGCAACACAATTACTCTTCTTTAAGCTGAATGCTACCCTCAGCTAGGGACATGAATTAAAGTGAAATAGCCTTTTGATTAGGTGTGTCTTGTTGTTAATGAGAACAGCAACAGTGGGGAAAATACGGAGGATTAAGGATGGGCAGTGTGGACAAAATGAATATTGCAAAAATTATCACAGTGCTGATATGTTACAGTATTCACTTTGGCATTCAAAACCACATGATGAAAACTCAAATCATATTAATTCATATAGTTATTAAGTCTTTTAGTGGAAATGTGTATAATTTCAAATGTATACGATTCAATTCTGACAGATTTTGATTATAATCCAGATTATCTTTCCTTAACATATGAGATTTTAATGTCTGAGATTTTTTGTTTGCAGTGAAAGCGTTAAATGTATACTCAGCCCTAACAAAGTACACTCCCTACAACTGAACCTTAAGTGCAACAAAAGCAGCCTTACTTTCTAGACATAGAGCCAAATCCCAAACAAACCAGTTTGGCCTACAGGTAGCTAAGTAGCGTTCCATGGAATAGGGCTGCATTTTCTACATATATTGCTGCATTGCTGTTGTGACAATGGGCCTTTATAAACTTCCATAAAACTGAAACAATTAAACAACAAGCTTTCAAGGGCCTACAGAAAAATGTCTCTGCAGGCCAAGTTTGTCAGCAAACCCAAAGACATTCTGGATATTATGGTATTAGGGGAAAATATTCACCTCACAAAGTCAACGCAAATGTCAACTGACCGTTCTCTAAAGTACCACATCAAACAGTAACTGTTCAGTCATAGCTTGACAACCATAACTAGCAATAGTCTTGCTTAAAATGAGTTGGCCAGAAACGTTAAAAAGTCAGAGTTTTCAACCAGCTCACAGAGTTAGCATTTTTTAGCTAGCTAGCTACAGCTGATTAAATCTGCTAGCGACAGTCGTCATTTCAGCTGTCAAAATAGACTGTCATTGACTAGACATTTTGTTTCATTCTGTGCCAAATCGAAGACCAATTGTTTAAAAAACTACAAAGTATTTTGAGTGGTAAATCTACCAGCGTTATCATTGTAAACTGCATATGCGCCATGCCCAAACACAAAGCTTGACAGGTGAAGATACAGCAGGTCAACAAGGCAGGGTTTAGCAAAGGGTCAATTAGCACAGGACTGTTAATAGAGAGTTAAAGACTTACTGAGGACATAGAGAGACAGGGTGATTCCTGCCAGGCAAAAGCCTTCAAAGAAGCGCAGGGTGCTGAACATGGGGACGTTGACAGAGAAGGCCACAGTCAAACCGAACACCAGCATGAACAGTACCGATATGATCAGCACTGGGTGGCGGCCAAACCTACAGGAATGAAGTAAAAACATATTTTTCGACTAAGGACAATTTCAGCTTAAAAACAGAGTTTTTGATCCTACACAACTGTCAATACGAAAAATCTTACCAGTCTGCAAGGATTCCAAACACCAGGTATCCGAAGATGGATCCAACCAAGAGAGAGAACTTTGCGATGTGGACTTTCCACGCTGAGTCACACACCAGACTCCACTGTAGAGACAAACAAACAAGGACGTTAGTTCCAAGACATTTATGCTGTGGAAGTGAAAGATGAATATTGCTTTTTGAGGGAGAGATTTTTCATTTACTATCACTCTCCACTGGGTCTGTCTTATTTATAGGCCATTATAACCACTCAAAACACATAACACTGAAATATGAGAAGGGTACATATTGTCCTGATTGTCACTAGCTTTGTCTGTTTGCTGCGTGGTGGTCTGCAGGTAGCGTGCAGTCGGTGTATCTGAGATTTTTTACTGCAAACAGCTGTCTGCTGCGACTGAAAATGCTGCTGATGAGAGCAGTGAGACTGAACCCAAATAGTTACGTTTTGGCCCTTAAATCCAAAACAGTGAGCTTAAAGATGCTAAAATGCTCTGAACAGCTGAGCCAGGTGACACAGAGCCAGGTGACTTTTCTATTTGATTCTGTAATCAAGTATCAAAAAGCAGTATGAATTGTCAAAATGATTCAGTGGAGTTTTCCAACTCCTATTAAATGTAGAGATGTCTATGCAAAGCCCACATCCTGTATTCAAATGGATTCAAACTGGCACTAGGCAGGTTGGGAAAGCTCATTTGTCATCCGTAAATCATCATTAGGGATTAAATAATCCCTTATTTTCTCATTCAAAAATCACGGGGTCTACATAAAAAATATATATATTCATTTATGCCTCCTCTCATGTATGTTTAGATGGAAAATTACAGTCAACTTTGCCGCTCCTCATTTTCTGATGAAGTTTCGGTGTCTGAAACTTTCCACCCCGGCAGTAGTGGGGATTCCTAGAATGCAAAACAATGCAGTGTGTGCCTGCTTCGCATGTATCAGCCTGTTTTTTTTTTTCTCCTTCACAGTTGCAAGTTTTGACAAATGGACCCCATACACAGCACAAGCACTGATCGTAGAGAGGTACAGGAGCAAATGGAAAGCTCCTGCAAAATGCTGCCTGAACTTGTGACTAGGACATCTATTGATTTTATTATTTAATAATCCTATTAGAGTAGCTCATCCTGACATGTAAAGAGGATGAATTTAGCAACTTATGCTTCTCAGCTTTTTGTGCTGACAGAAGCAGTGGCCACAGCAGGTGGATAGCCAGAGAACCTGATCAACACTGACATTAATTCTGACCAATTATAAACCAAACCTCATCACTATTAAAAAAAAAATATATATATATATATATATATATATATATAGGAACAGAAAAGCTGCCATGTCAAGAGAAATCATATTTGTTTCATGCATCAACTCTACCTTGTGATGAAATACAAAATGCAGTTTGTTCTTACATTTTTCTCAGAGGGGCTCTAACCTCTCATAACCTCTACTACAGTGACCTGTTCAGAATGGAACGCTCCAGGATTACTAAGAGCCACCCAGCCATCACATGATCCAGGCATGCCACTCATTCATGGTTTCAGTATCGATGTCAGCAGAGAAAAAGACACACGGTAGGCAAACAAGTTCCTGTTGCGCAATCACTGCACAACCAAGGGTATTTAAAAATCTGGAGCTGCCCTCCTCCAGGACTGTGACAAACTGGCATATGCACTGAAGTGAAACTCTGAGTGTGCAATAACTTGGGAACAGGCACTGCACAGCTGGATGATAGTTTGGTGACTATGCAGAAGAGACATCTCCGGGTGACCACAGACAGATGACCAATGTTGTAAAATACCAACGCATCAGCATTCCCATGTCACATGCTGGAGACAAAGCAGCAAATGTCTCACAAGTGTTAAGTGCTGTTGAAATGTATATCCGAATGCTTGGTTTTAATTGCCAGAGTATCATTAATGTGCTTTATTTAAAAGCATTTGCCACTTCGCATGTATTATTAACCAGGTCTCTCTCCTAGCCAACTGACCGAGCTCATACACAATCATTAATGGACACTGCTTTTGGCATTAGTGGAAAAATATGGACAGACTTTCAGCTTTAGCAGAGCAGAGACATCCCAGCACAGTGTGGCTCAATCTAAGCATGAGTCCAATCAATGCAGCTTGTCTACTATGCACCTATTATTTCTGTCAGTTGCTCCCTTACTATTGTCCTGCTCATTTGGGAGTAATGAATAAAAGTCAGTGTGTAAAGTTGGGTTAGAAGCATAAATCTATTAGCTGACAGAAATGCAAAATGATGAAAGGCCAGAGGCCAATCAGTTAAAATCCCTGGGGTGTCTGCTGACCTCTCTCAAATGACTGGACTGCAATGATCAACCTACACCACCAAGTCTCATTAGCGCAGATGAAGACACTCTCAACTACAGCTGCACATTTCTGCACTCGTTGAACTACAGAGTAGTGGGTGGGGGGTTACAAAGGGAGGGTGCAGGCAAGGAGGAAGAGAGAGAGATAGAGGAAAGCACGGGAGGAGAGAGGAATGAAGAAAATGAATATACCAATTATGAAATGTGGAAACAGAGCATAGAAAAAGAGATGAAGAGATATGCAAAGAAAGAAAAGTATGGAAATGATACCAGGCTAAAGTGAAAGGGGGATAGAGATGCTTAAAAGCAGTTGTGAGGAAAAGACAGAAAACACATGGAGAGACTGCTGCATAGTTACTGCCTAGCAACAGACCATCGCCGTGGTTATCAGGCTCTTTCTGCTTCCAAGTGCAAGTTTTAGCACCACTGCCTCACCCATGTGTTGAAATCCTATAATGTGGTGGGTGTAGGTGAGGGTAAAACTGATGTAAAAGGAGGGTGAGTGAGAGCAAAAAAAATAAATCTATGCTACATGTATTTACTTTCAATTGCGGTTTTATAGAACAGAGAATTCAAGGAGGAAGCAATACTCATATCTGACATTGGAGCCTGAGAACATGTTTAGATATCTAGTCGTGACCATGTTTCAAAAAAACTGTCATGCAAATGTGGCCTCTGGACTATACTATACTGTACATCAGATGATAAACACAAACATTTTTGACAAGCTGGATGATGGCAGTTATATTTTCCTGCAACCAACAGTGACAGATGGGGAAATAACAAACCTTTACCTGTCAATCTATTATTTATTGCCTCCTTTTGTTGACAGTGAAACCATGACTACTGTACACTTCTCTGTCACCAAAGTGTCCTGATGTGTTTTCACTCCTACAACCTAAATTCCATCACACAATCCTAAAAAAGCAACCTTAAAACCATGTCCAAGGGTCAGGCACCCCACAGTGTTCACCCCTCCCAGTTACAAAACAGCACTTATCAGAAACGAGCCTGCAGCACACACACACACTCTTGTCACAAACACGCATAGAGCCTCAACAGAGTTTTATCTCTTGGTCACACCAGTGTCTTTTCCTCCCAGCTGACGCTGTGAGTGGCTGTCATTATGTGCTGACTGGGTATCTGCAGTGGGGTCATCGCCTTTCGACAGCTGAGACTGTTTCAAAGTGTCCCACACTGATCCGGGGTCTGTGGAAGGAGCCAACCAGCTGGATAAACAGTAAGAAGGGACACAGTGCAGAGAGGCCTGCATGGGTGTTCATCTTCAGTATCATCTTTCAGATCTATGGGTGTGCAACCTCCAGAACAGTGATACTGGGTCTGGGTGTACCCACCAATGTACTTTTACAACATATCTTTCTTATCACTTCCATACAATACTCTAACCTAAATTCTTAGAAAAATAATACAGAAATAGCACTAACTGCCACTGACATACTGTATAATCGCACCGGGTAGGGCTGCAACTAATTAATTTCATAATTTCTCAATTAACTCGTTAATCAGTTTGTCTATGAAATGTCAGAAAACAGTGAAAAATGCCTGTTATAATTTCTTAGAGCTCAAGCTGACATCATCAAATGTCTTGTTTTGTCCAACCAACAGTCCAAAAAGATATTCAAATACATATGACACAGAAAAGCTTCAAATCATTACATTTGAGAAGCAGCAACCAGCAAATGTTTATCGTTTTTCTTAAAAAATGGCGATTATTCAATTATCAAAATAGTTGCTGATTGATTTTCTGTCAATCGACTAATCGTTGCAACTCAAATACTGAGTAAATTCTAGATTTGAACTGCTTTAACATATGATGATGTTGTAGTTTTTCAGTCCAAACAGCATTTCACAACTGAGTATTACAAAAAGAGGAAACCTAAATTTAGTTTTAGACACTAAAATTATCATCAACGGCTAAATGCCAAGTGTGTCTGACTAATAGACAAGAACCTGAACTGTCATAGGGGATCCATGGAGAGGTTATTTCTTTGCTTTGAAGAGGTTCACAGGCCACTATTTCGGGCAGCATGTACAGCTGCTACCCATCTGCATGGGAGCAGAGTAGGGGAGGTTGCAGAGAGACTGGGTCTGTCTCTGAGTAATGATACATTCTCATTTCTAAGGCTCAGTCCAATTACGTAGGACCCTGAGGAGAGCTTTGACTCAATTAGAATGGGTCTCCATATTAACCACTTTGGATCCTTCACCACCACCTCAACCTTCGCCGCCTCCATCAAAGCCTTCTTTCTGTGATGTCCTGAGAACAATGAGCGATGGGAGATGTTCAGTATTCCTGTGCTACTGATTCTAGAGTTTAAAAAAACCTATATGGCACACAGTGAAAACATCTACATGTACAATATACATCTTGTCCACGTGTGATAGTAAAAATCAACAGCATAGTATGGGCTTAGAGTGTGTACACTCTAATAGAGAGACACTACTGCGTTTCGTCAGTTTTGGCACTCTGCTTTTTAGGCATCGGGTGTCACAGTAGCTGCGCCCAGTCATGTGAAGTTATGCCTTTGCAATCCAAACACAGGGAGAAATGCCAAGTCATCACTTCCTGCTCTAGTGTCACATCCCACTTTCTGCGCTGTGGTAGGAGAAAGGGGGCCTTGCACGAGTGAGAAGCAGGTCATCGACAGAGGCAAGGCGGATGACCAATGGGAGAATCAATTCCGCTTCACTTTTGGCTCCACTTTGGGATTCGTCTGCATGCAGCTGGACTCAATTTCTCCTGACGGTGACCTTGTCAGAATGTCGACTGCATGGGTCAGGGAAGATGAGCGCAGGCAGACACTTCTACCAACTGCTCAGGCCTGTCACTGATCTGCAGTGGTGGTAGTGTCAACATGACATTCTCTGTATGCGTGCAACGGCAACACAAATATCTACAGGTTGCAACGCCTGCATAAGGATAGCTGCAGTGTTTTCAGTGCTAATCCTTCATAAAACAAAAGACTTGTGCGTTTTCAACCCATGAGAGCGGAGACATTTTTTGATCGTTTGTAATATGGAAACACCCAATCAATTTCATATGACTTCATAATCAGCTGCAGTTTAAGAGTATTTTAAAAGCCCTGATCCATAAAACAGTTTATCAGCCTGGCCTCAGTTCATGCGACCCCACCCCCTAAATTACTCTGTGGACAGAAGATTTAATCAGTATGTAAACTGTCCCTCAGTTCATTACTGAATCGAAATGCCACAGCTGCATTTTATTTGCCTTATTTAAATGGGGACATTATCAGTGATAAGCAGATTGGCTGTTGGCATCACAGAGGAAGCCAGTGCAGGGTGCCACAACCCCCTCCTATTGCACTGAGATGCTTCAAAGCCTGTCTTCAAACTCATCCTGATAAGCCTTTTGATTATGGCATGTATGCCAAACTCTTCAGAGGTAAAGATATAGCAAATTAATGTGCAATTTACTGTCCTCATGTGGGGGGGTGGGGTGTATCTTGATTTTAGACTTTTTGTGAGCAAAACTGGCTTATCTTTCTGTTTAGTATTAATTGCATTCTGTGAGTCTTTTCTATGAAGATTGAATCACATTATCCTATCAATATTCAAGTTTACGCAGAGTTCGGCGGATCAAAGTTTTATGCTTTCTTCTTGTACAAAAATAAAAAACTTGATATCTTTAAATAAGCATGCAGAATCCACAATGGGAGAAGAGCTGAAAAGCTGCGTAACGGGGTATAAAACCCTTCCTCCTCCAGTTAACACACTGTGCAGACCAACTAAAACCACTGCAGGCCTATACTGTCTCCTCAGCCTGGCCTGTAAAGATAGGAATATTACAACGTTATACTGATGTGATATAGAGGTAAAGACATCACTGGTAGACTGAAAGTGCCTAGAATGAGACCTATAAGAATATCTCACTGGTGTTTGGTTAGGGCTGTGATGGGAGGAGGGGGGATTTGGGGGGGTGGACGGGTGAGGGTGATGTTTGGCTAGGGATGGGGTTGCATTATTCTAGAGAGTGCACTAATGACCTTTGCTCCAAATCAAAGGCTCCATGTCTATTATGTCCATTACGACAACCGGCAAATTCCACCAGCCCTGGCAGTTTTGCCCAATGTGCCAATGGTGGCGTGTCTCTGCACTTTGTGTCAGGTGTTGCGGTGACTCACAGTCAGCATGATGCATGCTCTCACCTATACAAGCCTACTACTTTTCAGTCCAATATCAGCCTATGTATGCTTTGTCTAGCAGTGCTAGACGACCCACTGTGGAGAAATGCACGCCTCGGATGCAATCATGGAGGCATAACCACATCAACCATCCAGAATCTGTCAAAGAACATAATTTGTGCGCAATTGTCACGCATGAAATTCAGCATGTTTTTATGCGTCTGATGTTAATAAGTGCCAGAATTTCTCCCTCTTACTGAAATGAATCTATCCTAATAGGATTAGAGCGGATAGGGTGTCACAGATGCATAACACAATCTGATGGAAAAGAATACCCATCCTCAAGATGAACAGCTTACCTTGGTAACCACATTCTGCACAAGTCCCGTGTGCAGCTCAAATGTCCACTCGCTGCACCTACACTGCATGTTGGTCGTGTCATTGTGGCTGCCGTAACTTCCATTGGCATAGATAGGAGCCGGCCGCGCGCTAATGTTTTTTGGACTGTCTAACAACGAGGAATGACTTGAAGTCACATTAGTCAGGTTTGCCAAAGGCTGGATGCATGTGTTGTTTGGCTGAGCGAGGAGGAAATTATCAGAGTATTGGCTGAATCCAATGAATAACGCCGGAATCCATGTCAGCACAATCAGCTGTCTCTGGTACTTCCCAAATCCGCCGAGAAATGGCAGAACATAACCGTCGATGCGTGTCAGCAGCCCCGGCGACGTGGTTTCGGGGGACACGAAGCCGTTCTCCGGTTGATGGTCCTCCGTGTCGAGCTGCACCACGGCCATCGCGGACTCGCCGATAGATGCCTCCGTTGTGTAGAGAAGCCGGGGTTGCAGTGCTACCCCCTGTCGACTCCACAATGCGTCAATGCCCGCAGCTCCGGCGGTGAAAGCCGTGCGCAGTCAATCACTGGAATGGAAATAAGACGCACCTCTTTATTATCAGGAAGCACTCCCCTCCGTCTGCCAGCAAACCCGGGACTTCACTGTAGGCTCAAGCTTAGATACAAAATGTAGATGGCAATGACGAGGAAAACTATTTCAAGATCTTTTCCGTCGTCTGATTCATTTTGTCTCTGCCGGTGAGCCGCGCGGCAGCACAGCCATAGGAAGTGTTTTCCTGAGGGAGCCACAGGTAACACACCTGCCCATAAAGGCTGTGTGCTGTTGACTCAACCCCAACATGGCCACCTGTAACCGTTGGTAACCACTTTGAAAGGAAAATGCTCATTCTCTGTGCAGTAGGCTACTTGAGCATGTTAGACACAGGGAAAACTCTATTTGTGTTCCACTGCGATTTATAACAGCATGTTCAGTAATAAAACACCAACACTTTTCTTTGTATAGGCCTATTCCTCACAAATGAACACAATATTGACTCTGTATTATCTACATAGTGCATACTATGTTATATGTAAATTGTTTAATGACAGAATACAATCAAACAAAACCATGGCAACCGCTGTTCCACATACAGTAGACTATTCGAACTTTTTCTAAAAACATTTTTGCTAAAAACTCATATGCTGCAGTAAATTGGATTCTGATCATTCAGAAAGTAACAACTAATATTATTAAAAGTTCCCCATAAAAATATAAATAAGTAATAAATACATACATACATACATACATACATACATACACAAGTAGGCTAAATAAATGCAAATAGTTTAAATGCACAGCACAGATGTCCAATCAGCGTGGGGCAGGAGGAGGAACTAACTATGTCTCCGCCCATTTCTGTAGCAAACAACCAAAACAAGTCTTATATAGTCGCTATAAATAAATTATATTTAAACAGTGGTAGATAAAGTACTCAGATCATTTACTTAAGCAAAAGTACCAATACAGCAATAAAAAAAATACTTAATTAATAGTAAAAGTCCTGCATGAAAAATCCTACTGAAGTAAAAGTGCATAAGTATTAGCAGCAAAATGTAGTTAAAGTATTGCAGTAAAAGTAGTAGTTTTGTCCCTCTGACTGATATATTATTATATATGACATCATTAGATTATTAATACTGAATCATCAGAGTGTAAACAGCATGTGTGTGTGTGCATACTAACTCCCACACCAGGTGCTCAAGCTGTAAAGACTGATAATTACACCTTGAGGTGGAGGGGCAGTCCACGCCTTTCCTTGAAGAGTTTACCAACTTTTATGTAAACAGTGTCACAGCTCTTCTCAATCAGATGTATTCGTCTTTTTAATTGAAGTTGCTGACGGTGGAGCTAGTTTGAACTACTTTATATACAGTTAGCTTAGTTTAGTCCAGTGGTTCCCATCTGTTTTCAGTTTTTGGACTTTTTTTCTAATCTTTGATTTTTGGTGAAATATTGGATCATTTGAACATTTATTGAAATTAAACCGTGTGAGAAGTTTAGAGGGAATAATCACTATTTGGTGGAGCTGTTAACAACTCATACACATCTGAAATGTGACCCTGACTACACACTGCTTTCTGTAAGATGTCAAAAGCCAAAAAAGTTGGAAACTACTGGTTTTATTTTTAACAATGTGTTGTATTTTAAAAGCTTGTTATATTATCCATTGTGTCAAATCTTCATCTGAAAAGTAACTAAAGCTGTCAAACAGATGTAGTGGAGTGGAAAGTACAATATTTCCCCCTGAAATGTAGTGGACTGGGAGTGTAAAGTAGCATCAAATGGAAATACTCAAGTAAAGTACAAGTACCTCAGAATTGTACTTAAGTACAGGACTTGAGCAAATGTACTAAGTTACTTTCCACCACTGTATATAAATGACTTGTAATAATTGTTTCAAATGTCTGATTTCAGCAAAAATATGAGCTGTACAGGTGAAGGTTACTTGTGATTGTTGTTTAGGGACAATATTGTATGTGCAGTGTATGGATGTTGCATTCAGATGAGGTATGGTCTTGATAGTGTTCATCTATAGCTTGTGCCTGAGTGCTGGATAAGGGTGGAAGGCTGACAGAGAAAATGTGATGTTTTACTTTGTTCGTCGCCTCTATAGGTTTCAGCATGTTCGGTGATTTACTCAGTTGTTTCTTGATAGAGACTACTGGTGAGTGTCAGATGTGTCAGAGTCAACATTTAGATGCAGTCAGTCCTCATTTTTAACAATTTTCACACTTGTTTTATGTTACCTCCAGATTCCCATTGAGGATTTAGCTCATTTTGGGGCAGCACTAAAAAGTGCATATTTTAATAAAAGTTTATGACTAGACGTGTAACTAATGGCTGGTGGTGAAACATTTTAATGATTTCTAACTAAAAGACTCAGACTCAACATACTCAGCAGTTATAAATGTTCCACATTAATTAATGGATCATTTCACCACAGTGATCCGTCAAGTCTGGAGTTGTGAATTTTGATAAGTAGTTGAAAAAAGGATTTTATTAAGATTGAACTTAGTTCTTTTTCAGCAGATAAATGGCTGAGCTGGTTGTCTTCTTTATGAATTAAAGAGCTAAATGAACAAAAAAGTTATGTTGGAGGAAGGGAAACTGGCAAGCCCGAACTTTTCCTTATCAATGGATTATTACTGATCTATAAAGCTTCAAAAGATAATTAATTAACCATCAATTAAGCCACAACTCATAAAACCATTTTAAAGTATGTCTTATTAGAGAGTAGTACCCTTCTTTACAGCAGCAACACATTATTATTGCATCACACGCTGTGTTCCACATTTTAATCAGCTAAAGATTTTAACCAACATATTATTATTTTAATATTTCAAAATCTGTTCCCCCAATTTCACTGATATGACTTGACTTATTTTAAGAAATATAATCAGAATCACTGTATTATTGTGAATGTACTGAAGACATATGGTCGCAAAATTAAACTTTGTACTTAATTGTAGTCCCACATTCGTTTTGTTTAGTAGTGATCGCTCAAATTTGACTTGAACATAATGGTTTTGTTGTGATTCTCTGAGTGCAAAATGTAATAAAGCCTCATGAAATTGTATTAAATGAAATGTATTTATGTTAACAAAGAGAAAAGTGGTCAGGTTTGATTCACACCCACCTGCTTGGTAAACTATATTTATCTAAACATGTGACAGCAGACTCCCACTGCATCTACAGAACATGTGTGTTTAGCAATGCTTCACCCTTCTGGCCATAATGTGCTAATACATACAGTTTCACAGTTATTGACCCAAGCCAGAATATATTATCTATTTTCTCAAAGATCCTGCAGTGAAGACATTTGTGCATTTTTTTTTTTTTGCTGTGTTTTGTTGTTGTTGTTTTTTTTAGAATATTTGAGACCAGGTTAGTGTTATAACAGTTATCACTAAAAGAAACTGCCTACACTTGCACACATTAGAGTAGAAGACTTCAATCTGACCACAACTTAATTTATTTGACAGGTCATACTCATTTTAAGAAGTAACTCACAGCTCTTTTTTATGCATTATAAGCATAAAAGATCCTGAGCCACCCCAGGAATGCTGACTGAGGTCTCCCTGACAGTCCTGCAATGTCTTGCTGCTGTGTTTTGTTACACACTGATGACCCCTGCAGGCAGAATCAAACAACCACTTTTTTTTCCTTTTTTTTTTTTTGTTATTGCAGCATTCATAGTCTATTTCTTATCTGGAAAAATACAATGCAGCATTCAAAGTTTTGTGTTTTTTTGTGTTTTGCAAATGTATGAAGTTGTTTTGGTGTCAAGCTGGAGTTTGTGATTTATTTTGTCTTTCAATGTGCTGCACAACAGTTAATGAATTAGATATAAATGTCTTTTGTGAGTAGATGAATGAAAAGGTTTCCACTTTTCTTCTTCTTCTTTGTCTGCTAGTGTATGTTTTATTATTTGTCAAGAAATAAATAAAACAAACAAAAGAAAAACCCATTAATGACCGGACTTATTTTATCTACATCCTTTACATATCTGTCATTCAGACGATGCTTTTCAGCGGAGTTCATACAGAATATATTGCATGGCTGTGAGCCAACAGAAACCAGTCAACTGTTGTGCTGTCACAGTATCTCACTGTGCTGTTTGTTATCATTCAAACCCGCTTATTACCCTCCCTAGCAACCAGTCCAGGTGTGTCAGGATCCGCCCGCGTGCGACGCTATGAGTCAGCTACAGTGTGTGTACGTGTGTTTGTTCTGTCTGTCTGTCTCTGTGTCATAAACCGGCAGGTTACACATGAGATGAAGAAAAGAAAAAAAACTCAGAGGTGTGTCTGAACTTTCACTCTGTAGCAAGTCCAATCATCAAAAACTGTTCTGTGTGAAAAAACATGTACTGCTACTTGTTCTCAATCAGATAACAATTTGTGTCTTTGTTAACATTTCCACTAGGCCTAATTAAATTTCAATTGTATCCTAGTGAATGGTGGTATAAAGAAAAAAAACCACCCCTTCACAGGAGAACAATATAACCAAATACATTATGAATATAGCTTTAGTGCAATCTGGATTCAAAGTCCAAGAGATAGCCTTGTTGTAAACATGTGATTGATAACTTTGGGGTTAATGTCAACTTCGATGGGTAGGGAGATCCAGAATCCCCGGTGTATGAATTTATGACCATGCAATAATATACAGTATACACACTACCACACCATTTACTGTAGGAGCCTTCAGTTAATCTCCTTGTAGATAAGCAAGTCTTGTATTAAATAAGGCGGTTAACAAAAAAGCTTTTCTAAGATTGTTGCTGAACACCTGCTGTTGTAGACTTGTCTCTCAATTGAGAAATTAGGCTCTGAGGCTGTAAGATTTTTGAGAATTTGGGAGAGTTCGATGACTTAAGAAGGAGTTTACCGTCTTATAATTACACACATGTTCCATAACTTTTATTTTTATACCATATTGCTTAATATTTGACTGTATGTAGAAAAAAAAAAGATGAATCACATTAAAATAATATCAAGGCATGTAGTATTTTTCACCAGGATTACATAACACTTGAAACTGTATTCTGACCATCATGTTGGGAAATCAAATTTACTGAGAGCAATTCAAACATTTCTTATTTAGGGTGGGGTTTCTGGACTCTAAAATCTTGGCTACAGACCTGCACAATATTACACCCTCCTTTTACCAAATGTATTTTTATTTGGTCAACGTCTTATAATAAACTAATCAACCGATAACAGAACCACCAATGGTGCTGCAATGTAATGGGGCAATGAAGAAATTACTCTCAAGTGTTGTACGAGTCTATGATTCAGTGGAAATTGTCTGAGGAGCCACCTGTATGTTAACAATCGGCTAGGGGACACTCAGATCAGGGCACAACATTAGTAAGTGAGACAATGTCAGTTGTCTGTACAATTTAATAAACCAGCTGTGAGATGATGTCATCACCAGTTTCTGGAAATGATATCATGCGTGCGTCTGCAAGTGTCAGCAGGTCCCACCGCCACAATGAGTCACTAGACATATCTTCAAGAGACAACTTGATGTGAAAGTTTTATTGAATTGCTTTTGATTAATCATATTTAAGTCACAGTTACTGGTGTGAGTCCTTTTAAGGATTAGTTTTTCATTCCAGATGTCAGTGTTAACACATGTTTGAGTGACAAACTCATTTTTGCAGCTAATCTCTTCACAGTGACCCCAACTGGATTCCAGAGTAGAAAGCAAACATTTTGTTAAATATTTACTCTCAAGCTGGGGAGAGACAAGGCTTTTACTTTTCCCCCCGTGACGCCCTGTGTACATCTGAATGAGTTATGATGACAGAGACTTTAGGTAAAAGAGAGACATAAAGGATAAAGGTGGCTTAGCCAAGGGTGGCTGCCCCATTGCATGATGATAGACAGGTATTACTAAATCCGACAAAAGGAACCATCCCTGCAGTATTTGCCACACCTCACTGTGACTGCTGAAACTCCCAGAAACATCCTTATCTTGCAGAACAAGAAAAAAACAATAAATTCTAATACTGACAGAAACAAAATCCCTGAACAAGTCAGTTGTGTGCCTGTGAGGTTTTCATATAATGAGGCCAAACCTTGTCTGTTGGAGAGAGCCTATAATTAATGGCCTGGTTCCAATTAACATTCACCATCTCATTATGCAGCAAGGTCCTACTGTTCAGTCCATCTCTTTTGGTGTGGGAGCAGACTAAGGTTTGGAAAATCAGACTTGCTCAGTCTTGCGGTGTGCTTTGTTTGGATATGGTGCATTGAGAGATTGAAAAAAAAGGAAGCATGTACAACAAACCCACCTGAGCTTAGTGGGGAATAAATGTAGGGTGTGTCTCTAGGGTGTGACCAGTGTGAGACTGGCCTTACAAGAAATTGTGGTTATAACAGATGAGATTGTCATCATTGAAAGTAAAAAATAATTACTATATGAGCGCAAACACGTCCTGCCGAGTTTGTCAAACACATGCATTCAAAACATTTGAATGTGATAAAGAAAAGTACTAACTCATAAACTAATGCTGGAATGGTATGAAAATGCTACTTTAGGGCGTTGGTTTCTTAAAGTTATCAGATCACTTCTTACCCCTGACTATGCTTCCCTGTCCTCCTATCCTTCTCTTTGTTCTCACACTTGTATGTGATGTAGTGGAGTAATGGTGTGTACAATTGCTATAGCTAAGAGTTATAACACCAGAGGGCACAATATGTCTTTCAGCATAGTCAACTTTTGTTTATTAAGAGCAAAGCATTTCAGGCGTTGTGCGGATTGCACAATTAAACCATCTCATCCATGGGATAATTGTTTACTCTTCAGTCAATTCACTCATTTTTATTTTTTTTACCAGCCCATTAAAAAAAAGAACAAAAAAACCCTGCCTCATACTGAGATTAGGTATGTGTGACCCTCCCTGCTCTGTGTCCATGTCCTCACACTCCCTTTCACTTTCCAAAAATCAGACACGCCTACTTGAATGTGTGTAGACAAACGGAGGGATAGTAGGGAGGTCAAGACAGAGTGAGAGTTAAAGGGGAAGGCACGGGTACATGAATATGTATAAAACACAAACTTAAACCAAAAAGAAGCAACTCTTCCAAAAAACTCGGTGTCACTTGGCTGTCAGTTTCAAGTAACCTCCTAAAACACTGAACTTTCAAATGAACTGACTCCTTTTGACCTCAAGAATGTTGAACCCAGGACTGCAAATTCTTTGCATAATTCTCTCCACTGGGGATAAAATGTGTTTTCTTTAATTGCTGTCAAATGGATCACTTGCCAACACTTGCCAAGTCCACATTGATCTGCAGCTAATTAGGTTCAGTGACCCCCAAAGGTCCTTAAAAGGACACTAGGTCCTCTGCAATAGTAAGAGGAATTGGTGTTTTTTGTTGTCAAATTGACTGGATGTTATTCCAGATGCTGGACATATAAAATAATCTATTTATTCTAATTAAATATTTCACAATATATGGGGTTCACCTTGCAATATAAGCAAATACAATAACACTACAAACAGTTTACTATGTCAGAGAGGAATAAACATCTCTGACATGATAAGCTGTCTCAAGATGTGCATATTCTATATAAGCTTATAGGGCATTTGGTGGTATTTCATAAATAACCAAGAATAACTGCAAATTAGCCAGTCACACTAACTTTATGTCACTTTCCCCAGCTATGTGTTTATTACATATCACAACATGTTAAACAATTATTGTGATCATCATCATCATTCAGTTATGATTGCAACATTACATTTCCATGAATTCTGCAGAATTGGATCTTCCCACACAGGCCAGTGGGTGCAGGAGTGTTTCGTAAACGCAACAAAGGTGTGGTTTCTAGCTTAGCCAAAACCGGCCAGCTTCCGTCTATTCACAGTAGACCATTATCTGCGCAACAGGAGACGGGGAGGGGAAACGCGCACGGTCTGTCCTTTGGACAGCAGAACAAAACAACTTTAAAACTATCTGAAAACATTTAAACTAACTTGGCAAAAATGAGTATGCACGGCGGCTCCACCACGAGACTGACCACCATGGGCCAGAGAAGTAATTCACGACCGGATTTGGCGAGTGCGAGTTTTAGAAACGAAGTGTTCAGCGGTGGAAACGGCTTCCAGGGGGATTACCAGACAGGGGACGGCGGATACAACTACACCTCCACCTTCTCTAGGAACTCCACGCACTACGGCACTGGGTTCGGAGGACAGAAGGGGCAAGTTAGCATGGGTGGAGGCGGAGGTGGTGGGATAAGGTAAGAGCCTCCAAATCACCTGTTGCTCTTGGATGAGTCAAATGGCGTGAAATAAACGCATACATTAGTCATTAAACGTAGCCCTAAGTGTACATGATTGCGACATTGTGACAAAGACGTTCAGGTTTTCCCTTCCAAAGAAAAATAGGGTAAAGTAAACTAGTATAATTATAAAATTAAAACACAAATTTAACACCTTTTTTTTTTTAGCTGTGTCGAACAAAGGTCCATACGAACCATTTTGGGGAAGCTTTGGAAAATTAAGTTATTATTTCTACCTTAAAAGAGTAAAAATGTCTCGGTAGTCCATTGAAAATTCACCATCGAAAAACACAGAACACTCTTCCGCTGCACAATATTGTGAATTACAGTAGAGGAAATAACACACACCCCTTACTGTATGTCTTCCCACTACTTTCATTCTTGGTTATGTCAGTGATGTGTCTGTTTTCAAACCTTTTTCTTTTTTAAAAAAAAAAAAAAAAAAAAAAAAAAAAAAAAAGATATTTCTAAGTGTTCCACTCATAGTGATCAAAGGTTGAAATAAAATACAGGATTTCATTCATGTGTAGGGAGGAGTTGCAAGTTTTCTTGTGGAGATAAAATTTGTGGCTGACAAAAGTTTGTTTGTTTTTTTTGCCATGGTGACCTTTACCGATTTTCCATGACACATAGCCAGACGTTCAAAGACAATAAATAAACTTGTGTTGAATTATGATGCGGGTTTGTGATGATTGTTTTAAGGGTATTCCACTTCAAGAACTAGTTGGTCCTTGCCTAAAATGTCATTGATTTTCACACGTATTTTGTATGCTATGATGTTCATCAAAAAAACTTTTCCATGAAGTTAAATAAACATTCACAAGCGTTCATTACAATTTAGTAACATTATAACTACATTAACAGTGGTGGTTTTTAAAACTTTAAAAAATCACCTTGCAGCATTTTTTTCAAGGCATACTATTGATGACATCCTTTACTGAACAATATCACATTTCCCAAAAATATTCAACAAATATCTTGAACGGGTTGTCTACGGTATATAGAAATGAGTAGCCTACTTAAAATACACTGATAGCTTTGTACTTTGTGAAGCATGTCTTTATATTTTCTCTTCACATTATTGTTTCTTTTTCTCTTGTGTAGTGTGCTGGGTATTCAGCAAAGGGCAGGGCACCTGACAGGCCAGTGTCAGGAGTACCTGCAGAAAGCAAAAATGACTCTCCAGGGTGTAAGTGCAACACACATATCACACTGAACATTACTGATCTCATATGCTTGTTTTGACCTCCAGCGGTAGGAGAATAATTAAAACAATAAGAAAATTGTTTGTTAATTATCTTATGTAGTTACGTTCAAGGTTTACCATTTTGTTGGCTGTACAAAAAACTGCATTATTAAAAGGATTTATTATTATGATATTATGAAAGCAGATGATATAATCAGCCACAGTGAGGTGATAAGTTTATATGAGGTCATTGTCTGTACTGTGTGACTGTGTAGGGGGGCTCAGCTGTGGAGGTGGAGAAGCTGATGATGATGGCTGCAGAATCCATGGAGCAGTTGAAGTCCTGTGGCAGAGAGCTGCAGCAATTGCGTGTCTCAAATGACATCTTCAGACAGTAAGACAAAGCGCAATGTGTGTGTGTGTGTGTGTGTGTGCGTGCGTGCGTGCGTGTGTCTTTGCAAGGTGCAGGCCTACAGCCCTGTGAGCTTGTGTACACTCTTTGCATGTTTGTGTTTGCATGTGGTCATTCATGACTGTATATAGACATGGATAGGTGGGGTTTAACGTGAATGAATAACATTCAGTTAAACGTCACATAGAATCTTTAATAAAGATAATAAATAAATATAGACGGATTGCAACACTGTAGAGTTCAGTGCCTGCCGGAGATTATTTTTATTCTGCCCCGCTGAGCCCTTTGAAGTTCAGTGTGCTCTTGGAAGATTCACAAAGTATTTCCCTTTTTTGTATAACTTAACAGTGTAGATCAGTTCCAGCACATGCACGGCGCTCTCCAACAGCAATTAAGTGGTGGTATGACCACAAGATGGAACAGGGGCAGTGTGGGCTCCGCCGAAGGGGGGAGGATCTTTAACGATGCCATGGCCTGGATTGCCCAGCAGAAGGTGAGATATTTGAGAACACAGTAAAAAAAAAAAAAAAAAAAAAGAATAGGGGTGATATTGTTGAAATCAATATCACAACAAGAATCTTTATTGATACATGTCACAATATTGTAAATGTATGCAAAATCACTCAGAAAATAGTCAGTTTGGTGTTTAATGCAATGACCTACTAAAACTTCAGTGACTGATTTTGTTAGTTTTTAGTTTGGACAAATGATAATACACATCTGTGTGAACTCGGACTCTATGCCCAGCAGTTTTTAACCTGTTTAGACAGGATGAATCATTGTGTCTGCATGTTTGCGCATGCATGTACGGGGCACAATAGTTTGCAGTTTTTTTTAGGTGAAGTGAGGAGGAGGGGGGGGGTGCACTTACCTTATCACTTATTCTGACCTCCTGTAACTGAAACCATCTGGACACGGTGCCAAAACCTGATCCGTGAGTGAAAGAGGCCAAGAGAGGTGCAGGAGAATTGGAACAAAGAGAGAAGGAAAGAGCGCTTCCATTTGAGAAAGCGAGACACAGAGAGAGAGAGGACGGCAGAAGGAGACAGAGCAGGGAGAGGAAGAGGGAGGCACCGTGGTTGATAAAGTTGCTGTGGAAGCAAGAGAAATGTAGAAGTAAAGGAGTGTGAAATCTGACACTTTCCTCTGAGTCAGTTGTTATGGGACAGGGCAGTTCGACATGCTCATGGGAAAACGCCCTTCTACTCCCTACCTTCCAAACCCTCCTACCCAACCAAAAACACACCCTGTCATTCTGTCAACTCGCCCTTCCATAGTTCCTCATTGACAGATTCCTCCTACAGTTAAATATAGAAACATTTCTTTACGTAATTTGCCTTTTGTCTCAGTCCTTTTACTTTTTTGCCGATTACAAAAGTCCCAAATTGGTAATATATCACCTGCTGACCTACTGCTTTTGTTTACACCCATTGTCTTATTGTTCTAGTGGTCATCCTTTGAGTCATTGCACTAACGTTTCAACGTTGTTAACCTTTTTGTTCTAGACAGTAACTGTAAAAGTTAGTCAGCTCAAAGTCTCTCAACAGCAGTGTTGTTTGTAGCTTCAGCCATGAAGGAAGGGAGTGGTGAGAGAACAAAAGCCGTGAGAGAGAAAAGAATGCAAGTAAAGAGCAGGGTCCGGCTGTGGTTGGTTTGCTAGCAGGGCTCTTATCAAAGCTGAGTGCTGCGAACAAGGGGGGAATACTTGGAATAGTTTCCTGCTTAACACTGGGTTTAATGATTAAATGCTGACACCTAGAGGGCAAAGAAGGGATGACATAGATTTAAGGATTGAATTAATAGCAGGGAAGATACTGTCTCTGTTGAGATTTAAAGAATAAGTCAGGCGATGTTGTGTTTTTCTCGTCAACTAATAACATGTAAAGACTAACTTAATTGATTTAACAAACAAGCATTGCCTGTGCAGCTAAAGTCTGATCAAACTTTTCTGTGCCATAGACCACCAAAACTGTTCAAAACACATCAGTGAAACACACTGTCGCACTGTATGACTTCTTCCTTCATTACCACGATCATGGGCACTGGAGTTTATTTTGAGTCAATCACATTAATTTTGACAATGTAATTCTGTTTAGCAGTAATTGCATTTCAAAAGGTAATAAACTATAATCCTTCATTTTGTAGCGTATGATTGAGACAGCTCCATGGGGGGATGACTCAGCCACCATAGAAAAGCAAATCATGACCCACAACAAAAACCACAGCTCTATCCAAAGGAGCCAGGAAGTAGACCGTGCCAGAGATGATCTGGTAAGTGACCTTTCTCTACCATTATACCCTGACTATAAAATCTTTTCACTCCTTGCAAAGTATACACCAATGATTTAAAGCTCTTAGTAATTGCCCTTAATGCTTATGCTTTAGATATTTATGCATCATGTGTACAGAATCCCAATATTGTCATTCTGTTTAAAACGGAGAAAAAAACAAAATCTCTTTTTTTAGAACATGAGGGGTGACAAGTACAACCTCTATACTTTGGAACAAGAGTGGGACAGCCTGCAGGTAAAAACAAACTCTTTTACCAAAATGTTTAGATTTGATCAGGCATTATCACCATATTCATTCATTTGCTATGCCTCTATCTCAGAAAATGTCCCACAGCCGTGTGAGTCAGCTGCGTGAACTTCAAGGCATCATCGAGGAGATCTCCCGTGCCATCATGTGGGTGAATGAGAAGGAGGAAGAGGAGCTTGTGTTTGACTGGGGAGACAAAAACATCGACCAGTATATCCCCAAGAAGCAAGAGAGCTACTCAGTAAGGATCTCTGACTGAACTCTTCTTTTACCCTGGTTGGGTGTTACTGTCTCAGTTTATGAATGTTACCATACAATATGTTGGTGCAAGGTGTGACGTTTTGTGTCCCTTACTTTCTGTTCTCTGACAGAGGCTGATGAGGGACCTGGAGGAGAAGGAGAAGGAGCTAAACAAGCTTAAAGTGAAAGCAGATGGCCTCGTGAACAACAACCATTCTGCCTCAGATAAGATTGAAGTAAGGTGTTTTTGTCTGAGTGTTTTTCTATCCTAATCAGCATATTAGTCAGTGCTTTTTGTACTGATAGCTGCGTGTGCACCCACAGGCCTACATGGACACCTTGCAGACCCAGTGGAGCTGGCTTCTCCAGATCACTAAGTGTATCCATGTTCATTTGAAGGAGAATGCTGCCTACAGTCAAGTAAGTGCTCCATCCAGTTGTTGCTCTTGTAAAAATAGAAACCAGGTATGTTTTCCTGTGAACACTGATCAAAACCTTTTTTCTGCCATCTTCAGTTTTTCAAGGAGGCCAATGAGACCTATGCGAAGCTGCAGAAGGTGCATGAGACTATCCGTAGCAAGTTCACCTGCGACAAGAACACCCCACTGGATAACCTTGGTGAACTCCTGAAAATCTTGGAGGTATTATACTCTATAAAATCCAGAACATACGTATTTCCCTGCAGCTGTGGAGCACAAATCACTGAACTGGTTGTAAATGGAACACTTCTGCATGTCTGCATGTTTCCATGTACACCCTACAATATGTTGTAGAGTTTTTCATTTTAAATTGACAAAAGGCAAAAAAAAACAAACAACAAAAACAAATCAGACTCCTGATGGTTGCAGTGGCTCAGTTGAGAACTTATATCTGATTTGTACATGTTCACAGAAAGAGAAGGAGCAAATCATGGAGAATAAGAGGCAGGTCCATAGTCTGGTCAACAAGTCTAAGTCTATTGTTAGACTGAAACCTCGCAACCCTGAGGAGAAGAGCACCAGCCCTGTCATAGTTCAGGCCTTATGTGACTTTAAACAAGACCAGGTGAGATATATGCTCTCTCTCTCTGTCTCTCTCTCTCACACACATGCACGTACACACACAAAGACACACAGGCACAGAGTATGAAGTTAAATATTGCAAGTGTAATTCAGTCTTTTGTCTTTTCATTTTGTGCTTCAGAGAGGGATTTTGAAAGGGAATGAGGGCATACTGAAGGATAACTCCCAGCGCAGCAAGTGGCTTGTGACAGGACCTGGAGGTCTGGACATGTTGATTCCCTCTGTGTGTCTGCTGATCCCCCCACCAAACCCACTCAGCATCGGCCTCGCCAACAAGTAAGAAAGATTTAGTGAAGATCAAACATGGCCTGCGAAAGTAATGTACAGATACTGGTTAGGGTAATTCAAATCCTCCCAGCTGAAACGAATTTATTCGGATTTTTTTAAATGTAATGTTGGTATTCATATATTGGATACATTGTGGGACCTCATATGTCCTGGAGCTATGAAAGGTTTTTGCTTTGTAATATATACAGTATTTCATTGACATTATCCAAAAAAGTGCTTTTATAAGCTTCAGGGATAAAAAAAAATACTCTTAACCCACAGAGGAGGAAGTAATAACATACTGTGTTATCATGTACTTTCCATATATTATGTCATATCTCACATAGCACATTTTAAGTGAAATGGAAACCCAATAAATGTACAAACATGCTTACATATTATCCAGTTGTGTTGTGTTGTGTAGTCTAGTAGTAATATCTGCTAGGTTTGCAGTTTCTCTTGAACTGAAGTGAGTGATTGATGGCTTGTGCTGTTCCCTAGGAATGAGCAGTATTATGAAGCCATCATGGGCATCTGGAATCAGCTCTACATCAACATCAAGAGTCTCATCTCGTGGCAGTATTGCGTCAAAGACATCAATTACATCAACACTCTCACGCTCAGCATGGTAAATATCATAATTAATGCATTAAAGCTCTTGGTTTTACTTTTAAAATGACTTATCCTTGTCATACCAAGCTCTCCGTCATCTGAAACAGTGTCTGCAGAAGTTTGCTCACCTCCTGTGTCTTTTGCTTAACGTGATCCCCTTTTAATTTTCTTGCAGCTGTCTAAGATGCGTCCTGAGGAGTACCGCAGTGTTATCAAAAGACTGGAGACTCACTACCAAGAGTTCCTGCGTACCAGCCAAGGTTCTGAAATGTTTGGGGAAGAAGACAAGAAAACCATCCAGAACCACTTTGATAACGCCCAGAGCCACTATGACACACTGATTATCCAGCTGCCTGCTTACAGTGAGTGTAAAATGTCTTTACCTTATCCTAAATTATCAGGGATCTATTGTCTTATTGTTTGTTAGTCCACTGAATTTGCAAAAATACTTTTATTTTTTTCCACTATAAATTGATATTCTCCAAATTTTCCTCTAACCAATAAAGGGGAAGAAGCAGTGAAGCCAGAGCCCCCAAAACAGGAAACAAAGCCTTCGACTCCCAAGATCCCCAAGACCAATGTCAGGATCGTTAACCAGGCTCCCGCACCCAGTTCTGCCCTCAGCCTCACCCTGCTTAATAGTCTGCAAGAACTTCGACGTAGGCTGGAGCTGGCTGAGTCTGGCCTCACCAGTCATCTCCACATTCCCCTGGGAGAAAACAGCGTGCACGAGTGCTCATTGCACATTCAGAAGCTGCAAGTATGTAACTTTTCATTTTATTTATTTTTTTGTGTAATTGTGAGTAATTAATTTGCGAAATACCACAGTGTACAAAATCAAGAAAATTATAGTACGATTTAAGGTAAAGATAAAGGACACTTTTTTTAATATCACATTGTGTTGATGTCCAGACTGTGCACCAAGATTTGGACTCAATTCATGATGAGTACCTGCGGATCAGAGAACATATTATAAAGCAGCTAGAAGGGATGCCTGCAGACTCCGAGCAGGCCAGGTTTCTCCGCTCTGAACTGGAAATCATCAACCTAAAACTGGGAGGCCTGCAGGGTCTCTACTCAGTCTACCTTCAAAGGTATGCTTCTTTTTAATTTAACTATGTCACCTTTTTGTTTATTCCACAATGTTTGACTAAATAAAACAAATTGGCACTCTAACAAACATGCAGAAAAATGGAGTAAACACAGTGACAAGACTTTTCATCTCATTAAATGTAGTGAAAGCAATTTGCAAGAGGAAATGGATTTAATGTTATAACTGTGTGTCTTCAACAGACTGTCTGCTTTAAAGGGCTTGCTCCAGAGCCTTCTTCAGGTGGAGGATATCATTAAAGTCCATGAGGCTCGACTGACAGAGAAGGACACCACCTCTCTGGACCTCCGGGAGGTGGATAACTATCGGAGCACACTAAAGGTTTGACACACTTTTTATATTTAGTTTAAACTGCAGTCGCTTGCTTTCTAGTTTCAAAACATAAAACAGTGTAGAACAATAATACTCATAATTAATTAGCAGTACCTAATTAGCCTCTTCATCCTCTTTGGGACATTAGGCCACAATTAGTAGTACATCACCACCAAAACTTGAACATAGAAGTTCACTCTTGACCTTTGAAACAGTAAGTGTGGCAAAATAACTCAAAGGTCCACTTATTAGCTTTTTTCCGAGATTTCAACATTCACAGAGATTTTACATGACAGAGGTTCCACATTTAAGTCACATGACAAACCTTAGCCAGTTCTGTTTGCTGATGAACACAATGACATTTTGGTTTGAGTTGAGATTATTTTGTTGCACAATTAAGAAACTGTTTATGGATATAAACAAAAACAGGAAAGACAGGAATTTCTGTTTTTGAATTACTGCTAATTACGTGACAAATCATGGTACTCTATCACATTTATGCAAAAACATATAAACATCCAATATCCAATAATCCATTAGGCAAACATTTGCACAATTCTGAAAAATGTCCTGATACAGCCAGATATATTAAAGGGATAGCTCAGTATGGCAAAATCCAACAGTTGACAATCTATTTTTGCATTTCTCTATCAAAGCAAATGAAGAGTGATCTGGAGCAGAGAAGAGACTTGCTGACATCTATGGAGTCTGACCTGGCTAAAGCAGTACACTGGAACAGTCAAATCTCTGAGTCTTTCCACAAGTGTGACGTGGACTTGTCCAAGTACTCAGAGCTGGTAGGCCAGATGTCTGACCGTTGGCGACGCATCCAAACCCAGATTGATAGCAGGTAGGAAAGTTTGTACATGTACACACACTCTTTTTCAGTTTTCATACCAATGGATATTTCTCATTGTCCTGCATTCGTCATTTCTGGAAACAAAACTAAAAACATCCCCTCAAAACCTTCCTCTTCCTCCCACTCTTTCCTCCACAGAGTGTGGGACTTGGAGAAACAGGAGAAACAGCTGAAACATTACCAGCAGAGCAGCACTTCCCTGGAACAGTGGATAGACAATGCCAGGAAGCGCCAGGATAACCTTCAGACGGTTAAGCTCAGTGACATCCAGACCCTAATGGATCATCTTAACCAACAGAAGGCACGTCTTTCCTTGTTTACATCAACATATTGTATTTAATAATAGGTTTGAACTTAACTGAATTGATTTTGAACTAGAAATATCCATCATTTACACTTCAGTCGAGATGTGGACACTAGTGTAGGTGTGGATTTTAAGCAAAATACAATAGCGTAAGTGGAAATGGTTGCAAAAAAAGTTTCAAGTTTACTTATTAGATCTGATTTACAAACCCTTAATAGAGAGAAAAAAGCAAATCCAAAGAAATTATCGGGCTGCCTTTGAATTAGTTAAAAGATGAAAACGTGTTTTTGTTGAGTAACAGCTTATAATAATGTCATTAGAGTTCTTATATAATAAAGTGGAATGTAAAGTAATGGATGTTTTAGAAGAAGCACAGACAAGACAGTCTGATGAAATCTGTGAATTTAATGCCCCCTTTGTGTACCGTACAGGCACTTCACACTGAAATTAAAGGGAAGAAGGAGAAAGTAGAGGATGTGCAGAAAAACGCAGATACCTGTGCTGCCTCTATAAAGGTTGGTAGTCAATTCATGTCTGCACTGTTTCAATTTGAAATATATTTATACATATTGACAAGCTGGCAAAACTAAGTATGATATAAAATAATGAAGTCGATATTGTGTTGTGTGCATTCAGGACTATGAGCTGCAGCTGGCTTCCTACAGTTCAGGCCTAGAAACTCTGCTTAATATTCCCATCAAGAGAACAATGCTGCAGTCCCCTGCTTCTGTGGTCAGACAAGAGGTATGAGCACCGGCTCTCAATTAAGTCACTCTAATCCAATTTTTAATAATATTTATACACAAAATGATACAAGTTATTATGTATTTAAGTAATTATTATCTGTTTATTAAATATAATCTAAACCATTGTCTTTCTTTTGTATTATGAGCTTGTGTAATTTAAACCTTAAACCCTTAATTACATGTGTCATTTAAAGATCTCACTGCTATGTTATTAAAACGTGAACATACATCAGTATTCATCCACTAATTTTGACTCCATCAGGCGGCTGACCTGCAGTCCCAGTACATTGAGCTACTTACTCGCTCAAGTGACTACTACAAGTTCCTAGGGGAATTGCTGAAGAACATGGAAGAGCTGAAGGTAGATTTGTATGATGCCATTTAAGACATCATTGTTTCTGTAATTCAATAATATTGTGTTAGTAAAATAAATACTATGATAAACATAAGATAAATGAACAAATAGGTTTGTTTGACAATGTGAACATAGGTGACTGAGGCTCCTCCTGTTTTTGTCATTGCTGTCCCCAGATCAGGAACACCAAGATTGAGATGCTGGAGGAGGAACTGAGACGTCTTAAGGAGGACCTCCAGGATCGTAACCAGAAAAACAAATCTCTGGAGGATGCTTTGGCCCGCTACAAGCTGGAACTCACTCAGTCAAAAGAACAGCTCATTTCTATGGAGGAAGTGAAAAGAACCACAGCAATGCAAGTGAACGCTGCCAAGGAGAGCCTGGGCAGTACACACAACCAGATTCAAGATCTTACGGACCAGCTGACACGCATTAAATACCAGCTGGAAGAAGAGAAGAGGAAAAAAAGACTGGCAGAGGAGCGCTACACCAGCCAACAAGAAGAGTATGAGGCCGCTGTCCGCCGCAGACAGAAAGAACTTGAAGAACTTAACTGGAACAAGATTGACTTGGAAAAGGCTGTGAAGGACAAGGAACGTGAAGTGGAGAGGATGAAGATACTGTTAGAGGAGGAGGCAGCACGTCGACGAAATGCTGAAACAGATATCTCAAAGGTAAGAACACAGTGCACCCAGGAGATTAATCAGCTTAAACAGACACACGAGACAGAGATCAACATTAACAAGACGACGATCCTGAAAGTCTCACAACAGAAAGAAGAAGACACAACAGAACTGAGACTGCAATGTGACAGACTCACTGCTGAGAAGAGAGATCTAGAAGAGGAGCTGAGGAGACTGAGACAATCAGTTGCTCACACAGAAGAGAGGAAAAACAGAGCAGAGCAGGAGGTCAGCCAGCAGAGGGCCTCAGTGACAAAAGAGACAAGGATTCGCAGTGAGCTGGAGGTGCAGCTGAGAACGCTCATGCAGCAGAGAGGAGAGGATGATCTCAAACTAAAGGAGGCCACCACAAACAATCAGGAAAAGAGCAGGCAGATCAGCATACTAACATTTAATCTGGAAGAGGAAGTGAAGAAGAGGAAAGCTCTGGAACTGGAAATAAGTCACTTGAAAAAGGCTGAGGCAGAGCTGAAAGCAAAGAACACCTCCTATCTGGAGGCAATCAACAAGCTTAAAGTGTCTGAGCAGGAGACTCGCATCACCAGAGTGGAGCTGGAGAAGCAGACCAGTGAGAAAACCAAGGTTGAGCAGAGTTGTGCCAGGCTGCAGAGCCGTATCCGGGAACTTCAGTGCTCTCTGGATGGGACGGAAGCTGAGTTGGAGAAGCAAAAGAAAGCAAACCAGGAGGAGTTCACACGTAGAAAGAGAATGGAGGCCGAGTTGGAGAGGGTGACACACACCTGCAGAGAGCACACCACCACAATTAACACCCTGAAATCAATCCAGATAGAGACTTCCACCTCTAGTAAGAAGTATGAGCACGATCTGAGGGACCTCCAGGAGGCCCTGGACAAGAGCCTAAGAGAGCATAAAGTCACCAAAGAGGAACTGGCAGCTGCAACTGCTGAGCTGAAGACACTGAAACAGAAGCTCCAGCAAGAGCAGGCCCGGATTCATGAGCTCAACCAACGTAATGAGAGTCTGTATAAGACCATTGAAGAGAAGAGCCGCCAGCTTAACGATTACACTACTGAGATTGAAAAGCTGAAGACTCTGACACAGAACCTGACAAAGGAGAGACTGCGGTTGGAGGAGGAGCTGAGGGCAGTTAGACAGGAGAGAGATGAGCTAAAACTTAGCAAAGACACCATTGACGGAGAAAGTGCCACTCAAATCTCAGCACTGCATGTCCAGCTTCAGAGTAGCAACAAGAGGACATCAGAGCTCCAGGCTCTCATCAATGACCTGACCAAGGAGAGAGAAAAGCTTAAAATGGAAATAGACAAATTCCAAAAGCAATCGATCGAGGTATATTTGATTGCACTGAAGGATCATCTCCACATAATTCAATTAATTTCATATTTTGGTTGCTTTTGCATGTGCAGGTGCATTAAGACTGAGGCTGATTTCAAACTAGTCCTGTTGTATCTGATGACAGAACTCAAGATTACTTATTTTAGGGATTTTGCATGAATTTTCTTTCTTACTAAATGCTTTTACTTAGATATGCATGCCTATTACACTTTTATACTACATTATGCCACTAAATTTAATTAATACTTTAATAATAATCACTTATTTAATCACAATATTAGGGATCCCTGGATTAGCCATAGAGAGAAAAAATATATATATTGAGGCCATGTTTTACTACATCAAGCACTTGAAATGCTATTGCATGTGCACAAGATAGCCCACTCCGGGGCTCTGTACAATATACTAACTCATTGTAGAGATGTATGCACACATCTATACATATTTACAGTATCAGTTGGTTCCTGCAGTACTGACAACTGAGGGACATGTAATTGTGTCAATCAGAAATTAAACAGACTTTTATATAAATGTTATATGTTCATAAGCTCTGATAACAAACTGCTAAGAAAAGTTCCCTTGTGTACCCCTCAGAATAATTAATTCATTAATTAGAGTTGTAATTGTAGCTTTTTTGCAAATGTGGCTTTTTGCTCTGTGCATCACTTGCTGGCGTTTTTGTATAGACATAATAACGTGTTGTCTTATCTCTCCACAGACATCCATGATCGTGCATGAGTCCCAGAGCCAATACAGTGAGCTGCTGCTGGAGAAGGATGGTCTGCTATCCAAGCTTAAACTGCTGGAGCAAGACAAAAACCGTTGTCAGCGCCTAGAAGAGGAGCTCACCCGCATCAAGCTCACGCTAGAGACTGAGCAACGCAACAAACAGCGCCTACAGGATGAAAAAAATGCCATCCATAAGGATTTCACCTATATGAAGAGCCAGTATGAGCTCAAAGATAACCAGATTAGGCAGTGTGATTCAGACAGAGACAGGGCTGATCGAGAGAGGCTCTCCCTGAAGAATGAGATTGAGAAGCTTATGAGGGAGTTAAAGAGTGTTGAGGAGAGGTACAAGAGCCAACTATTGATCTCTCAAAAGGAAGCATCAGACCTGGCTCTCAAGAGGGATGCCCTGGAGAGAGAGATACAGAGGCTGCAGCAGAGACCCATCACTTCATGCAGGCAGACCCAGACAGATCAGATGGTCCCAACAATTGATCCTTCCAAGCTGTTATTTGATGGGGTACGCCGCAAAGTCACAGCACACCAGCTTTGTGACTGTGGTATAATCAGTAAAGCCACCCTAGACCAGCTCCTAAAGGGAAAAAAGACAGTGGATGAGGTTGCTGTGGACATCC
Source organism: Thunnus maccoyii (assembly GCF_910596095.1). Taxonomy (NCBI): domain Eukaryota; kingdom Metazoa; phylum Chordata; class Actinopteri; order Scombriformes; family Scombridae; genus Thunnus; species Thunnus maccoyii. The sequence goes on from NC_056544.1 coordinate 16,917,275, forward strand.
AACTTAGTCTCAAGGGTACTGGCGTTATTGCTGGCATGACAACAGGTTCTCAAGGGAAAATGCCATTCACTGAAGCCAAAAACAAGAACCTCCTCAGCCCAGAAAGCGCACTCATGCTCCTGGAAGCTCAAGCAGCAACAGGCTACATAGTGGACCCCACTTTTAATGAGAAGATGCCTGTGGATACTGCCTGTTCCAGAGGGATTGTGGATACAAAAGACAGAGACACCTTGGCCACAGCTGAAGCAGCGAGCACAGGTTTCAGAGATCCATACACTGGCAAAGTCTTATCTGTGGGCCAGGCTTGCAAACAGGGCCGAATGGACAAAGAGACAGCCATCCGCTTGCTCCAGGCTCAGGAGTCTGTCGGAGGAATATTGGACCCTGTTCTGAGTGTGTTCCTGCCAAAAGATCTGGCTTTGGATCGCAATCTTATTGATGAGGAGCTCTACAGGGCATTGAACAAAAAATCCACCTGCTACCTGGATCCAGCAACAGGAGAGAAGATAAGCTACAGTGACCTTAGGAAGAAGTGTACAGTGGAACGCGTGTCTGGATTGCTTCTGCTCCCTGGCCCAGAAAAGCCCATGACAGTAAAGGGTCTCCGTGGGGAAGTCTCTGTTGCAGAGCTCGTCCAATCTGAACTTCTGGATGAAACTGACTTGAAGAAGTATAATCAGGGTAAGCTCACCAGCAAAGATATTGAAGACAAGCTGAAGTCCTATCTCCATGGCTCCACCTGTATTGCAGGGATCTATGATGAGGCCAATGACAGAATAATGCCCTTCTATCAGGCAATGAAGGAAGGTCTGCTCATGAGAGGAACCACCCTGGAGCTTCTTGAGGCCCAGGCTGCATCTGGGTTCATTGTTGATCCAGTCAACAATGTCTTCTTGACAGTGGAGGAGGCTGCAAAGAGAGCCCTTATAGGAAAAGAGTTCAAGAACAAGCTGTTGTCTGCAGAGAAGGCTGTAACTGGATACAAAGACCCAGCCACAGGAATAACAATCTCCCTCTTCCAGGCTATTGAGAAAGATCTTATTGAGAAAGGTCATGGAATCCGTCTGCTTGAGGCCCAAATTGCCAGTGGTGGAATTATTGACCCCAAACAGAGCCACCGTATTGATGTTGGTGTTGCCTATAAAAGGGGATATTTTGATGAGGAGATGAATGAGATTCTAACCTATGAAGGAGATGACACAAAAGGGTTCTTTGACCCTAATACCAAGGAGAACCTGACATATCTTCAGCTGAAGGCCAGGTGCATCACAGATGACAAAACAGGCCTGATACTCCTGCCACTAAAAGACAAGAAGAAGCCCCAGAAGTCAGAAGAGAGCCGTACCAATGTCCTTCGCAAGAGGCGGGTTGTGATCGTCGACCCAGACACTGGGCTGGAGATGTCAGTGAGGGAGGCCTATCACCGGGAGCTAATTGATTATGACACTTTCCTGGACTTGTCGGAGCAGGAGTGCGAGTGGGAGGAAATAACTATCAAGGGGTCAGATGGTTCTGCACGTTTGGTGATAGTGGATAGGAAAACAGGAACCCAGTATGACATCCAGGAGTGCCTGGACTGTGGTATCATTGACCAGAAGTCTTTGGATCAGTATCGAGCTGGAAAACTAACCTTGACGCAGTTTGCCGACCAAATTACCAGCAGAACCAGCTGCAGCGAGTTGACCATTTCAGCCAGCAATGTTGATGACGTGGTCACCTGCAGCAGTCCCAGCCCAACCTCTCCTACCGTTCGCAAACGCTTCAATAGTATTTCTATTACGGTCTCTCCCCCAGAGATGTTTGATGACCAGAGTCCTGTGGCGGCCATATTTGACACAGAGACTTTGGAGAAGATAACTATTCCAGAGGGGCAGCGAAGA